>NC_140176.1:14603797-14719388 GCF_963971535.1 Notolepis coatsorum
AAGAAAGTGACACTCAATTCTGAACTTAGGAAAATACAATTGGATCTTAATCAATTCATCAAGGGTCATATTATAAATTGTATATATTTGAAAATGGTTTACCTTAATTATTTTGTATTCTATAATAATACAAATGAAAATATGAAAAATATAAAAAAAAAAAATTACTTCCGGGTATAAACCACGCCCATTTCCAAATCGGAATCCAAATACAGCTAATTCTGTTGGCAGAACAGATACAGATACAGATACAGATACAGATACAGATACAGATAACGATGTCTCCGCACACCCCTTGTGCAGCTCTGTGACTTGTATAACCCCTTTCTGTTTTTTTTTTTTACACCAATGGTGTTCTATGACTTCTGGATACGAGCTATAATCTAGTGTTGGCTAGATGGACTCAAATCCAACAGACATCATCAACACAGATTCAGAGAGAGAGAAAATGGAGCATGTCATCCTGATAACGATCCTCAGCTTAATGCCCCCTTCTTCACACATGCACATACACACGCACACACACACACACACACACACAAACATCATCAAACCTTTATTTGTATAGGCAGGTTAGTTAAGAACAAGTTCTTATTTTCAATAAAAAAATGAATACAAAAACAAAATGCACAATGCATACAAAAACACATCCATGTTCAAGAACACACACGTTCATAGTATGCAAGCAAAAGTGTTGCATGCACACACACACACACACACACACACACACACACACACACACATAAACACTGCAAAATTCCAACACGTTTGTACAATGCACACATACGTACAAACACACGTTCAAACACATAAGCATGCACATCAATTCAATTCATTCAATTCACATCGAGCCAAAGCGTGCACAGACAACACACATAATAATAATAATAACTTTATTTGTATAGCACTTTTCATACAGAGGTTGCAGTTCAAAGTGCTTCACAACAGTAAAAAATACAGGCATAAGCGAGCATAAAAAGATACAGGTAGCAAGGTATGGCAAATCACAGTGTTTCACATTAGGATCTAGCATCCCAATAGGCTCTCCGCTTACAGTTTTCAGTAACACAAATAGTAAAAATAGTTTAAAATGATTCAGTTTAAAAATAGTCAAAAAATTATAAAATAGAACGGACATAAAAAATACAGGCATGAGCGAGCATAGCAAGGTATGGCAAATCACAGTGTTTCACATTAGGATCTAGCATCCTAATAGGCTCTCTATTCAGTAATACAAATAATCACAGTGTTTCACATTTGGACCTAGCAAATAATAAAAATAGTTTAAAATGATTCAGTTTAAAAATAGTCATCAGTAAGAAGTAAATACACATACACTCACACACATGCTCACACAGCAGCAGCCTCTGCCACCCCCCCCCCCCCCCCCCCCTCTGTTGAGATTGATTTACCTTTGCATCCCAGGCTTGCTGTTATCACCGGGCTCTCACAGACAGGCCTGCCATGATAGCTCGGGGAAAGTGGCACGGAGGTGGTAGCAGGCGCCGTGATGGAAAAGAGCATCTTATCTGCTGCGATGGAGAGATCCATCATTCAGAGACACAGAGAGCGAGAGTCCCCTTGTTTAGTGTCTTTCTTGTCCAAGTGGGTAAATAGCGTAAGTGCTACTTACGGCACGATGTTCAATTTGTCGCTTTTAAGGGACCACTGAGCGAGGGAGCTTGTTTGAAGTAAGAGAGTCTCGCTGTGTCTCACTGATGTCTGCGGATGTACCTCGTATTGATGACCTCACTATGTCGATGCTTTTCCCTTTGTTTACTTAGTCATCTGTGACTCATCATGATGTTGATGTACATATAGTACAATGCTCTGTTGAAGACTGTGAAGAGAGACAGTCACATATAGTGTTTCACACGTTTTGACAAATAAAGACAGGTCTCAATTAGAAGCCTGGTCTACATTAAGTGTTTTTTCTGGTTGCCATTGATGCTGCATAGCAGGGATTTTTAGTTTTTTTTAAAATAATTACTGTTAATGTACATGTTACGTGGCTTCATATGCGACAGTGGATCGGTGGGTAGACCAGTCGTCTGGTAATCTGGAGGTTCCCGTTTCGATTCCCTCTCCTCCCGGGCAGCGTGTGGGTGTGTCCTTGAGCAAGACACTTAACCCCTAGTTTGTGAATGTGTGAGTGAATGGGTAAAATTTGAGGAACAAATTGTAAAGCGCTTTGGATAAAAGCGCTATATAAATGCAGCCATTTACCATTACCATATATGGGCGGGGCTTGAGATAGGTCAGTTGACTAATGGACTAAGAGGGGAAGGACCATAGATATAAACCAGTAGGTGCTTCACCTTCTGAACCACTATGTCACCAACATCTTTATTTAATCACATTTTCATCATTCAGCAGGTTACCATCAATCTCCGTTTCCAAGCTGATAGAATCACTGCATTAATGGAACGTCTTATCAGCCATCTTTTCCTAAGCACCACTGGGGGATCTGGTGCAGTGAAGTGTAAATAATTAAATCATCCGTAGGATTCGTAGATGAATACCCAGTTGTTTATTTTGCTTATATTTATGTGTACGTGCTGGTATATGCCACACAAGTAACATTCATACTGGTTTAAATAAACAATGTATCAAATGAAACAAACACTGGAGATAATATGTTCTTCATTAGACAGTAAACAAACACAGCTGATGATGATGATGTGACCAGGAACTGGAAGGTGCGCTCAGTAGGTGAGTTTCACCAGGCAGCAACACATTTCTTCTCTCTCTCTCTCATGGAGCAAACGCACAATGTGTAACAAATGCAGACTATTAACAGTGATGCCAGTAACTAGTTACTAAGTAACTAGTTACTCTAATCTAATCTGAGAATTTTTTCAGCAAATAGTAATCTAACGTGTTACCTTTTACAAGCCAGTAATCTGATTACAGTTACTTTTCCAAGTGGCTGTGCGTTACTATTTAGTTACTATCTCATAATGCTGATGATAAGAGAGCCAGGGGTACAGTCAGCTAGACCGGAGATGGGACGTGCGCTCGCGCACGCACTCACACAGCCACACACACATGAGAATAACAAACTATAATACCATGCTTTATATTACACAACGGTTTTAAAATTTAATTTTTAATACAAATTATATTATATACATTTTCTATTTTATTTCGTTTGGGAACCACTGTCCTAGAGTGCCTGAGGAGTGGACAGCTGTGACCTTATATGGCCTGATGGCTGATGACGTCTCATGATGACCTGTCTGAGCAGCCAATCATGATTTATGACATTATGCACTTTCAATAAAGCATTATTTAAAAAAAAAACTGTTGTCATTCTTATGTTGTGGCAGCAGCAGGGGGGGGGACGACGACTTCGTAACCTAGTTACTTTCAAAGTAACTAAGTTACTTTGATAATCAAGTAATCAGTAAAGTAACTAGATTACTTTTTAAAGGAGTAATCAGTAATCAGATTATTTTTTACAAGTAATCTGTGGCATCACTGACTATTACACAGTATTACACTAGTACACTATCACACAATTACACTGCCGCACTATGACACACTATTACACAATATAGAATAGAATAGAATTGAATTTAATTGAATTGAATTGAATTGAATTGAATTGAATTGAATTTAATTGAATTTAATTGAATTGAATTTAATTGAAATACTTTACTCATCCCGAGGGAAATTTGGCACTACAAATCATTCACAGTAAACAGTAAACATTTACAAAACAAGTCACGAATGAAGAATAAAACAAGCCTAAGAATAAATATAGCCAGCTCTGGGAGGCACATTTCCTATGTTATGTTTATACATTCTAATATAAAATATACAGTCAAATATTACACTATTACATCGTAAGGAAAATATATTTGTCAAGTTTGGTAGAACTCAGATCAGGAGATACACTCATTTGAGTATTAAATGTCTGATGGGGGTGCTAGAGAAAAGGTCATGGGGTCACCAACATTTAAAATATAAAATATTTGGATAAACTATTTTAGAGATACAGTAATGTGAATATTAAACATTTAATAATAATAAATTATTAAATAATTTGGCCTGATGGTGGTGCTAGAGGAAATGTGTTTGCATCACCAAAATCCTACATGAGTCATGAATGTGCACAAGAAATATTAGACCAATTGGCCTTGTAGTTTTTGCGAGATAATAGCTGTGGATAGAAAGACAGACAGACAGATGCACGCTTTGACTGGTGGAGATGATTATAAACTAGGGGTGTAAAGGTACATGTATCCGTACCGAACCGTTAGAGTACTGGACCGTTCAGTACAGCTGTGTACCGAACAAATACAATGGTATGACCTCTTAAGCTGCAACATCCCTCATATGGGAAGTTTTTCAGATTTCTTGCAACCGGCACTTTGGCGACCCCTAGTGGCTCGGGTGTGCATATTTTGTAATACAATATATATATATCGAATTGAAGGCTTATTTGTTATCTGTCGATAGCGACAAAATCCGACAAAATCCGTCAGCGGTTCTCGAATTACATGCCGGTATTTGAGGCTTGTGATTGTGTCGATCTTGGTTTTAAAAAAAATAAATCCATGAAACGGTTGCATTCAACAGTGGAGGGGATAATTGCAGATCCTGGGCTTGAGCATCTGATTGATGGTAGAAAACAGACGTTTTTGGGTTTGAGTGGCCGGACTCAATGCGATTTGAGTGGTAGGAGGCCCTAGTGGCTCCCAGTGCAGATGAGTATGCCATCTGATGTTGTCCGTACGACAGCTGACGGACCGTTAGTCCAGTTCGCCAGAGCCTGTTCAAGGTAGTCCTTGAACTTTTTCAGTGATAGCCCATTTCAGTGCCAGTAGCTCTAGATTGAAGGAGCCGTAGTTATGGTGATTATTTTCACCAGGAAGGAGGCTCCGGCTAGCATAGGTGATCCCCCTCTCCTGACCCCCCAAACATGGGCCAACAACACCCTCAGCCCCTCCAAGAATCTTTGTAAACTCGGAAGTCGGGGGGTTGAAGTCAGTGTAGGCCAATATTGGAGCGCTCAAGAAGGCCTGTTATTGTCGGTCAAATGCCTCCTAGCACTTCAGCTCCAATGCAACTGGGGCCAGCCGCCTCTGCTGGTTCCCCTGTAGTAGGCTGTGTAGGGGGGCCGGCTAGCCTGGAAAACCACGGGATGAAGCATCGGTAATAGCCTGCCAACCCCTGGAAGGAGAGGACTTGCTGAACAGCGTCGAGGTCTTTCATACTGGCAGTCTGGTGCAGTGGTGGATGGATCTCTCTCAGGGCTGGAGGGAGGGACCGATGGCTTGAGGAGAAGCAGAGAGAGAATCATCCTCTTCGGGGGGGGGGGGAAGTAGCAGGTGTTGTGAGAGTCAAGGTGACTGACTGTATCTGTTGACTCTGAGACTGGACCAAGTGGCATCGTTTTTTTAATCATTGGTGAGGCGGCCGGGAAGTTGCTGCTGCGCGACCTTTGCTTCCTGGTTAGTTAGAGCTGCGTATCAGGTTATCCTCCGCTGGGTCGATGTTGTTGGCTTGATCGTTCTGATCCAATGATTAGTTTAGTTGAACCCAAGAGCAGAGGAGACGCTGATAAGGTCTTTGTGTGTGTTTACCTGAAGAAACGACAACATGATTAAGCAAAAATGCAAAAGGTAAAGAAAATGTCAATAGAGAACTGCTAGATTCTATAGTTCTAGATACAAAGAACAGAGAAAATGCCGGCAAGCACTGCCAAGTTAAAACACTAATACTACAGCCTTGAGCCTCCGTGGCAGATAAATCAAAGGGCAAGCAAAGAACGATGCCAACGAGGGAACCTAAAGACAACACGAGGACAGGCAAGAGAACAAACTATAATTAGGGGAGATACACCATTCTTCACGTGTGTGAACAGCAGAGGACCTCTGGTGGATCCTGGGGAAACACAGAGCGAGGGGGAGACATTAGTGCCACAGTTGTAACAGCTCTGGAATAGATGGGAGAAGAGCCTTACCTACCGGAGGGAAAAGGCCCCGGGCCCCGGACCCCGAAAGCCCCATGTTTGTGTGTAGATTAATTGCATCAGCTCACTCATTTAAATTGGAATATGTGCCCCTGCTAGAATGATTGGATTGATAGGAGCACCAGGATACTGTTTTTAAATACAAGGACATCAATCTTGTCACATATCCTTCATCAAAAGGCTCTAGGAATTAAGGAGTATCCCAGAGCAGGAAAGCCGTCGTGGGCTATCCACGGCAAATCTTCACACACAGTCACAGGCGACCCGGCAGGGCCATTTTGTCGGACGCATGTGCAGTTAGCACCGTGGGTCTGCACGGTTTCCGCGCTTGTTTGAAAAATGCAAACAGACGTGACACCTTTCAACAATCCCTTAGATGTACGGGCTTTAAAATGAATCACTTCCTCCACGCAACATCATAGCCACACTCCCACTGAAAATATGCTTCACAAGTCCGCCGAGCTCCCACACAGGGGAGCGATATTGCCGATGATGAGAAGGTCCCACTAGGCCCGAGATACAGGAGGTCAGTGGCGGATCATACATCCATCTCCTTCAAGCTGTGCCACAGTAATTATTAACTTGATTCTCTTCCCCGGGAGGTCGGGGTCAGCATAATAGGTTGGTCAGATCTACAGCCATTCCCACTTCATCCATATATATCATCTTGATATTGTGAAGGCGGCTGTAATGTTTTCGATGATCTCAACAGGCTCCTTTGCATTCTATTCCTTGTGAGCACATGCCATCCCTGTAAATGATAATAATACTAATAATAATAACTTTATTTGTATAGCACTTCTCATACAGAAATTGCAGCTCAAAGTGCTTCACAGCAGTAAAGAATACAGGCATAAACGAGCATAGAAAAGATAAAAGAGGTAGCAAGGTAAGGTGAATACTTCTCCCTTGTTTGTGCATCGCCTCACCATAGAATTAAAGATTCTAGTTTAATGTGACAAGCCAGTTTAGTAATATCGTCTGGCTCAATAAGACAGACTATAATTAAGATAGCATTCTTTCCCTATCTCCTAACCTGTCACTAAAGCACTGCTCGGCACAGCCCATAAAATGCCTGTCAAGATGATAATGTTTAAGAGCCTGACCGCTATATCACAAGTCATCTCCGTCTGAAATAACTATCATCTAGGAGCTCTCGGAGCTCTTAACAATGGCTGAGACCAGAGCGTACCCGTTCAGCCCTAACGACCGCTCTCTAATAGTGCATGGATCCAGATATTGCATTGATGACCGTCACATCATATGATAGTCGTACACCGTATATGAAATCTGAGCAATCATCAAAATAGGTCTAGTGAAGGGATTATTGATCCTTTAATTTCCTAAACATCTTCTGGACACTGGGTACAGATAGATTTTCTCTATCCTACATTGTACTGTGCATCGATTGCACAGTGACAAAACATTCAAAGTGGAGGAGAAAAAAGCCAAGAAGTATATTACACGATGTTGCATTCAATATCTACGTCATACACAGTCAGCTGATATGGTACGTATGACAGCGAATAATGTTAAATCGATGATTGTTAGGCTATAATAAATAGTCATTATAAATAATAACATTATACAATTAAAATTATACAATAAAAAAATATGTAAATGATGAAAAAAATACATAATCAATAGTTCAGAAAGAAAGGAAAATAGGGCGGTCAGGTGGCGTAGCGGAGATTGCGTTTGTCACCAACGCCGGAGATGCTAGGATTCGCCTGTTCGAATCCAGCTCCCGGCGTGTCACCAGCTTGGCTGGCCGTTCACACTAATACAATTGGCAGTATTAGCTGGCGGGGTGGGTCCGGGTCGTTGTAAACAGCGACTCCTACAGTTCGGTTGGGGCGCCTGCTAAGCGCGGATAGGATCTAAGGGGGGTAGTGTGATCCTTCCACACGTTACACCCTCTCAGTGAGAGTCCGCGCTGCCAGGTGAAAAGAAACGGTTGATTGGCTAGACGTGTGTCGGAGGAAGCACGTGATAGCCTCCACTCTCCCAGACCGACTGTGGGGGGTAAGTGCGCAGCGACCAGGAAGGGGATTGGGAATTGGTATAACGACTAACATTGGGATGGGAGAAAATCGGAGGAAAAAGAAAAAGAAAGAAAGGAAAATACCGTATTGACACAAAAAAAAATTATAAAGAAAATAAGTATAACCTATCTGAGCAGAAGGTAGGTCACCGGTAACACTATTATTTACATTTACACGTAGGCTACATTTACATGTAGTAATTTAGCCGACACTTTTATCTTTAGCCCACTTCTTTTCAATGACCCCCCAGGGAGCCTGAAGTGGCGTCGGTCTCAAGAAGATGCATACAAACACAGTAAAACAAAGTAGGTGTATATTTACATCTTACAAAATGAACCTGTCCTGTTTGCACAAGATGCCGTTATTTTAAAGCTGCAATAACTATTATCTGAGAGTGTTTTTCACCGCTTCAAAAAACGTGTGACCACCTGCCACCAGAAGGTCTCATTGAGTTACGGTGTCCTACTCAAAGCAACCCTTGTGGTGAAGATTTGTGACCCGTTAACAATGAAACTGCAAACCGAAAACGAGTACATAGTTGTTATTTACTGTCTTGTCTCTACATTGTCTTCAGTGTGTATCTGCACAAGTAAAAGTAAAAATTTTATTTTTTAAAGGAACACGCCAACATTTGGGGAATTAGCTTACCGTCCTCTCCAGAGAGAGACAAGAAGATAGATACCAGTTTCCTCTCTGTGCGTTCAGTAGAAAGCTATCTAGCTGCACGTTAGCCTAGCTTAGCACAATGAATGGAAGCGGACAGTACCAGTTAGCGTTCGGGAGAGGTGTTAGTTAGTGTGGGGCGGCGTGGCTCAGGGGTAGAGCGGGTCGTCCAATGATCGAAGGGTTGGTGGTTCGAATCCAGCTCAAGCCCATGTCCATCCCACTGCCGTTGTGTCCTTGGGCAAGACACTTAACCTACTTGCCTCGTATGAATGTGTATGCATGTGAATGAATGTTGGTGGTGGTCGGAGGGGCCGTAGGCGATGATTATTCGCCACGCTTCCGTGAGTCTGCCTCAGGGCAGCTCTGGCTGCAATTGTAGCTTACCACCACCGGTATGACTGTGTATATGAACGAATAATGGACTCTGTAAGCGCTCTGGGGTCTCTGGGGTGTCACAAAGAGCGCTATATAAATCCAATCCATTATTATTATTATTATTATTATTATTATTATTAGTTGGACAATGCCTAGGCTAACCGGCACTGTCCGCTTCCATTCAAACTAGGCTAACGTGCAGCCAGATAGCTTTCTACTGAACGCACAGAGAGGAATCTGGTATCTATCGTCTTGTCTCTCTCCGGAGAAGACGATAAGCTAATTTCCCAACAATGTTGGCGTGTTCCTTTAACGTTCCAAGAGGATGCGGTAAATTCAAAGTGTTGTCATTGTAACACGACACGTCGTTGTATCTATCGCCTGGTGTTATTGGCTCGGCTCCCAGTCCCCGCCCACCCGAGACAAGATGGGCGAACAGTGGAAAGCCCTCCGGTGACACGTTGCAGAAGATAATGAAGAGGCAGATGGCCTCCGTTGATGAAACATGATATTTTGAATGATGTCTCATCCGCAGGCCTTTTCACGAGGTAATTTAATTACTCCGAGAGGAGACCTTGCTGCTCCTGCCAGTGCGGTTAGAGAACTTGTCAGCCGGCAATTTCCGAGCGGCAGCTATCATCGCCCGACATTTGTTGTGACATTTTCAAATGTTTGGGTATAGATTTTTTTTCCTAATTCTACTCTTGATGACTTTAATGCCAACCTGTGCGATGATGATGATGATGATGATGATGATGATGATGATGATGATGATGATGATGATGATGATGATGATGATGATGACGGTATGTTTTCAATTAACTGTCTTCAATTTTGAAAGGTACAGTGATCTCTCTCTCTCTTTCTCACCTGTCCATTTTCCAATGTTGACGAATAAGAACCAGCCTATCATCAAATATTGGATCTTGCTCTCTCTCTCTCTCTCTCTCTCTCTCTCTCTCTCTCTCTCTCTCTCTCTCTCTCTCTCTCTCGCTCACACACACACACACACTGACCAGCTGTTTATGCAGTCACCAAACATTACTGTGTTAGCGTGAGTAGGAGTCGAACGAGGAAGGACACGCGCCCGAGGGTGATTTGTTTAACTTTGAAAGGTTCTTTGGTTCCGTGTGCGCGAGATTGGCCGGGAGCTAACACACAGCAGCGGATCATCTCAGCCTCGTTCCTCCCAAGTGGTGGGTATAGCAGCCAACAGAGCCCGGGCGACGCGGTGCGCGTGGGCAGGCGGAGAGGGAGAGCGATGAACCTACCGGGGGACTTCCAGCGACGATCCTCATTTAGACAGCGCCGAGGCAAGGCGGCCATATTTTCACACACCAGAAGGGAAAGGAAACACTTCTTAAATCACTTGACTCGCTTGTTGTTCTTTCTTTCTTTCTTTCTTTCTTTCTTTCTTTCTTTCTTTCTTTCTTTCTTTCTTTCTTTCTTTCTTTCTTTCTTTCTTTCTTTCTTTCTTTCTTTCTTTCTTTCTTTCTTTCTTTCTTTCTTTCTTCCTTTCTTTCTTTCTTTCTTTCTTTCTTTCTTTCTTTCTTTCTTTCTTTCTTTCTTTCTTTCTTTCTTTCTTTCTTTCTTTCTTTCTTTCTTTCTTACTGTTTGATTTACTGTAGGCCTATGTCTCTTTTACTCATCTCTCTATGATGTTCACACACACACACACACACACACACACACACACACACACACACACACACACACACACACACACACACACACACACACACACACACACACACACACACACACACACACACACACACACACACACACACACACACACACACACACACACACACACACACACACACACACACACACACACACACACACACACACACACACACACACACACACACACACACACACACACACCGCTCTCTCTCTAATGTTGTTCTCTAACCAGTAGGGAATGAGCTCGACGGATCACATGAATCATATTAAGCGTGTTTAATCCTCTAAAGTGAGAGTCCGGGGAGGATGGATGAGGATACAGAGGAGGAGACACAAAGTGAGGTAGAGAGAGAGAGAGAGAGAGAGAGAGAGAGAGAGAGAGAGAGAGAGAGAGAGAGAGAGAGAGAGAGAGAGAGAGAGAGAGAGAGAGAGAGAGAGAGAGAGAGAGAGAGAGAAAGGGGCGAGACAGCAGAGAAAGCCTACACTCAAACCAGGTATCGAAGCAAGATAAGTATTAAGTGTAAAGTGTTCCTGGGGTTTGGTGTGTGTGTGTGTGTGTGTGTGTGTGTGTGTGTGTGTGTGTGTGTGTGTGTGTGTGTGTGTGTGTGTGTGTGTGTGTGTGTGTGTGTGTGTGTGTGTGTGTGTGTGTCTGTGTGTGTGTGTGTGTGTGTGTGTGTGTGTGTGTGTGTGTGTGTGTTACAAGTTGGTGGGGGCGGTGTTGAACCCACGAGCTGTCAATCTTCACAGCTGGGAGCCGCATGCCCCCCCCCCCCCCCCATCCACGGGTCATACGTATAGCGAGTAGAGAAGTGCAGATAGCACCTTCCTTCCTTCCCTCCTTCCTCTCTCATCCCTCGTTCCTCCTAATCCAGCCTAAGCACTTATCCGTGGAGGTATGGTGGAGATCACCTGGGTCTGCCGGGGATCAAAGCCGTTTCAGCGAAAAAAAGAAGAAAAAAAATAAAGAAATAAAGGGAAGTCTCGTTGAGGGGAAAAGCTGATGTCAGAGGAAGAGGTGGATTAGCAGGCTTCTTTGTAAGACTTGACAGATGCAAAAAAAAATAAAAGTTGCTCCTTCTTCCAGTGGAGTATTAATCTGCATGAATCACGGGCCACTTCTGGGCCACGGCTAATGACGGAAGTACCCGCATAAGTCGTCAAAAGGAGCATCTTTTCACCAAATGAAAAGAGGTGGTGATTTCCTTTACTTTCTACCTGAAAAGAGCGAGCTCCGCGAGGGAAGGGAAGTGGCTGAAAGGATTCATATTAACCTTAAAGGAGAAGGTGTGGAGGATGAGGCCTTTTCTTCCTCCAACCCTAATGTCCCTATTTAAAATGTGTCTTGCCATCCATAATTTAGCTGACTGCACCTGCACTCAACGTATGCACTGCGCCCCCCCCCCCCCCCCCCCCCCCCAAGTCATATTTCAAGTCACTTCATAGTAATGTACTTTGACAAGTAAATTGCTTGCCTCTTTGCTGATAGCTACTCACTTACTTTAAATAATGAATTCTTAGTAATAGCCAGAGAAATAATGCATACCAAAAGGGTGATGTGGATGGAATAGTTATTGCTGATAGAGGCCATACACGTGTGGGTCCCACTCTCCTGGTAACCGTGTATTCACACACACACGCACACGCACACACACACACACACACACGCACGCACGCACGCACGCGTGCACGCACACACACGCACGCACACACACACACACACACACACACACACACACACACACACACACACACACACACACAGCCATATTGCTTTCAATGTAGCCGCAGGTGTGGCTGACGCAATTTGTGCCAAGAGACACTCTGTGTGTGTATGTGTGTGTGTGTGTGTGTGTGTGTGTGTGTGTGTGTGTGTGTGTGTGTGTGTGTGTGTGTGTGGTGTGTGTGTGTGTGGGAGACAAAATTGCATGTTATCAGAATGAAAATGGTACATTATTACCAGTAATCTTAAATAACCGTTTTGTTATTTAATTACTACGGCACATTCAAATCTGTATAAGCTATAACCTCTCTCCTCCCGCGAAAGCGCCCAAGCGGTAAGGCAGAAATATGTGCAAATAAACCGTATCCGTCCCACCTTGACTTGCCAAAGGAAAGGCAGGGAAGGACATTGATTGACAGGCGTTAGGCACGTTCCCAAGCGGTTGTGTATTTGACTGATGGTTAATGGGACATTCATTCAACCTTTATTTAAACAATTTACAATGACGTTGAGTATACAATTCAAAGATAAATAAAGGTAAAACAACAGATTAAAAACAAGTAAAAACAGAACCTTAAGCATAAGCAAATCACTTGAACGAGTTTGATAGAATCCAGAATGCCAACCCATGTAATGTAGTTGCTTACCAACAAGAGCTTTGAAAATGAACAAATACCAATGTTACCCCACCTCTCTGCAAGAGAAGGGCCAACCGACCTCATTATGTACATACATCAGAGTAACATATTTACTCAGTAGCTTTGTTATGTTTATATGTTGTTTATATGTTATATTTGTTATATAAAAAAATAAATAAAAAAAATAAAAATAACTAACCTTACTCTCATGCACTTGTCCTAATAAACTAACCTACACTGTAGCACTCAACACTTTGATGAACATTGTTGCTCAGCTGATAGAGTTGTGCCCTTCCTGATGGCTTGTCGTACAGAACATGTAAGTCGCTTTGGATAAAAGCGTCAGCTAAATGACTAAATGTAAAATGTAAATGTTATATATATTCCATGTAATCACTTGTTACACTGCATATTATACACCTGTGTATATACACCTTTATATTGTTATGCACTGGTTAGATTCCAACTTATTTTTGTTGATAAAAAGGTTTCTAATCTAATCAAATCACTTCTTCCTCTGCGAATCAAGGTTTCCATGATTTCTAAGCTATTCTGGGCAAATAAACTAAATGTATTGTAATTGTCAGACTAATAAACAAATTGAGTCACAATCGCCTTCAAGATCTCAGCGTTGGCATAATGACTTGAGACCAAGCTATTCTAATCCCCCGGTTAAATGGAATTAATCCTCCCATTAACTTTCTCACAAGATCATCTTTCATAAACAGTGATTTTATTAATTCCCAGATGTAAATTAGAACCTTGGTAACAAAATTTAGCAAAAGCTCATATTGTCTATGGAAAAGATTAGATTAGATTCAAATGTATTGGCATTGCACAGCACAAGTACAGTGCAACACAAATAAGTTGGCAACTAACCAGAGTGCACGGTAACAGTAAGGTGCATTAATTAAGCATTACATCACGCGCAGGAGTGGTTTGTGAAAAATAAACCATGTCTAGGGGTGGTCGTTAGACCCCCCTAGGCATGGTTTATTTTTCACAAACCACGACTGCAAGTTGTGTAATGCTTTTATACAACTGCCACATTCATCCAACCTTATTGCTATACAATAAACACACATTAATTGAAGATTTATTGAAAAAACCATCCGCCAGAAAAAGTAGTTCCCAAAAAAGAAAAAAAGAGAAGTTGCCTTCATGTGGAAGCAGCTCGGAAGTGCATCCAACTGTTCTCAGTAGGATATCCAACCAACTAACACATCCAACTGTCTTTCAACTAAGACATCCAACCAACTAACACATCCAACTGTCTTTCAACTAAGACATCCAACCAACTAACACATCCAACTGTCTTTCAACTAATACATCCAACCAACTAACACATCGAACTGCCTTTCAACTAATACATCCAACCAACTAACACATCGAACTGCCTTTCAACTAAGACATCCAACCAACTAACACATCCAACTGCCTTTCAACTAATACATCCAACCAACTAACACATCGAACTGCCTTTCAACTAAGACATCCAACCAACTAACACATCCAACTTTTCTTTAGTTTTTAATTATGAAGTTAGTGGTTGTTATTGGAATGATTGATTGATTGATTGATTGATTGATTGAACATTTTATTACCAGATGCAGAATGGGTACAATACAGTACGGCTCAATACACACAATTGTTAAGGGGATGCAGACCTACTTTCTATAGAACTTCATTCTTAGATGTTTCTATTGAAAGTAGGTAAAAAATAAAAAATAAAAATTGCAATTAATCAATCAATCAATTCGCACGATTTTTATTTTGTTCTACAATGACTCATGACCCATCAATTACATCATCCAACATTGTTTAAGCAACTAAGACATTGTGTGTGTGTGTGTGTGTGTGCGTGTGTGTGTGTATGTGTGTGTGTGTGGGTGTGTATGCAACCGAGTGAGTGTGTCTGGAAGCCAGACAGTGTGATAGAGTGAGCTCTGGCAAGGAAGGGGAAGAAAGAAAAGAAAAATACTTTTTTTTTTGCAATTAATCAATCAATCAATCAATTCGCGCGATTATTTTTTTGTTCTACAATGACTCATGACCCATCAATTACATCATCCAACATTGTTTAAGCAACTAAGACATTGTGTGTGTGTGTGTGTGTGTGTGTGTATGTGTGTGTGTGTGTGTGTGTGTGTGTGTGTGTGGGTGTGTATGCGACCGAGTGAGTGTGTCTGGAAGCCAGACAGTGTGAGAGAGTGAGCTCTGGCAGAAAAAAAAAAAAAAAAAAAAAAAGCAAATTAATCAATCAATCCGCACGATTTTTATTTTCTTCCACAATGACTCATGACCCATCAATTACATCATCCAACATTGTTTAAAGAACTAAGACATTCGCCGTGACAGAATCGGTTTATATTTAGTCGTTATGACGCTATCCATTTGTTAAAGATTATTGTCCGCCATCTTGTTTTTTCCTAAAAATCCGCACGGCGGAGTGATTGTAATTCAGTTGTGGGCGGGTCCTGGGACCAGGAGCATGGAATTGCAATAGGGTATATCTGCAGAGCCACAGAGCCCAACGTCTGGGCGGGGCTTCGTGGCGTGGACGGGTTTGAGGCGGGGCTTCGTGGCGTGGACAAGTATTGTGGCCTGGACAAGTATTTGCACTACTGCGCATGCGGATGAGGGGGCTCTCTCTCTCTCTCTCTCTCTCTCTCTCTCTCTCTCTCTCTCTCTCTCTCTCTCTCTCTCTCTCTCTCTCTCTCTCTCTCTCTCGTTTACGACATACACAACTTTCGTCTTGTTTACATCAGGGTCCCCCATTTTCAATTCATCATAACATGACATACAGATAGACAGTAATGTTACATCTAGACATTTATGACATACCAGATCTACAAATATATTAGACATTTATGACATACCAGATCTACAAATATACAGCACTGTTTGTGATACAAAAATAGTATGCTAGGGATTTAAACTATTTCACACAATCAATGGAATCTAGTTTTCCATCTTCAGATTTGCTAGAAACATAATGTAATGGACAATAATCTGTGGTAGATTATGGAACTGGCCAGGTGTTTATGTTGTTATTGTTTTGTTATTGTTGTTTATTTGTAAACAAAAAAGTTACTTCTCAGTTCACTTCTCTTCTGAACATTAAGGAACGTGATTCAGTGGCAGCTGTTAATTATGACCAAAATATCAGAAGTTATTCAGTGGTATAATAACTTCCCAGGAGGACCCATCTTTACACACATTGGCCACTAGGTGGTGTAATGTTCCTCTAAATGTTTTGTTCTTCAGTCATGTTCTCTAGAATAGATCCTACTGTAGTTTCGTAAATTACAGGTTCCTCTGGACAACAATAATAATACTATATTATTTTTGTGGCATAATTGCGAAACGTGTTTAGTCCCTTGAGGGCGAATAGAGTTGCGAGGTTTAGACAGATGATGTTTAATGCTTTCCCATTAGGGGTGTAAAGGTACACATATCCGTACCGAACCATTTCAGTGTGTAACGTACCGAACAAATTCAACGGTATGTTAACCACTAATGATTGGGGCGGTCAGGTGGCGTAGCGGAGATTGTGCTCGTCACCAATGCAAGAGGCTGCGGCCAGTCATTCAAAAGAAGTGTCCGATGTGTAAGATTACCATGAACACCAGAAATCTGAAGAAACTAAAGGAAACACACGGGTCAAACGCATGACATAACAGCAAGGCATCACCTTACCAGTGAGTGCATAGATTCAAAGAATAGAATGTTCATAGTATTCAAGTCATTCCAGGGGGTGAGTACTCCATTGCATGTCGTGCAAAAATCTGGGGTGGAAAACATTGATGTTGGTTGTGAGTCACAGGAGTGCCAAAAAATATGAAGTTGGCATGGCTGAGTGGATTCAACTCCTTCAAGTGTATACATCTGAGGTCAGACTGCCTTAATCATCAAAGTTGTAGCCCAATATGTACCACTTTCTGTTTTTTCTAAAATTGCAATCCCTCCGTCAAAGAAGTACATTTCCGTATATGAGCCCAAAGCTTCATGGTACAGCCGGCTTGGAAGAGTCATGGTTGTGTACGATACCAAGATCAATACGTGGCACTGTCCATGTGTAACGGGGAAGCCCGTGGGTATGTCCACAGTCACGGAAACAGGTGTGATGACGAGTGACTGTGGCAGTGCGGGCTGGTAAATTAAACTCACTTCCCCATAACAGGGTTAACAGACGCATAGGTACGGTAGTTAGGAGTGAATTAACTTCTTAGTGCAGCGGCCTGTGTCGTCGCCCGCGGACGTGGGAGCCCCCTGTTCGACTCCCCCTCGGGACATTCTCATTTAACATCAAACACAACGCAGACCAATATGATCCGTCACACATGCGCCAAACCCAAAAAGTCATGTATCCACAAGTACATAGCAAAATGGCACTTGTTTCAAACGGACAGTCAATTGTTCAGGACAGCCAGAAGCACAGAGTTGGATCCAAGCACTGTACCATCACATCCATTACAGAATGAAGGTGATTGTGACATGTACTATCCACCGAAAGACAAACTGCAGAGCATGGTTGAGTACATGCAGGAAAAAAAGATGATCCCCCGCTGTGCTCCCAGAAAACTTGAGGTTTCCTTCAGTGGAAACTGTTTATCCACCATGCCTAGTTCCTGAGGAGATGATGAATTGAAAATGGGGGACCCTGATGTAAACAAGACGAAAGTTGTGTATGTCGTAAACGAGAGAGAGAGAGAGAGAGAGAGAGAGAGAGAGAGAGAGAGAGAGAGAGAGAGAGAGAGAGAGAGAGAGAGAGAGAGAGAGAGAGAGAGAGAGAGAGAGAGAGAGAGAGAAGCCCCACGAAGCCCCGCCCAGACGTTGGGCTCTGTGGCTCTGCAGATATACCCTACTCTGGAATTGTGAAGAATACATACGTGTAAATTGACTGTTTCAGCCAATCAGAATCGAGAAATTTGCATGCCGTTGTATAACAATATACAATGTACAAGTCATTCAAATATAAATATATATAAAAAAGTACTACTGAGTAAATATGATAATATGATGTATGTACAAGTGTTGCAGTATAATTATGTACAGTGATACAGGTATGCATACATTGTGGAAGTAGGCCATACTGACCAGTGGTATAACTAGTAAGAGTAGGGAGTGGGTATGGGCTATATACAGATATAGATATAGCATATGCAGGTATATTCAGACGGGTGTGGATAGATGAATAAATATAAATTATATTATATACAGTACAGTATTATATAGACTATTATCTGTGCTTATAGCATTGTGGTTGAAAGGCAGATCTGAAGTACAGCTTGAAGAGGACACAGTGTGGCTCTCCGGCGGCTCACTGTGGTACCAAGACTGTCACCTTTTGTTTACCGTGAGGAGAGTTCATATCATCCACTAACATTTTCTATTACCGCCCTCACCCGGCAACACAGTGCACGATTGATGCTACTGACAAAAAAGGAAATAAATCTCCTGTTTTAAACCAAAACTACTTTTCACTTGTGTGGGGAAACAAGCCCACTACACCAAGGGGGTCAGTCGAGGAAAGAAAATAAAGGGGAAAAAAATAATGACCATTCCCCCCCCCCCCCCCCCCTGTGTACGTGGTATAGAAAGAAGAGGCTAAAAGGCTAAAAGGTTTGCCTCGCTGCTGACGCTGTGCAGTACATTCTGTCACTAAGACAGAACATAAAAGTTAAAAGAAAAACTATTAAAAACAAGCAAGAAGACATAACAGTAGGTTATGAATATAACCGTGTTCTATGAGTATAGTGACGCTCAGCGTCTACTGCACATATCTCACTCCAGTGTATATGCACTGAATAAAAACTTCACAATGTACCTTTACATACCAACATCCGTCTGGCCACACCCCCATCTGCTACCTATATAAGCAGGGGTGTGGCCACACACTCATCTCCTTCTCAATCATTTCACCACAAGGTAAGATCAAGGGCCGCAGTGGCGTCTAGATGCTGAGCGTCACTATACTCATAGAACACGGTTATATTCATAACCTACTGTTCTATGTCGTATAAGCTTTCGCTCAGCGTCTACTGCACAACGGGAGCTGAGCGGGAGCTGATGCTCGACAAATGTACCCCACTGAGGCCCCCCACAACCATCAGAACCGGGGAGGACCGAGCCCCCCGACCCTCCCTAATGGAGGGATACCCTCCCTATTGGAGGACGGGAGGGAGACGGATCCGACCGTGCGAAGAGGAACTCGAGCAACTCAGCGCACAGGGTGAGCAGACCGTGGCTTGACCCCACGACTACGCACACGCACAACCCGCATGCCACCAGGGAACGAACGGAAGGAACAAACCTCGTTACCGTGCCCAAAATCACGGGGTCAAGAGCAAAGCTCAACCCCGTGGCAAGGCCGTAGCAGCGGAGCGTGAAGGAAGACCCAGACCGAGAAGGGACTGGATCCCCCCGGAAAAAGGGGGCCCGGAGAGGCCAATGACGCCACAGCATCAAGACCTCACCAGGCGGTCACTAGTGACACCGCCCCCCACATCGCCAGCATATTCGGACAGGGCCCATCCAAGAGCAGGCCCTTCCCCCCACTAGCACGCCGCCTGGCTCACTGACCCTGGCATACTCAGGCAGTCAGCATGGCTGTAACTCGAAGCACTCAAGAGGCTACACTACGGCGGGAGCAGGCAGCGCACCAGGGAGACGACCTCCAGAAGAGGCCGATCCCTCAATCCAGGCAGCAGGCACTTGGCCAAAGGGGTCAACTGAAAACAGCACCCTGGCGGAAGGGGCGTATACTGGCATTGTTGAGCACCATGTCAAAGCCTCCACCAAAAAATCCCAGACGCTCTAGAAGGGCAGAGGCAGAGAAGGCAAACACGATTGGCAGACGTCATGAACGTGCAGGGGCACACTCAACCGGGTAACCCGGGAGTTGACTCCGCTCCAACACACCAGGGAATCAACCACCCTCTTGGTTCAACATGCAGTGGTTGTTCCTATAACCCCTCAGGAAAAAAACTCCAAAACACACCTGCGGGTATACACTGGCTATACCGCAGTACAAGTGTTTTAGTTTTCAAAAAGGGGTTATCCCAGGCCTACGGGTCGACGAAAATGACTTCGGACCGGGCCCGGCGGACCGGGACGTAAACAGGGATGCCAGAGGAGTACTATAAAAGCCACCTCAACAGCCCCCTCTCAGCCATGCGTAAGCGGGAGAAGAGAGGGGCGAAAAGAATGGAGAACGAACATCTCCATAATATCAAACCCTGTGACACCCAGGCCGACCCGGCATTTTTCCCCCTGAAAAAAGCACAAGTCCCTCAGGGTACCAGAACAGCAGATCTGCGTCCCCGGTGGACAACGGGTTAACTGACCTGGACCAGCGTGACCAGAACCAGTCCTGTGCCCTAATCACGCCGACATCCCCAACTCTAGGAGGGGGGGTAGGTACGCGTGTCAATCTAAAACATTATAGAGGGCGCCACCCAGACGGTCCCGTTCATACCGCGACCAGTGGCCCACCCCAAGGGCGTGAGACCCCTCTACCTATGCTTTGATCTATTCCGTTAACATCCCCCAGATATGAACGAGAATTCGTCGAGACAAACCTAGTAAACTGGCGCTCGGAAGACACAAACTCCATCCCAGTTGCCCCATAAAAACGCTGTTTTAATGATGAGCAACCAAGGCGCACAAGCCTCATGCGTGATTCCTATCAGAAACACCCAGGACCAGCACTATGTACACGTCGAGACCCAAAACACATCAATGGATAGTCTAACAAGACAGCAGATACCGTCCCTCCAAGCCACCTGGGGGAACGACAAGAAGCCGCTTTTTTATTTTACATTTATTCAGAAAAAAGAATACGGACATGCAACGCGGCTGAGGGAAAACACCACCCCGTCAACCACACTTCATAAGAGGGGACGGTGAGCGACGTACCCCTATGACGGGGGAAACCCATGACTCAACAGACCTGTAAGGCGAGGAGTCAGGGAAACCCTAAACAATACCCCGTCCACCTACTCCAAAAAGGAGAGGACAGGGAACCCCCAGAGAGACTTCCCACGTGAGCTGTATAGATTGAAAAGACATATTGCAGCATTGAGCTATGTAACAATTGGGTTAGGACTCTCCGAGGAGGAGCTCTGAACTCCCAGAGGAGAAGACTCCGACACCAGAGGAGGAGGCTCTGACCCAATACACACACTACCAGTAGGGAGCAGCGCAGAAGAACCACCTCTCTACTGCGTTGCATCATCCACCAAGCTCAATAATCGAATTGAATTGAATCGAATACACATACAACAGAGCAGAACTCCTTTTCGAAGTTCTACTCACCTTGACAATCTGAGGAGGAGGCTCTGAAACTCTGAGGAGGCTCCCTCACTGGGAGGGAGGGTCCGAACTCACAGAAGGCCCTTCTCCCTGAAGAAGAGCTCTGTGAGGAGGAGGCTCTGAAAATTCCCTGAAACAGAACCATAACATGGAACCTGACCAACTCACGGAAGTCTTACCAATAGAAACGCGCCCAGTGACGTACTCTATGGCGGGGGAATTTCCGCGGTGCACACGCCCAATCTTTCAGTAGTGTAGCATTAAGCTAACAGCCGCTCCCGACTGATAGCAACAAGCTAACGTTTCCTAGCCTAGTGAACACAACGGGCTAGCGCCGCAGCTAACAGCTGACTGGCTAACAGTAGGCCACACACTAGCATGCAAGCTAAGCAGCTATCACCTGAACTGTACACAACGACATAACAAGCCACACTTCAGACAGGCCGCCGCCTGAATCCCTGCTCATCCTAAGAGAGAAGAGAAAAAGAAATGTCAACACAGTTTTCAACAGTGATTTAATAGACATACGGCGGAGTCGGCACAATTCCCATACGGGCTGCAGCCGACTTGAGCATGGAACTACCGATAAAGAAGATCCAGACCCACATTTCCTCGTGTTTAGGGTGTAATCTCTCATTAATTTGAAAGAAGGGGCCTTCACGAGACAGAGAACCATCCGCTTGTCCAGAGAACCCCGGGTTTAAACCAGATCTCGGTCGCGGCCCACTAGTTTGACCATCATGGGCGTCAGACCAGGACCCTCCATCCGTCGCCTAAGAGGCCGAGCAGAGGACCCCAATCTGGGGCCGGCCTTCGTAAAATTGTCAGCCAACCCCCATAGCATTAGCAGACAACTGGCGCCCGCATAGCAAAACATTACTCACCCAGCTCAGAAAACAACCAGTTTCTCACAACAGCCGGTGCCTCCTACAGTCCAGCTGTAGAACCGGAGGTTCAATACCTATCCAGCCGCAGCAAGGAGGACTGCAGGTGGGGAGTAGATCAGCGATGCGAGCCCCTAATACGAAAAAGCCGGTGGAGGTCAGAATGATCATCATCTTCCAGAGACACCCCAGTGACGAAGACATTATCGCCGTATTTTCTCGAAAATAGTGAGAGAGAAAATAAAGATATAAAGTCAACGTATCTCCTTGTTCTTCTGTTTTCCTTTCTTCAGCTAAATACTTTCTTTCCCACGTCAAGTGGTGGTATATAGGCACTCTCTTGTGGTGAAATTTGAGAAGGAGATGAGTGTGTGGCCACACCCCTGCTTATATAGGTAGCAGATGGGGGTGTGGCCAGACGGATGTTGGTATGTAAAGGTACATTGTGAAGTTTTTATTCAGTGCATATACACTGGAGTGAGATGTGTGCAGTAGACGCTGAGCGGAAGCTGATACGACATAGAACAAGATATTCGTGTGAACATAAGAACATGAATATTAAGTCATTGAAAAAACTTGAATGAGAATAAAGGTTAGGAAGACGTCTCCTAATTAGTACTGTATCAGGTAGGTAATGTTTTTATTTTATTCTAGGTTGGGAGTAGATATGTGATGGCAAGTTGTTCCAATATGAGGCGGCTCTGGACATGATACTGTAGATGCTTTTAGAAGATCAGTTCTTAAAAATTACATCTGCTAGATCTTGTATTATGTTTATGAATATCTTCTCTAGTGTAACCATTAATTTGGTAAAATACTGTATTATAGGCAATTGAAACTTCTGCTGAAAACGGCTAATCTAAAGCAGCGGTTCTCAACAGGGGTGCCGCAACCCACTAGGGGGCCTCAGAGAGCTGCCAGGGGAGCATTGAGAAAAAAATTATAATAAAAAGATTTTTTTTTAAATAGGATTACAGAAAATGATCACTAAAGTGCTATCTGTTGCAGCTGCACTGTTTTCCATGAAAATAGCATTTTTGGAAAAGTTTGACCATTTCTCAAAAACAGAAAATCATTATTTAAAAAAATACAGAAAAGGATCACCAAGTTACTCTGGATAAAGAACCCCTTTACAGAGAACATTGAGACAAAGCTTCCTGACACATCTCCACCCAAACTCTTGGAAGAACTCATTGAAATCTCATCTGATATCACCTGGAGAGCTTGTTTCAGTGAAGTGCCCCTGGAAACATTTTGGTCTGAGTGTGGTGCTGAGTACCAAGTATCTCATGATGCAGCAGTTAAGGTGTTGATACCATTCAGCACCACATATCTGTGTGAAACTGGCTTTTCATCCATGACAGCTCTGAAAACAAAATATAGGGCCAAGTTGAGCCTTGAGGATGACATGTGTGTTGCCTTGACAAAGATCTCCCCACATATTGACCGTATTATTAGCCAGCAGCAGCAAACCTCACAGAGCCACACCCCTTTGACCATATTAGGGCTAGCGTGCCAGTAAGGAAGTCAATGGGAGGTCGGGGGAAATTTGCGAACGCCTAAACTATATCTTAAATTATGGCTATGGGTCTAAAACACCCCTCGCTTATCAATGACTTGCTTGCAGTCAACATGTACGAAACGGATTGTTTTTTCATTGGTACATTTCCGTTTTATACCGTTTTGAATACGAGTATAGATTTGGGAGAATTCCAGAGAAATTCCGCGATAATAGCCTTTTACTGGAATACACAAAACACGTTGTCATTTTTCTGCTGATTTATGAATCGTTTTCAAATAAACGCTAGATTATCAATAGTATATGTGTACTTATGCACGCTAGAGAAGCAGGCTGAAAAATCGATTATCCATGCCATGGATACGGCTAACGTTACGCACACACACACAGACACACACACGCTGCGATGGCGGAGAAAAAAACATCTGATTACCCCAAGACTGGTCAAATAGAGTCCTTACCTCACATCAGATGTTCTGCAATAAGATGAATCCAATTCCTGATCGCCATTCCAAATATTGATCGCGTTTATTGATCCAAGTTATAGCACCAAAACACATAATCCACGCTGCTCTGAGTGTCCTCAGTCCATCTGTTATAACGATACTGCATGCCCGAGAAGTAAAACCTGGACCGGACTTCTTTTTTTAATGCACAGTCCCACCCAATCCAATCCAATGATGTGCAATACCATCCGGGAGATGATAGGGGGCGGTATTTGCCCTTTTCGAGCTCAGACCCATTCCCAATGATAACGTCAGGCTGGATGGATGAAACATTTATGGATATCGCTAATAAAAGAAAAGAAAAACGTTTTCTTGGATTTTCTCGGGTCTTGGCACTCTCGTGGTCGGCACTGAATGGGTTAGCTATAAATGTCCACTGAGTGAACGAGTGCTTATTTTATGTATTTATTTATATTTCTTGAGAAATGGTATATGATCCTTTCCTGTCTTTTTTTAAATAATAATTTTCTGTTTTTGAGAAATGGTCAAACTTATCCAAATATGCTATTTGATTTACTACTACAAGCAGTAGTAGTAATAATAGTAATTAATAGTAGTAGTAATAATAATAGTAGTAATGTCAACAGTACTAAGCAATTAAATAAACGTTATTTTGAAAGCAAGCACCTTTGTCATCATTGTAGCAAAAAAGACAGGAGGGGAAAAGTCTTTATCGTATGTAGGGGGGCCCTGGAATATTTGATTGGACACATGGGAGCCGCAGAAAGATTGAAAACCCCTGTAAAGCATATACGTTTCTCCACATAAAACCACATGTCTCCAGGCAAGAGTGCATTGAGGCAACATTAGTGTCACTAGTGTAGCCTAGTGCATCAAGTTGGGAATATGAAGACTTTAAAGTGGAGTTTTGAATGAAATTGTAGTATGCGGTGGTGACTCACATCTCGGTTGTGGTGGGGTCTCTCCATAACAGCTCAGGGTCTTCAACTGGACAGCGAATGATGAACACGGTGCGCTCCGTTCACAGAATGTTGACCTGAAAATGACCTGTTAGTCAGCTTTCACCATCTCTTGCCCCACGTCAATGTTAAATATAGGTGACCCCCCCCCCCCCCCCACACACACAGAGACAACTGTACCTGATGTACCAAACTGCACTAATGTGCCTTCTCAGTCTGAGATGGAGAGTGTTCCGTCCTGCTGTAACCAAGAGAGATGAACAAAAAAAAAAAAAGTTACACTTGTTGTCCACGTCGACTTCAGCAATTATTCCGCTGCTTCCCAACAGGTTGTTATCTCTGTGGAGGTGGGGGGGGGGGGGGGGGGGGGGGTAGAAACTGGAGTCTTTGGATCTGGCCTTACCTGGTTATAGTGAGAAAAAAGGGCACAGAGGCGAGTCTCATTACTCGTCCGGTGGAGCCCGAGCATGCAGCCTTGGCCCCTGGTGTCCAGCGGAGGCCCTCTTTGAAGGAGCGGGGGGCCTAATCTGAGGCCACGGCCCACCGGGGTCACAGAGCTAATGAGGAAGAACGCTGGGGACCGGGGAGGAAGGAGCAACCTTGTTCCATAGCTGTGCTGTGTGCTACACGGAAACTTCCAGAACAAACTATACTCAAACCATCTCTCTTTATCGTCTCGTCCCATTTATAACCCATTTAATGGTATTTATTGGTATTGGTATTTAATGGGATTTATTTGCGTCAAAAGTTATTTGACGGTTGTACAAATCTTGAGTTAATGTGGTTGAGTGGTGCAGAAAGACTCAAATGGATTTTTTTTTTATCACAGGGTAATTGCACTTGCAGAATGTTTAGAGAAAGCTTGGGATAAACGTACGGAAATAAGATATATGTGATGTATTTATTTTGGCTTCTGATCGTGTAGCTTACAAACTTTGGGAAGTGAATGTTATTCAAATATTGTTTTTTGGTGTCTTATAATCCCGTAAGGGATGGGTCGTCGGACATGACACGGAAATCAAATTTCATTAATTAATTCATTAATTCATTAATTCATTCATTCATTCTCATGTAAAGTTAGGCGTTGGGGGGTGAGAGGAGGTAAATATATTACTTATGGCTATAACATAACGTGCGTTGTGTACCTTTTTTCCTGTGGTTGATTAAAACTTTATTTGACATTTTCTGATGAGGCTGTGTTGCACCATTATACAAGTGCCAAATACTATCTGAAAGATGGGACTCTAAGGAATCATTTGAGATGCAGCTGAACACTGTATGTCGATTGTTTCTCTCTGTTGAGTGTACAGGTAGCTCTATTGAGAACCGCTGCATATTCTGAGGGTTAAGTCAACAACTCGTCCTAGAGTTATTCTTGTAAATTCGCATTGTGTTTTTGAAGGGATCAACAGAAAGATCAACGAGTTTTTGACAAAGGGGTGAAAACACAAGTCGCTGCTGAAATACAGTATAAAATTACCCTAGAAGTCTCCTTTCAAATTTCCGGTAATAGTGCCATTGGCCTTAATATCAATATTTCAAAAATCTGTGATCGGAGTCATATTTTCCCTCCGCAGCCTTCACACACAGTTCTGAGCTCCTCTCAATCCTCTAGCGGTTCAAGAGCGCCATCTGGTGGCCGATCGGCAGAAGTGCTGATCACCCATATTACTTCCGGGCACTCGCTATATGTCCCGGGACTCGAGGGCGACACAATACATAGCGATCCGTTGCCAATAACTCGATAAACAACATGATTTGGACGTATATACTATTATACAACCTGGAAATGGACCGGGTATTTTGACATCCCATAATGGAAAACTGTCTACCCCACGCTGATCGCCCAACAGCCCGAGGGGACTGGGGTGAGTTTTAGCGTGTAATATTTCCGTGTTCGATACTAACTGATCTGATGAACATATGACCCACATTAGATGAATGGTATAACGCTGCCCACGGAATTATAAACGCCCCCTCGCCCATCCGGTCAACATCAGATGACGTGTAGTAACTTCCAGAAGTACGTCCAGTTGGAATTTTTTATATCGCGCTGATTGCTATCAAACTGTATTTCATCATCAATATAATGCATTTGGGGCTATAAATCACGTTCTGGAGAAAGCTGCAGAAAGAGATGAAAACATACTTATACTTTAGACCATATTTTAGTATGAATATGTGAATGAAAAAGTTTAACGTTGCTACACCATGAACAATACATATAGGACCTTGAATGGGCCCTAATAATGGCAATCAACAATAGAATTTAAAAAGTTATAGCCCTGCAAAGAAGGGGAACTTCTCCATGTTAAATAGAGCTGGCAACGGATGGTATATCATGAATTTAGCCTTAGGCAATCAAAGTGTTAAGCGGCCCTGAGTTCCCTTGAGGAATCTTTTCCTGGAAACTGGTTTTTGTGGCGAGGAAGAGTGTTTGGTGACCATGCCTACTGTCTTATAGAGTACGCCTCCATAGGGGCGGGACCCGGCAGGTGATGGGCGTTTTTGTTTTTTCGTTGGTGGAGTACAATAGGTACATGAGATGAGGTATATCTCGGAATGGCTTAAGATCGGGACGCTCAGCCAGTACTCATATAACTAGGTTATATACATAACCTGTCATAATACTCTGTGTTCACATAAACATACAGGCCATCTTGCAGTGCTAATAAACTGGCCAATATTAAAGGTTACGAGGCCCGACTGGAAACACAAGAGTGATTAAATTATCTACACATCTAGTAATGTGCATTTGAACGTGAAAAAAAAAGCACCCAACTAAGAGTTCTGTTTAATTTAACTGTTTGTTGAATTTAATGTGTGATATAGAGTTTTGCACTTGTGTGTGAGCACAGGACTTTGTTCCTCAAGGTAAGATGTTTGCCTGTCAGTTTGGCTATTTGTGTTTAGATGAGGGAAAAAAATAAGAAGTTTTGATACGTTAGACGCCTCCAGTGTCTGTCATTCCAAACTCCCTGCAGATCCCGGCAGCGGGAACTGTCTGTAACGCTATGAAATGTCACAGTGCAGTGTGATGTCTACCAAAATACCACGGAATACAGTAAATCACATTATACATTTTCCCCCTCTTGTACTATGGGCTACGTATATAATGACAACACTCTCCACCTAAACAAGACGTTGGCTACGTATTTAATCATAACACTCCACTACATTTCAATGGAAATATTGGACTTCTTGTACTTCAGTACATTTCAATGGAAATATTGGATTTTTACTACACTACATTTCAATGGAAATATTGGCCTTTTTACTACACCCCCCCCCCCCCCCCCCGATTTTTTTTAAATAATAATAAATTATAAATATGTATACCATAATTCCTCTAATAGTGACCTGTATTCAATAAAAAACCGACTCTCTATTAATGACTGGGTGCGCTGTTGAGCTAAGCTATTATAAGCCGACTTCCTAATACAATATACGCGTGAGCGAACCTCTCCTTACTTCCGTATGGAACACGGGTCGCGCGCAGCACGTAACACAACAACAACAGAGCAAGCATGGCTACCGGTACTAAACAGAGATGAAAGTTTGACGTTAAGTTTAAAGAGGAAGTTTTGAGGTACGCATAACTGGAGGAGGGACAAAAAAGTGAGCGAGGAGATGGAGACACTACTTTCCGAGTGGAAACGTTATGAGAGCTAACGTTGCTACCTACTGTTCTCAGAGCTGCTAACTGGCTAACGTTATGAGAGCTAACGGTGCTACCTACTCTTCCCGGAGCTGCTAACTGGCTAACGTTATGAGAGCTAACGTTGCTACCTACTGTTCCCGGAGCTGCTAACTGGCTAACGTTATGAGAGCTAACGTTGCTACCTACTGTTCCCGGAGCTGCTAACTGGCTAACGTTATGAGAGCTAACGTTGCTACTTACTGTTCCCGGAGCTGCTAACTGGTTAACGTTATGAGAGCTAACGTTGCTACCTACTGTTCCCGGAGCTGCTAACTGGCTAACGTTATGAGAGCTAACGTTGCTGCTACCTACTGTACCCGGAGCTGCTAAGGTAAAGTTACTTGATTTCATACAGTACTTGGTTTCAATAAATGAACCCAGTACATTTTACTGGGTTCAAACTGACACAACTTGACACACTGACACAACTTGAACATGAACTTATAATACTTGATTTCAATAAGAATTGGTTGGACAAATCCTGTAATAAAGTTAAATAAAAACATAATCCGAAATGTGAACCTAACTCAGCTAATTGACGAGCCTACTCGGGTCACTCCCACATGTCAAACACTACTTGACTGGATATTGGTCTCACATCCAAATAGGTTTTCTAATTCAGGGACCATGTCAGACTGCTTTAGTGACCACCACATTGTATTCTGCATCTGGAAAATTAAACTACCCAAACTTCCACCCAAATTTATAAAAATTAGGCAATACAAGAAAATGAATACTGATCAATTTATTAATGACCTGCTTTTAGTCAATTGGGACCGGTACCAAATCATTTCAAAACCTCAAGACGCCTGGAATTTCTTGCACTCAGAACTTACAAAAATTATCGATCACCATGCACCTTTCAAAACCATGAAGGTTAAGGGCATTCATCTTCCTTGGGTCACATCTGATTTAATTCATATATTCAAGCAGAGAGATGAGGCCTGGGCCTCATTTCGCAGGACAAAAGATCCTGAGGAATGGGAAAAATATAGATTGTTGAGAAATAAAAGTAAAACTATGACTAGAAATGCCAAATCCAATTACTATAAAGATTCTCTCACTCAGGATTTTAAAAATCCTAAACAATTTTGGAAAAATATAATTTTTTTTACAAATGCACCAGATAAAACTCTTCGTAACAATCAGCTAAAAGTAAATAACATAATACTACACGATCCTCTTTCAGTTGCTCAAGCTTTTAACCATAATTTCTCCTCTGTCTGTACTCCAACAACACCTGATCATTTATCTGTACCATTTAATACACCACCTTGTCACAGCTCCTTCTACTTCAGGAAAATCACACCAATTGAAGTTCTCAATACTATTAATGATCTCAAAGTGAGCAGCAGCCCTGGATTAGATGGCATTGAAAACAAATTTCTCAGACTAGCTTCACATATTCTGATGTATCCACTCTGTGATCTGTTTAATATGTCTCTATCTACTTATGAAATGCCCTCAATTTGGAAATGCTCACGTATCACTCCGTTGCACAAAACCGGCAGTGAACTGGATCCTAACAATTACAGAGCCCATTTCCAAAATCTGCTCTATAGCAAAGATTTTTGAAAAATTAATCTACAAACAACTTTCTGACTATCTCACCAAACACAATATTTTATCTCCTTACCAGTCTGGTTTTCGTTCAGATATAGATAACATCATCAGGAAAATTTACTTTAGCATGGGTGTTCTTTACCGCAATAGAAATAGTTTTACATTTACGGTCCGAATAAAACGAATCTCACAACTCATACTACCCATAATGGACTATGCTGATATAGTATATATGATTGCAGCCAAAACTACCCTTGTTCCGCTTAACACCATTTACAATCGTATATGCAGATTTGTTCTTGGCTGTTCATACAACACTCATCACTGTATCATGTATGAAAATCTCAACTTCCCTTCTCCCACAATAAGAAGGCAACAACATTGGTTACAGTTTATTTTTAAATGTATTTACTTTAATTATCCTCATTACCTTAAACAGTATATGGTACCTTTCACTTCTAATTATCAACTTCGTCATTGTACTCAACACTTTTTTTCTGTTCCAAAAACCTTTAAATCAGCTGGTAAAAAATCTTTTATGTTTAAAGCTCCATCCGACTGGAACAATCTACCTGTCCACATCCGATCAACATCATCTTTTAAATTGTTTAAAAATATGTTGTACTCTCATGGTGAGACTATCTGCCTATATGCTTTGGACCTCAATAGAATAATATTAGATAGATTAAACATAGCTGGTGTTACAATTCATGTTATTGTCGTTGTGTTGTTGTTGCTGTTATACTGTTGTATGCTTTTTATCTTTGGATTACTTTATTTTCTTGGCTGGCGTTGCTTACTCTGTTGTTTTGTTGTTTTTGTTTCTGTTTTGTTTTGTCTAGTTTTTTGTTGTTTGTTGTTTTTGTTATATATTATTGTCAAATAACTCTGTATTGTCTTTGCGGACCCCCTTGAAAACGAGATGGTTTCATCTCAAGGGGTTATTCCCAATAAAGAAATTTCAACACAACACAAAATGTTGATTTATTCATTATGATCTGTTTGAAAATGTGAAATATAGGCCTCTCTCTTATACATGCCTCCTCCTAATAAAAGCCTGGTACCCGCTACAGTTGAAACAAATACAAGCCTGGGTCACTAGGAATTACGGTATAAAAGCAATTATTGGTCAGCTCCCTTTTTACCTTGGTTCATACCTCACCATCACATCAAACCCATTTTACAGTTTACGATCCCAGGATTATTTATATGCCTCAGTACCGAGAACCCGCACAGAGTTTGGGAAAAGGGCCTTCATGTTCTCTGCTCCCTCTGCCTGGAATGGACTTCAAACTGCAGGCCCTCACTACCATATCTGATTTTAAAGTTCAAATTAAGTGCATTTTAAAGAATGAGATGGGAGAATGTCGCTGCTTCACTGCATAATGTGCTGTTATATTTTATATTTTTAACCTGACCTTCTCTCCCCAGCAACCTCCTGCAAAGCCTCACCTTCCATCCTCTTTCTACCTTTTTACCCTACCCTCCAATCTCCCCCAATCCCATTCAATCTAATTAGCTGCAGCTCAAATGTATCCCCTTGCCCCACTTTGCCTTTTATGTCTCTGTCTGTGTTTTGTGTATTTTGTATGTTTGTTTTTGTTTTTGCTGCCATTTTGGCCAGGTCTTGCTTGAAAAAGAGATCTTTGATCTCAAGTGACTACCTGGTAAAATAAAGGTTAAATAAAAAAAAATAAAAAAATAAAATATAATATTCTTTTGGATCATTTGGGCTGATGGGAGTTCCTAATGTCTGAAGGAGTCGACTGAAGGCTTCTTGTCCTCTTTCAGTGCCTCTGTGCCTGTTTTCTTAGGCAGTTATCCTCTCTGGTATGCGCGCCATTAGCGTTAGCCACGCCACTATGTTGCACACTTGTCTTTGCTTTTGGAAAGAACGACCCCCCCCCCCCCCCCCCCCCAAAAAAGGATTATATATATTTTTAAATTAAATTTTTGCATTCGACTAAGAGGTTGGCAGTCGACTACGGCTCCTTTCGATCGATTATTCGACTAGTCGAGGTCAGCCATACATTTCAGAGGAAATATTCAACTTCTTACTCCACTACATTTCAATTTAAATATTGGACTTTTTTTTTTACTACACTACATTTATCTGAACCCATCATTTAAGAAAAATATTAAGCCTGCAACTTAAAGAGGACATAGTCAGAATCCACATACCTGGACCACATACCACTTTAACATAACCTTTAGAGGTCAATGGATTGAGGGTTGAACGCTCCCAAGCACTGGAATACAAGAGTGTCATATAGAACAGTGTTTCTCAACTGGTGGGTCGCGACCCAAAAGTGTGTCGCAGGGCCATTTTGAGTGGGTCGCAGATGTGTGTGTAAAAATAATAAATAATTTTTTATTTATTTTTGCAATATTTTTTTTTTGCACGAAAGGGGCTTCTCAGCTCTGGTCCAGCTGAAGACAAAGCAGAGGAACAGATTGGACATTGAGCATGTTGTTACATTCAAGCCTAGAATATGGCTCGTGTAGGCCTTGCATGTAAAATGGTGGACACAGGACACTGGAAAGACTTTGAGACTCTTGTCAGGACCAAACAACATCCCCAGTTATCCCATTAGTTCCCTGGTATGTTAAGCTAAGAAGTCTACTAAGAAGCATATATTATTTATTATTATTATTTAATTTCATTGTGTTTTTAGCCCTAGTTGCACTTTTGTTGCAACCCCTTACCCCAGTTATCCCATTAGTTCCCCCAAACTTAGGTCTGTTATGTTAAGCTAAGAAGTCTGCTAAAAGAAGCAGCATAATATTTATTTTTATTTCATTGGGTTTTTACTTTTTAGCCCTAGTTGCACTTTTGTTGCAAATTTTTGTGTTTATTTCATGTTTTTAACAGTGCATGAAAGATTGTGTATTACTGCAAACAATTTATTGAAATATATCAGAGTGGTTAAAAAAAATTGGGTTGCGACTTAATGACTAAGGAAAATGTTGGGTCCCGAGGCTAGACCAGTTGAGAACCACTGATATAGAATATGGACTTTTAATACTTTCTACATAACTACATTCAATATCACATACTTTTCTATTTTGAACGGAGGGCGTTTATTTTGAACAGAGTACTAGTGTATTTCTTCTTTTACTTAAGTACAGTTCTTCCACCACTGTCCTTGGTGTTACCTTTGGCGCTGTGTACGGAGGGGGATAACGCCTGAGTCGCATCCCCAGAGGAAACCATGGGGAGAGGGAAGGGAAGCAAGCTAGTAGGGAGAGGGATTACAGGCTGCCTAATGATCTCGGAGCAAGGAGCATGTCTTCTAATAGGCCTGCAGTGGAGCACGATGGATGGATGGATGGATGGATGGATGGATGGATGGATGGATGGATGGATGGATGGATGGATGGATGGATGGATGGATGGATGGATGGATGGATGGATGGATGGATGGATGGATGGATGGATGGATGGATGGATGGATGGATGGATAGAGAAAGAGAGAGAAAGATAGACAGACAGACAGACAGACAGACAGACAGACAGACAGACAGACAGACAGACAGACAGACAGACAGACAGACAGACAGACAGACAGACAGACAGACAGACAGACAGACAGACAGACAGACAGACAGACAGACAGGTAGGCAGACAGACAGACGGACAAGACAGACAGACAAAAGTTGTGTTCCCAAGGTCACATGGGAAAACTAAGACCACCACGCATTCCTCGTCAAAAAGTACAAAGGATGTGCAAAACCACCTGCCGATACGATCGTTTTTGTATTGTGGTCACCGTTGCCCCAGTAATATCACTTTTGCTCCATTGACTCGTTGGTCCAGTCAGAGAGACTGAGGGTAAATGAGACAAAGATGAAGTAATTTTAAAGTCTAAAGTTTAAAGTCTACTGTTAAAACATAAACAGTACTCCTTAACACATCTAATATCTTCCCGTGTTGGGAAGATTGGCACTAAAAAATTTGAGTGAGGCAGGAGATGTCATTCCTCCGGTGATAGTAGACTGTTTCATAACACGGCCCTCCTGCTCGGTCTGGTTATTGGTTAGTGCTATAATATTACACTGTGATACCGTGGGGACATGTCCCCGTCTTCACTGAGACGCTGTACAAGGGGATCACGCAGCACTGTTCTACACTATGTTGCACTTTGATTAAAGGTACGTGAGGCTTTGCTGTAATCCTTGAAGCCCTCCTGAGTCCTCGTGGGGTTTAGGTGGGATCGATTCTCCTCCCAGCAGCAAAGACTCCTTCCTGCCTTCCTCAATTGTTATTTATTTTTTGGGGGGTTTGGGAAGATATCGCGATGTTAATTCACCCCGTTATCTGGATGCTTTGCCACCTTCATCGTGTTATACCAAAGGGCAAAATTGGCCCTATACATTACCTAATCACCAAATGTGAAATATTGCACACATTCCAATTACCCTACAACATGATTGTCTTTTAGCTATGAATGACAAATCAATTCAGGCAGCATAGCAGCATGGGGGAGGGGGAGGAGGGGAGGTACAGGTAGTAGAAGACATGATACATAGAATTATAGTACAGTGGAGAAGTACACATTTAAATAGAATATAAATAGGCAGTGTCAACAATATAACAATATAGTTAACTCTGGACATGTGCATATGGGTGAGTAGACATTGTAAAAAGGTCAAGGTGCAAGATGAGGGTATGTATGCCCTCTCAGTTATATTTGCCCTACAATAAATATAGTTACAACTAGGGATGCTCGATATTGGCTTTTTTACCGATACCGATATACCGATATTGTCCAACTCTTAAATTCCAATACCGATATCAACCGATATCAACCGATACCGATATATGCAGGGTCCCCCCCCCAAAAAATGGAATAATTTCAGGTAATTAACATTACATATCTCTTGTTGTGGAATTAACACAACATTATGCATTTGCTTTTGACAATAAATAAAATCTGAATTTGTTCTTACTTGTGCTTGCCTGGGTAAATAAAGGTTATAGAAATGTAAAAAAATATATATATATATAATATATATATATATATATATATATATATATATATATATATATATATATTCTTTTTTTTTTTAAACCGATACAGATATTTTCCAATATCACATTTTAATGCCGATATCGGCCGATAATATCGGTAGGCCGATAATATCGGACATCCCTAGTTACAACATATCTAATCTAATATATATAATAAAAAAATGCTAAATGCTAAAGATGCTAAATATATGCTCTGATGATGTAGGTATACAAGTAGCCTAATATACAATAATAAGGAGCCTATGTTGCAATGTTAGCTTACTCTGTTGGTTGGTGTGTGAATGTATGCACGCGTGGATGCATGCGCGTACACAGTCGTAGTTATAGCAGATTCACGCTTGTTTTCTCATAAATAACCGGTATTGACTCAACTGTACAGTGTGTCAACATGCCAATGCATCAAACAACCCGAGTTTTACGTTTGCCGTGTATGTTTTTGCAAACCCTGGATTACATTTTCTTGTAACATTATGTACGATTTCTGTGTTTTTTCAGCCTGGTCGCCGATCGTTACCCGCCTCTGTCCGTGTTGTCTCTGTCCTCTGCATTGTGTATCGTTTGTCGTTTACATGAGGCAATCGTTCGTGGTGGAATTCCTTCCTGCCGCAGAAAACTGCCTGAGACACCCTTATCTCCCCAGTGCATTTTGAACAATCGTATGCTGAGACGTCCATTTATTTGATTTGATTTGATTTTAAACCTTTATTTATACAGGGAAGTTACATACAAGGAGGACAGGAAAACATTTATATCAAAAGGAAGGTTTATTTACAAGGTCTAACAGACTGAAAATCGAGGAAAAGCAAAGTCTTTACATGGTCAAAAAGGTAGAGGAAAAGTAACTAAATGAATACGGCTCTCCCCCCCCCCTGTTCCCTCCAAAATGGGGGCTGCTCTTCTCCTCTCATGGCTGTGTTCCGGGACCAACTGAGACTGAAGAGCGATCTCACCTCCTTTTCCTGTAACTTGTTATCTTTTCTGGAATGCTGTCTGACCTCGGGGCGGCCATCTAACTCGCCCCGTCTCTCTCCCTCGGTCCTTGCCCCAGATTAAAGCATACAGCGTTGTGATGTCGCCAGGCCTGTTGCCTGGCACCTATCTCTGGTCCCCCTAATGACCGACAGCCTTCCCTCCAAATCCTGACACACACATACCTCGCCTGAGCCGATAACCTAAACACCACTTTGCAGGCCATAGCTAACTTTAACCGGCTCCGGGCTGCGTTTCTCCCGATCATTCAATACATTGTTGGAACGTTTAATTCGCCGCCTTTCAATCGGCACCTCACTCAACCTATTGCGTGCTTCCAGTCTCCAGTTACAAGACGAAATATCCGGTGAGCATCATTTGACAAGCCATTCGGACGAGTGATCACGTCCGGTTGTGAGCGGTCCTGAACTGACCAGTGAGTCACCGCTGATGGCGAAAATGATTGACCACCGTTGTAGCCAAGGAGCGTCTGCTCCGAAAGAGATCCCAGACGGGCGCTGAGCGTGGGGGAAGGTGACACGAGAAAACGATCAAGTCCATTGTTTTGACTATCAGCATCTATCAGCATCGAAATGAATGGCAGTGGATGGCCATTTTGGATAATCACGCTGAATTATTGCGGTACGCACATTACAAACATTTTCAGTCGGATTTTGATAAAGTTTGGACCGGTATGACTGTATGACTGCAGGCTATGCAACCGTTATGTTTTCCAGCTCCTATATCTCTCAGCTGGAACCCAAAAACAGGCATCTGGCAAGAAGTCAACACAAAAGTAAGGAGCAAATATATATATATATATATATATTTTTTTGTATCCTTTATTTATCCAGGAATGTCCCATTGAGATACAAGATCTCTTCTTCCAGGGAGTCCTGACCAACACGGCACACAACAAGTTTCAACATAAAACAGGGCATTAAACAAAAAACATACAATTCAAATATAAATACAGAAGGCCATTTGTGCAGTGGCAAGGAGCATAATCACATCAACAATAGCATCAGGTAAAACAGTTACATGTTTCATGAAGGGCTAATTGTAGCATACCTTTAAAAGCATTCACAGTAGGAAGTGCCTCTAGACAAAGTTTTACTTGCAGCGTATTCCATAAAAACGGAGCATAGTGGGAGAATGCAGCTTTACCAAGCTCTGACTGCATCAAAGGAACATTTAAAAGCATCCCATTTGCTGCTTGTCTGTTATTAAAAAAGCAAGTATAAAAGGACAGAAGTCTGGAGATATATAAGGGCAGCTTACCTAGCAATGACTTAAGGATAAAAATCAACATGTGTGATTGTCTTCTTTGGTACAGAGAGGACCATCCTATAAGATAAGGACTGATTCAAAGTGCAGTGGTGGGTGCGAGAGCCTGCACCCGTTACAAAACGTATTTCAGTGTGTTCAAACCTCTGTTTCTCTATTACATTAGCACTCAAAGTGATTTTTCTTTATTGTGTAAGAAACTTCAAAATGTTACCTTTCAAAAGAGACCAGACTTATGCATGTGCTATAAGTATAAAGTATAATACATCGCAATAATAAATTACTTTGCAATCGACTGCAACATCGATGCAAAATGAGCCAGACTGTTAAGAGGTTAAAACTAAACAGGTTAGAAAAAGCCATGAATAAAGGTATTTACATTATGTACTTATCCTGTTATAATCATAATGAAAACCAGTCAAGGCTAAGAGAATCATCAAGGACTCCAGCCACCCGAACAACTGCCTCTTTGAACTTCTGCGGTCAGGCAAGCGATACCGGAGTCTTAAGGCGAGCACAGAAAGACTCAGAAGGAGCTTCTATCCCCAGGCCATCAGGCTGCTCAACGAACAATAAACACTATGCAGCAACCATCAAATGCACACAGCACACACATCCACACGCACACACTCACTTTAAACGGGCAACTCACTGCAGCACCCACTTTACACACTTTAGAACACCTAAACACACTTTACACTTTATATTTATTGGTAAAGGATTTGCACTACAACTCGCACACCTTACTGTAAATTGTACCTAAATTGTACCTCATCCCATTTCTCCTCTGCACTATATAGTATTGTATATTAGTACATTGCATAGTATATTGTATATTGTATGGTAACTCAGTTACTTCTATTCTGCATCGAACATTGTACATATGTCTATACTGAACACTGTGACCTCTATTTCACTTCTATTTTACATGCTATACTATTTTATTTTTATTTCATACTATCTTGTCTAACACAGTCTCTGGAGCGAAACAGTAAGAAGCATTTTGTATAAAAGTATTCTTTACTTCTGTATGACAACTATTAAAGAAACTCATATCCTTCAATTATTAGCGTGTACCTGCCCAGGGCCCTATTCCCCGTACCTGGTTCAACTAAGTCAATCAAAAGTCCCATTATCCAGATTCAATTAACCCGATGTTTGAATCCACGCTTTCCCTGTTCCTCGAACGCTGATTCCGAGCGCCATATCCGTATAAATATGAAAGTAAATCTATAGGCTGAATATGATTTATTATCAGCATTTTAGGTATATTATTTTACATTTCAAAAGTCCCCTGTAGAAGAACGAAGCACAAAAACATAATTCAGAATGGTATAAATGGGATCTAGACTGAGAATTATTTCAGGAAGCGAGCTGGGATTTCTTTGCGAGGGTGTGGCCATGGTTTATCCAGATAACTGAACTAAACCCTGCTCTGGAGCAGGTTCAAACGTTCTGATCTGTTACCATGGTGATTTAGAAAATCCGACGTCGGGGAACGGAAAGTTCTGGCTTAAGTCAAGCTATGCTGAAAATTATCCTGCTAACTCAGTTAGCCAGGTACGAGGAACAGGGCCCTGTACAGAATTGAAGAGAATTTCCTGCTTATAATCAATGACCATTAATTGATTTGTTCTTATTTTAGGTTTACCTGGTCTCCTTGTGTAAAACATCAACCCTGTATTGTACAATCAAGTGATATATATATATATATATCTTCCTTTTCAAATTCAATCTCACAGAACTTTATTAAAATAACACACAAAACAATAATGAACTTGGCACAAACGTCTTTGGGATCAGGGGGGGGGAGAATAAAGATATTACAGTTGTAGCACTTAGGACTCTCTGCGCTGTGGCGTGGGTACCGGGTGTGTGCCGGGTTAACGGTATATCAACCAGTAGGGGGCGCTCGGGTTAAACCTGGTGATTATAACAGACGGCTGTTAATGTCGGGCCATCGGAAACCTTCATTTATAATAATAATAACCTTATCTGTATTGTACCTGTTGGGAGAAATAAATAATAAGTATAATAATAAGTAAGACAAACGATGACTTTAACGAATTCCATATACATCGATAATTTATTAACACAGGAGGCCTCTCTCATTCATTTGTCTGTTACTCAGGAGGCTCTGTTCTGAAATACCTTTCACTAGTGCCACATTTCTCAGTTATCCGCTTGATATAATGAATCAAAATGTCCAATCTAACTAATTTTGTTTGCTCATAAAATGCTTAAAATGCTTATAAAAAGGTTATAAAAATCCGACGGAAAATGAAGGATTTACAAAGGTTTTTGTAATGTGTGTGCCGAAAAACCGTAACAATTCGGCATGATTATCCAAAATGGCCATCCGCTCCCATTCATTCGAGGCTCTCGTAAAAACAATGGACTTCTTCGTCTTCTTGTGTCACCTTCCCCCACTCTCAGCACTCGTCTGGGCAGGGGCGGACCTAGCATATTTGGCGCCCTAGGCGAGATTCACCACTGCGCCGCCCCCCCCCCCCCCCCCCCCCCAAAAAAGAACCTTTTTTTTTTCTTTTTTTTTTTTTACTTTTTTTTTTTGTAATTTGACACTTGACCGATACCCATCAATGCACAGCGCTCTAGCATGTTCTGACTGTGAACACCTAAAGCTGAGGCTCAGACCGACTGACCGTTTTAGATTTTTGACTCATTTTCCCTTATGTTAGAATTTTTTTTATGTAAAAATAATGGTTGCAGATATAGAGAGGGGCGCCTATATCGCCTGTAGGAAGGTCCGCCCCTGCGTCTGGGATTGCTTTCGGAGCAGACGCTCCTTGGCTACAAAGTCGTTCAATCATTTTCACCGTCGGGGGGTCATTGGTCCGCTCAGGACAGGGGCAAACAGGACGTGGTCACTTGTCCGAATGGCTTGTCAAATGACGCTCGCCAGATGTTTTGTCTTGTAACTCGAGACTGGAAGCGCGCAATAGGTTTCGTAGGGCGGCGATCGAACGGCGGGAAATTTTACTTTACAACAATGTATTGGTTGATTGGCGAAAACGCAGCCCGGAGCCGACAGACGAGGGCAAAGTGCTGAGACTTGCGCGCGAGTGCGTGGCGTCCTGCCGTCAGGCCATCTGATGCTTAATATGCATTTGTGTTAACACGTTATTAACGCACAAACTTTGACAGCCCTAGTAAAAACATATAATTATTATGATACAAATCGAATAACAATTATATAGCCACATTATATATGATACTATCCAAATGCACAAAGGATAATCTACACATTATGCATTATGCTCAGCCTCAGGTTATTCTACTCATTATTTTGCATGCAGACCTATTATTAATAATAAAACACAAGATAGCAGCTAGCATGCAGCACCACGGAGCTGTTCTAAAAATAGTAACGCGAGTGCTTCTGAGTCATCGATGACTCAGTCGACCTCAGAAAGTTTGGAGAAGTTGAAAGAAAGTCTAACTAACTTTCGAGGGATTTTTGCGTCAAGAGAATAATTGCTGCATAACATTGAGCATTTGGGGAATTATCATAAATATCTGTCGCATGGTTTCAGATAAGACAAACACTTGTTATACATTGACACGATTGGTGTGTGACAGAAACTCAATGTATGGTTGTAGTAGTTGTTTATAACCAGGAAATAATTCCATTCATCTCTACTGTCTTGAAGTGCCTCCACAGCGCCACTGTGTGGACACTAGTAGTAGGTACACGCCATTAATAATATTGCAAGGAAACGTATAGTCCAGGGTTTGCAAAAAGGCAAATGTACAATTCTTGAGTTTGGGTTGCAACACCGCTCTCCACTCTCTCTCTCTCTCTCTCTCTCTCTCTCTCTCTCTCTCTCTCTCTCTCTCTCTCTCTCTCTCTCTCTCTCTCTCTCTCTGTCTCCTCCCTGCAGAAACGTCTTGCTAATTACTCCACGGCGCTAACATGACAGGAAGGCTAAGAGTGTCTTTGAAAGATTCAGAAATGGCCAAGTGGAGCTGTTTATTGGCTGAGAAGCATGATTTATGATGCCTCATTGGGAGGACTAAATCTTCTCCCTATGTGTGTGTTCGTGTGTGTATGCGTGTGTGTGTGTGTGTGTGTGTGTGTGTGTGTGTGTGTGTGTGTGTGTGTGTGTGTGTGTGTGTGTGTGTGTGTGTGTGTGTGTGTGTGTGTGTGTGTGTGTGCGTGTGTGTGTGTGTGTGTGTGTGTGTGTGTGTGTGTGTGCGTGTGTGCATGCGTGTCTGTGTGTGCGTGTGTCTGTGTGTGTGTGTGTGTGTGTGTGTGTGTGTGTCTGTGTGTGTGTGTGTGTGTGCGTGTGTGTGTGTGTGTGTGCGTGTGTGCGTGCGTGTCTGTGTGTGCGTGTGTCTGTGTGTGTGTGCGTGTGTGTGTGTGTGTGTGTCCTCCTCTCCATGGGAGCAGCTGAGGGGACACTTGATTGAAGCCTTAAAATGTTTGGCGGAATAAATAAGCCCGACTCCTTGACATTATTCTAAACTCCAACAGTTTAGCCGCCGCGCGCCAAGACGGCCGTGATTAATTGGAATGTGCGGCGTTAACAAATGAGGGATTAATTTCCCTACAGATTTAACAGCGTGAACGGTAACACGGCACTGTCACATCTGTATCCCCCCCCCGCCACACACACACACCCCCCCGCCCCACACTCCATAGAGCGTCTCGGCGTGGTTGCTCAAAGGAGCAGGTCAGATTTGCACCAGTGAAGGCATCAGGATGATGAGAAGCAGAATCAAGTTAATTTGTTTCACTTGAGAAAACGTTATTGAGTATATTAGTCCCCTAATGGCGGAGCAGTAAGCTAGAACACACACACACACACACACACACATAACATGAAATCATGTTTTTTCATTATTCAGTACGGAACCCCTTTGACTTCTCGACCCGGGGTGGATCTCCGCACGGTGGGGGTGTCAGAGGGTGGAGAGAGAGAAGAGGTGAGCCAGAGGACCTTTGCCCGGGTGCGGTATAAGTGGCATCGTATGGGGCCATTTCTGTTGGCAAAAAATTATCGAATTACATTGGGCCAAGACAAGTTCTTCAAGATTGGATGAGTGATGAATAATTTAAGGTGACCCATGATGATTAATCCACTGGCAAAAGGCCCCTGCTGAAATATCACATTTCTGAAGGTAACTTTAGCCCTTAAGAAAGACGGATGTGCAAGTTTTTGTCAAGTGATTTTCCAAAGAGAAATCTCATCTGGACTGTACCATAAATCTTGTTGGCAGGGCTGTAAGTACAATGACTTCATCACGGGAATGTCTATCAAGCGCAATTATAGCCCAGGCTTACTAGAACCTTGGAGGAGGAGGAGGAGGAGGAGGAGGAGGAGGAGGAGGAGGAGGAGGAGGAGGAGGAGGAGGAGGAGGAGGAGGAGGAGGAGGAGAGGGAGAATCACTTCCTGAAGTGGTCCTACTGGTCCAGTATAATAATCCCGTCGTTGATACATATACTTTAGAGCTACTTTGAAGATGAGCTTACAGCACTTTGCTCCGAGTTAAAGTCTCTCATGCTCTCGGTTACGCCCCACAGCTTACTGAGCAAACTTCCAAAACATTTAGAAGAAGTTGCAGGACTATACGGCATTAAAAAGCTTAAACCAATATGTGTATGTATGTTTGCGTGTGTGTGTGTTGGTGTGTGTGTGTTTCTGCATGTGTGTGTACGCACACACACACAGACACACACACACATACACAGGACTGTGCATGTGAAAGAGAGTCAGAGGGAGAGAGGGGGTAGAGAGAGGGATATAGAGAGAGAGAGGGATAGAGAGAGAGAGAGAGAGAGAGAGAGAGAGAGAAAGAGGGAGGCGTGGTAGAGAGTGGGATAGAGAGAGAGAGAGAGATGGGGATATAGAGAGAGGGGATATAGAGAGAGAGGGATAGAGAGAGAGAGGGAGATATAGAGAGAGAGAGAGAGTGAGGGAGGGAGAGAGAAAGAGAGATTGCTTCTTTGCATTCCCCCAATAAACATAGATAGCACTGGGAGGAGGGGCAACCGCATGTATATTGCTTTACCCAGTGAAAAACACAACCCGAATCAATTTCACAATTAGCCAGTTCAGTGTTTTAATTAGAAAACAACAGTTGTCTTTGAAGTGTAGTAAAATCCCACAGACTTCCTACAATAATTTGTGGTTATTGTAGCACAATACAATGAGATTGATTGTCTGAAAGGAGGAGGAAAGATTCATACTTGATAGAATGGTTGGTCTCCTCATCTGACTTAATGCAGATGAAGAATAAAACGTGTACGCCAGACAAACCAGAATTGTAGTTCAACTCAGCTGATTTATTTGATTAGAGCCAGGAGTTCAAGGTGAATAAAAGGTTGACTTCTACATACAACAGATGATCAGAGAATATTTAACAGCTGTCTGTTGTACAGAAATATCACAATCAGGTTTGCATCCCAAACCTAAATACTGCACATCAAACAGTCACTTGGTTAACATAATTTGAACATACATGGTTTACTGTACACATTATACATGAGTAAATCTGGTTTACAGATCAGGGATCTGTACAACATTACTCTAATCTATAAACAACCATTTGGTGTTTCCCATGATTTTACTCACGTAGAATGCATTCAGCTCACAGTTGTTTCTGGGTGGTTTCGAAGCGGTGGGGGAGCCCCCAGACCCCTGGTTGGGTCCGAGAGCTCCAGAATAACCCTATGTAGGGCCCTATATACTATCATTTCTAGCCAATAATACATATGGCTGGTCCAATCCTAGCGTCTTCTTGTGGGGGGTGTCCGGTGGGCGCTGGCAGCCCCTCCCTCTGGGTTTCTCTGGGGGGAGGCTGGCTGCCCCCCCCCTTTGATCTCCCGTGTGGATCTTGACTCAATACCCAGAGGGGGACGCTAGTGGCCCCCGTCAGTGTCTTCCTGATTGGGTCTGTCCCTACAGAAATCTCCTCTTAAATGAATAATATATAACTTTAACATTCCTTCTATATGGCTATAGATGTCTAATATCATCCAAGTACAGTCAGTGCTTTCTAAGACTGATACCAGACATCATATAATACCTTTTGATACTAAACAGTTGATTAATAGATTACTTTGTCTGTGAGTTAGTGTCCATGCTTCAACAAGTCTAAACTGGTCTGCCTTGTGGTCAACCCAGCTTTCTCTGATCAGCATTTACATATAGTCAGTTCGAGAAGGTGTCGTTAGTTCCCTAATTTAGTCATTGCTTGAGTGGGGGTTGAAGTAACTGTTGCAGCTGTTATCTGATACAGCTGTCTCAACTGACAGTTGAGACTGTAGCCACTGAGTCCACTCTGCTATTGAAAGGTACATCTGGCTTTACATTTATGGTTCTCTAATTTATTCACACATATTAATTATGAAATTCCAAGGCAATATTACCACAGAAGAAATCAATTCCAAGCGAAGAAGAAGCTCAGGAGAGAGTTCCCCCCCGGCAGCATCGTCGACGTCCCTTAGCACTGTCAATTCAAAGAGATGCACCCAGATGCTGTTGGGCCTATGTCTTGTTTTGAACACACAGATCACAGCTTTAAATAGAACACTTCAGTCACACAACAGTCTTGGCGGGGTGTGTTCATGGGGAATGTGTTTTGACAGTGTCCCTCTGTTGGGAGTTGAGGGGAAAAGCCCCCGTTTCAGTTCTATACAGTATTTTTCAGTACAGTCATTTTATCAAAGGATTTTTCAAAGTATGAGTCGTCGTTTTCTTCAATCGCCGTGTGAAAAGGACACTGCACTCATGCCGACCTGTCCTCCGTAGAGAATAATTGTGGATAATTTAGAGATGCGTGTCGTTTTTCTTTAATATGGAATGCGTAGAAAGTCTGGTGTTTGTCGTCTGTTGCCCCTGAGAGGCTTGTTGGCTTCAGAGAACATTCCTGTTGTGATGTCCCCGCCATGATCGCGTGGCGCCTCAATCTGTCAGCGCTCCTGTTCCACACCTCTCGTTGGATCATACGCTGAGGACATGCTCTATCGTCTTCTAACCCACAGCGACTTCACCCCAACTACGTCTACTTCTATTTCCAAGCTTTTCATTTCACTAAAAGTACATTTATTGAGTGATTTATTACCAAACAACACTTGACTAAAAGTGAATTTATTGACTGATTCAAACAACACTTGGCTAAAGTTAAATATAGAATAAAAGTTAATTTGTTGACTGATTTATTACCAAACAACACTTGACTATAAGTTAATATATTGACTGATTTATTACCAAACAACACTTGACTATAAGTTAATATATTGACTGATTTATTATCAAACAACACTTGACTAAAAGTGGATTTATTGAGGGATTTATTAACAAACAACACTTGACTAAAAGTAAATATAATTACTGTTTATTACCAAACAACAATAGACTAAAAGTGAATTTATTGACTGATTTATTACCAAACAACACTTGAGTAAAAGTGAATTTATTGACTGATTTATTAACAAACAACACTTGACTAAAAGTAAATATAATGACTGTATATTAACAAACAACACTTGACTAAAAGTGAATTTATTGACAGATGTATTACCAAATAAAAGTAAATATAATGACTGTTTCTTACCAAACAACAGTTGACTATAAGTTAATATGTTGACTGATTTATTACCAAACAACACTTGACTAAAAGTAAATATAATGACAGATTTATTACCAAACAACACTTGACTATAAGTTCATATATTGACTGATTTATTATCAAACAACACTTGACTATAAGTTAATATGTTGACAGATTTATCACCAAACAACACTTGACTAAAAGTGAATTTATTGACTGAATTATTAACAAACAACACACATATAATTACTGTTTATTACCAAACAACACTTGACTAAAAGTGAATATTTTGACTGATTTATTACCAAACAACACTTGACTAAAAGTTAATATATTGACTGATTTATTATCAAACAACACTTGACTAAAGGTGAATATATTGACTGATTTATTATCAAACAACACTTGGCTAAACGTGAATATATTGACTGTTTATTACCAAACAACACTTGACTATAAGTTAATATGTTGACTGATTTATTACCAAACAACACTTGACTAAAAGTAAATATAATGACAGATTTATTACCAAACAACACTTGACTATAAGTTCATATATTGACTGATTTATTATCAAACAACACTTGACTATAAGTTAATATGTTGACAGATTTATCACCAAACAACACTTGACTAAAAGTGAATTTATTGACTGAATTATTAACAAACAACACACATATAATTACTGTTTATTACCAAACAACACTTGACTAAAAGTGAATATTTTGACTGATTTATTACCAAACAACACTTGACTAAAAGTTAATATATTGACTGATTTATTATCAAACAACACTTGACTAAAGGTGAATATATTGACTGATTTATTATCAAACAACACTTGGCTAAACGTGAATATATTGACTGTTTATTACCAAACAACACTTGACTAAAGGTGAATATATTGACTGTTTCTTACCAAACAACACTTGACTAAAGGTGAATTTATTAACTGATTTATTACCAAACAACACTTGACTAAAAGTGGATTTATTAACTGATTTATTACCAAACAACACTTGACTAAAAGTTAATATATTGACTGATTTATTATCAAACAACACTTGACTAAAGGTGAATATATTGACTGATTTATTATCAAACAACACTTGACTAAACGTGAATATATTGACTGTTTATTACCAAACAACACTTGACTAAAGGTGAATTTATTAACTGATTTATTACCAAACAACACTTGACTAAAAGTGGATTTATTAACTGATTTATTACCAAACAACACTTGACTATAAGTTCATATATTGACTGATTTATTATCAAACAACACTTGACTAAACGTGAATATATTGACTGATTTATTACCAAACAACACTTGACTAAAGGTGAATTTATTGACTGATTTATTACCAAACAACACTTGACTAAAAGTAAATATAATGACTGATTTATTACCAAACAACACTTGACTAAAGGTGAATATATTGACTGATTTATTATCAAACAACACTTGACTAAAAGTGAATATATCGACTGATTTATTACCAAACAACACTTGACTAAAGGTGAATATATCGACTGATTTATTACCAAGCAACACTTGACTAAAACGTGAATATATTGACTGTTTCTTACCAAACAACACTTAACCAAAGGTGAATATATCGACTGATTTATTACCAAACAACACTTGACTAAAAGTGAATATATCGACTGATGTATTAACAAACAACACTTACAGTACATCGTCACCCTTGATCTCCGGCAACATGTCAAAACAACACCGATCCACCATTGAACAGCACTCCCCATCCCTGCCTCCACACACTACGTCACTCTGACTCTTCTCTTCTCCGTCTCAACTGCCCACCTCTCTATGTGTCATATAGTTTACCGGCGGAAAGACTGTGAGAGACTTCAAACGTCGACGGCCTCCAGCACAGCGATGATGATGAAGCCACGCCAGATGAAAGACTATAGAACTTCAGAAGGAGAGAAAGAGGGGAAGGCGATGAGCTTAACTTGGGGGATTTAGCCGCCGTGTGTCTCTTCCTTCCTGCAGTCTGTTCAGCGGGACGTGATAATAATACAGCCTCCCTGTCTGATCGTTATTCCAAAGGAGAAGACAAGCGATGACACTTTTGTTGCCTGTGATCCTTTGAAATGTTAACATGGGTATAGATGCCGCACCCCCCCCACCAACCCCCCCCCCCCCCCCCCCCCCCCCCAACACACACACGCGTACGTACTGATGGCACTGAAACAGAGATGCCATTAAAAAAATATAAAAATATTTAGATCATCCCATATCCCATATGACAATGATGGAAATGTATAAATCCTTCGTATATCTCAGAAAATATAGGACGTTTTTAAAGCCATGTTACTGTACGCTCATGTGCACGTTGTATATAGGTGGAGGTGCACGTGGAAAGTCTGAATAACTCCGAACTGAACGGCTTGAAATGCCTTATTGTTTGTCGTCCAGCCTTTCTTATTAAAATGCCTCGTTTTTAGTCCCAAATTTTCCTCCGTCTATTGTGTCTATGTGTCTATTGTTGTTTATTATTGTTCACTCTTGGAATTAAAAAAAAAAGTTTAATAAAACTCTGACCCCTGACTTACAGTACGTGTCAGGATAATTATACAATGGCATGCAAATTTCTCTATTCTGATTGGCTAAAACAGTCAAGTTACACATGGTTATTTGTCATAACCCCACGCTCGTGGTCCTAGAACCCGCCCACAACCCAATTACGATCACTCCGCCAGTCATGGATTTAGAAGTGAAAGCAAGATAGGGTCATAACGACTAAATCAAAAACGATTCTGTCACGGCGAATGTGTTAGTTTGCTAAACAATGTTGGATTATGTAATTGGTGGGTCATGAGTCATTGTGGAACAAAATAAATATCACGCGAATTGATTGATTGATTGATTGATTGCACATTTTATTACTGTCCGCCTTGTTTCCAACTGGTTAAGCTTGGCGACTCTTTCGAAGTCGCCCTCTTTCGAAGTTGGTTATGCTTAGAGTTTGTCTTTAGAGCAGGGCGATAGACCACCAGCCCTGATTCCAAACTCTAAGCATAACCAACTTCGAAAGAGAGCGACTTCGAAAGAGTCGCCAAGCTTAACCAGTTGGAAACAAGGCGGACAGTAATACAATTTGCAATCAATCAATCAATCAATCAATCAATCAATCAATCAATCAATCAATCAATCAATCAATCAATTCAATAATCCACACTCACTTAAAACAGCTCACCTCCCAGCTGCTTCTATAGAAAGTAGGTAAAAGACAGTTGGATGTGTTAGTTTGTTGGATGTCTTAGTTGAGAGACAGTTGGATGTGTTAGTTTGTTGGATGTCTTAGTTGAGAGACAGTTGGATGTGTTAGTTTGTTGGATGTGTTAAGTTGAGAGACAGTTGCACTTCCGAGCAGGGGCGGATTTAGGATTGTAGGAGATCCGGATTTGTTTTACTTTGACACCACAACCTTTAACTTACACCACCACCTTAAAGCAGACAAAAGGCACTAGAGAACACTTAAATTCACACCCTTTAATTAATGAAGCAAACTATAATAATTTATAATAATAATAATAATAATAATAATAATAATAATAATAATAATAATAATAATAATAATAATAATAATAATAATAATAATAATAATAATAATAATAATAATAATAATAATAATAATAATAATAATAATAATAATAATAATAATAATAATAATAATAATAATAATAATAATAATAATAATAATAATAATAATAATAATAATAATAATAATAATAATAATAATAATAATAATAATACACTGTGTTTGTATAGCACCTTTCATACAAGAATTGCAGCTCAAAGTGCTTCACAGCAGTACAAAAAGACAGGCATAAAATGAGCACAACATTGGCAGATCAAGAGCAATGCATAAAGTGCAGACATAAAGCATAAAATAGATAGCAGTAAAATAGACAAAGTCAAGGTAAGACATAGAACATTAAATCACATCGTTTTTCATATTAGGATCTAAGATCTAGGGTTAACTCGCCGAACGTTGAGCGCCAGGACCCCCGAAAACCAGAGTATAGTCGGGTTTTCATCGTTGTTTCTTTTATTCGATATTTCCATTCATAAAGACATGCCGGCAGCCTGTGTTATCACTGGGGATGGGTCTGAGATCTCAAAAGCTATGTTTCTAAGGTGGAAGAATTATGTTTTTGTCAACTTGTTGATTGTGATTTAAAGCTTAGGTCTGAGTCTACCATAACACCAAGACTTAACTCACTCAAATACAGTTAGCAGCTGGATAGACTACAGATGGAAATTAGCTTCTGCTAAATCTGGTGCAAACATATTTTCATGTAACAATGATTAATTGTAAAAAAAAATATATATATATATTATATATATATAATTTTTTATTTTTATTTTTTTTAAATAGATTCGGGGCTTTTCAGAAAACATTCGGGGCTTGAGCCCAAGTAGCCACCCCCTAGCCCCGCCCCTGCTTCCGAGCTGCTTCCACGCGGAGGCAACTGCTCTTTTTTTTTTTGGGAACTACTTTTTCTGCGGATGGTTTTGTCAATAATTCTTCAATTAATGTGTGTTTATTGTATAGCAATAAGGTTGGATGATATCGGTCATTGTATAAAAGCCATTACACCACGCGCAGTCGTGGGTTATGAGAATTAGACCATGCCTAGGGGGGTCTAACGTCACTCGGCTGCGCCTCAGGCCTAACTACTGTACCACCCCTAGGCATGGTCTAATTCTCATAATCCACTCCTGCGCGTGATGTAATGCTTTAGTACACTCTTTTCTGTCTCCTTTTCCACCTAAACGGTTTATTGAAATGATGTTGTGACAACATTTTAGGGCGAGAAATAGTATATGCAATTGCTGGATCTGATCGCCTTTTACACGCCTTTTACAGTTTGATCTGAATTTCGTGAAACCAGGAAGTGGCGCAGCACAGGGGAACAGCAGCTCATTTGCATTTAAAGAGACAGGAGCCCTCCTGTTTGAGGCTGTAGTGAGTCTGAGGCGCTGCACACACAGCCAGTAGCTACAGCTGTAACTATAGGTCCTTTTTGACCGGAAAGACAGGTGCAGGTGTTTGCTAATAGACTACGAACATTTAAATATTAAACTGGGAAATGGCCATAATATGGGCTTTTAATGCTGAAGAATGTATACTCGTATAGCTCTATCTATCATTACATTTACATTTTGTCATTTAGCTGACGCTTTTATCCAAAGCAACTTGAAACAATGTTCATCAAAGTGTTCAGACGTGAGTGCTACAGTGTTGAGTGTATGTTAGTATATTAGGAAGAGTGCATGACAGTAAGAAGATTAGTTTTATTTTTTATAAGTATATATATTTTCAGATATTGATCTAAGAAGTGTGTCTTCAGTCAATGGCGAAAGATTGGTCGGGTTTCGGCTGTCCTCCTAATTGTGGTGGGAAGTTCGTCCCACCATTGTGGGGCAAGGACTGAGAATAGGCGGCTTCTCTTTGATGACCCTCCCAGAGCTCGGATAGGAGTAGGTCTAAGGCGGCCAGAGGATGCAGAGAGTAGGGGTCTTGAGGGTGTGTAGTTAGAGACCATTGACTGGAGGTAGGCGGGAGCGGTTCCAGTCATTATGGACTGTTTCACCAATGCATCTGTGAGGACAGTCTCTCCTTCCCCCCGAACAAGTTTTCAAGTTTCAAGTTTCAAGTTTGTTTATTATTTGTCATAATAAAATACAGAATACTTTATGATGAAATGCTTGTTTCTGTATGCGCCCCTGAGAGTGTGCTACTTACAGTAAACATTTTTAGTAAAAGAAATTTAAAAAAAAAGTGATTAAGAAGTAAGTAAAAAGTAAGTAAAGGAATGTTCAATATATATATATACAATATACAATACAGAGTAAAATGAGTAACAGTGAGGTACAATGCAGAAATGAGATGAGGTACAAAACTTAGGGTAGGGTGCAAATGAGGTATTACTGTAGTGCACATCTCTTTAATAATAAATAAATATAAAACATGTTAAAGTGTCTAAAGTGAGTAAAGTGAGTGGTAAGGTGAGTGTTTGTTTAAAGTGAGTGTGTGCAGTGAGTGTGATGGGTTTGTTACATGGTTGAACACATCCATTACTGCCACCATCTACTGTTCACATTGGAGACGTTAGATTTCCAGACTGGGAAGGGCTAGCTGTTGATTTCTAGATCTGTTTCAGAAATTAAAATGTAAAAAAAAAAAAAAAAAATGGTAATATCATGCTTCGGTTTGAAAGCTATTAGCACAAAACAAACATGTTCTTTATATGGACAAATTTGACATGACATTTTAGATATTATGAATTAGCGGCGCACCGATTATTATCATGACGTGTTTACCGTGTTCCGTGAAAGAGGTGGATCCGAACGGAATTGCATGGGCGCGGTTGTCACGGCGAGTGACTCTCACACTTCATAGGATATAATTAAAGAAGTTGTTTCTCTTCTTAATTAGTAAGAGAATAGAGCCCCCCCCCCCCCCTTTCCCCCACGGTTGTTTCCATGGATACTCACTCTCACACACCACCACGTCTGTTTGCCGTCACGCTGCTGCCAGTGAAGCCAGAATATCAACAATGTCATTGACGGGGAGAAGAATGTTTCCTGACTTCTGTATAATTCCTTGTGATGTATCGTTGTTTTATTATAAATTAATAATAATTACGTACATTTTTCGTTGACACACTGTTGCCCTACCAGTAGCAGGGGTGTAAAAAGTACCCAGAAATTATACTTAAGTGAAAGTATGGGTACCGTCTGAAAATCGTACTCAAGTAAAAGTCAAAGTATCTGGCTAAAAACACACTTGAGTAAAAGTCAAAAAGTTTCTACTTTTAAATATACTTAAGTACTAAAAAGTCAAAGTAAAAACTTTTTTTTATTGCAAGGGATAGACCAGGGGTCTCAAACTCATTCCATCGTGGGCCAAGTTTTCATTTGATATGAAATTATTCTTCTGATATTAGCAGGAGTTTAATCAAAGATCTAGTCTTGCACAAGGACCAATCAGCATGGGTATGGGTGGGTTAATTTTCCATTGATGGGGATTTGATTGGCTGTTTTTAAATAAAGTCCGGCTGCAGGATTAATAACGTTAACGTTAGTTCGGCCAGAGAAACAAATATACTAATTAAAATGGTTGGACCTGCGAGATTTGTACTTTGTACTTTGTAGGTCTGCATTTAAAATGTAAGGAGTAAAAAGTATGTTTTTTCTCTGAAATGTAATTGAGTAAAAGTACAAGTATACAAACCTAATAATAATAGAGTAAAGTACAAATCCCCAAAAACAGTACTTAAGTATTGTAACAAAGTACAATTACTCAAGTACTTTACACCCCTGACCAGTAGGCTATCTGGGATGAGTGGACATTTTCCATCATGAGCGAGTTCTAGAATGAGCACCTCCCTAAGATTTCCATTGACAATAACCACATCTTCTGAACACTTCTGAATCATCACTACATAAATGATTCTCTATCGTTTTATTAGTCTCACGCACACATATTTGAAGGTCCTTCTACCATTTAATTGATTGGAACACCATGTGACAAGGCACTAGGGGTGTAACGGTACACAAAAACCACAGTACGGTACGTACCTCGGTTTTGAAGTCATGGTTCGGTACGGGTTTTCGGTACAGTGGGGGAAAGTTTGAATTTGAAATTAATAATCGACTTGTAAAACATTAAAAAATATTAATAATTAAATTAGATTGGGAAAAAAACAACCCCCGGTGGGCGGTCGTTAGTGGTTAACATACCGTTGTATTAGTTCGGTACACTATACACAGCCATTCGGAACGGTACGGTATACTGATTTCTAATATGCAGCAATCGGAAAAAGATCCCGAAATCCTCACGCCTGAAAGGGTTAAGAGTGTAAACACGTGCCTTCCTGGCAGTATAATTTCCACCGCTAATAGCTTTTGATGTAGAGCTTCACAGTTAGCATGTGATGTTACATGCTGTGAGTCACAGCTAGGTCTAAGTCATGTGACCTCAAAAGGGTTAATACATGGGTCCACATCGGCTTAATGATTGGATAGACAAAGCGAGCAGATTAGAAGCCTGGGCAGTTCATTTTAGCATGTCACTGCAGTTCATCACGCCAACCCCCGACCCCACCCCCTACCGCCATATTTCATCAGCTCGAGTCCCCTGGGTGCCGCTTTAAACTCCGTCCTCATCAGAGCCCCGTGGGGACCTCTCTGTCTGTCACACAGACATTCTGGACCTCTGATTCTGATTGGATTACAGATTGATTACGACCCATTCACACTGGTGGTGATGTCATTGCGGGAACAGAACAGGCAAAGGCCTCGTAATCAGTGTTCAATGCAGTGTGGAGGCAGGTCATGGTGAAAATCAAGCCGGTTGATTTGGGGGGGGGGGGGGGGGTGTTTGTGTGTGTGTGTGTGTGTGTGTGTGTGTGTGTGTGTGTGTGTGTGTGTGTGTGTGTGTGTGTGTGTGTGTGTGTGTGTGTGTGTGTGTGTGTGTGTGTGTGTGTGTGTGTGTGTGTGTATGCGTGTGTGCGTGCGTGCGTGCGTGCGTGCGTGTGTGTGTGTGTGTGTGTGTAGCTGGCTGAGATGGTGTCACACCAGGAGGAAGAAGCCGTTTCAAGGATTACTGTCGAGGCGTAAAAGAGGAAATTAATCTCTGTCTCCAAAACTGTGATACAGTGGAGCTGCAAGGCCTTGAGGATCTGTGGCGAACGATGAGCCTCTGTTTACTAATTTGACCATGTGATGGTGTTGGGGGGTTGGTGACAGCGGTTGTGGCTGTGTGTGTGTGTGTGTGTGTGTGTGTGTGTGTGTGTGTGTGTGTGTGTGTGTGTGTGTGTGTGTGTGTGTGTGTGTGTGTGTGTGTGTGTGTGTGTGTGTGTGTGTGTGTGTGTGTGTGAGTGTGTACAGTATGTGTGTGTGTGAGTGTAGGTGTGTGTGAGTGTGTGTGTGTGTGTGTGTGTGTGTGTGTGTGTGTGTGTGTGTGTGAGTGTGTACAGTATGTGTGTGTGTGAGTGTAGGTGTGTGTGTGTGTGTGTGTGTGTGTGTGTGTGTGTGTGCGCGTGCGCGCGCGTGTGTATGTGTGTGTGTGTGTGTGTGTGCGCGTGCGCATGCGCATGTGCGTGCGCGCGCGCGCGTGTGTGTGTGTGTGTGTGCCTGTGTGTGTGCGTGTGCGTGTGTGAGTTGTTTGCATGGCCTAAAATAAAAGAAATAAGCACATTATGTTATTTATAAAAAAAAAGGATGGATTCGATTTTTCTGTTTACTTTATTATTATTATTATTATTATTATTATTATTATTATTATTATTATTATTATTATTATTATTATTATTATTATTATTATTATTATTCTGTCTTCATCTTTTAATTCCTCAGTCATACAGTACATCCAGTCCTCTGTGTGATGAAGAGCCGCAGCGTTCCACGTCATGCTTCCTGTTTGAACCGTTTGATGGAAGCCAAGCGGCGTCAGGTCAGCTGATTCTTCTTCACACTTCACGCTCTTGTCTCTTGTCCGGTCAAATCCACCACCACCACCCGCCTCCACGTTGTCTGACCGTGTCAAAATCACACACAGTGCCAGGGGACACGTGTGTCCTGAAGTCATTTAACACATGTCTCCGGCTCGACAGAGGTCTCTAAAGGTAGAATCTGTAAGAGTGTCAAACAGCGACCTCCAGGCGAGAGAGCCCTCGCTCGGCGTTGCCCTTTGTTCAAATGTTTTGTCTCGGTCTGATGTGTGGGCGGGAGTTTCCGGACCTCTCTTCTTGGCAGAGCCTGAGGTGTGGCCAGCAACATCAAAACAAAACAAAACATGTGAACATGGTGCAATGCCAAGCACGGCTCTTTCGCCTCGACGTCGCCGTTTGACACAGATCAAATCAAATGTATTTGTAAAAGCCCGCAATCACAAGGTAATGTCCCCATGGGGCCGGACAAGTCTTCTTTAAACAAGTCAAGAAGAAACATCACGATAAATCAAGAACAAAAAACCCACCGTGAAATCCAAAATAAATGTAAAATGAATAAATGCAAGACTTTGATTTGAAGGTAAGGGGAAAAAGCACCACAGGCAATGTGGAGGAGAGAAACCTCTGCCGTCGTCGTGACAGATTCCACCTTTAAATACGCATTTTGTTATGTTGTTGGCTATTGAATGTGACTTATGTGTTTCGTCATAGAGTACCATTGTGGTCATTGACAAAACCCTTTTTGGTCCTCAAGTTGGTGTCCATTAGGGCTGTCCGCTGTTACGACTCAGGTGGGTGTGTTGAACCCAAATGCAGTACAGAAGAAAGGTGCGGAGACGGTAGTTGCTCTTCTCACCAAAAACAGTGTTTCCTTTTACTTTTGAAACATCAAGAGCGATGCTGGTATTATACAAAAGAAAAACAAACTAAATAATAATTAAACAATAATCAAAAACACGGCAGCCGCATCCTCCTGGCCTGGAGGGGGCGACACGACTCTCCGTAGACAGCTGCTCACGGTAACGTTAGATGAAGAACTGACAAATGAGAGAATAAACACAAGGTCATTATAAAGAGAGTCAATCAGCAATCAGGACAACCTGGAAGAATAGAGAGGGTGAAATACTCCAGGGTGGCGCTAGGAGCTTTTACTCCTAGGAGAGAGTAAAAGACCCAAACAAATATTATGACCCTTATGCATATGAATGCAGTCATGCAGAAGGCCCTCTTTAAATCTATGTTGTATGAAAGGCAGAGTGAATATGATTATGTCGCAGATTTGCTTATCATTTTTCATTTGCCAGGAATGACTAATGATAGCTAATAATAGCTCGTTCAGAACCCCCCACCCAAATAATATTACATTATGACGTTAGTATTACCAAAGATACCCTACTTGCATCAGTCTGATATCAAGGGGATAATTATTACAGAAATGGGTTTTTACTTAGTTTCTGTATGGATTTGGCAGTGAGTCTGAAATGTTATTTAGGCGCTGGGGAAAACATGACAAAGATACTCCTTGCCATTTGGGCAAGACTTCGATTGGCAGATTAACAAACTGGAATAAGCTGTTAATGTCATAGCAGGAAGAGGGGGGGGGGGGGGGGGGGCACAAGCAATTAATTAGCTTTAATTAATAAATTACAGTAGCTATGCTTTTTGGAGCCAGGAATAAAAAAAAATGTATTCTTGGATTGTTGGGTAGTCAGGCAGAGAGGAAAACTTTAAACTAGTTTCTTTGTAAAACTAAAACTAAAATTAACAAACAAGTCATATAGAAAAGATACATGTGAAAAGATGTAAACAAAAATTAAGTGTGTGTGTGTGTGCGTGCGTGCGTGCGTGCGTGCGTGCGTGCGTGCGTGCGTGTGTGTGTGTGTGTGTTTGAGGATAATGTATGTGTATCCAGCCCTGTACCGGTGGCCGCCTGACACCAGATGACAAACCCCACTGAAACTAAACCCCAGCGCGGCTCTAGGTTTCACCTGCAGCGTAGCGGTCCACCCTATGATCTGATCTAACCTGGCACAACAAGCGTGCTTACCTTCAGGACGTGTACTATACGCATCTCTCTTGTCTGTCTGTGTGAATGTACCTCTCGTTCTGCCCGCCAACACCAAACAAACATAGGAGCGACCACAACACAAGGGACAGAACAACTGACCATGTGAACCTGAATTGAAATGTGTACTTTTATTTTATTCTCTTGTTCAGTGATGCAGTAGTAGGATTACAGCTGGATCAACCGACACAATTTATATCAGAGACATTATATTATGAAACGGATCACTGTGGTGATAATAATAATAATAATAATAATAATAATAATAATAATAATAATAATAATAATAATAATAATAATAATAATAATAATAATAATAATAATAATAATAATAATAATAATAATAATAATAATAATAATAATAATAATAATAATAATAATAATAATAATAATAATAATAATAATAAAAATATTATGAATACTTAAATAAACACAGTTACAAAGTGATTTATAATAAAAACAGAACAGTGTAAAGTGAAGAGTCACACAATATGAATTAATTAAGAAAATAATATGTTTTTTTAAAGTGATTTAAAATATTTAAAAGAGAAAGGTTTGCAGCCCTGGTCTCCTCAGAAAGGTCATTCCAAAGTCTGCAAAGACTATCACCTGTGTGTATCAATAATATTGATTATGGACAATGCATTGCATGGATATAGGGCATGAGATCTGATAAATAGGAGCAGGCACGTGCACACATAGAGGCCAAGGGGTGCTTGAGCACCTGCCTTTTTGAGCCTCATCAAAAAAGTGCCCTTTTTGAATTTTATTTTATTTATTTTATTTTATTTTTTTATTTATTTTTTTACCGTTACGCATATAGACTGCCCTGCCAACTGAAAAATGTCAGGATAGAATAAAAATATTAGGTAAAGAGAGAGAGATGCCCCATATTCCATTGCAGTTTGCACGGCCTCCTCAGCGTGCCTCTCCGCGGACCTATATATTTTATGCATAGCGTGGGTGGTGATGATGATGATGATAGAAACCGCTGTGGCGCATACAGTTGAATGCTGGTATTACACTCATTGAGGGACACGAAGAAGACAAGTCCGATGGGATTTGGGAATCTCAAATACAAATCAGGATTGGAATAAAAAATGCATTTGTATTAAACAATACAGAATATACAGCACTTCTTGGGGTCTGTAGGGTAAGCACTTATTCCCTCCCCCCTGAACATTTATGGAGATGTATGGGCCTTTTAAGTCAGTGATAAAAGTGTCTTTCAAGGATAAGTGAGCCCCTGCACTGATTATTATAGTTCAATATTCAATATTTGATCACCAAAACCCCCCAAAAAGCATAAAAAGGGGGCCCCCCGCCTGAAAAGGGCCCTTAAAAAACGGGCTTGTTTTAACGCACGCTCGGTTAAAACACACACAGGTATAGTGCCCTTTTCAGCCTTTGAGCACCTGCCCCTCTAAAGTCCTGTGCACGTCCCTGAGTGGGTGTGTATCTGTTAGTGGCTTGATGTGATGGAAATTAGTCAGAAGGATTACGACAAACATCTGTATCTCCAGTATGCACCCTCCCAATTGATGATGTTTGGAGGGCGTGGAGGAGATGTATTATAGGACACGAGTGTCAGCTTCCTCATGGTTGCATTGATCCATTGGTGGACTGTTTCCAACATGGTGGACTTGATCACCTGCAGTGATGTAGACATCATTGTCATCTGGGAACTGTCCATCTGTTAACAACTTATTTGACAGGAATGAGAAAATGTCTTGTTACACCTGGCGCAACTAACTGCACGTCAACAGAAATATCTCTACTTGACGTGTATTGTGTCTAGCACAATAAAAGCTTTCCCATAGAGCTCTGCATAGAGCTCTGCATTTCGCTTGATCGGTGCTGTCAGAAGTCTGTCATTTGATTCAAGCACTCTTCCTGAAATTGTTGTACTGCTCTTGACCCGTAGATTCGAGTTGATGGACAGATACGGCAGCAGCCGCAGACTCACACACCTTATTGTCTAATGTAACCGTCTTTACTGCCCTCCTCAAAGGGATTCCCATTGCTCAGCAACACCTCCATCAGGTCTTTGGCATGGCGTTGACATTGGTGCCGAGATGCAGATCCTTTCTTGTGATGAGGACGTTCTTCACAATCATCGTTTGTTCTTCACAATCAACTGTTGTTTACAGTTCTCATATCTAACTCTAGTTCTCCACATATTTATTGTCTCATTGTGTGAAATATCATATAAGATATGCTCCAATCATGTTTATTTAATTTTTATTCAATTACTCATTCATGAAAACATAGGTACAGGCACCAACATCACCATTCTAGGTTCAATAGAATAAAAGGTATGAAGCGTAAATCGAAATAAATACAGAAATTGCAGCCATCTTTGATTTTTGCCATACCAGAATATTCAAAACATCAATATTTGAACTCCAGTTGATTCCTCACACAGTATTAACTTAAAATAGCAATACAAAATTATATTACACAGCAATTGTGTGAACATTAAGACGTTTTTAAAGAATTCATGATTTCGATTGTGGCCATTTTGGATACATTTTTATTAAATTCAACTGGTTCCTTGACACTCAAGCCAAAATTGTTCTATAGATCCTTATCTTCAAATTAGAAGTGAAAACGAAACTTTCGCATATACATTTGAAATGACTGATTGTCCAGGCACCCCACTATCAGAAAAGTGTGTGGTTTTCTGGTCAGCAGGAGATGTGAATCTCTGGCAGCTTATGGTCAGTGGCATTGTTCGTCAAATAGTGTTGAACTTGAGTGTCACACCCTGAGTGCATAGTATAATAGACATATTAGCATGGTAGGTAGTAGTATACGGATAGTAACATAGTACATAGTAGTAAGGTACTAGTAAAAGACAGTTATTTATATATATATAAACTGACAGCTGTCAGAACTATGCCGGGCTAGCATATGGATAAAAGTTCCCATATTATGTGCATTACACAAACTAAAAACAGATATTACATAACATTACACAAACTAAAAACAGATATTACATTACATTACACAAACTAAAAACAGATATTACATTACATTACACAAACTAAAAACAGATATTACATTACATTACACAAACTAAAAACAGATATTACATTACATTACACAAACTAAAAACCGATATTGTCTGAATTACTAGAAGAAAGAAATGCACCACCTTTGGCTGATAGTAATTTATTAATTTCCTAGGATTTCTTTTGGTTTAATAAATGTTTAAGGTTCTTAGATGGATCCCCTGCTGCCTCCTCTTCCTCTTCCTCCTCCTCTTCCTCCTCATCTTCCTCCTCCTCCTCCTCCTAATCCTCCTCCTCCTCCTCCTCTTCCTCTTGCTCCTCTTCCTCTTGCTCCTCTTCCTCTTGCTCCTCTTCCTCCTCCTCCTCCTCCTCCTCCTCCTCCTCCTCCTCCTCCTAATCCTCCTCCTCCTCATACTCTTCCTCATCTTCCTCCTCCTCCTCCTCCTCCTCCTCCTCCTCCACGGGGAGCAGCGTACTGGCTCATGTAAAATGGCAGGCCATGCATTATGCAGCAGCTTAGGTCACCGTGCGGGATCTTCATGTCCTCGGCTACAGTCCACTTGTCGCTGCTCTGGTCGTAACGCTCCACCTTGGAGATGGTTCTGTAGCCATTGTTGCCTCCGACCACGAAGAGCAGGTCGTCCAGCACCGCGATGCCAAAGCTGTGGCGGGGGGTGAGCATGTTGGGCAGGGCGCTCCAGGAGTCAGTCAAGGGGCTGTAGGCCTCCGCGCTACGCAGGTAGTTTCTACTGTACCCCCCTCCCAACTGAGGACAGGACACATGAGAGGAATGTTTTAGTGTGTGGTTAAGGCAGGCAGACACTGTATTAATCCATTTAGGGAAATTAGGGCATCACAGAGGCATTAAAAGTCAAATGATACATATCTACAAATATCTAGTATAAAGCATTTGTCTCCGTGTGCACCTACCGCATAGACTCTTCCTCCGTATGCAGCGACTCCCACTCCGTAACGCCTGGTGCTCATGGGGGTGATCAGAGTCCACTGGTCGGTGTCTGGGCTGTAACACTCAGCTGTGAGCAGACACCCCGTCCTGTTCCAGCCACCACAGATGTAAACCTGTAATAAGAAAGAATATTCTAATTTAGTTTATATATTCCATTTGATTTCATTCTACTTTAATTGTCTGTTAATGTTGATGCACCAAAGGACCCAGACACATCTTTTGTATGTGCAAGCTTACTTGGCAATAAAGACATTTCTGATTTCTGATCTAACGTTCCTTGTGTTCATCTAGCACCCTGTGTCCCTCAGTTCCACCCACCTTGCCCTGGAGGGCTGCTGCCCCGGCAATGGATCTGTGCTCCAGCATGGGTGAGATCACTGTCCACTGGTCGGTTTCAGGCTCGTAGCGCTCGGCGGTGTTCAGCTCCACGTTTCCGACGTCGTGCCCTCCCATGGCGTAGATACAGCCGCCCAACACGACCACGCTGAGGTCCCAGCGGGGTGAGTGCATGGGAGCCGCCTGCAGCCAGCTGCGAGTGACTGGGTTGAACCTGCTCACACTGCTGAGAGGCTTACTGCTGTCCCAGCCACCGACGCAGTAGACCAGACCGTTGAGATAAGCGGTGCCGTGGCGCCACCGGGGACTCTCCCTCTCAACGCTCACGTCCATCCATCCACCGGCTCGGATATCATAAGCCTCCATGGTCAGGATGCGGTCACCCCAGCCTCCGATGGCCAATAGGACCTCCTGGGGCCGGCGTGGACGCATCAGGGGGTTTGGGAGCCTGTCGGAGCCAGGGGGGTTCAGGATGCTGAGGATGAGGGGCCTGCAGTCGTGGCTGTCCCTCACCACAGGGTTGTTCTGGACGTTGTTCAGCAAGTAGTCAGGCCTCATCAAGCCCATGCGAACCTGGGAAGAGACAAGCAGACAGCGGGTACAACTTAGACATCAGTTGTAGACGGTTTCTGTTGCTAGGGAACAGTTTGGACCCAAATGTTTGAGAACCACCGTACTAGGGAACCTAGTGTTGTTTCAATGTAATGCACAGTAATACAATTCGTTTTTTTATTTTTTTATATAAATGTTTTTATTTTATTTTATTTTCATACATAAAACAGAACATAACAGTACAATAATAATAATAATAATAATAATAATAATAATAATAATAATAATAATAATAATAATAATAATAATAATAATAATAATAATAATAATAATAATAATAATAATAATAATAATAATAATAACAATGGCAACAGCGACGACAACAATAATAACAGTAACATGAATCATAATGACCTTGACAAGAGACAGACAAACAAGAAAAAGTAAAATAATAAAAATTAAATTAAAAATAAATGTGGCTCAGGCACTAGCAACCATGTTTGTGTATCCGTAATACAATTAGTTACCTTGGGCAGCAGCAAAGGGATGTGTGTTTTACGCTCCTCACGGGAGTGGTCGATCCAACGGAGGACGGCCTCGAACACCGTCTCCTCGCTCTTCACGTTTAGATCATCCCTCTCGATGATGTCCACCAGTTGCTGCAGGGACAGCTCCACAAACTCCTGTGAGACGTGCAACATCTCCTCAAAGTGGCACACGATGAAGAGATGGGCCTTGCGCCTCAGGTCAGGGCAGCAGTAGATGTCCACCAACCTCCAGATGCCGACACAGTTTTCCAGAGACAGCTGGCCCTCTAGGAAGTCAGAGCACGCTCCTACTATGCCAGTGACGCGAAGCTGGTCTGCAGCCACCAGAAGCTCTTCCACGTTCTCTGCTGTCACCAGCACAAAGCGTGTGTAGGAGTACTCTATGATGAGCTGCATCATACCCGGGGACACCCCAGGGATAGTGTAGACTGCTTTCTCTGAGTCGCTCCAGCGAGTGAAGAGGGCTCTGTGGGACGCAGAGTATAGAGATATCTGATGAGTAAACAGTAAGCAACATTCTGTCCTGTGTAGTCATATATTTTCACTGTAGAAGTATAGGGTCTTAGCACAGTAGAAGTATAGTACCGGTTTACAGTAGAAGTACAGTATAGTATCTGTTTACAGTAGAAGTACAGTATAGTATCTGTTTACAGTAGAAGTACAGTATAGTATCTTTTTACAGTAGAAGTACAGTATAGTATATTTTTACAGTAGAAGTACAGTATGGTATCTGTTTACAGTAGAAGTACAGTATAGTATCTTAGTATAGTATATGTTTACAGTAGAAGTACAGTATAGTATCTGTTTACAGTAGAAGTACAGTATAGTATCTTTTTACAGTATACGTACAGTATAGTATCTGTTTACAGTAGAAGTACAGTATAGTATCTGGTTACAGTAAAAGTACAGTATAGTATCGTTTTACAGTAGACGTACAGTATAGTATCTTTTTACAGTAGATGTACAGTATAGTATCTGTTTACAGTAGAAGTACAGTATAGTATCTGTTTACAGTAAAAGTACAGTATGGTATCTGTTTACTAACCAAGCTAACCTGAACAAAGCTAACCTGAACCAAGCTAAGCTGAACCAAACTAACCTGAACCAAGCTAACCTGAACCAAGCTAAGCTGAACCAAGCTAACCTGAACCAAGCTAAACTTACCTGAAATAGTCACTGCAGTCACACAGGAGGGCCTTGTGGGCATTCAACTCAGTGCTGTTGACTTTAATAACCACATCACAGAACCTTCCCTCCAGACGCAGCTCATTAAGGATTGTACAGGACATTGTTTCCTTTTCCATGTGGTGATTTTAAAATGGTATCTACAGAATATATTCAAGCTTACAGACAAGTAGCCGGAAACAAGTCTTCTGAGATCTTGAAGTCTTCTGAGAGAATTGTTGAATATATACTGTACACAAATGTTCTAGAATGTTCTATTATGACATCATATTGTGACATCACAAATGTTCTAGAATGTACTATTATGACATCATACTGTGACATCACAAATGTTCTAGAATGTCTATTATGATATCATACTGTGACATCACAAATATTCTACAATGTACTATTATGACATCATACTGTGACATCACAAATGTTCTAGAATGTCTATTATGACATCATACTGTGACATCACAAATGTTCTAGAATGTTTGATTATGACATCATACTGTGACATCACAAATGTTCTAGAATGTTCTATTATGACATCATACTGTGACATCACAAATGTGCTACAATGTTTGATTATGACATCATACTGTGACATCCAGTGATGGGAATAACGGCGTTATAAATAACGGCGTAACTAACGGCGTTAGTTTTTTCAGTAACGAGTAATCTAACGAATTACTCTTCCAATCTTAATAACGCCGTTACTGTTACTGCCAAAAAATGCGGCGCGTGACTATAATTGAAGCTGTTTTTTTCATCAGACAGATCTCTGTGCTGAGAAGCAATACTCTTTTCCCTTGGTTAGTGGGCAGTGCGCGATTGGCTGAGGTTGAGTCAAATGTATAATACAAAGTATAATAAAATATTTAAGTAAAATTGATAGAAATAAAGAAAAACAAGACAATGAAATAAAGATAATAATTCATTTAAAAGCTATTTTAAAAAGGTATGTTTTGAGCAGTGCCAACCGAGTCTGCTGTCCTAACAGACTTGGGGTCTGTAGGGTAAGCACTTATTCCCTCCGCCCTGAACATTTATGGAGATGTATGGGCCGTTTAAGTCAGTGATAAAAGTGTCTTTCAAGGATAAGTGAGCTCCTGCACTCATTATTATAGTTCAATATTCAATATTTGATCACCAAAACCCCCCAAAAAGCATAAAAAGGCCCCTCCCCGCCCAAAAAGGGCCCCCAAAAATAGCACAGGCCCAGTGCCCTTTTCAGCCTTTGAGCACCTGCCCCTCTAAAGTCCTGTGCACGTCCCTGCAACAGAACACAAGGTTTGTTCACTGGGCATTTTTTCTATTTCAATTTTCTATTATATAGAGTTATACAACAGAACAGGCACGTGCACACATAGAGCCCAAGGGGTGCTTGAGCACCTGCCTTTTTGAGCCTCATAAAAAAAGTGCCCTTTCTGAAAAAAATAAAATAAAAAATTTCGTTATGCATATAGACTGCCCTTCCTACTGAAAAATGTCAGGATGGAATCAAAATATTAGGTAAAGAGTTTGCACGGCCTCCTCAGCGTGCCTCTCCGCGGACCTATATATTTTATGCATAGCGTGGGTGGTGATGATGATGATGATAGAAACCGCTGTGGCGCATACAGTTGAATGCTGGTATTACACTCACTGAGGGACACGAAGAAGTCAAGTCCGATGGGATTCGGGAATCTCAAATACAAATCGGGATTGGAATAAAAAATGCATTTGTATTAAACAATACAGAATATACAGCTCTTGGGGTCTGTAGGGTAAGCACTTATTCCCTCCCCCCTGAACATTTATGGAGATGTATGGGCCTTTTAAGTCAGTGATAAAAGTGTCTTTCAAGGATAAGTGAGCTCCTGCACTGATTATTATAGTTCAATATTCAATATTTGATCACCAAAACCCCCCAAAAAGCATAAAAAGGGGGCTCCCCGCCCGAAAAGGGCCCTTACAAATCGTGCTCGCACGCTACGCGCGCTCGGTTAATATATACACGCAAGTGTAGTGCCCTTTTCAGCCTTTGAGCACCTGCCCCTCTAAAGTCCTGTGCACGTCCCTGAATAGGAGCCTTTGTTTCCTTAAGGCTTGACTACTGCAACACACTGCCCATCGGGTCCCTATAGCAAGAGCGTCCAGAAGCTCCAGTACATTCAAAACTGTGCTGCTAGCATCCTGATGAGAGTGAGGACATGTGAACACATCACACCCAGACTCCATTCTCTACACTGGCTCCCCGTCTCCTTCGGGATTGAATACAAGGTCTCCCTCCCAGGGGCGGACCTAGCACATTTGGCGCCCTAGGCGAGATTTTTTTTATTTTTTTTGTAATTTTTTTTTTTTGTAATTTTTTTTTATGGCTTTTGCCTCTTCATAGTTCTCTAACGTTAGTCTTTCTTTCCTCAACGCTCAATTCTATAAACACTTGACCGATACCCATCAATGCACAGCGCTCTAGCATGTTCTGACTGTGAACACCTAAAGCTGAGGCTCAGACCGACCGACCGTTTTAGATTTTTGGCTCATTTTCCCTTATGTTAGATTTTTTTGTACAAATAATGGTTGCAGATATAGAGGGGGGCGCCAAAACTGCACAGAGAAAAAAAAATTAAATAAAAAATTAAAAAATTAAAATACAAAAAAATATTTTTTATTTATTTCTTTTTTGCCCCCCTCTGGGTGGCGCTCTAGGCGACCGCCTATATCGCCTGTAGGAAGGTCCGCCCCTGCTCCCTCCTCACCCATCAGTGCATCCACAGCAACGCCCCCTCCTATTTAAAGGAACTCATCGCTCCCCCGACCTCCACCCGCTCCCTCCACTCTGGACACTCAAACACACTCCCACCCAAACACAAGACGAACCTTCGCACCATGGGGGCGACCAGGCCTTCTGCTCAGCTGCTCCTCGGCTGTGGAATGCCCTCCCCGACCATCTGAGAGAGCACCACAGTCCGTTGAGGCATTTAAAAGGGGACTAAAAACATTTATTTTTAACAAGGTGTAGCTGAGGGGTACAATTCCCTGACTGTATTGTTAGATATGATATTTAATACCACTACCTCATGTACTTTAACTTCTGGCCACCCAGTACAAGATATAAGTATGATGAACACTTTCCCACCTGATGAAACGAACCAACACAAATGTACCAAATCGAATATTTAATACAGCAAAAGGTGTATACAACATTCACTTAATTACATTTATGATTTGAAATATTGAATATGCACTTTTATGGCAAATGAGTATTCATAGGTAAATCAACATTGAATGTCCAATCTCTGGTTGCGCAGGGAGTAAGTATACAACCTGGAATATTTAGGAAACGATAGCGATGGTACTTAAATGATTATAGCTGGATACACTAAGGGGGGGGGGGGGGTCCCGCTGGTTGTAGGACAGTAGGGGGGGGGGGGGTTAGAGAAGCCGCTGGCGGTATCCCATCTGGCCGACGGTGTCATGGGAGAATCCAAAGTCTTGGACACAGTGCCCACAGAACCTCGGGCCGCAGACGAATACAGCTGGACCCTCTGTGGAACGGTATCTGCCGGTCCACAACGGAGAGACGTGGTGCGACCTCACGTGTAGAGCGCCGCCTCACCTGGAGTCCTCTCCGGGGGGTAATTCCAACACTCGACAGTGTTGGCCTTTATCCATGGAATAATCAAAGCACACAAAGCATAATCCAAGAGCCGTGGAAGGCTCGCCGTCGTCGGGTAGAGTAATCCAATATACAGGTCCAGTCGCTCTTGACCCGGAGCTCCTCGGATGCAATCACCACTAGGGATCTGACCAGCCTGGATAAGCGTCCAGATAACGTCAGGAACGATGGGGGTACTGATAACTGTAGAACTCGAACCGAACGATGCACCATACATAAATAGACTATTATTAGCTTAATAGAATACGTCCAACTCGACGGTATGGTGCCAAACTATGACCATTCAACTATTACACGATATCTCAATGCCTATTCTGGGCCAAGTAGGCCCTACTACACCGCACGTGCGTCGTGGGGAGGCTTTTGCGTCTGTCACTCTGTTGGAGGGTAAAGAACTGGACTAAAAGAAAGTTCTACTTTACGAGCGCCATATATATATGCGCTATGAACAAATAGTACCATTCGTATTTCGCCCGGCATATTACTGCGCGGAACCGGGGGTTGCCTCGACATGTTAGGCGGCACGATTGAACTTGGACCTAGGGGTATGGCAACCTGGCCCCAGGTTCTCGTCCAATGGTAGAACGAAACTATTATGGGCTGTTTAGTAGAAACGGGGATATTCAATGCATATTGTACAAGGAATATACAGGGGATATCAAACGATATACAAATACAATTAAATATATATATATAAATAAATATACATATTCGGTTTAATCTGATCCTTCACAACACAAGGCATTTGCCTAAATGGACTTACTGATGACTTGTGTGTTTTTAAAAAAGTGGTATTTTCTTTTTTTAGCTGTCTAGAGCTGACAGCTCAATGTTTCTTTCATTTCATTGGTTGTTTTATTAATTACATTTTTCTTATCTTTATCTCCTTTCATGTTACAAATAATAACTTTTTTTTTTTTTTTTTTTTTTTAAGTGTCTTACAAATAAAATGTATTATTATTATTATTATTATTATTATTATTATTATTATTATTATTATTATTATTATTATTATTATTATTATTATTATTATTATTATTATTATTATTATTATTATTATTATTATTATTATTATTATTATTATTATTATTATTATTATTATTATTATTATTATTATTATTATTATTATTATTATTATTATTATTATTATTATTATTATTATTATTATTATTATTATTATTATTATTATAACGTGGGGCGAGGCCACACAATCAAGCCTAAAAGCTACAGGTAGCCAGTGTAGGGACATCAAATGTGATTTCAAAAGTACTGGCAGCAGAGTTTTGGATGAGCTGGAGGCGGGAGAGGGATGTTTGGTCTAATCCTTCAAATGTTTCTCAGATGATGAAAGCATGGCTGAATCATTGATTTAACATGTCTGTCTAGGCTGAGATTTTGATTAAAAAAAATTACACCAAGATTTCTGCAATGCTGAGTTATTGAATGGGACAATGAAGCGAGAGTGATTGATAGTTGGGTATTTGCACTACCTTGACCTGTGATCAATATCTCTGTCTTATCAGTGTTTAGCTGCAGGAATGATGAAGGCAGTTTAGCAGGTTGACGGTGTTTTTGCAGATATGAGTAGCGTCTGCATGGAAATAGAAACTGATATTATGTCTCTCTATCAGTTGGCCTAGAGGGAGAGCATGTCAATGGAAAACAGAATGGGACCCAGCACAGCGCCTTGGGGCATCCCACTGTGAACACCTGTCACAGCTGACCTGGAATCAGCGATACCAATGCAGAATCACCAGTTTTTTTATAGGACCTGAACCATCGCAGTGCAGTGCCACTGAAATCCTCCCAGCTTTCAAGACATTGGTAGTGTGATAGATGGCAGCCAGCAACCACAAAACTATACCTCCTACAAGACAAACATATTCAGAGAAAATAATTAAATGTGATGTAATGTGTTTATTACTGTATTTTGGGGTGAGATGTACGTTTTAAAGATGTTTAAAATGAATATCCAGCTCTGCTAAAAGGCTGGGAATTGTGCAGTGAGTGGTCGCCATGATATCTAAGCAATCTGTGTTCTATCATACAATTTTAATGTTGGACCAAATTAACCATTCCATGAACCATACTACTATAATCTATACATACTAGGGATTTCAATGGAAAGTCAAGTCAAGTCTTCGTCTTTGTTATTCAGACGTCATAGCAACATGAGGGAGGGGGGAGGGGAGGTACAGGCAGGACAAAAGATTATCATAGAAATAGAAATAGTAATAATAATCATTATTATTATTATTATTATTATTATTATTATTATTATTATTATTATTATTATTATTATTATTATTATTATTATTATTATTATTATTATTATTATTATTATTATTATTATTATTATTGTAACTGAGGGGTACAATTCCCTGACTGTATTGATAAGTATGGTATCATTAAACCACTACCGCTTTATGTACTTTAACTACTGGCCATACAGTACACGATATCTAAATATGATGAACACTTTCCCACAATGAAATCGGGTCCACACAAAGGTAATAATCAAATATTTAATATATAGCAAAAGGTACATATAACATTCACTATTACGTTTATGATTTGAATGCTCTTGTAAGGCAAATGAGTACTCGTAGGCAAATCAACACTGAATGTCCAATCTCTGGTTACGCAGGAAGCAAGTATACAACCTGGCTCTTAGGGAATTATAACGATGGCACACTTAATGATTATAGCTGGATATACTGTAGGGGTCCTCCCGGTTGTAAGCCGGTAGGGGGGGTAGGAGAGCCGTCGGCAGTATCCCGTCTGGTCAACGATGTCTAGGGAGACTTCACGTACAGAAGACAGTGCAGTAGAATCTTGATCCACAGATGAATACACCTTGGCTCTCTTGTAGGCTGGAGCTGTAGCTGTAGCTCCACAGTGAAGAAGAAGCGAGGCGACCTCAGTCTGGTCTGAGCGCCGTCTCACCTTGACTCCTCTCGGGGTAGATCCAACACTCACCGGTGTTGGCGATTATCCGCTCCACAAATCAAAGTACCAAAGCAAATATATATTCCATGCCGCATAGGGCTCAGCAGTCGTCGGGTAGGTAATCCAATGTACAGGTCCACTCGGTCCTCGCCTAGAACTCCTCGGATGAAAGCACCACGTGTGGTCTGCCCAACCTGGTTAAGACTCTAGATAACACGAGGAAGCGATGGGGATGCTGCTCACTTTAGAACTCTAACCGCACGATGCACCATACATAATAGACTATTATTACTTAATAGAAATACGGTGCCAAACTCTGACAATTCAGCTATTAATTCGCACGAGGTCTCAATGCTATTCTAAGGCCAAACAGGCCATACTACACCGCACGCGGTATCGTGGGGTGAGGCTTCACGTTCTGTTACTTAGTTGGGTAGAAGGGTAACGGACTAAGGGATAAGAGGAATTCTACATTTCTTGCGCCATATTTATATGCACGGTGAACAAATAGTGCCACTCTCTTTTCGGTAGCCGTATTCCTGCGCAGAGCCGGGGCTAGTAGGGACATGTTTCGTCGGTACCATTGAACTTGGCTCCAAGGGGCTTGTCCCTGGCGCCAGGTCCTTGTCCAATAAGAGAATGAACTATTATGGGCTATAGTCTAAAGGGATATTCCGTGTATATGTACAAGGAATATACAAGGGATATCAAACGATATACAAATACTATTCAATATATATCCATAAATAAATATATATATTCGGTTTAATCTGATCCTTCACAACAATTATTATTATTATTATTATTATTATTATTATTATTATTATTATTATTATTATTATTATTATTATTATTATTATTATTGTTGTTGTTGTTGTTGTTGTTGTTGTTGTTGTTGTTATTATTATTATTATTATTATTATTATTTAAAATAATGAAATTGAATAATATAAAATAATGAAATTGAATAATATAAAATAATAATATGAAGACTGTACTACACACACACAACATCACACACACACAACATCTCACACACACAACATCACACACACACACACACACACACACACAACATCACACACACACACACACAACATCACACACACACAACATCACACACACACAACATCACACACACACACACACAACATCTCACACACACACAACATCACTCACACACAACATCACTCACACGCCACGTCTATGAATCATCCACACCTGCTAATTCCACCAGAGACGTTGGCCTCGGCTAACGTATGACAGGAAGCCTCTCCTTCACTAAACAGCCATCAAATTTACTTCTTCCTCCGTACGACACTTTCTCCTTCGCTGTCTCCTTCCCTGCCGCCGCCTGATAAGCCCCACTCCCCAGCGAACACAATGGGCCCATTGTATTAACGCCACGGGGCTGATAATGTTATGTGACATCGGGGGCAACGATGTTAGCGGCTATTCAGGAAGACATTTCGCTCGGAACACAGACTCACAAAGACCGCCGTGACGCCATTCAATGTTTTTTTTTTGGTAATTAAGGGACGACGGCGCGGACTATCAATATTAAAGGTATCCTTCTTGTCAACAGCTCGCTTTTGTTTCAATTCACATTTCCACCCAAATAGACAGAGTTTTCTATTGTCGCTCTCTATAGTCTGTGCGATTGTTGTTGCCGTTTCCTTTCAACACGGGGGGAACGCGGGGGACACAGTTGCATGTGTGGAACAGGTTTACACTGTAACAGCACTGCTGACTGTATAACAACAAGTATTTCTTTGTAATTCCCTTTGTAATTATATCCGCAGCAGCGTATGAACAGAACGATTTACCGATGTCGTTCAATCTCCCCCAAAATAGGGAGTGCATTTTTTTTTTTATATATTTCAAATAATACATAATCATATTCATATTCCATCCCGAAGGGTGACTATACTGACATACTGCTTGAGCCTGTCACCCAACCGTCTTTATCTCCTCGTTCCAAATGTTAGGGTCAGCCATGACTGACACACGGCCTCCTGTTCTCACCTAATGTGATTAATGGATGCCACTTAGTGGGGGCTGCTTGTGGGGGCGGCTGCATGGGGGGAGGGGTAACAAATAAGTCATTTTGTTGTTTAAAAAAAAAAGGTCACACTGTGCACTTTATTAAAGACCGCTAAGAATTTGGAAAACATCTGACTTGGGTGGGGGGCCGACGCTGAGCGCGAGCTGCCTGGCAGGACGGAAACATTTAAAGTTCAATGTCACCTACGCCACTGAACATAGGAGAGGAGGGAAACCTTGGAATGAGGTGTGTGTGTGTGTGTTTCTGTGTGTTTCTGTGTGTGTGTGTGTGTGTGTGTGTGTGTGTGTGTGTGTGTGTGTGTGTGTGTGTGTGTGTGTGTGTGTGTGTGTGTGTGTGTGTGTGTGTGTGTGTGTGTGTGTGTGTGTGTGTGTGTGTGTGTGTGTGTGTGTGTCTGTGTGTGTGTGTGTGTGTGTGTGTGTGTGTGTGTGTGTGTGTGTGTGTGTGTGTGTGTGTGTGTGTGTGCGTGTGTGTGCGTGTGTGTGTGTGCGTGCGTGCGTGCGTGCGTGTGTGTGTGTGTGTGTGTGGATGTGGATGTGGATGTGTGTGTGTGGGTGGGGGGGGGGGGGTTCTACCTCCGAGCCTCCGAGCAATTAACTGCCCTTTGTGCCGGAGCGGGGGGGCGTCTTTCCCAGGTGTGGGACGATATGTCCTTCCTAGATACACATAATATATGCAGATGACATACCTGACATTCCTCACAGTAACAGTGGTCATCTCGGTCGACGCGACTCAAACCCGCCAAAGGGTAGCGTCAGTGACCGAAGTAGCAGGGAGTTGTAGAGCAGGCCTTTTTTTTATCAGGTAGCATAGAAGCCAAGAACATGCAGGGAACTCAGCATATGTGCTACTCCCAATTTGTCTGATATTTTTATATTCAGATAACATTTGATTGTTTGCACTGTTTATTTTTCTCATATTCTTATATTCAGATTTAATTGTATTGCCTACATTTATGTCTTTCTTCTATTACCCTGCCCATACCTGTATCTCCTGTCCCCCATGCTGCTATGACACCCGGATCAATAAAGGAATATCTTATCTTATCCCTGAAACCTGCTCTTTTACTTTGTAAGTAATGTGTAAGTCATGTTTTGAATATTTAGTATAGTGTAAAATGTATCTTATCTTTGGCGTTACCCATTGTGAAGTTGTCAGAGAGAGAGAGAGAGAGAGAGAGAGAGAGAGAGAGAGAGAGAGAGAGAGAGAGAGAGAGAGAGAGAGAGAGAGAGAGAGAGAGAGAGAGAGAGAGAGAGAGAGAGAGAGAGAGGAGGGACGGAGGTAGCGTGGTGTCACTTTGCCCCCCCCCCCCCCCCCATAATTACTGACTGGTGGTTGTGATGGTTTTGGTGTCTCAAATTACAATCCAATCAGAGTGTGATGAAATGAACAGATTTGGTTGTCCACCTTAGTCTGGTTACTCATATAAGACAAAATGGTGATTATACCGTCAGAAGACCAATTTTATACATTTGCTACTTTTAAAGCTGCACTACGCAGTTTCAGAGGAGGGGGGTTTGTTTGCGGAGCCTGCAAAAGACATTTAAAGGTCAACCTCCACGTTGTATTTTTGTTCAATAAACAATGTGGACTAGGCCAACAGTGGCTTTCATGAAGAAGGGGGAAAAAAAGTATTGAAATTGACCCAGTTTTAGCGTTTTTATCAAACATTTTGTCTGCCCAACACAATCACCACGCACGTGCATATTTTAATCAATGGTTCATAACGTGCGTGTGTAATCGAAATGATCGTCACAACAGGTGCAGGACAACATGGGGCTCACCAGGGGGCGCTGAGAGTCACACAGCTAGTGGCAGGCAGAGAGCCTTGCTACCATAGATATATGCTTGCTACTACTAGCCGAATGGAAATGTATCTGTTTCACCTCACTATTGCTCCGTGATTATAGCCATCCATCCATCTCTAAAGCTAACCACTATTTGTAAAAGCCACAACCACGTTACCATATTTGTAATAATGTAAATCATTGTGTCGTTGTACACATATTGTGTTTATAACGTTAGTAGATAACATAGCTTAGCTTGGTAGCTATTGTGCTAACAACATATCCCGACATCCGGCTCGCTGGCCGGCATGAACGGCCGACCCAAAATGGTTCTCTCCTCTCTGTACACCCCGTCCCCACGGGTGCCCTGCCGGGGGGCCCATGGACGCGACGGCGGCGGCAGCCGTAGGGTGCTCGAGCCCGTAAAGGCTAGTGTTACACGATAGCTATGAGCTAACTAGCGCTGCGGGCTCCGGCGCCCTGCGGCCGCCGCTGTTGTCGAGTCCACAAGCTCCTCCGCGGGGACGGGGGCACACAAAGAGGAGAGAACCACCCGCAGGGACGGCGGGCTATAGGCTAACGTCAGTGAGTGTAGTGGTCCCGACTGCGTGTAGCAGGGACGGCGGAGATATAGGCTAACTGTGATGCACCGAGTGAGCCACCATTGATCTAGTACTATGACCCGGACGGACATAAGGCATACGTTTCCTGAAGTGACGTCACGGCCGTGCTAGGTGCTAGCGTCTGAAGCTTTTAGATTTGGCTCATTAATATGCACCTGTTGTCCTGTTGTGACGTCGGCGTTTGATAAGCTTTTTTGATTCGCGCGTGCATGTTATTCGTGCGTGGACCATTTTAACTCTTTCAGAGTGGCATTTCCGGTGTCAAATGGAAAAAAATAAATAATGGAATTATATACCAATGATGTAAACTACCCATAATTGATCAGTAGGGTTTAACCTGGAGGTTGGGCTTTAATGTAGGCATTTACTGTAATTCTTCCGAATTATTCTATTTTATCATATAAACTAAACGTAAGCCTGTTTGTTAACTAAATTGAAGGCCCTGCCTTTGTAAACGACAGCAGTGAAATAGTAACATTTCAGGAAGCTTTCTAGCTTCAAACTGTTCCAGGGATCCAATTATTCTCCGAGGACAGTTTTAGTTTATTCAGTTATGGGAATATACCTTAGAAATGATTAACTTCTTGTTACAACCTCAGCCAGAGCCTCTCTCTCACCTGCCTGGCTGCAGGCCTTCACGCCCTTATATGGGCAGCTTCCTGTCCCTGCTGCTTCCACACGCTGTCTCCATGGAGCAACCTACACACCTGAGGCTCATCAGATCATCACCAGACCTGGATATGAGACCTGCGTTCCTGCCACTCCTCCTGAAGTGTTGCTTCACCTGCCTGGGTATGAGGACTAGAACCTGTTGCTTATGCTGTCTCTATTTTTGCCTTGTCCTAACCCTGTTTTTCTGTGTGTAGGATCACACACCCTCCGGTCTTCGCTCCATCCCGAGTCACCACCAGCCAAGCCGTTCCCTGGGAATCACACGGAGTGACCCTGCTCTCTCCTGTCGCACATTCTGTCATTCAAACCCTGTCTGCTTGGTACCTAGTGATTAAACATCCTAAACCGCCTCATTCTCCTCTCCTCTTGTGTTCTGCTCTTGGGTTCAAGATCTGACGCTAGTACGCTATACCCTAACACTTCTCTGACTCTCACAAAACTACACAGTGCACCTTTAACATTTAAAAAATACAATTAGAATCACGATTTCAGTTGAAGGTTTGACTAATGAAGGAGAACTAATTGTGTTACACATCTGAAACATGTTAGTTTAGTTGTTTGTGATCCTTTTTTTTATTCTTTTTTTTATTATAAATGTTTTTACAACCGCTGACTTTGTCCCTGAGCCTGTCTTTTTTTTCGCTCTGACAGAGAGGGACTAAAGTAGCAACGTGCGATATCAGTTTCCGACTCATTTATCCAAATTGTGCTACATTTGTCACGCCTGTCCCTCGCTGGTTCCCATATCATAGCCAGGCAAATTAACATAGACTGAAATTAACATTTTATCTCCTGGGCGTCAGTACGTCATGTCATTGTATTTTACTAACTCAGAAGCATTTACAGTATATGACCTAAACATAAAGTCCGGGCCACTTATTGGTCAAACACTTACCCTGAAGTTGTTGAAAATTTGGTCTAACTTCTAAAAATTTCAATGGAGAGTCTGTCTATTTACTCGACACTGTCATGATGAATCAAATGCAACTTGGATCAAGATGTTAGAAGTAAACAGTAAACAGACAGAACTCTCCATGAAAATGTTTGACCATTTCAACAACTTCAGGGTAGGCGTTTAACAAAAATGTGGCACAGATTTAATCTTTAGGTAATATAAAATGCTTGTTCCGAGTAAGTAAAAATAAATGGCATGACGTACCATCGCCTGGAAGATCAAAAGTTAATTTCAGTCAATGTTAATTTGCTGTGATATAAAGCAAGCAAAGCATAGCGGTACACAGTATAGCTGTGATATGAAGCTAGCAAAGCGTAGCGGTACATATACAGTAGGCTTGGGCGGTATATTTTTTTTCATACATTCATACCTTTCTGACATCACACCCCGGTATACGGTATATGACGGTATGACGGAGCAGAGCTAAGTTAACAATATACTCGTTATCACCATACATAAAGATTTTCCGGGAGTAAATACTTGATATCTTAGTCATAACCATAGTTGCAAGACGTTATAATGAAAAGGTCTTGTTATCTTGCATTGTTTCTACATAAGCAAGCACACGTTAATTTACATCCACATACAACATAACTGTGGTATCTTAAGAATGATACAAGACCCTTATATTGAAACTCTTTGACATTAGGGCCGTTCTTTCAACCTAAATGTGCACTTTCTTCAACCTCAAACCTAAATTCCTTAGCGACCCATGTTACCAATGTAAACAAACTGCACAGCGCGCACATGCGAGACACACAGATATGAAACAACATACGGAACAAATAACGTATAACGGAGGCTGAAATGAGACCAACGTGACTTACAAACTCACGAAAGTACACATACAGACGCACAAAATTGAATCTGCATTGATTAACTGATAATCAAAACCCAGCTGAAGCAGTTAAACCCCTGTAGCGAATGACCGAAGCCAATACCCACACACAATCAGTCAAACTGGAACGGTTGACCAAACATACACTCCCGGCATTTATAACTCAGACAATTATCCATATGAACGTCCTGCATTCTAAGAAAAGATATCCGGACCCTCATACGTTCATCTTCCATACGCTTAACCATAACATAACTTACTTACCCCAACAACGTGTTCCAGAGTCCACATTCACGCACGAATCCATACTCTCAAAACGTTAGAAAAACGTTTCGATACCCGAATCCACAATCATCCGATGTCTGGAAGTGGACCCATGGTCCATTCGACCTTAACACTTTGAGTGCCACTCACGGCTTTTCTCGGGTTTACCCCCTGACCGTTGAATGCCACGTCACGAGTATTCTCGTTTTTTATTTTAATTTTTTTATTAGCGATCTGAAATCATATTGCATCACGCAAGCCTACCGTTGGAGATCCAGGGACCGCCGGCGCTCCCTATCGTCTCCCAGATGGTAAATCACCCTTTTGGAATGGACTCAATGAAAGTGAATGGGAGAACGGATTTCTGACTCCACATTTTACTTCTCACTGATGCAGCCGGGGTCTACCAGAGTTCATTCTGGAGCCTCTGAGCCACGGCGAATATGGGTTATACTGTACACACGATGGATCAATACAATTATCGATTTTTTCTAATGGCGATCAGAAATTGGAATAAACCATTTGGATATCATCTGACCCAAGCCTAATATACAGCTGTCATATGAAGCGAGCAAAGCGTAGTGGTACATATACAGCTGTGATATGAAGCTAGCTAAGCGTAGCAGTACATATACAGCTGTGATATGAAGCAAGCAAAGCGTACTGGTACATATACAGCTTTTACATGAAGCAAGCAAAGTGTAGTGGTACATACTGTGATATGATGCAAGCAAAGCTTAGTGGTACATATACAGCTGTGATATATGAACTAGTAAAGCAAAGCTTAGTGGTACTATACTGTATGCAGCTGTGATATGAAGCAAGCACAGCGTAGCGGTACATATACAGCCAGGACCCGGCATGCCTCTCCCCTACTGTAACACATGCCGTTTTCATATACCGGACTGACAGAAGGTCGAGATATTTTCTCAAGATGAAGCTAAGGATGTCAACTTGTCTCCTCCTCCTCCTCCTCCTCCTCCTCCCGGTAACATATTGTGTAATAATGATTTGGGGTTTGAAGGTCTGAAGATGAAAACCATAACGGAGAGTGTGTGCAAGTGCGTGCATTCGTGTGTCTGTGTCTGTGTGTGAGTGTGTGTGTGTGTGTGCACGTATGAGCGAGACAAAAATAGAGGGGAAAAACAGATTGTGTTTATAACAGTATGTTCACACGAAACCTTACATCACACATGACTATAGTATGTGTGCTTGCATCCACCCACGGACATGCCTGCACCTGCACATATATACATAGGACTACATCTGTGTGTGTCTGTCTGTGTGTGTGTGTGTGCGTGTGTGCGTGCGTGCGTGCGTGTGTGCGTGCATGCGTGCGTGCGTGTGTGTGTGTGTGTGTGTGTGTGTTTGTGTGCATGTGCGTCTCGCACAGGGATGAAGGATGGAGGGTTAGTGGCTGTGCTGGATTAGGGGCTGAAGAGTGAACTGTCTGCGGAGGGGAAGAGATGAAGGCAGATCGGACTCTCCCAGGGTCCCTCCCCCTCGCAAGGAGCCGGGGTGCCAGATAAGGCGTAATCCCTCTCGCAAAGCTTGCAGTCAATACCCACCCCGAGAAGGCAGGAAGATTGGGAAGGTTTGGGGGGGACTTTGAGGCCTCTCTAGTCTCCCACACCACCACCGATAACCTGGCTAACCTGGCTGGTGGGCGTGGCGGTTGGACAGGCCACCTACAGTGCGGGTGCTCTCAGGCGGGGGGGGGGGGAGCAGTTTGTCGGTCGGTAGTTATCACATGTAACCCTTCGGACTACGTCTAACATATGAGTCTGTTTTGATTTCTATATCCCCGAAAGAACCGCGTCGGAGATGTTATGGATTCACCGTGCTCGCCGCCGCCGCAGCTCCTGGGTGAGATTCTAATCTTTTCTAATTTGCGGGGCGCATTCGTGATGACCCCTATTGATTTTGGTGACCCCATGATCTTTCTTCAAATGCCACCATCAGGCCACCTTTTCATATCGTACTTGTGATTTACCCCGGCCGCCACTGCCCTTGCCGATCCTTCATATGAATGCGATAACTCCAAGATGGCCGACAGTGCTGCTGTGCATTGAAACCTGTAGAAAACAATCTGCCTAAAATCTTCTCAAATTGCACTATTTTCTCCATCAAACTTTTAGAAGTGGTTGTAAATTATTCCGGCAACACTGGAGTACAATTAAAAGTAAAATTGTGACTGAAACTGGATTGAGCCCAAGCTCCAGCAGCAGTCAGCTACTTCCAGACCTGGCCCAGCCAGGCATCACCAGCCCAGCTACCACCATCAGGCCAGGCCCAGGCTTCACCATCAGGCCAGGCCCAGGCATCACCAGTCCAGCTACCACCATCAGGCCAGGCCCAGGCTTCACCATCAGGCCAGGCCCAGGCATCACCTGCCCAGCTACCACCATCAGGCCAGGCCCAGGCTTCATCATCAGGCCAGGCCCAGGCATCACCAGTCCAGCTACCACCATCAGGCCAGGCCGCCTGAATACTTTAGACAACAAATGTTTGTTTCCGCGTCTCTGATTGGCCAGGTCATGTGACATGTACGCCAAATCGTGGGACCGCAAGTTTCTACACTGGTTAAGCTTAGGCGCTCTTTCGAAGTTGGTTAAGGTTAGAGTTTGTCTTAGAGCATGGCGATAGAACACCTGCCCTGAATCCAAACTCTAACCTTAACCAACTGCGAAAGAGTCGCCTAAGCTTAACCAGTGATAAACTAGGCGTTAGGTAGTTTGCAGGCTGTTAGACCCGGAAATAGGCGCCGAACTTGCCGTCCCACGATTGGCGCACATGTCACATGACCTGGCCAGTCAGAGCGCAAAACTCGAACGCGGAAACAAACATTTGTTGTCGAAAGTATAGACACGGCCAGGCCCAGGCTTCACCATCAGGCCAGGCCCAGGCTTCACCATCAGGCCAGGCTCAGGCTACACCATCAGGCCAGTTTAACTGTGTAGAGGGGCAATTATCTTACTGAAATACCACACAGGGATAGCACACTGGATCCATCTGAACAGCTGTTTCAGCTGGAGAATTTTATAGACAAACATTACGACAATATCAACATGTCGCAACAGAAGCCTGTGAAACTTAACATTCAGACAAAGTCACAGACTGTATTAAGCCCAATCTGAGTAAAAGATCACGTTCTGACATTGAAGGTGCAGAGGAAGCTTCATTGGAGGAAGCGCTGACAATAAGAGAGGTTGCCATGAATCTAACATTACAGGCCATCAATAACAGACTTGATAAACTGGATATGTTGGACTTGATGATGCAGGAAATTAAGAGCCTCAAAGAAAGCTTGGAGTTCAGTCAGAGACAAATTGATGAGCTGGTCAAGGATAATGCTGAGCTGAAAGGAAAGGTGGAATACATGGGAAACAAAGTAGACATAATTGAGATAGACAACAGGAAGTTGAAGGAATCTCTTCTGGATGTACAGTGTAGGTCTATGCAAGACAATCTGGTTTTTACAGGGATAGCAGAGAAGGAGAGCAAGGACTGTGAAACAGTCATAAGGGAGTTTATGTCAGACCAGCTAAGACTGCCTATAGACGGTGGGCCGAAGGTTGCTAGAGGCTTCCGTTAGTGAAATGATTGATCTGGTTTTAGAGAGTATATGTTATTGTAATATGAACTACATAATATACTATAATAACACATTTCCGTTTGTTGGCAATGGTTTTTGGGTCATATCTTTATGAAAATTAATGTGTTGATAAGCTAAAAACGACCTACGTTTGTGAAAAGGGGCGTTGCTGCGGAACCAATCAAAACGCGTTACAACGTCAAGTGACTTGATTTCCCCCAATGACATTCCTCCAGCTCCGGAACTAGGAAGTAAATATTGCGTCTCGTCTGTTGACAACAGTGGATTTAGCTCTGCATCGGTAAGCTCTCAATTCATATACATTACTATTGAAATGCATTTTTACTTAACTTTACAGCATTATTCAAACGTGATAGGAAGTTATGAGTCATCAGCAGTTTATATGCAGTCCGTTTTGACTTCCGATTACACATTGGAAAATGTTGTAGCCAGCTCACATAGACTAACGTTTATGTTAGCATTTTAACTTTCTCAGATAGCAATCTAACATTACGTTAGTGGAAATCAAACAACTCTAACCCAATACTAATAATAGTAACTTGTTTCGCATTCTTGCTGTGTGTTACACTATGGTATAGCGGTCTGTGTTGTTGCCCGTGATGTTAGAAGTTTGAGGTGACGTTGTCACAACCGTTACATATGTACAAAATATACTGTCTCATAAATATACTCTTCCAATATATAAATATACATATAAATATATTGTTTTAGATGGTGTTGTCACTATGAATTACAAATGGGGGGCCCTGATGTAAACAAGACAAACGTCTTTCTCTGGTCTGCATCCCCTTAACAATTGTTTGATACTTTTCTGGACTCTTTGTATCATAAACAGTACTGTATTTGCAAATCTGGTATGTCATAATTAAATGTATAGATGTAGCAGTAGGCCTAATGTCTATCTGTATGTCATGTATGTCATATATGTTATGATGAATTGAAAATGGGGGACCCTGATGTAAACAAGATGAAAGTCTTTCTCTGGTCTGCATCCCCTTAACAATTGTGTGTATTGAGCTGTATTGTACTGTACCCATTCTGCAATCTGTTAATAACGTTTTCAATCAATCAATCAATCAACATTTATAACACAATAACAAGTGTGAAAATAACATGTTATTTATTTGAACAGTCAGAAAAAATAAATAACGCACATCCTCCGTTTGTTGGTGCTGAGCCAAACTGTAAAAACAGTAATACATAAGAACAAAGCGGGGCTGGCAACTCACTTGTAGTTCCAAGGTGATTTTAATAAACAAAAAAGGCAGTAGATGCAACGTTTCGACCTTACCGGTCTTCCTCAAGCATGCCATTGACTGTCCCTTTGAACCTAAACATCTTCTCTTCTGCACTTCTCCACTCAGCTCCAGTGGGCAGGAAGGGAAGGCAGAGGAAGAGGGTGGTGACCGGTGAAGCTGCTCCCCTCCAGAGGAAAGAGGAGAATCCTGCTGCCTTGCACCGCAAGGAGAAGAAGAAGAAGGTTGACATGGGCAAAGTGTTCATCAACATCTCCATCGGCCTGTGCATCTTCAGCCTCGTCTGGTTCTTCTATGCCCTCTACATGCGCCCTGCCCTAGCTAAACAGGTGGTGACAATCCACCCCTCACCTCCTGTGCTTGACGCCAACAGCACCATGTCTGGGAAAAATGTATGCCGCAATTCATATCTTACAAGAGATGCATTGATGTATGTGCAGGCTATTCTGCCTCCGTCTGATCAGTATGTAAAAATCACAAAGTTGGGGATATGGATCGGAATATATTTCACTGATTAAAAGAAAAACCAAAAAAAGAAGCAAAACTCATTCTGTCTCTAGTATTATTTGTTCACGCCAACTGTTTTGGAGATGAGGGTGGAAGGGAAGAAAAACAAAAAATGGTAAAGAGGAAGAATAGTTTGGTTTTCCATTATTGTTGATTAATCATCAATTGTAATGCATAATCTTTACATCTCTTACTTAATTTCTCCATTCAATCCCCAAGTTCCTCCTTTCTGTAGTGTTCGCTGTCTTTCTCAACACCTTTTTTGTTTGTTCATGGTCCAAGTGGATGTAAGAATATTACAATATCACAATGCTGGAAGAAAGTTGGAGCAAAAAGAGAGAGACCAACAAAGTGAGGTATGTAAAAACTTGGAATCAAATTGTGGTCGGATAGATCTAACGTTAATATCACGTTCTGTATCGTTAGTGGCTTAGCTTGGCTTCGCCTTCTGCACTATCTCGCGTACGTGCACGCGTACTGAATAAACCACAAATGTACCTCTAATACCAGTATTAGTCTGACCACACCCCTCATCAGCTTACCTTCATAAGCAGGTGTGTGGTCACCTGCTCTCCTCCTTCTCGCTTTCACCACAAGGAAGAGGTGCCTCGGTAGATCCCCACACTTGACACCATGATGGAAGAAATTGGATTAGGAACAGCTTGGGAAACAAGGATACGTTGACATCATATCTTTATTTTCTCTCTCACTATTTTCGAGAAAATACGGCGATATTGTCTTCGTACTGGAGTGTCTAGAAGATGATGATCATTCTACAAACCCTCCACCGGTTTTCGTATTGGGAGCACGCCGCTGCATGCTTCTCAACTGCAGTTCCTTGCTGTGTTTGTTGGGGTGAAACCTGTCAGGCCACAGCTGAACTGTCGGACATGCCGCTGTTGTGAGGAGCGGTGCGTTCCAGGTTGGGTGAGTAGTGTTTGCTGGCGGGCTCCACTTGTCTGTTAGTGCTATGGGGGCTACTAGACAAAGTTTATGGAAACCGGCCCCAGGCTAGGGTCCTTTGTTTAGCCGTCTAGGCGACAGAAGGCCTTGGTCTGGCGACCATTATAGTTTTAACTAGTGGGCCGCGACCATTGACACTGGTGATCCCTGTGTGTTCTGGACGAGTGGATTCTCTCTGTCACCGTGTTAAGACCCCATCTTTCATATCCAAATGAGAGTATTCCTTCACGAGGGGATATGTGCATGTAATGTGCGATAGCGGCAGATTCATGTTCAAAGTCAGCTATACAGGCCAGTTGGTACTGTGCTGATTCCGCCGGACGTGTTAATGTCACCGTTGTGAAGCGGTGTTGACGTCTTGTTTTCTCTTTTCTCTTAAGAAGTGAGGAGGGTTCAGAACGGCGGCCTGTCTGGGTGAGTGTTATGTCATTGTTACATGTTCATAGCTTACGGTTAGCCGGTCGGTGGCCTGGCGCGGGGTAGCTTAGGCTTCTCGCGCGCCGCCGGGAGCTCGCTCCTGATCGCGTGCGTCGTAGATCGGCGTCTCGCGAGCGGAAGCGATAGCACCCGAACGGTTGGAGCAGCCGTTAGCTTGATGCTATTCTGTTGAACGTGCTTTGATTTTTAACATGTTTTACACTCTTGACCACGACGTCATCTTTGACAGGGGATGTTCGTCAACCCTGCCTGAGCCTAGACGGGGATTGCGTCAACAAAGAGGGCTGTGTTCTACGGTGGCTTATGACTGCACTTCGCTGATCTGCGTTCCGGGCAGGTACGGGGTTGGCCAGACCCTCATAACACGTCTTCTGGTTTTACCTTGCTAAATGTATTGTGAATGACGGTGTTTTTTTTCCCAAAACGTGTGTTGTTGCAATGCATTTGAGATACGTTGCGGGTTGTGTGTGAGCTGTTTTTGTCACTGGCAGTAGCTTCTCTGTGCAGGTCGTGATGTATTGATCTGGTTGTTGTGTGAGAAACATCATGGTGTTTATGTGTACCGTGTACTCACTACTAAGGCAACTAACCTATGAAGCTATGCTTGGTGACGAGTGAGTAAAAGAATGTTCTTTCTCAGACTGTAATGACAATGGACAGTGAGTTCACACATTAACAGGTTTTCCTGTTTTAACTGGCCGTATTGAGGGTAAAATAGGAGGATTGTGTTTTTCCCCCCCCGGTTCCCTGGGGACTTTATCACCTCCTATCAGACATGTTGTGCATTAATTGTGTCTTTTGTGTGGTAGGGATACGATGTAACTCTCAGCTTGATTGCTGAGGTTGTGCTAAATCTGCTGGAGAAACTTATTTCCTAAAGGGAAATTGGTTTGGTTGCTGTCATGTGTGCTTGGCAAGGCCTGTGGTCGATACTAATCAAGAATGATGTATTCTCTCATTGTGATGATGATGGGTTGTGTGTGTCATGTGACCTACAACTGGGTTGTACTGACCACAGAAGCACATGTGTATGTTGGACCGGGGTTCTTAGAGCCCTCTCTATTCTGTGTTTTTCCTTAGTAAAAATCAGATAGCAGGTTAGCTCGTGCGCTGTGTGGAGCTGTGAAACGCTTCATAGGGTTGACTATGACTGTGTCATATTCTCTTTTTGTCGTTACGTCGTATCATGGGTGTGGGGTCGTAAAGGGGTGAACTGGTAACCTTTCCTCTCCCCGTTGTTCTGTCGGTCAGGGGTACACCCCCTGTCCTTCAAGGTTCCCGTCACGTGGCGGTTCGGCACGTTACGGGGGGGGGGGGGGGGGGGAGGGAGTTCCTGGTCCCACGGCCTGGTATATTGGGCGTGTGCACCGCAGGAATTCCCCCGCCATAGAGTACGTCACCGTGCGCGTCTCTGTTGGTAGGACTTCCGTGTGCTGTTCAGGTCCATGTGATGGATCTGTTTTCAGGGGGGGTGGTCAGGGCTCCTCCTCACCAAGCGCCTACTCAGGCCTTCTGTGAGTTCGGACTCCTTCTTCCATGTGATCCATGTGAGGAAGCCTCCATCAGAGTACAGAGCCTTCCTCCTCAGATTGTCAAAGTGAGTGGACCCTCTAGAAGGGTCCTTTTTCTATTGTATGTATATTCGATTCAATTCGTTTATTGAGTGTGTATGGGTTCGGTGCCTCTTCCCCGGAGGCCCTAAAACCAGTTTTTTACATGGCTCAAGGTGCAATATATTCTTTTCAATCTGTACAGCTCGCGTGGGAAGTCTCTCTGGGGATCCCCGTCTCTTTCCTATGGGAGGGTGGTGGGATGTAAAAATGTGAACATTTTTTACCCCGGCTGTGTAGACTGGGATACATACTGTTGATGCTTCCTTCTTTCTATTCCAGAAGTGTTGGAGTTAGGGAGTGTCACACCCCTCTTGTCGTTCCCCTGGGCGCCTTGGGGATTCAATGACAGGTCTAAATAGCCTGTTCATTGATGGGGGTGTGTCCCGACGCACGTATAGTGCTAGCTCGCTGTAAACAGGCGATTGACTGGCACGCCTTAGTTGCTTGTGGTTGAAACAGCGTTTTTATAAAGCAACTGAGATGGGGGTTTTTCCTCTTCCGGCGACCACATCCCATGACCTGGGTGGGTTGTCGACGGATCCTCGTTCATGTCTGGGGGATGATGACGGGATGGATCTGAACATATGTAGTGGGGTCTCACGCCCTTGGGGTGGGCCACCAGGCGCGGTTCGTCCCGACGTCTGGGTGGCGCCTTCTTTTCATGTTAAGATCAACACGCATATCTGCCCTTTTCCTGGGGCATGTCGGCGTGGTTAGGGCACGGGACTGGTTCTGGTCACGCTGGTCCAGATCAGTTGAACCCGTTGTCCGCCGGGGATGCAGATCTGCTGTTCTGGTACCCTGAGGGACTTGGGCTTTTTTCAGGGGGAAAAATGCCAGGTCGGTCTGGGTGTCACAGGGTTAAGCGCTATGGAGACCCTGGTTGGGTATGTTTTTACTCAGCACTGTCGTCATGGCTTACAGCCATGCCATTCTGTACGCGCTCGATCTCGTCGGATCTCGGCCGCTACACAGGTTGGTCCTGGTTAGTACTTGGTTGGGAGACCGCCGGGGAATACCAGGTACGGTGTGCTTAGGGGCTGGTTCTCCATTGTTTTTCGCTCCTCTCTCACGCATGGCGAAGAGGGGCCTGTGGGGGTGGTTTTTTGACCTCCTCTGGTGACCCTGTGCTTCCCGTACCGCCAGGCCCGGTCCGAAGTGATGTTTGCGACCCGTAGGCCTGGGTTAACCCTTTTTGGAAACTGAAACACTTGTACTGCGGTATAGCCGGTGTATACCCGCAGGTGTGTTTTGGAGTTTTTTCTTGAGGGGTTATAGGAACAACCACCGCATTGGGTAACACCGAGGTGGTTGATTCCCTGGTGTGTTGGAGCAGTGTCAACTCCCGGGTTCACCGGTTGAGGGTGCCCCTGCACGTTCATGACGTCTGCCAATCGTGTCAGCCTTCTCTGCCTCGACCCCTCTGGGTGGGGGTTGTTAAATGGAGGCTTGGTCATGCAACACCGCCAGCTTACGCTCCTTCCGCCGGGGCGGCTGTGTTCAGCTGTCCCCTCTGGCGCCTGTCTCGTCCGCAGTCTCCAGGCTAGGGTTAACAGCCTGTTGCCTGGTTTTTCCCCGGTGCGCTGCCTGCTTCCGTTGGTTAACCTTTTTTGTGTGCTTACGGCCATGCTGACTGCCTATTCTGCAGGGTCAGTGTGCCAGGCGGTGTACTATTGGGGGGACGGGGCCCGCTCGGCTTACTGGCCTGGTTGGTTCCGCCTGGGAATACCAGGTGCAGTAACTGAGGGGCCTTTGTCCGAATACGCTGGCGATGTGGGGGGCGGGGCACTACGTGCCCACCTGGTGGGGTCTTGATGCTGGCATCATGGACTTCTCCGGGCCCCCATTCCAGGGAGTCCAGTCCTTTTGGTGGGTCTGGGTCTTCCTTCGTGCTCCGCTGCTACGGCCTTGCCACGGGGTTGGGTTTGCCCTTGACCCCGTGATTCTGGGGGCAGTAACGAGGTTGTTCCTCCGTTCGTTCCCGGGTGGCATGCGGGTTGTGCGTGTGTGTAGTCGTGGGTCAAGCCACGGTCTGCTCACCCTGTGCGTTAAGTTGCTTGAGAGCTCTTCGCACGGTCGGGTCCGTCACCTTCCCGTGAAGCCTCTAATAGGGGGGATACCCTCCATTAGGGGGGGTCGGGGGGGCTCGGCCCTCCCTGTTCTGATGGTTTTGGGGGGCTGTCAGCGGGGTGTATTTGTCAGCCAAGTGGCTCCGCTTGGCCTCCCTTGTGCAGAAGGCGAAGCCAAGCTAAGCCACTAACGATACAGAACGTTGGGTTATGACTATAACCAAGTTCTGTTAGTTAGGGGCGATGCTTGGCTTCGGACGGCCGCTGCAGCCCTTGACCTCACCTTGTGGTGAAAGCTTGGGAAGGAGGAGAGCAGGTGACCACACACCTGCTTATGAAGGTAAGCTGATGAGGGGTGTGGTCAGACTAATACTGGTATTAGAGGTACATTTGTGGTTTATTCAGTACGCGTGCACGTACGCGAGATAGTGCAGAAGGCGAAGCCAAGCATCGCCCCTAACTAACAGAACTTGGTTATAGTCATAACCCAACGTTAACCATCTAATGGCTAGCAAGCTCATCTGTGACGTCGGTATGGCTTAATACAGTGTGAAATACAATCTTATAGTAACAAAACAATACACAAGTTGAACATAGTTTTGAACGTTTTATTGGAATAGTATTTAGGTCGGATAGATCTAACGTTAATATCACGTTAACCATCTAATGGCTAGCAAGCTCATCTGTGACGTCGGTATGGCTTAATACAGTGCGAAATACAATCTTATAGTAACAAAACAATACACAAGTTGAACATAGTTTTGAACGTTTTATTAGAATAGTATTTACTGTCTCATGTTGCAATGTATAATCCAGACATAGCTAGCGTTCCAGTCAGATCCATTCTCCGTTGTTGACATGTTGGGGTCCTTAATTCCCGTTTCTGTATCCTTATTGGTTTATCAGCTAGAGGTGTCCAAAGATATGCATGAGCAAACATTTAATTTAAATGTAAGATTACGAACAATGATGACCACAAAACGGCTGCCCAACAAACGTATTTTGACTCAACATAATACCTAGATATCACACACAAAGAATTGTGTAGTCTCCCACCTTCTCTAGAGTACACAGAATGATAAAACCCTCAGGGGACAGACCACGGGCAATAGTGGCTTGTTTGTTTATTGTTTATTTGTTTATTGTTATTTGCACTTACAAACATACATTCTGGAATAAAATAAGTAAAATAAGAACAGTTAAAATATGCAGGAAAGGTCAAAAAACCCAAGGGCTTATAAGCGACCTCCCCTCTTAAACCTATATAGGATAACTACACAAAAAAAATGCACAAACACACATGCGCATATCCCTCTCTCATACACACAGATACATACAATACAGCATTATACAACTATTATAATGTTGGGGAAAAAAATAAAAAGGACTAAATACACATGGATACTATAGACCAGTGTTTCTCAACTGGTGGGTCGCAACCCAAAACACGATATGATCTGATGAAGGACAACATTGAAGCTATCTGTGTGCAGGTTCACCTGCCCTATCTCAAACCAATTCTAGTTTGCAGTTTCTACAGACCTCCGAGTGCAGATGCTACATATGTTAATGATTTGTATGATATGTTCGATAGGATATCGGACGAAAACAGAGAAATCTTCTTACTTGGGGATATGAATGTCGACTGGTTGGGAAAGCCATGTACGAATAGGAACAAGGTGCTCTCTATATTACATACTTGTAATCTGTCCCAAATTGTCAATCTTCCCACTAGAATAAGTATAGATAAGGATGGTAGCATTTCATCTACATACTGATCATATTTATACAAACTTATCAGGCCAATGCTCAAAGGCAGTCTCAGTTTCAGTGACCACAACATCATAGCAGTCTCCAGAATGACGAAGGTCCCTAAAGTCAAAGCTACAATTATTGTCTCACGGTCATATAAGAGTTTTAATGTAGAAGGTTTTATTAATGAAATGTTGGGTATAAACTGGGAGGAGGTATGTTGTGAGGATGACCCAGAGGTTGCACTGGACTTATTTATGTTGAGGTACATGAGTGTAGCAGATAAACATGCTCCTTTAAAAAAGTTCACAGTCAGAAACAAATCAGCCCCATGGATAGATAGTAGCTTAAGTTTTAAACAATGGTTATATGATGTGAGAAATGATGGTAACAAATCTATGGAATGTTTTAAATCAAATTATGGGTAGAAAATCCAATGTCTGTACACATTTTGTTGAGTCATATGGAATTGTCCTAACCAAACCATGTCATATTGCCAACCATTTTAATGATTTGTATGTAAGTAAGATATCTCAGCTCAGGCAGGGAATGCACATCTCAAACAATACAAAATCAAATGACATAATTAAGAATATCATAATGAAAGATAAAGGGTGTAAATTAGATTTTAAACAGGTTGAGGTTAGTGATATTGAATGGTTACTCCAGGCTCTAACTGACAGCAAGTTAGCTGGCAACTTGGATAGTAAATTATTGAGAATTACTGCTACGATCATAGCAAGTCCAGTGTGTCATATTATTAATTAATAGATGTATACAAGTGGGAAGAGATGGAAGGAGGCTAAGGTTACTCCTTTACCTAAAGACTTCAAATCAGTTTTTAATGAGGACAACTCCATACCTATAAGCATTTTACCAGTTTTAAGCAAAATCATGGAAAAGTGTGTTTTTGCACACATCCAAGAATATTTTCAGTTTAACAGTCTGGCTACAGAGTCTCAACATGCATACAGAACTGGTCACTCCACATCGACTGCTCTAGTTCAGATGACTGACGACTGGCTCAGAGCTATTGATAACTCCATGATAATGGGAGCTGTGTTTTTAGATTCCAGTGCTGCATTTGATGTGCTTGACCATTCTCTCTTAATTGATGCACTTAAATGTTATGGTTTTAATCCCCTGGCTTTGATGTGGATGCAGAGTTATCTGTCCTCCAGATCTCAGCAGGTTTATTTGAATGGCAGCCTGTCTAGTAGTAGAAGTTTGGAGCGTGGCGTTCCACAGGGGAGCTCCCTAGGGCTCTACTCAGTGTTCACCAATGACCTACCAAACCATTGAGCAAACCAAATGGTATGCTCAATGAGGTCCTGAGCAGAGAACTTAATGATGTGAATGATTGAATAGTAGCTAACAGGCTTGTACTGAACATCTCTAAGACAAAAAGAATGGTGTTTGGATCGAGGCACGGGTTGTCTTGTAACCCAAAGCTTATTTTAAATTCATGTAACTCTATCGTTAAGCAAGTTGAAAGCGTTAAGCTCCTTGGAGTGACACTGGATAGTACTCTATCTTGGTCAAACCACATCACTAACATTGTCTCAAAGATGGGAAGAGCTATAGGCATTGTTAGAAAATGTGCTTATTTTGTTGATCGTCCTCTTCTACGTCAGATTATTCAGAGTATAGTCCTGTGTCATGTTGATTATTGTTCTGTGATCTGGTCATCTGCCACCAAAGGTGAGATCAGGAGACTACAGGTAGTCCAGAACAGGGCAGCACGGTTGACTTTGGGTTGCTCACTAAGGTCCAATGTCAACTGTATGCATGCTGATCTCTCCTGGCTCACAGTTGAAAAAAGGTTATCCTCTAACTCACTTGTATTGTGTAAATCATTAACAGCAAGACTCCATATTTTGTGTTTGAGCAACTTGTTTACAGAAGCTCTATACAGGACCATAATACAAGAGGGGCCAGACATGGTCAGTTTGTACTCCCTCGTCCTAGAACCAATGCTTTAAAGCGGTCCTTTATTTATAGGTGCATAACACTCTGGAACAACCTACCTAGTTATCTCTACACTTTTAGTAAATCGATTTTATTTTTTATTTTTTTTATTGGTCTTTTTCCCCCTCCATTTTTCCTCCGATTTTCTCCCATCCCAATGTTAGTCGTATGCCAATTCCCAGTCCCTTCCTGGTCGCTGCGCACTTACCCCCCACAGTCAGATCATCTGGGAGAGTGGAGGCTACCACGTGCTTCCTCCGACACACGTCCAGCCAATCACTGCTTCTTTTCACCTGGCAGCGCGGATTCTCATCGAGAGGGCGTAGCGTGTGGGAGGACCACACTATCCCCCTCGAGTCCTATCCGCGCTTAGCAGGCGCCCCGACCGAACTGTAGGAGTCGCTGTTTACAACAACCCGGACCCACCCCGCCAGCTTCTCCCACCCTCTAATACAGCCAATTGTATTAGTGCAGACGGCCAGCCAAGCTGGTGACAACCCCGGAGCTGTGAGCTGGATTCGAACAGGCGAATCCAGCTCACAGCTCCGGGGCTGGTGACGAACGCAATCTCCGCTCGGCCACCTAACCGCCCAGTAAATCGATTTTTAAAAAGAAACTCAAATCTCAATTACAGCTGTTGCCTTAATGTGTATTGCATTTGTGTATGGGTTTTTGCCTATTAGCCTACAAGTTCTCATTTTGTATCTTTAAAAATTGATATTTATTGTATGTTTTAGTTAATTGCTTTGTTTTTTATTTCTATCTATAGCATCTGTGAAAGTAGCTTATTTGCTATATACTAAATCCTTGTTTTTATCTTTTGTATTGATCTATGCATTAACTGTTTTATGTATTGTGTTGTGTGGACCCCAGGAAGACTAGCTGGGAGCCATGGCACCAGCTAATGGGGATCCTTAATAAAAACAAAAACTCCAATAGCTTTTCAAATTAACCCCATGACCTTCTCTCTAGTGCCACCATCAGGCCAAACTTTATATGTATTTGTGTATCTCAAATACCTTTCATTCAAATCTTTAAACATTTGTTGTGCACATTCATGACCCCTAGAGGAAGAATCCCCTTAATTTTGGAGACCCCAAAATCTATTCAAATGAGTGTATCTCCTAATCCAATTTCCACCAAACTTGACAATTATGTTTGCCTTGCCACAGAAAGGAGGCATGTCAAGTTGAATTATCTGGCCTCATGCTGGCGCTATTCCCATCAAACTACAAACATGAACTACTCCTCAACAACTCGGATTGGGGGTGTGGTCACAAAAGGTGGATTGAGAATCCTGGCTGTTCATGGGATATATCCACTGTCGGCCACAGACAGCAGTTGAAATGTGTTGTTACTTCGTGATATCCAAGAGTTGCTATCTATAATGAACGTGACACGTACATCTATAGGGGCCATCATTTAGATTTCTCATTAACAGATTTTTATTCCTACTCCTGCAAAGCCGTTCGCGAGATTCTCACTAAACCTCAGGGGCATTGTGATCAAAAGGTTTAATGAGGACCATTTCGGGGATATACTCGCTGTTGGCCACTGACGGCACTACGTCTAGTTTATTATTATTTTTGGACAGCCCATATACTGTATTTGTAGCCATAAAGCCCAAATCCAAATCACTGTGAATGTAATAAAACACCTGAGTGGTCAACCTGTACTCTCTTTTACTTTGAATGGACAATACTAGATACTAGACACACAATACTAGATACTAGACACACTATACTAGATAATTTGGTTCTTTGTTGCATGTATTCAAATGCCACCCATTGCTAAAGAACAGAGGACCAAAACAAATAGCTATAATCACAAAGAAGGTTAGGATATAAATACTCCACTTGAATGGCTGAGAGGAACAACCCAGTAGACTAAAGCAAGATGCTGAAACGAGTTATTGTCTATCAATATGTCTGTCAATAATGTGCCGTCTTCTTGCCAATGCAGTAAACTGGCATTCAATCTATCCGTTTCACAAGAAAGTAGAGTGCCTGGGTTCCTCTCATCCTTTCAAGTGTAAGTCTGGCTGTATTTGACAGGAAACATCCAGTAATTCCCACCAGGTACTGTAGGGTATCTCCTGTGGTTCTTGAGGGTGCATGGTGGCAGGTCACCAGACACAAAATGACCAAAAAACACAGAATACACAGAATGATCAAAAGACACAGAATGGATAAAGGACACAGCATTGACAAAATACACAGAATGGATGGAAGACACAGAATGGATCAAAGACAAAAAAATTACAAAATGCACTGAGTGGACAGAAGACACATAATGGATAAATGACACAGCATGGACAAAATACACAGAATGGATGGAAGACACATAATGGATAAAATACACAGAATGGACAAAATACACTGAGTGGACAGAAGACACAGAATGAACAAAAGACACAGAATGGACAGAAGTCACAGAATGGATAAAGGACACAGAATGGATAAAGGACACAGAATGGATAAAAGACACAATGGATAAAAGACATGGAATGGACAATGACTGAATTCGGTCGTTAAAGAACCTATGAAGAGCCTATCGCAAAGAGTAGGGGGTTCCCCCGACGTTCCTGGCCAAATTCCTAATCAGGTCTCTGACATCAAGGCCACCTAATCATCCCTCCCCCCTTAATTGGCTGATACCAATCCCTGTCTCCTGAGCCGTTCAGCCATTGTGTAGTGTGATGTGTGCCAGTGTATGGCAGCCATTGAGCCTGCGTAGCCCAAGGTTGGGTGTTACCAGTGGTGGTGAAGGAGGCAATTTCCACCCTACATTGTGGGGAGTGCTTTGAGTGTCTAGAAAAACGCTATATAAATGTAATGATCATTCATTCATTCAGTGACCAAAAGACACTGAATGGACAAAAGACACAGAATCAAACTGTGAAAATGGGGGCTACATGCAACTATTATTAAAGCTATTATTGAGTTAGTTAAAGGGGAACTATCTTATAAATGGCCTTTTTCAGTGTTTAGCATTGTTTCCTAGCTATGTGGACTTATATGATCTGTCTCTAATTCTCATATTGGCGCATTCTTCCAATTCTCCTCTCACAATATTCACCCTCACTGTACTGAGTCATCTGAAAATTTGCATATCTGTGATGTCAGAGATTTCTCATCTGCATAATAATGTGGCAGTTGATGTGGCAGTTGGCACCAGGCCACACAGTGGTTGGAGCCCAGCCTCAAAACGGCTTAAGATCTTGAGGTAGAAAAATGCTGTTTTTGAGTACTTGATTAGAAATACAAAACAATTAATTTTTTTTGAAAAAAACCTTACAGAGGTGTTCCATAGACTCACAGGAATTGTGTAAAAGTGCCCGAATAGTGAAAGAAATAGTAAAATAGTTCCCCTTTAAGGGCAGCTGTTTGGGCCATCCTGGTGGGCCGCCGCAAATACACTTTCAAAATGATTTCAATGAAGGATATACTTCTTCTCTCTTTCAGATTGCTGAGGTTGTTGATGACATATTTAGGGACATAATCCCCCAAAACATTGGAAAATACCTAATAATTAACAGTTGAATGCGTGTGACAGAATCAATAATTGATCAAATTGCATGACATGGCCTTCAAGCTGGGTTTTGATTAGAATTTTATTTGAAATTCAATTTATTCTTTCAATTTATTCTTGAAAAGGAACTGTGTGTGTGTGTGTGTGTGTGTGTGTGTGTGTGTGTGTGTGTGTGTGTGTGTGTGTGTGTGTGTGTGTGTGTGTGTGTGTGTGTGTGTGTGTGTGTGTGTGTGTGTGTGTGTGTGTGTTCTAATCAGTCTAAATCAATATTATCAAAATGTAAGGTTAGAAATCGTATAATAAAGTCCAACAAGAACAAGCCACATTATAAAATGTAAAAATGATACGAACCCCCAAAGTACAGATTGTCTTGGATACTTTGGATTGTCTGATTTATCACTGTGCTCCGTGAGGTGGATTTTCTAATCATAATCACATTTACATTATAATACATCCACACATATTACATGAATATAATTGTAGGTAAGTAAACACTGGCTGAGAAGGCTGATGACTTTAGGTCATTGCAGGTGCATGGAGTGCAGTAAGGAGGAGGGGCCAGGGATAGAGAAGCAAACATGTTTATTTTTTAGAAAAATTCTAATAATATAATAAACAATACAATAAATACATAAATATTTATATCAATCTATTCTATCTTAAAAGGGAACAGGGAGCAGCTTGCATCTGCGTGTGTGTGTGTGTGTGTGTGTGTGTGTGTGTGTGTGTGTGTGTGTGTGTGTGTGTGTGTGTGTGTGTGTGTGTGTGTGTGTGTGTGTGTGTGTGTGTGTGTGTGTGTGTGTGTGTGTGTGTGTGTGTGTGTGTGTGTGTGTGGATGTGTGTGTGTATGAGTGTGTGTGTGAGTGTGTGTGAGTGTGTGTGTGTGTCTGTCTGTGTGTGTGCGTGTGCGAGCGTGTGCGAGTGTGTGTGTGTGTGTGCTATTTTTACATCTACTCAGGCAGCCAATTGGTCTTTTGGATGTTTATGAACTTATAACTGAATTGGCTAAAGAGTGAAATTGTCTCACCAGAGGGAACAACAAGATATCTTTAAGGTCAGTAATTTAAATTTTCAGAAATTGCAAGTTTAATTGTAAAATATTTTGTTGTTTTTTGTTGAGCCAGACGGGGAAATCAAGTATAGAACATTAGCTCACTCTATAGGTTCAGCACCATGGTCAGCTCTCAGAAATACACCATGGGCTCACTCTATAGGTTCAGCACCACGGACAGCTCTCAGGAACACACCATGGGCTCACTCTATAGGTTCAGCACCATGGTCAGCTCTCAGAGAAACACCATGGGCTCACTCTATAGCTTCAGCACCACGGCCAGCTCTCAGAAACACACCATGGGCTCACTCTATAGGTTCAGCACCACGGCCAGCTCTCAGAAACACACCATGGGCTCACTCTATAGGTTCAGCACCATGGTCAGCTCTCAGAAACACACCATGGGCTCACTCTATAGGTTCAGCACCATGGCCAGCTCTCAGAAACACACCATGGGCTCACTCTATAGCTTCAGCACCATGGTCAGCTCTCAGAAACACACCATGGGCTCACTCTATAGGTTCAGCACCACGGCCAGCTCTCAGAAACACACCATGGGCTCACTCTATAGCTTCAGCACCATGGTCAGCTCTCAGAAACACACCATGGGCTCACTCTATAGGTTCAGCACCATGGTCAGCTCTCAGAAACACACCATGGGCTCACTCTATAGGTTCAGCACCATGGTCAGCTCTCAGAAACACACCATGGGCTCACTCTATATGTTCAGCACCACGGCCAGCTCTCAGAAACACACCATGGGCTAAGTAAGACTAAGTGAATCAATATCAATACCTAAAATTAAGGAGAATTTTTATTTATTTATTATTATTTACCTTCGTACTGTCTTCTACTATCATACACTTTTCCACTAAATAATCGTCCTTGCCTATACTACCTACTATACACAGAACCTGTAAGTCGCTTTCGATAAAAGCGTCAGCTAAATGACAAAAATGTAAAATGTAAACGAAGGCCTACAGATCACTGATAGTATAGACTTTCAGAGATAGCTCATTGCGTAAACGGGCCCACTTGCACTGCAAGTAACATCAAGTAAAATGCTCTTCCAATCTATTGTGTGAAAAACAGACACTGCTGCAAAGAAAACCCACAACAGAATCCTGATCATATAGCCTATATCTCTTTGTTTCCCTTTACCTTAGTGTCTGTTTGCGTGTCGCATGCAGAATATGTACGTAACACTGCATTTCATTATGCTAATGTTGGGCACCGAAAAACTGTGTGTCTGTGTGTGTGTGTGTGTGTGTGTGTGTGTGTGTGTGTGTGTGTGTGTGTGTGTGTGTGTGCGTGCGTGCGTGCGTGCGTGCGTGCGTGCGTGCGTGCGTGCGTGCGTGCGTGTGTGTGTGCGTGCGTGTGTGTGTGTGTGTCTCCAGCCTGGCTCCCCACTGCTGTACCCCCCGCCCCCCCACCCACCCCCACCTGCGTGCTGTTATCTATGTACACCACAGCCCGCCACACCTTCATTACTGCCCCAGATAGTGGCATCGGCAACTTGTCACTTCTATTGATTTCTCTTAACTGCAATTTACATGGATTTTTGTGAGTGTCCTGAGGGCAGCTCTGTCCCATCGGACAGACACACGAGTACCTGTTTTCTCTCCCCTTAACCCCCCTCCAACCCCTCCCTCCCTCCCTCCCTCCCTCCCTCCCTCCCTCCCTCCCTCCATCCAACCCTCCCTCCCTCCCTCCTCCCTCCCTCCCTCCCTCCCTCCCTCCTCCTCTCTCCCCTCTCCCCTCTCTCCTCCCTCCCTCCCTCCCTCCCTCCCTCCCTCCCTCCCTCCCTCCCTCCCTCCCTCCCTCCCTCCCTCCCTCCTCCCTCCCTCCCTCCCTCCCTCCCTCCCTCCTCTCCTCCTCTCTCCCCTCTCTCCCTCCCTCCCTCCCTCCCTCCCTCCCTCCCTCCCTCCCTCCCTCCCTCCCTCCCTCCCTCCCTCGCTCCTCCCTCCGGCGGTAGGGGAACGTTTCCGCCCGTGCGCACATTGATACACAAAAGAACCTCAAAGTGACTTTTCTGTCTGACATCAGCAAACATGTCACACTTCTGCAAATGCATGGCTTTTTTCTTTGTGTCACGGGGAAAATAAATGGACGTGGTTAAAGTTACTTTGATGTAGGTTGATGGATAATGTTCTGTGTTTTGCTGCATTGTAGACTTTCTTTTCTTTCTTTCTTTTTCTTCTTTTTCTTTAATTAAATATCAGCCCTACACATGAATGGTCGGCGGTTTTCGCTTCTGGGTTCAAAAGATCCCCAAATTGTTTGCTTTGTGAGTCATGTTATCGAGAGAGAGAGAGAGAGAGAGAGAGAGAGAGAGAGAGAGAGAGAGAGAGAGAGAGAGAGAGAGAGAGAGAGAGAGCGAGAGAGATGCGCATGCCTTCTCATCCCCCATCTTTGTTTTTTCCCCTCTCACCTGCACTGCAGAGCCCAATCTACAGTCCACCTGATCCGCCACCAGTGATGTACCTGAACACGTTCAATGAACTATCGTTCACCTTTTTGGGGGGGGCTTTTTATGCTTTTTGGGGGTTTTGGTGATCAAATATTGAATATTGAACTATTATAATCAGTGCAGGAGCTCACTTATCCTTGAAAGACACTTTTATCACTGACACAAAAAAAGGCATAAAAAGGGCAACTTTTTTTTACGAGGCACAAAAAGGGCAGGTGCTCGAGTACCCTTTGGGCTCTATGTGTGCACGTGCCTGGCTAGATGAACGTAATTTTTAACGTGTTCATTCTCTGCGTTCTATCACAGTATAACTTCGTTCAAAAGTGTGCCAGATTTGGGACGGGGGCACGGGGCCACACACACACACACACACACACACACACACACACACACACACACACACACACACACACACACACACACACACACACACACACGTGTGTGTTGCGCACAGAGAGAGAGACTTTTTACATGCGATGCGGGCCACACCTTCAAGGCAATGGTAGGTGAAACGCTGATAAATAATCACAGTGTGATGGAAATGTCTGTGGTTCTATATGGGTTGTGGCAATAATGTTTTACAAATAATAGCTTGCAGCAACGTATTGAAAAAATAACTATAAACTAAAGTTCATTTTTTAAACCATGAACTTTAGTTAAACATTCTGAATTATGAACTATGAACTGAACTAGTTCATTTTAAAATGTGTGAACTGTGAACAGAACTAGTTCATGTAGAAAGTGAACTTTCCCAACACTGTCCCCCTCCCCCTCTGCGCTGCTCGCCATTCGCCACCCATCTCACACACTTCCCTCTTTAAATACTCCCCCTGTCAGGCATTCTTCTTGAACCCTGAGGGACGTTTATTTCCATAACTATTAATCACTTTTCTCTGCCACGTGTGGACGCAACTTCCTAATTATTCTCTCTATTTCTTCGTTAGATCTGCCTGTGGTCCCGCCCCCCCCCCCCCCCCCCCATTTACATTTACATTTACATTTAGTCGTTTAGCTGGCGCTTTTATCCAACGCGACTTACAAGTTCTGTACGACAAGTCATCAGGAAGGGCACAACTCTATCAGCTGAGTAACAATGTTCATCAAAGTGTTGAGTGCTACAGTGTAGGTTAGTATTATTAGGACAAGTGCATGACATTAAGGTTAGTTAGGGTTAGATATATATTTATAAATGTGTCTTTAGTCGAAGGCGAAAGATTGACGGGTTTTGGCCGTCCTAACTGGGATGGGTAGTTCATTCCACCATTGTGGGACAAGACTGAGAATAGGCCGACTTCTCTTTGATGACCCTCCGGGAGCTTGGATAGGAGTAGGTCTGAGACGGCCAGAAGATGCAGAGCGTAGGGGTCTTGAGGGTGTGTAGTTAGAGACCATTGACCGGAGGTAGGCGGGAGCCGTTCCGTTCGCCGCACGGTATGCCAGGTCGAGGGCCTTGAAGCGGATTCGTGTGGCAATGGGGAGCCAGTGCAGGTCCCTAAGAAGTGGGGGGACATTACCTCTGAGTTGTCCTAATTGGCTCAGGATATCTGTTGTTGTTTGTTTGGTTTCCCTTTGGAACTGGGGTCTCTGGCTCCACCCAAACCTCCTCGGTCCTCTCTTGGGCACAGACAGAAGCCTCCCGGACGAGCCTCTGTGGGGTCAGACGGTACCCCCCCCCTTTTTCCTCAATTCCTCCGCCGGCTTGGAGGCTCATTCTATCGTATTCCAATATACAAGAAAACTGTATTGTAAATATAAATGTATTGTATTATACTAAATAAGTGTATAGAGCAGTGATGGGAATAACGGCGTTATAAATAACGGCGTTACTAACGGCGTTACTTTTTTCGGTAACGAGTATGATCCACTATATATACACATAGTAATTATAATATCTACATACATGGCATTTGATTGAGGCTATAGTCTCGCTTTGTCCACAGCAACATTAAAATAGTTTAGATTTGTGCACACAGTATGCTGTTTGTTGAAAGTAACGCAATAGTACTTTCTGAAGTAACTAGTTACTTTCATAATTTGTAACTGAGTAAGTAATTTAGTTACTTTTTGGAAGAAGTAATTGTAACTAGTTACTTTTTTAAAGTAACTTTCCCCACACTGGTATAGAGTATATCCTGAGAGAGAGAGAGAGAGAGAGAGAGGAGAGAGAGAGAGAGAGAGAGAGAGAGAAAGAGAGAGAGAGAGAGAGAGAGAGAGAGAGAGAGAGAGAGAGAGAGAGAGAGAGAGAGAGAGGGGAGAGAGAGAGAGAGAGAGAGAGAGAGAGAGAGAGAGAGAGGGAGAGAGAGAGAGAGAGCACAGCGCCTCCTACACCTGACCTTCGCTTCCCACTGCAGGGCTGGGGGAGTTCAACGTGGCCGCAAGGAACGAAAGCCACAAATGCTTTGTGAAGGACCCGACGTTGTGCTTTCACACAAAAATGCCAAATGTCACATTCTTCAAACAAACTGTCGGAAGACTTTTCCTTCCGATGCTGAAGGTTACCGTAACTCTCTCTTTCTCTCTCTCACTCTCTATCCCTCTCCTGCTTAAAACTGTACGTACAGTAAATAGCACTTTAGGCCAAAGCCTATAGCCTAGTATGGTAATTCCAGTGATGGGCAAGCTACTTGGAAAATGTAGTAAGCTACACTACAAGTTACTCTCGATTAAATATAGCTAAACTACAATGGAAGCTATCCCCAGATAAATGTAGCAAGCTACAATACAAGAACATGGCAAAAATAGCTAGCTACATCGGCACTACTTTTTTTTTTTTTTTTTTACTTTGTGATCAAGTTTACACCAAACAAATAGGCAGGCAAAAAAATAGCTCAGTTTGATTGTTATTTATCCCTAAACTCTGCATCTTCTGAAACCTGCCCACTTTATCAACCAAAAACACACTTCTTCAATATCTGAATTTTAACTGTCTTACTTCATTTTACTATTATTGTAACTGAGGGGTACAATTCCCTGACTGTATTGTTAAGTATGGTATTAAACCACTACCTCTTGTACTTTAACTTCTGGCCATCCAGTACATGATATAAATATGATGAACACTTTCCCACCTGATGAAACGAAGTCCACACAAATGTACAAATCGAATATTTAATATAGCAAAAGGTATATACAACGTTCACTTGTTTACACTTATGGTTTGAAATGCACTTGTATGGCAAATGAGTATTCGTAGGTAAATCAACATTGAATGTCCAATCTCTGGTTACGCAGGGAGTAAGTATACAACCCGGTTCTTTAGGAAACTATAGCGATGGTACTTAAATGATTATAGCTGGATACACTAAGGGGGGGGGGGGGGGTCCCGCTGGTTGTAAGACAGTAGGAGGGGGGGGTTAGAGAAGCCGCTGGCGGTATCCCATCTGGCCGACGATTTCTTGGGAGAATCCAAAGTCTTGAACACGGTGCCCACAGAACCTCGGTCCGCAGACGAATACAGCTGGACCCTCTGGTGGACGGTAGCTGCCGGTCCACAACGGAGAGACGTGAGGCGACCTCACTGGTGTAGAGCGCCGTCTCACCTGGACTCGTCTCCGGGGGGTAGTTCCAACACTCCGCAGTGTTGGCCGTTATCCATGGAATAATCAAAGCACCCAAAGCATAATCCAAGCCGTGGAAGGCTCGCCGTCGTCCGGGTAGAGTAATCCAATGTACAGGTCCAGTCGCCCTGGCCCGGAGCTCCTCGGATGCAAGCACCACTAGTGGTCTGCCCAGCCTGGTTAAGACTCCAGATAACGTCAGGAACGATGGGGGTGCTGCTCACTTTATAACTCTAACCGACGATGCACCATACATAAATAGACTATTATTAGCTTAATAGAATACGTCCAACTCGACGGTATAGTGCCAAACTATGACAATTCAACTATTAATCCACACGATATCTCAATGCCTATTCTGAGGCCAAGTAGGCCATACTGCACCACACGTGCGTCGTGGGTGAGGCTTTGCGTCTGTTACTCGGTTGGAGGGTAAAGAACTGGACTAAAAGAAAGTTCTACTTTACTTGCGCCATATATATATGCGCTGTGAACAAATAGTACCATTCGTATTTCGCCAGACGTATTCCTACGCGGAACCGGGCTTGCCACGACATGTTGGGCGGCACGATTGAACTTGAACCTAGGGGTATGGCTGCTGGCGCCAGGTTCTCGTCCAATGGTAGAATGAAACTATTATGGGCTGTTTAGTAGACTAAAGGGATATTCAGTGCATATTGTACAAGGAATATACAGGGGATATCAAACGATATACAAATACTATTTAAATATATATATATATATATAAATAAATATATATATTCGGTTTAATCTGATCCTTCACAACAATTATGCTACCATGTATATACTACTACCAACTATGCTAATATGTCTATACTACTACAGTATGTACTCAGAGTATAACACTCAAGCTTGACACTGCTAGACAAACAATACTATCCTTGGCTGCTAGATATGTAACTCACAAAACATTCCATGGCCACAGGTTGAGAACCACTGGTCTAGGACGATCTTTTCCATATTTTTTCTTTTCTCCACCCCCCAATGTACAGTGTACAGTGTCCCCCTACCCCAACCCCCCCCCCCCTCCAATGTACAGCCCCCACCCACCAACCCCACCCACCCAACCTCCTCCAATGTACAGTTTCTACGTCAAATGTATATACACTCTTTTTCTGGACACTTTTTGTATCACAAACAGTACTGTATTTGCAAATCTGATATGTCATAAATGTATAGATGTAGCAGTACTGTCTATCTGTATGTCATGTATGTCATATATGTTATGATGAATTGAAAATGGGGGACCCTGATGTAAACAAGACGAAAGTCTTTCTCTGGTCTGCATCCCCTTAACAATTGTATGTATTGAGCTGTACTGTACTGTACCCATTCTGCAATCTGTTAATACACTTTTCAATCAATCAATCAATAATATTGTTCATAGCAGCTAGCCTATCTCAGACTGTTAGTTAAAGCTGTTGATAAAAAGTGCACTGACTTGTGTGCTGTTTGGGAACAGTTGACAATGTTTATGTAAAGACAGTAAGGGTTTTCATCAGCTCACCTGAATATGTGTTCTCAAGTTAGTATTGGACGTGTGGGACGTCGAGAGCAGCTTCGTTTTTGGTTGACACAATAAACACCTAAACACATATGTTTTAGGCGTTTTTTCAGTCAAACTCATAAACGTGTCCAGGTAGGGCCATGGAGATGCAGTGTTGTTATTGTTGTTGACATCATCTTCATCAATGCCATCAGTGGAAACATCAAATCCCTCTGCCATTATTTCGCGCTGACTGGTTCTGTTATTGTAAATTGCATGATCCATTCATTCTCATTCAGTGGTCTGCGTTTCGATTTTCACTTCCTGGTTTGCGGCCTGGAGTCCCGCCCTATCCTGCCTCTGATTGGCCTACCCGTAAAGTTTTGGCCTACCATACCCAATCGTGAGTCGTCACTCATATCTAAACAAACCAACCAATCATAGTGGTTTTTTTACGGGGAGTTTTTTTTCTCCTCGCAGAACTTCTAGTCTAGACTGTTTCTCCCGAAAGTAGCGTGTAACGTTTCTCGTCGCTACGTTACTACTTCGTTCTATAAATAGCTCCGCTACAGAGATCGCTACCCTGGTTAAAAAGTAGCGAGCTACCAGCACGCTACTGAGAATTGTATTTAAGCTATGTAGCGTCGCTACTTGTAGCTAGCTACTGCCCAACACTGGGTAATTCTTTATACGTATAACTTTACCCCCCCCCCCCCCCCCTGATTTCTAAGTCTTGATAGAAGACATCTTTGGAGACAAAAATCTAGTTCTTTATTGTGTTTAATTTTCAATATAAATCTTTGATATATATTTGTATATATATATATTTTATATTTATATATGGTGGTATAACGCATGTATACCTTGATCTGACTAAACGGAATCACGTATATTATTGTAGACACCTGAATATGTCTGACAATAATTCAATATGCTAATTCCTTGCATTCCCTGTGTTCGTGAGGACGTTGTGTAACCGGCTGACCGCGCTTGATCCTCCCTATCCTAACATTGACACTTAACTTGCTACCTCTCTTGATCCTCCCTACCCTAACATTGACACTTAACTTGCTACCTCTCTTGATCCTCCCTATCCTAACATTGACACTTAACTTGCTACCTCTCTTGATCCTCCCTATCCTAACATTGACACTTCATAGTGGGACAGGATACAGGTGCTGCCAGGGGGAGCTGGTGACAACGTTGGGCAGGGAGATACAGGTGAAGAAGGATGGGCTCACTACACTGCACGCTCCTCCAGCCCCTCCGAGCCGTTGCCCCAGCAGTCACCTGCCCAACGTCTACCCAGCCCGGCTGCCTGCTATCACGGGACCTCTGGACGGCCATCTCACCACACGGACGGTTGGTGGTTGGCAGTGTTAATTTTGTTGACTAAATTGATGACGAAAGATCTTCGTCAACGAAGGTTTTTTTCATGACGACAACGAGACGTGACGTCACGTTATTGAAGACCACGTGACGCCAACGCGACTAAATAGTTAATTATATATCGTTGACCACAACTGAGGACACGAAAATGTACTTTACAAAAACCAGGACGAAATTTCTCTTCATGTATCAAGTTTCAAGTTTCTTTAATAGTTGTCATACAGAAGTACAGAATACTTTCATACAAAATGCTTCTTACTGTTACGCTCCAGAGACTGTGTTAGACAAGATAAGTATCAAATAACATAGTATAGCATGTAAATTAGAAGTAGAAAATGAGGTCACAGTGTTCAGTATAGACATATGTACAATGTTCGATGCAGAATAGACGTAACTGAGTTACCATATAATATACAATACTATGCAGTGTACTAATATACAATACTATATAGTGCAAGCAGAATGGGATGAGGTACAATTTAGGTACAATTTACAGTAAGGTGTATGAGTTGTAGTGCAATCCTTTATCAATAAATATAAAGTGTGGGGAGTGGGTGCTACAGTGTGTTTGTTTAAAGTGAGTGTGTGCTATAAAGTGTGGGGAGTGGGTGCTACAGTGTGTTTGTTTAAAGTGAGTGTGTGCGTGTGGATGTGTGTGCTATGTGCGTTTGATGGTTGTTGTGTAGTGTTCATTGTTCGTTGAGCAGCCTGATGGCCTGGGGATAGAAGCTTCTTCTGAGTCTTTCTGTGCTCGCCTTGAGACTCCGGTATCGCTTGCCTGACCGCAGCAGTTCAAAGAGGCAGTTGTTCGGGTGACTGGAGTCCTTAATGATTCTCTTAGCCTTGCCCCTGCACCGCTTGTTGTAAATTTTCTGGAGGGTGGGGAGCCCCCCTCCAATTGCGCGTTCGGCTGAACGTGTCACTCTTTGTAGTCTGCTTCGGTCTTGTGCAGTGCTATTCCCAAACCAGGAGGTGATGTTGCCAGTCAGGATGCTCTCTATTGTACATGAGTAGAAGTTCTTAAGGATCTTCTGACTGACTTGGAACTTCCTTAGGCGCCTGAGGAAGTAGAGGCGTTGTCGTGCCTTCTTCACAACACTGTCAATGTGTGTGGTCCATGTCAAGTCCTCGGATATGTAGGCTCCGAGGTACTTAAAGCTGTTCACTCTCTCAACCGGTGCCCCGTCGATGCTGAGGGGGCTGTAGTCCTTGACCCCCGACCTCCTGAAGTCCACAATCATCTCCTTTGTTTTGCTGACGTTCAGGGAGAGGCTGTTTTCCTGGCACCATCCCGCCAGGACCTTGACCTCTTCCAGGTAGGCCCTCTCGTCGTTTGCAGAGATCAGGCCCACCACCACTGTGTCGTCAGCAAATTTGATGATGTATGTTGATATTGTTGACTAAAACAAGACGAGACAATATAATTATAACTTTTCGAATTATTATTTCAGTATTTCCGTTTCCGGCTGTGACGTGAGTCTCTCTGCAGCAGGCAGGTGACGCAGGCGCGTGGGGCTTTCATTATTTCCCTGACACAGCACAAGCACGGAGGTAGAAAGACCAGTAGGTGGCATTACTGCATTATCAAATAGCTCAGCTGAGTGAGCCGCCCCCCGCCTCAGGCTCTCACTCAGTCAGACAATGGTGACCGCAAACCAACAGCAACAGGGTCTCAACAATGATCTATTATCCCGTGGGCTTGGAAGAAAACGAAGACCAGACCTCTGGGCATACTTTAGATATATAGAGCTCGAAGGACTGACAGAATGTATTGTTGAAAAAAGTGAAACACGAGGAGAGGCCGCTCAGGCCATCGGATGAAGGGAAAAAACACCACTAATCTCAAACGCCATCTGAAGACATTCCACAAGGAAATCCAGGTAAATGTAAAAATGCATTAGCACCATATGACTGAGTGAATTTGTGGTGGATTAGCCCGTCTGTTGTAACTTGCTTGCTAGCTACTAGCTAGCCCCCTGATGCTAACGCTAGCCGGTAGCCACGTGACGGCTCACAGGGCCCGGGGTTGGCTCACGAAGTATAAGTACGCTTAAACCTAGCTAACGTACATCCTGTGACTAAATGCAAAAATGCTTTTAGCACCATATGAGTGAATTTGTATGGACTAGTATATATCATGGAGCCATTTGTGGTGAATTAGCCCGTCTGTTGTAACTTGCTAGCTAGTAGATGTACTAGTGCCCACGTGACACCTAGCTAACGTACCTGGGGGTCCACATCTCAGAGGACCTGACATGGTCAACACACATAGACACAGTAGTAAAGAAGGCGAAACAGCGTCTCTACCACCTGAGACAGTTAAGGAAGTTCAGAGTATCGGGGAAGATACTCCAGTCCTTCTACTCAGGAGCTGTAGAGAGCATCCTGACCGGAAACATCACTGCCTGGTATGGAAACAGCACGGCACAGGACAAGAAGGCCCTACAGAGAGTGGTGCGCTCAGCCGAGCGTACCACGGGTATTGCACTACCCCCCCTGCAGGTTCTATACAACAAGAGGTGCAAATCCAGAGCCTGCAGGATAATGAAAGACCCTCACCACCCCAATAACAGCCTGTTTCAGCTGCTGAGGTCAGGCAGACGCCTGCGAACCCCAGCTACTAGGACAGAGCGGCTTAGGCTCAGCTTCTTCCCCCAGGCCATCAGAGCCATGAACAATGAACATTGAGTGCTCAGAACATTGAACTGTCCACACACAAGCACACATGAACACACACACGACACGCACACTGTGCACGCTCACACACGAGCAGCCACTTAACACTTTAACATGAGCGGGCACACACTCATGTCGCACACACGCACACTTATGGCCAAAGGAAAGGACACTTTAAATTAGAATAACAGGAACAGTGTATTGCACTACCAAAGCTAACTGCATGTCCCACATGCTCTGTAAATAACTATGTACAGATACCGAGATGTCACTCCATGTTACCTGCTACCTGTTACTGCACAATGTTGTTTCCTTCTTTTGATTCTATTATATGTACCACTGTATTGCACATCGTTGCGGGCAAGACCACCCGCATTTCATTGTATACCTGTATGCCGTGACAATTAAAACTCTTGACTTGACTTGACTTGACTTGTGACTGTACTTTATTAATTTGTATCTTTGTGACTGAGGTTACTGTTATAATTTACATTACATTAAAAAGATACAAAGCTATATTTTTTAAAGGTGCATTTTTTTTAAACAGAAAGCGGTATTATTTAGAACATGAATTCATATTTAGTAAGGCTTGAAAGAAAAGAGCTATTTTGTTATTTATAGGTTGCTTTTTAAGTTATTTTCTTGAGATTTGTCAGATGACTAGGCATAATAAAGCATGTTGAGTAACTTTGGTTATAGAGATATAATTGTTATATAAATAATAATTTTATATCCATAGAAGACTCAGGACTGAGGCATACTTTAAATATATTAAAATTATAAGGCATCTTTGAGTCAACTTTAAGTATCTTGAGTTGAGGCTGTGGGCACCGTCCTCTTTTTTGGAAATCACAATATGGTCATTGGTCACCCTAGAATATACAGTCCCTCCTCCCAGCCCAGGTACTACTACCTACGTAACCTCTGACCTATAGTGGAAGAGTTAGACTTTTCAGAAGTTGCATATTCTGTTCTGACTTTATTTATTCCTGTCTTAGATTGCAGATGTGAAGAAACCCAAGACACTACAGCCAAAGCCTCCATCCACAGGTGATTTCTTTGGGGCCTTGTACAAACAGAACTCCCTCGAGCAACTAAGCAGAGAGGAGGCCCTCGCCGCCTGGATCGGCCGCACAGCACTCCCTGCACGTACAGTGGAAGATGAGGATTTCATAATGATGTTACGAACATTTGATAAAAGGTTCAGAGTGCCAAAAAAGACTCAAGTATCCAACCTGGTGAACAAAGTGTATGTGGAACAACAAGAGAAATGCAGGCACAGGTTGTCCATGGCACGCAAAGTAACCGTAGGTTTAGACATATGGTCCAAAAAGGGTCTCACTGCATCCGTCATTGCAATCAGTGCTTGTTATTTCAACCCAGAAGATGATAAGCCTGAACATATTCTCCTGAACCTGAAGGAAATGGTTCACCCCCACACTGCTCAAGCTATAAGTGCACTTGTGGAGGAGTGCATAGAAGCCTGGGGGATCCCAAAAGAGAAAATCCTCACGAGGATCACTGACAATGGCAGCGACATGGTGGCTGCGTTCCCGTTCCGTACTGCAGGAGAAGAGGCCACGACTTCTGAGGAGTCGGACTCTGAGCACCATGAGGACGACATTGACGAGAACAACAACGATGTGCTGCAGGAAGGAGAGGATGACATTGACGGGTCAGTCTGCGCTTGAAGTTGAAATAATTCTATATTCATTCGAATAATAATAAATAGGTAACTGCCTGGTTATAATTGAATTTCATATACATATTAATAAATAAGTGAATATGTTGAAAGGTTAAACATTGTGAATTGAATAAATAAGTTAAAAAGAATAAATGGATCGTTAAACTATGCATTTGTATTTTTTCTTATCTCCATCATGTAGGGACGACGATGCCTATGGAGCAATGGAGAGGACCCCAGGCGTTGTGCACACCCTCCAGCTTGTCGTAAACACGCTGCTGAACAAGGAAGCCTCAATCCGAAGACTGCTGGACAAAACAAGACACCTGGTCAACCAGTTCCGCAAATAATCATCTGTCGCCACAGAGCGCTTGCTGCAGAGGTCTGGTCTCATCCTCATCAAAGACCGTCCCACCAGATGGTCCAGTTGTCACGCCATGATGGCGCGTTGTCTTCACCAACTCAAGGACCACGTCACAGCAGTAGCGGAATCCACGAGCGGGGACAGCCTGCAGCCCAGTGAGTGGCAGAAGACTGGCATGCTGCGAGACCTTCTACTGCCATTTGCTGAGCACACAAAAGATGCTGCAAAGTGACACCCAATCCCTTTCCCTCGTTGTGCCCGCTCTTTTGGATCTCAGAAGTCATCCGTCTGAATTCAATGTAGCTCATGCTAGAACCTACAGAGAGGCAGCTTCACCGGCACAGAAGATGCTTTTCAACATGGCGCACAATCGTTTCAGCGTTTTCCTTGACGTCACAGCCGTCAAGTTCTCTCCTCTTGCTGCAGCAGCATGTTTTGTTGACCCCCATGTATCAGCTGAGACCCTTATTGAGAATGAAGACGAGGGAATGCAGGATCTTCTACGAAAGGCAGAAGACTACATTGCTCACAGCGTGCCACGAAGAGTGGAAGTGCGAGTGGAGCAGGTGACCGATGATGATGAGGAACTGGAAAACGTGGCTTCAGCAGGAGAGACACCCTCCTCTGCAAAGCGGCCTAGGTTCAAGTTTTTCAGTGCCAGTCGTCCAGCAAGGCCAAAGACGCCCAAGACCACTAACATTGGACAGGAGATTCTGAAATACAAAGAAGGGCTGTCCAACCACCAGGCTGCTAGTGCTGCTAACACAGACGTTGAGGAGTCTGCTATCGAGTTCTGGATTTCTCCCAGAGTCCTATGGTGTTTCCACATCTGAAACCCTCTGGCCTTGGATCTCCTGGCGATGCCAGCATCCCAAGCCTTTGCCGAAAGTGTCTTCAGTGTAACTGGTTACCTCTCAAATGGCCGCCGCAACAGAGCAAGAGACATATTGGAAAAAAGTGCTTTTCTCAAGATGAACAAGAACAAGTCTAAATAGTCAATTGTGAATGCAGGCAGCAGCACTGACCATCATCACAAGCCCTAACTTAGGGGTTAGAGGTGGACGGTCTAGGTCTGGTTAGGGGTTAGAGTCAGGTGGTCTAGGTCTGGTTAATAGAGGCCATAACCAGACCTAGACCACCTCTAACTCTAACCCCTAAGTTACCCTAACCATACCTAGACCCAGGGGCATAGCTGGGGGGGGGGGGGGGTAGCTTAGGATGATTCTAAGGGCCCAGCACTGGGCGGGGCCCAGATTTTTTTTTTTTTTTTTTAGTAGACATCACTCAGGTGTATTTATTGATGCTCTCATTGATACTATGTTTGTTTCTGAAGTGTGTGTGTGTGTGTGTGTGTGTGTGTGTGTGTGTGTGTGTGTGTGTGTGTGTGTGTGTGTGTGTGTGTGTGTGTGTGTGTGTGTGTGTGTGTGTGTGTGTGTGTGTGTGTGTGTGTGTGTGTGTGTGTGTGTGTGTGTGTGTGTGTGTGTGTGTGTGTGTGTGTGAGATATATAGAGAGAGAGGGGGGGCTTTGGTAGACTATTGCATTGGTCCATTCATTGAAGATGAACGCAATGCGACATCCTTTACTAGGCTCACCCACCAACAGTGCAGGTGCTGAACTGCTGATCCGAATGTATAGGTAAAAACCATATTATGCGTTTTTCATCAATAAATAAATGGCCACATTTTTTTTTGCTTGTGCGCTTACGCGCGCTCGCATTCACTGGGGGCCTACAGATACATTCTTTCATGGGGCCCACAATCTACAGCTACGCCCCTGCCTAGACCACCTCTAACTCTAACCACTAACCAGACCTCTTCCATGTGGCACTCTAACACTGACCTAAGATTGTGATTTATCATTTTATATGTTTATGCAAGCAGATTGCAATCAGATTGCTACTGTGTGTACTATTATACTATTATCTACTCAAGTTCAACTACTACTGTACTACTGTGTGTTTGTTTACGACAGTATCCTGTTAGTTAATGTTGTTACTGTTACTGGCTGCCAGTGCTGACACTGTTATTTAATATTTATCATTCAAATAAATCGCTGCCAGGTGAGCAAGGCAAAGAAAGATAATGTGACTGTCTTATTAAGTTATTTCTCCATTCACAGATCGACACTCGACAGTGAGTGCACCCTTCCTGTGTATTACTTGTGCCGCCGACTCAGATTCCCCTAGGTTAAAAAATAAATAGGCAATTTAAATCAGAATATGTTCCATGTTGACTATTTCTGACTTCTGACAAGTTTTTTTCCATTAACTAAAAATAGACAAAAATGTCATCCGTTTTCGTCGACTAAATCTAGACGAAAACAAAAAAGACAAAATTGAGACAAAAACTGACTAAGACTAAAATGCTCAGACATTTAGTTGACTAAAACTGACTAAACGGAAAATAAATGAAAATGACTAAATATGATGACTAAGACTAAAACTAAAATGAAAATAGCTGTCAAAATTAACACTGGTGGTGGGAGCGGGCCCGCCATTTGGATAAGTACAGCAAGCGCTCCGAGTGCTGAAACTTTATCGGTAGACATTCTCTCACAGTGGCGCGGGCTCTCTAAGGGCGAAGAGAAAACAGTGCTTTGAACTGACGCTGATAACAGTGTCTAGGGGCGCCCCGACCATTTATTATTTTGGGGAAAAGCCGGCTATAGATAGGACTTTTATTTGTAACGTGGGCCCACTGTCATTTGGTTTGAGTGTGATAATAACGTGTGTTCTTTTATAAAATTCCCATTCAGTAGCCCTTTGTCCTTCTCCCTTCTCCTCCCCTCTCTCCCCACCTATGGAGAAGCGGAACAGTATATAGACCCTTAAAGGGAAGGTGTTATTACTGTGTCTAGCCCAGTGTGGGAAGAACTTGAGTCTGTAGTATAGAGCAAGAGCACTAGGTGCCCAGTGTGGAAATAACTTTCATAGAGGTGTAATAAATTGTAACGTGCATCAGACTTCCAGTAAAGGACAAAGTAAATGGGACCACTGTGTGCGTGTCTGTTAATGTGCATCTTACCTAACCCTTTCCTTTCCGGATAATGTTCATTACAATTTAACCCTTTCCCCACCCCCTGCCTATAGTTCATTGTGAAAGGTCTCTACTCATCATTCGGGAAGGGCACTGCTTTGGGGAGCGAATATATCATCCATCTTTACAGCCGTCGGGTGTGGGAGGGCCCAGGAAGTATTGGGGGAAGTGTGGGTGTGTGGGGAGCTGCTGTTGATCGCCCTGGAGGGCAAGAAGGACCAGCGCACCATTCCTAGGTTAGTGAATCCTAGGCCCAATCCACTCCCGCTGCTCGACCTCCACTTCAACATTCCTGGCCTATACAGTCGGGGACCCAGCTGGACTCAGCTCTGCTGCATTCTCACTACCAGGTGGCCGTGTGTATCCACTCCCATAAAGCAGGGATAATCCACCCTGCTACATTATGATAGGCCAGGTTGTTCTGAAAAGAAAGATGTACATCACTTCATTGTACAATACAGGGCTGTGGTTTTACAAGCCGTTTTATTAAAGTTGACCAGGCAAACTTAAAATATCACAAAACAGCTGCAACCTCTGAGAGTTAAAAGACGCAAAGTCTTAATTTGTGTGGGCTACATGCTGTGTTGGTGTTTTGAGTTCACCCCTCCTGTTGCATTTGTAAAGTGCATGGCGTGAGGGTGTCTGCTTAATGACTAAACATTTTAATGTAGAGACTGACTTGAACATGTAGGCATGGTATTGTTTACTATCTACACACACACACACACAAACGCACACCTAGATCTTTGTAAAATATCAGGGACTTGAGTAGTATATCAAACTGCATGCATATATCAGTATTCTCTTGCAATTTACTTAATTGGCTCCAGTTGCTATCAGGTATCCTATAAGGCAAAGGCAATTAACTGAATAATATACCATGCATCTTGCCAGATACATTTCTACTGTGCATGTGTCACGAAACAGTACTTTGGAACAGACATGGATCGTATAGGGAGAGAGAGAGAGAGAGAGAGAGAGAGAGAGAGAGAGAGAGAGAGAGAGAGAGAGAGAGAGAAGGAGAGAGAGAGAGAGAGAGGAGAGAGAGAGAGAGAGAGAGAGAGAGAGAGAGAGAGAGAGAGAAGAGAGAGAGAGAGAGAGAGAGAAAGAGAATTATAGATCCATAATAATCCCCCTGCCAGAAATTATACAAGAGAATTCTAGAAATAATCCCTTATACCAAAATAAACGTTACCATGCAGCCTAATCTCATATTATAGACAAAGTAAACACAGACATTACAGGGAGAAAGGGGAGAATAGTTAAGTGGCACACATATTGTGTGTGTGTGTGTGTGTGTGTGTGTGTTGTGTGTGTGTGTGTGTGGTGTGTGTGGTGTGTGTGTGTGTGTGTGTGTGGTGTGTGTGTGTGGTAGTGTGTGTGTGTGGTGGTATGTGTGTGTGTGTGTGTGTGTGTGTGTGTGTGTGTGTGTGTGTGTGTGTGTGTGTGTGTGTGATGTGTGTGTGTGTGTGTGTGTGTGTGTGTGTGTGTGTGTGTGTGTGTGTGTGTGTGTGTGTGTGTGTGATGTGGTGTGTGTGTGTGTGTGTGTGTGTGTGTGTGTGGACCCCCTCTTACCTGTGTGAGATGCGGGTATTATAGCCCCTATATACCACCACATCACCCAAGTCTTCTTGGGCGCTGAGTTTGTGCGAGGAGGAGGCTGCAGGAGAACAAGGGGTGCGAGGAGGCGCTGGTGGCGGGGCTTGGTGATGTCACACCTCCTAGACGGTCATGATTGGGCCTAATTAGAATGTGCGCAGCAAATAGATAGGCGTCCTGCATGATTGAATTCAAAGTGGC
>NC_140176.1:14719588-14732088 GCF_963971535.1 Notolepis coatsorum
TGCAGGCCAAATGAAGGTTGAATTGAAAATGGGGGACGCTGATGGTAAACAAGACGAAAGTCTTTCTCTGGTCTGCATCCCCTTAACAATTGTGTGTATTAGCCGTATTGTACTATACCCATTCTGCAATCTGTTAATAATAATAAAAATGTTCAATCAATCAATCAATATGCATCAGCTCTGGGGGGTTAATTCATCAGGATCATCCGATGCTCTTTGTAGCTCGAAGAAACTGTATTTACACTCAAATTATTGCAAACACCTTTCTGCTTGCGCAATTAAACATACACCCCTTTTCGTGTGTGTGTGTGTGTGTGTGTGTGTGTGTGTGTGTGTGTGTGTGTGTGTGTGTGTGTGTGTGTGTGTGTGTGTGTGTGTGTGTGTGTGTGTGTGTGTGTGTGTGTGTGTGTGTGTGTGTGTGTGTGTGTGAACATCATAGAGAGATGAGTAAAAGAGACATAGGCCTACAGTAAATCAAACAGTAAGAAAGAAAGAAAGAAAGAAAGAAAGAAAGAAAGAAAGAAAGAAAGAAAGAAAGAAAGAAAGAAAGAAAGAAAGAAAGAAAGAAAGAAAGAAAGAAAGAAAGAAAGAAAGAAAGAAAGAAGGAAAGATAAAAAGAAAGAAAGAAATAACAACAAGCGAGTCAAGTGATTTAAGAAGTGTTTCCTTTCCCTTCTGGTGTGTGAAAATATGGCCGCCTTGCCTCGGCGCTGTCTAAATGAGGATCGTCGCTGGAAGTCCCCCGGTAGGTTCATCTCTCTCCCTCTCCGCCTGCCCACGCGCACCGCGTCGCCCGGGCTCTGTTGGCTGCTATACCCACCACTTGGGAGGAACGAGGCTGAGATGATCCGCTGCTGTGTGTAGCTCCCGGCCAATCTCGCGCACACGGAACCAAAGAACCTTTCAAAGTTAAACAAATCACCCTCGGGCGCGTGTCCTTCCTCGTTCGACTCCTACTCACGCTAACACAGTAATGTTTGGTGACTGCATAAACAGCTGGTCAGTGTGTGTGTGTGTGTGAGCGAGAGAGAGAGAGAGAGAGAGAGAGAGAGAGAGAGAGAGAGAGAGAGAGAGATCCAATATTTGATGATAGGCTGGTTCTTATTCGTCAACATTGGAAAATGGACAGACGAGAAAGAGAGAGAGAGAGATCACTGTACCTCTCAAAATTGAAGACGGTTCATTGAAAACATACCGTCATCATCATCATCATCATCATCATCATCATCATCATCATCATCATCATCATCATCATCATCATCATCATCATCATCGCACAAGTCTATACCCAAACATTTGAAAATGTCACAACAAATGTCGGCGATGATAGCTGCCGCTCGGAAATTGCCGGCTGACAAGTTCTCTAAGCGCACTGGCAGGAGCAGCAAGGTCTCCTCTCGGAGTAATTAAATTACCTCGTGAAAAGGCCTGCGGACGAGACATCATTCAAAATATCATGTTTCATCAACGGAGGCCATCTGCCTCTTCATTATCTTCTGCAACGTGTCACCGGAGGGCTTTCCACTGTTCGCCCATCTTGTCTCGGGTGGGCGGGGACTGGGAGCCGAGCCAATAACACCAGGCGAGGCGATATACAACGACGTGTCGTGTTGCAATGACAACACTTTGAATTTACCGCATCCTTTTGGAACGTTAAAGGAACACGCCAACATTGTTGGGAAATTAGCTTACCGTCTTCTCCGGAGAGAGACGAGACGATAGATACCAGTTTCCTCTCTGTGCGTTCAGTAGAAAGCTATCTGGCTGCACGTTAGCCTAGTTTGAATGGAAGCGGACAGTGCCGGTTAGCCTAGGTGTTGTCCAACTAACACCTCTCCGAAACGCTAACTGGTACTGTCCGCTTCCATTCATTGTGCTAAGCCAGGCTAACGTGCAGCCAGATAGCTTTCTACTGAACGCACAGAGAGGAAACTGGTATCTATCTTCTTGTCTCTCTCTGGAGAAGACGGTAAGCTAATTCCCCAAATGTTGGCGTGTTCCTTTAAAAAAATAGAAATTTAACTTTTACTTGTGCAGATACACACTGAAGACAATGTAGAGACAAGACAGTAAATAACAACTATGTACTATTTGACTGTTAACTCGTTTTCGGTTTGCAGTTTCATTGTTAACGGGTCACAAATCTTCACCACAAGGGTTGTTTTGAGTAGGACACCGTAACTCAATGAGACCTTCTGGTGGCAGGTGATCATACATTTTTTGAAGCGGTGAAAAACACTCTCAGATAATAGTTATTGCAGCTTTAAAATAACGGCATCTTGTGCAAACAGGACAGGTTCATTTTGTAAGATGTAAATATACACCTACTTTGTTTTACTGTGTTTGTATGCATCTTCTTGAGACCGACTCCACTTCAGGCTCCCTGGGGGGTCATTGAAAAGAAGTGGGCCAAAGATAAAAGTGTCGGCTAAATGACTACATGTAAATGTAGCCTACGTGTAAATGTAAATAATAGTGTTACCGGTGACCTACCTTCTGCTCAGATAGGTTATACTTATTTTCTTTATAATAATTTTTTGTGTCAATACGGTATTTTCCTTTCTTTCTGAACTATTGATTATGTATTTTCTTCATCATTTACATATTTTTTTATTGTATAATTTTAATTGTATAATGTTATTATATTTTATAATGACTATTTATTATAGCCTAACAATCAGCGATTTAACATTATTCGCTGTCATACGTACCATATCAGCTGACTGTGTATGTATGAATGCAACATCGTGTAATATACTTCTTGGCTTTTTTCTCCTCCACTTTGAATGTTTTGTCACTGTGCAATCGATGCACAGTACAATGTAGGATAGAGAAAATCTATCTGTACCCAGTGTCCAGAAGATGCTTAGGAAATTAAAGGATCAATAATCCCTTCACTAGACCTATTTTGATGATTGCTCAGATTTCATATACGGTGTACGACTATCATATGATGTGACGGTCATCAATGCAATATCTGGATCCATGCACTATTAGAGAGCGGTCGTTAGGGCTGAACGGGTACGCTCTGGTCTCAGCCATTGTTAAGAGCTCCGAGAGCTCCTAGATGATAGTTATTTCAGACGGAGATGACTTGTGATATAGCGGTCAGGCTCTTAAACATTATCATCTTGACAGGCATTTTATGGGCTGTGCCGAGCAGTGCTTTAGTGACAGGTTAGGAGATAGGGAAAGAATGCTATCTTAATTATAGTCTGTCTTATTGAGCCAGACGATATTACTAAACTGGCTTGTCACATTAAACTAGAATCTTTAATTCTATGGTGAGGCGATGCACAAACAAGGGAGAAGTATTCACCTTACCTTGCTACCTCTTTTATCTTTTCTATGCTCGCTTATGTCTGTATTCTTTACTGCTGTGAAGCACTTTGAGCTGCAATTTCTGTATGAGAAGTGCTATACAAATAAAGTTATTATTATTAGTATTATTTACAGAGACGGCATGTGCTCACAAGGAATAGAATGCAAAGGAGCCTGTTGAGAGCATCGAAAACATTACAGCCGCCTTCACAATATCAAGATGATATATATGGATGAAGTGGGAATGGCTGTAGATCTGACCAACCTATTATGCTGACCCCAACCTCCCGGGGAGGAGAATCAAGTTAATAATTACTGTGGCACAGCTTGAAGGAGATGGATGTATGATCCGCCACTGACCTCCTGTATCTCGGGCCTAGTGGGACCTTCTCATCATCGGCAATATCGCTCCCCTGTGTGGGAGCTCGGCGGACTTGTGAAGCATATTTTCAGTGGGAGTGTGGCTATGATGTTGCGTGGAGGAAGTGATTCATTTTAAAGCCCGTACATCTAAGGGATTGTTGAAAGGTGTCACGTCTGTTTGCATTTTTCAAACAAGCGCGGAAAACCGTGCAGACCCACGGTGCTAACTGCACATGCGTCCGACAAAATGGCCCTGCCGGGTCGCCCCCGTGACTGTGTGTGAAGATTTGCCGTGGATAGCCCACGACGGCTTTCCTGCTCTGGGATATTCCTTAATTCCTAGAGCCTTTTGATGAAGGATATGTGACAAGATTGGTGTCCTTGTATTTAAAAACAGTATCCTGGTGCTCCTATCAATCAAATCATTCTAGCAGGGGCACATATTCCAATTTAAATGAGTGAGCTGATGCAATTAATCTACACACAAACATGGGGCTTTCGGGCCCTCTGGGGGTCCGGGGCCCGGGGCCATTTCCCCCCGGTAGGTAAGGCTCTTCTCCCATCTATTCCAGAGCTGTTACAACTGTGGCACTAATGTCTCCCCCTCGCTCTGTGTTTCCCCAGGATCCACCAGAGGTCCTCTGCTGTTCACACACGTGAAGAATGGTGTATCTCCCCTAATTATAGTTTGTTCTCTTGCCTGTCCTCGTGTTGTCTTTAGGTTCCCTCGTTGGCATCGTTCTTTGCTTGCTCTTTGCTTCGTCTGCCACGGAGGCTCAAGGCTGTAGCATTAGTGTTTTACCTTTGCAGTGCTTGCCGGCATTTTCTCTGTTCTTTGTATCTAGAACTATAGAATCTAGCAGTTCTCTATTGACATTTTCTTTACCTTTGCATTTTTGCTTAATCATGTTGTTGTTTCTTCAGGTAAACACACACAAAGACCTTATCAGTGTCTCCTCTGCTCTTGGGTTCAACTAAATGTGACGGATCATATTGGTCTGCGTTGTGTTGATGTTAAATGTTAATGTCCCGAGGGGGAGTCAAACAGGGGGCTCCCGTACCGCACTGCCACAGTCACTCGTCAACACACCTGTTTCCGTGACTGTGGACATACCCACGGGCTTCCCGTTGCATAAACATCATTGGATCAGAACGATCAAGCCAACAACATCGACCCAGCGGAGGATAACCTGATACGCAGCTCTAACTAACCAGGAAGCAAAGGTCGCGCAGCAACTTCCCGGCCGCCTCACCGATGATTAAAAAACGATGCCACTTGGTCCAGTCTCAGAGTCAACAGATACAGTCAGTCACCTTGACTCTCACAACACCTGCTACTTCCCCCCCCCCCCCCCCCCCGAAGAGGATGATTCTCTCTCTGCTTCTCCTCAAGCCATCGGTCCCTCCCTCCAGCCCTGAGAGAGATCCATCCACCACTGCACCAGACTGCCAGTATGAAAGACCTCAACACTGTTCAGCAAGTCCTCTCCTTCCAGGGGTTTGCAGGCTATTGCCGACGCTTCATCCCGTGGTTTTCCAGGCTAGCCGGCCCCCCTACACAGCCTACTACAGGGGAACCAGCAGAGGCGGCTGGCCCCAGTTGCATTGGAGCTGAAGTGCTAGGAGGCATTTGACCGAAAATAACAGGCCTTCTTGAGCGCTCCAATATTGGCCTACACTGACTTTGGTTGTTGGCCCATGCTCGGGGGTCAGGAGAGGGTGATCACCTATGCTAGCCGGAGCCTCCTTCCTGGTGAAAATAATCACCAAAACTACGGCTCCTTCAATCCAGAGCTACTGGCACTGAAATGGGCTATCACTAAAAAGTTCAAGGACTACCTTGAACAGGCTCTGGCGAACTGGACTAACGGTCCATCAGCTGTCGTACCGACAACATCAGATGGCATACTCATCTGCACTGAGAGCCGCTAGGGCCTCCTACTACTCAAATCGCATTGAGTCCGGCCACTCAAACCAAAAACCTCTGTTTTCTACCATCAATCAGATGCTCAAGCCCAGGATCTGCCATTATCCCCTCCACTGTTGAATGCAACCGTTTTCATGGATTTCTTTTTTTAAAACCAAGATCGACACAATCAGGCAAAACATTGCCCATACTCAACTGCCCCCCCCCCCCCCCCCCTGACACTGTCCCCCACGATGGCCCCACCCTAGGATGCTGAGGTCACCCGAGCCGAGCTATCCGCCATAGTTCTCAAAATGAACTCCTACACTAGCTTCCTGGATCCCCTCCCAACATCACTATTAAAAAGGTGCCTTCCAGCCACTGTCCCCAACCATGACCCAAATAATAAACCGCGGTGAAGTTCCACCCCCCCTCAAACTAGCAGCCATAAAACCAGTGCTAAAAAAGCACAACTTGGATGCAGACATCTTTTCCAACTACCGCCCCATCTCAAACCTGCCCTTCCTGGCAAAGGCGCTGGAAAAGGTTGTCACCCTACAGCTGCATGACCACCTCCAGTCCCACCATCTCTATGAGGTTTTCCAGTCCGGCTTCAGACCCTCCCACAGCACAGACACTGCCCTGGTCAGGGTCCCCATTTGCACTGGATGAAAGTTGAGAAACCATTATTTGCTATGTAAATACATATTAAGTAGTGAGTATAGCGTAGTGGTAGACATTTGTGCTCTACTGAGCATGTTTTTCTAGTTAGGTATACTACTACTAATACTAAGTTCAAGTTTGATACAAAGTAGGGTACACCTTATTCATTTTTATTAGTGTACCGGAATGGATTCTCATAGACTTCAATTAATTCGGCTGTTTTGCTCTTCCTGTTTTCGTGTTTCTTTGTGTTTTTAGTTTTTTTGATTTAGGATATCATTGGATATTGATGTGGGATATCATTGAAAAGCCACACTCATTGGCTACAACGATCCACAATCATTTTCGAGATCGGATCTAGATTGACGGAACTACTGCACCCTGAGTCGGGAGTGGTATTTTGCGCAATACCGTGTACTTTGCACAAGCCTCAAATACCGGCATGTAATTCGAGAACCGCTGAACGGATTTTGTCGGATTTTGTCGCTATCGACAGATAACAAATAAGCCTTCAATTCGATATATATATATTGTATTACAAAATATGCACACCCGAGCCACTAGGGGTCGCCAAAGTGCCGGTTGCAAAAAATCTGAAAAACGTCCCATATGAGGGATGTTGCAGCTTAAGAGGTCATACCATTGTATTCGTTCGGTACACAGCTGTACTGAACGGTCCAGTACTCTAGCGGTTCGGTACGGATACATGTACCTTTACACCCCTAGTTTCTAATCATCTCCACTAGTCAAAGCGTGCATCTGTCTGTCTGTCTTTCTATCCACAGCTATTATCTCGCAAAAGCTACAAGGCCAATTGGTCTAATATTTCTTGTGCACATTCATGACTCACATAGGATTTTGGTGATGCAAACACATTTCCTCTAGCACCACCATCAGGCCAAATTATTTAATAATTTATTATTATTAAATGTTTAATATTCACATTACTGTATCTCTAAAATAGTTTATCCAAATATTTTATATTTTAAATGTTGGTGACCCCATGACCTTTTCTCTAGCACCCCCATCAGACATTTAATACTCTTAATGAGTGTATCTCCTGATCTGAGTTCCACCAAACTTGACAAATATATTTTCCTTACGATGTAATAGTGTAATATTTGACTGTATATTTTATATTAGAATGTATAAACATAACATAGGAAATGTACCTCCCGGAGCTGGCTATATTTATTCTTAGGCTTGTTTTATTCTTCATTCGTGACTTGTTTTGTCTCCCTAAATGTTGACTGTTTACTGTGAGTGATTTGTAGTGCCAAATGTACCTCGGGATGAGTAAAGTATTTCTATTCAATTAAATTCTATTCAATTAAATTCTATTCAATTAAATTCTATTAAATTAAATTAAATTCAATTCTATTCTATTCTATTCTATTCTATTCTATTCTATTCTATATTGTGTAATAGTGTGTCATAGTGCGGCAGTGTAATTGTGTGATAGTGTACTAGTGTAATACTGTGTAATAGTCAGTGATGCCACAGATTACTTGTAAAAAATTATCTGATTACTCCTTTAAAAAGTAATCTAGTTACTTTACTGATTACTTGATGAAAGTAACTAGGTTACGAAGTCGTCGTCGTCCCCCCTGCTGCTGCCACAACATAAGAATGACAACAGTTTTTTTTTTTTTAAATAATGCTTTATTGAAAGTGCATAATGTCCTAAATCATGATTGGCTGCTCAGACAGGTCATGAGACGTCATCAGCCATCAGGCCATATAAGGTCACAGTTGTCCACTGCTCAGGCACTCTAGGACAGTGGTTCCCAAACGAAATAAAATAGAAAATGTATATAATATAATTTGTATTAAAAATAAAATTGTAAAACCGTTGTGTAATATAAAGCATGGTATTATAGTTTGTTATTCTCATGTGTGTGTGGCTGTGTGAGTGCGTGCGCGAGCGCACGTCCCATCTCCGGTCTAGCTGACTGTACCCCTGGCTCTCTTATCATCAGCATTATGAGATAGTAACTAAATAGTAACGCACAGCCACTTGGAAAAGTAACTGTAATCAGATTACTGGCTTGTAAAAGGTAACAAGTTAGATTACTATTAGCTGAAAAAATTATCAGATTAGATTAGAGTAACTAGTTACTTAGTAACTAGTTACTGGCATCACTGTTAATAGTCTGCATTTGTTACACATTATGCGTTTGCTCCATGAGAGAGAGAGAGAGAGAGAGAGAGAGAAGAAATGTGTTGCTGCCTGGTGAAACTCACCTACTGAGCGCACCTTCCAGTTCCTGGTCACATCATCATCATCAGCTGTGTTTGTTTACTGTCTAATGAAGAACATATTATTTCCAGTGTTTGTTTCATTTGATACATTGTTTATTTAAACCAGTATGAATGTTACTTGTGTGGCATATACCAGCACGTACACATAAATATAAGCAAAATAAACAACTGGGTATTCATCTACGAATCCTACGGATGATTTAATTATTTACACTTCACTGCACCAGATCCCCCAGTGGTGCTTAGGAAAAGATGGCTGATAAGACGTTCCATTAATGCAGTGATCCTATCAGCTTGGAAACGGAGATTGATGGTAACCTGCTGAATGATGAAAATGTGATTAAATAAAGATGTTGGTGACATAGTGGTTCAGAAGGTGAAGCACCTACTGGTTTATATCTATGGTCCTTCCCCTCTTAGTCCATTAGTCAACTGACCTATCTCAAGCCCCGCCCATATATGGTAATGATAAATAGCTGCATTTATATAGCGCTTTTATCCAAAGCGCTTTACAATTTGTTCCTCAAATTTTACCCATTCAGTCACACATTCACAAACTAGGGGTTAAGTGTCTTGCTCAAGGACACATCAACACGCTGCCCGGGAGGAGAGGGAATCGAAACGGGAACCTCCGGATTACCAGACGACTGGTCTACCTACCGATCCACTGTCGCATATGAAGCCACGTAACATGTACACTAACAGTAATTATTTTTATAAAAACTAAAAACCCTGCTATGCAGCATCAATGGCAACCAGAAAAACACTTAATGTAGACCAGGCTTCTAATTGAGACCTGCCTTTATTTGTCAAAACGTGTAAAACACTATATGTGACTGTCTCTCTTCACAGTCTTCAACAGAGCATTGTACTATATGTACATCAACATCACGATGAGTCACAGATGACTAAGTAAACAAAGGGAAAAGCATCGACACAGTGAGGTCATCAATACGAGGTACATCCGCAGACATCAGTAAGACACAGCGAGACTCTCTTACTTCAAACAAGCTCCCTCGCTCAGTGGTCCCCTTAAAAGCGACAAATTGAACATCGTGCCGTAAGTAGCACTTACGCTATTTACCCACTTGGACAAGAAAGACGCTAAACAAGGGGACTCTCGCTCTCTGTGTCTCTGAATGATGGATCTCTCCATCGCAGCAGATAAGATGCTCTTTTCCATCACAGCGCCTGCTACCACCTCCGTGCCACTTTCCCCGAGCTATCATGGCAGGCCTGTCTGTGAGAGCCCGGTGATAACAGCATGCCTGGGATGCAAAGGTAAATCAATCTCAACAGAGGGGGGGGGGGGGGGGGGGGGGCGGCAGAGGCTGCTGCTGTGTGAGCATGTATGTGAGTGTATGTGTGTGTTGTCTGTTGTGCACGCTTTGGCTCGCATTTATGAATTGATGTGCATTCCTATGTGTTTGAACGTGTGTTTGTACGTATGTATGCATTGTACAAACGTGTTGGAATTTTGCAGTGTTTATGTGTGTGAGTGTGTGTGTGTGTGTGTGTGTGTGTGTGCGTGTGCGTGCAACACTTTTGCTTGCATACTATGAACGTGTGTGTGTTCTTGAATATGGATGTGTTTTTGTATGCATTGTGCATTTTGTTTTTGTATGCATTTTTTATTGAAAATAAGAACTTGTTCTCAACTAACCTGCCTATACAAATAAAGGTTTGATGATGTTTGTGTGTGTGTGTGTGTGTGCGTGTGTACGTGCATGTGTGAAGAAGGGGGCATTAAGCTGAGGATTGTTATCAGGATGACATGCTCCATTTTCTCTCTCTCTGAATCTGTGTCGATGATGTCTGTTGGATTTGAGTCCATCTAGCCAACACTAGATTATAGCTCGTATCCAGAAGTCATAGAACACCATTGGTGTAAAAAAAAACAAAAAAAAAACAGAAAGGGGTTATACAAGTCACAGAGCTGCACTAGGGGTGTGCGGAGACATCATTATCTGTATCTGTATCTGTTCTGCCAACAAAATTAGCTGTATTCGGATTCGGATTTGGAAATGGGCGTGGTTTATACCCTGAAGTCATTTATTTTTTATATTTTTCATATTTTCATTTGTATTATATTATAGAATAAAAAATAATTAAGGTAAACCATTTTCAAATATATACAATTTATAATATGACCCTTGATGAATTGATTAAGATCCAATTGTATTTTCCTAAGTTCAGAATTTAGTGTCACTTTCTTTTTTACACAATGTTGTATGAAGCCAATTAATCATTTAGTGACTGTCTCAGCTATGATCTTGCATAGAATCAGAAAATAATCCATTTCTTATCATGACTGAAGAGAAAAAGATTCTATGCATTACCCATTACATTATTGTCAGTCGATTTTCGAGTCGGTATTGCTTTATCTACAACATTGCATGGTGCTGTAATTAACACAACACAAGGATTCAGTGTCCCCGCCTGATGACATCATTAGTGGTCTTATTCAAACTCATTTACTCTCAATAACTGTCATAATAAATGAATGTGCAGATTTGTGTGAGTTTTTGGATTTGCGTGAGATTATGTGCAAAATAAATCAGCATTGTTTTTTGGTGAAGTGCCCAAGGTAAACATCACAAATGCTATCAAACAATACTGTTGCTAACATTGCATAGCCCATGGTTTCGGACAGAGAATATGACCTGACAATGTGTTTAACCCTCGTGTGGTGTTCAGGTTGGTGGGACGGTCTGGGACCCATCAATGTTTACTAAAAGATAAATAATACTGTACACAATGGATCATTATTTTTAATGTGAGACTCATTGGCCAAGTTTTTACGTGCTTTATAGCCCGCCCTTGTCTACAAGCGTGCAGAAGTTTACAGTGCTTAGCCATCGGCTAAATAGTTCTGTTTTAAATGGAACTATCAACATTTGAATTGTGATACATTTCACAGGAGGGCATACAGAATATACCCTGAGGTTCCTGTCTTGGAAAAGCACATCGTCGTTTTTGCAAAGGATTTACGATTGTCCATTGTCTGGTATTGTAGCCCAGTTGACAGCAGGCCATCTCAATCATAAACAAGCCTGCAGGCCATCTCAATCATAAACAAGCCTGCAGGCCATCTCAATCATAAACAAGCATGCAGGCCATCTCCATCATAAACAAGCATGCAGGCCATCTAAATCATAAACAAGCATGCAGGCCATCTCAATAATAAAAAACAAGCATGGAGGCCATCTCAATCATAAACAAGCCTGCAGGCCATCTCAATCATAAACAAGCATGCAGGCCATCTCCATCATAAACAAGCATGCATGCCATCTCAATCATAAACAAGCCTGCAGGCCATCTCAATCATAAACAAGCATGCAGGCCATCTCCATCATAAACAAGCATGCAGGCCATCTCAATCATAAAAAACAAGCATGCAGGCCATCTCCATCATAAACAAGCATGCAGGCCATCTCAATCATAAACAAGCATGCAGGCCATCTCAATCATAAAAAACAAGCTTGCAGGCCATCTCCATCATAAACAAGCATGCAGGCCATCTCAATCATAAACAAGCATGCAGGCCATCTCCATCACAAACAAGCATGCAGGCCATCTAAATCATAAACAAGCATGCAGGCCATCTCCATCACAAACAAGCATGCAGGCCATCTCAATCATAAACAAGCATGCAGGCCATCTCCATCATAAACAAGCATGCAGGCCATCTCAATCATAAACAAGCATGCAGGCCATCTCAAAGGTGTGCTGTGGAGCTGAGCGGTTTTATGCTTGTTCAGCCACACCCTACTGCTTCACACATAAACACACATTCACACCTGGGAACGTCACCAGAACAACCACATCTAGGCCACTGAGAGGTTATTTGTCATGTGCCTTGCTCAAGGGCACATCAACAGAGGTAAATTATCTAGGAGGGAAGACTGACACCGGTTCAGGTCCTCGAACCCAGATTCCCATGTCCCTTGAGAGAGTCAAACCTGCAACCGGTCACAAACACGCT
>NC_140176.1:14737088-14823155 GCF_963971535.1 Notolepis coatsorum
AATTATTATTATTATAAATTCTATTTGTAACGCACTGTATATTTGTGAAATATCAAAGTGCTTAACCCCCAACTGTTCCAGTTGAGTTGCTCAGTGTTAGACTGTGGTTGTACTGGGCAGCTCCTAGTGGTCAACGGTTTCAGACTGCGGTTGTACTGGGCAGCTCCTAGTGGTCAACAGTGTCAGACTGTGGTTGTACTGGGCAGCTCCTAGTGGTCAACAGTGTCAGACTGTGGTTGTACTGGGCAGCTCCTAGTGGTCAACAGTGTCAGACTGTGGTTGTACTGGGCAGCTCCCAGTGGTCAACAGTGTCAGACTGTGGTTGTACTGGGCAGCTCCTAGTGGTCAACGGTGTCAGACTGCGGTTGTACTGGGCAGCTCCTAGTGGTCAACAGTGTCAGACTGTGGTTGTACTGGGCAGCTCCTAGTGGTCAACAGTGTCAGACTGTGGTTGTACTGGGCAGCTCCTAGTGGTCAACAGTGTCAGACTGTGGTTGTACTGGGCAGCTCCTAGTGGTCAACAGTGTCAGACTGCGGTTGTACTGGGCAGCTCCTAGTGGTCAACGGTGTCAGACTGTGGTTGTACTGGGCAGCTCCTAGTGGTCAACGGTGTCAGACTGCGGTTGTACTGGGCAGCTCCTAGTGGTCAACAGTGTCAGACTGCGGTTGTACTGGGCAGCTCCTAGTGGTCAACAGTGTCAGACTGCGGTTGTACTGGGCAGCTCCTAGTGGTCAACGGTGTCAGACTGTGGTTGTACTGTACTGGTACTGTACAGTATTGGACAGAGAACCTCCCCTGGTACGCAGTACAGTATTGGACAGAGAACACCACTCTGCTGGAGGAGCGTGGTGAATCCAGTGCATATTCCTTGCATTGCATTCCATCTGTAGTGACAACCACTGAGAGCTCGTCAAAGCCTCCATGCAACACTTTCGACGTGTCGACAGCGTCCTTGCTCTCGGTAGTGTCACGCAAAGACACTCTCACTTCAACAACTCCTCGTTCGCTTCAAATTAACCATCAATGGCTCTCGTGTCAATGAGACGCTGCGGCTAACATCTGGCTAAGTACTCACAGTCATGCATGGCTTGTTTTAGCGTGGGACGCCTTGTTTCCTGTGTTGTCGTGGCTTCTGTAAAAGCGCCCATGCTGTCAGCGTGAGGTCAGTGATGATGACGGCGGCTCTGGCAGCTCCGGTGTACTTGTCATGCTTGTCTTTGTGTGTGTGGCTTGTTGTGTTGTTTCACACTAAACACATAGGTTTGCCTTTGTTCGAATTCTGCAAACAAAAGGGGAATCTGTTTCCCATCTTGCCTGGGAAGTCATTCATGGCGTTGCGGAAGAGGCCTGGCGAGATCAACACGAGACCGTCAGCGTTGTTTGACTACAGGCCTTTCGCCCTTTTGAGCGAGCGCCCTCTACCAGTGGACAGTATTTAAATGACAAGTGGGAACCAGTTCAAATGTGGTCAAATGGACTGCTTGCCTCCAATACCTGTGAAACCAACAATTGATTGATATTTGGAGTGGGGCAGAGAATGCCGATGGGCCGGCAGTTGCCCATCTCTGGATTAAAGGAACACGGCAACATTTTGCGAAATATGCTTACTGTCTTCTCCGGAGTCAGACAAGGATATAGATACCAATTTCCTCACTGTGCGTTCAGCAGAAAGCTATCCAGCAGCAAGCTAGCCTAGTTTAGGACAAATGAATCGAAGCAGATACGGACCACTATAGCCTAGCAGCTGTTGGCCAAAAACCCCTATCCCAAAGTTTTAAGCTAGGCTAGTGGTCCATATCCACTTCCATTCATTTGTGCTAAGCTAGGCTAGCTTGCAGCCGGATAGCTTTCTACTGAACACACAAAGAAGAAAAGTATCTATCTTCTTGTCTGAATGTCTGTCCGCTGATGTCGCACCAAAAACGACCAAAGCAAATTCCTTGTATGTGAAAACTACGACCTTTCTGATTCTGATTCTGACTCTGGATAAGATGATGAGTGCATTTCCCATAATGCTGCCGTGTTCCTTTAATTGACTATGAAAGGGCAGTCCTAGTTCTCACTAACAGAAGGAATCCACCCATCGATCATCCATAGCAACACTACTATCACGACATCCAAGAAGGGGATCCCCCCCCTTGAACGGCCCTTCTAAGCGTTCTCTCCTCCACATTGCCTGTGGTGCTTTTTTCCTGTTGCTAGGTTTTTAGTGAGTTTTTCCTTACCTTCGCTGGGGTATATCTGGGAGTGTTGTTTTGGATTTCATGGTGGGTGTTTTGTTCTTGATTTATTGTGATGTTTCTTCTTGACTTGTTTAAAGAAGACTTGTCCGGCCCATGGGGACATTAACTTGTTTTTGCGGCCATTACAAATACATTTGATTTGATTTTATTTGAGTTGAATCGCAGCATTGGCTTCAGCACCACAATGTGCACCGGTAGTTGAATTCCCGGCACACCTGCTCCCAACGCGTGATCATCTACAATCGGTGCGAATCGCGAATAGAGATACCGCACGCAGCAAATTTAACCGTGGTTCTATTGTTCTCTGTATACAGTATAGGGGTAAAAGTATCCATATTTGGAAGTGCTCTCGGGTGCTGTAGCTAAATTGGGTGTTGGCTGTATCATGGGTCCAGTCCAGATATGAGTTAGTGGCCCTCTCTCTGTCGGTCCCCTCCTCTCCAGATGTTGCTGAAGAGGTCATGTTACGGTTGTAGCTCATTCAGATGCATGGCCACGCATCCCCCCCCTCTCCCCTCTCTCTCTCTCTCTCTCTGACACTCTAGCAATTAGAACCCTGGACGAACTCTGTCATCAGTCTCTACAATTTCCACTCTGAGCTAAAGGTGCACACAACAAGATGAATGGATGGATGGAGGGATGGGGGGGGGGGGCTGGAGAGCAAGAGAAAGATGGATGGATGGACGGACGGATGGGGAGAGAGGCGGGAGGAGGGAGAGATGGATGGATGGATGGATGACAGAGGAAGATAAACATGGATGGGGGGATGAGAGAGATGGATAATATGTAATGATGGATAGATACGCAGGTGGCCCGAGAGAGAGACACACACACACACACACACACACTCTCTCTCTCTCTCTCTCTCTCTCTCTCTCTCTCTCTCACACACACACACACACACACACACACACACACACACACACACACACACACACACACACACACACACACACACACACACACACACACACACACACACACACACACACACACACACACACACACACACACACACACACACACACACACACACACACACAAGCAGATGGACTTGACATTAAACAGCCTTCCTTTTAGGATATAAAATAAAGAAAATGTCAACTCACATGATTGAAGATCAGCACGGCCATTTCAACAATGCTGCTCTGCTGTCACGGTAAATCAATGAAAGTTTATCACCACCACATATATTCATTAATAAGTCCCACAAGACCTTTACCAAAATACAATTCTGACTGTAAGATAATGTCCTTTGGGTTCGATATGTATTGCATGGATTAAACAGTTTATATTGATTTGGTGAGTCAACTAATCTTTAATTTCAAAGCAGGGTGTTCGATGACGGGAAGAGGTTTAGAATAGAATAATGGTCACACTACCTGTCTTTCGTATAGCTGTAGATGTTTTATTTGTATTTATTAATTCATGTATCTGTTAGGGACAATGCAAACATTGTAACAAAATACAGATTTGTATTGCAAGTAAGATTCCTAGCCAAGGCTAATTTGCAACCCCGGTCCCTGGTTAGGCTTTTCTACTTAACAATGGTCATTACATATCATCACTACGAAAAGCAACAATGAGCACATAGCAAATTATAGCAAAAACATTATTTACATGATGATACAATAATTACAATAATTACATCACATTATAGTCATTTTACATGTGTGCATGTGTGTGTGTTCCCTAATTCATGGCATTTATGTACAGGATGTGCATAAGGTTTATAGGTGTGTGTGTGTGTGTCCATGTGCATGCATACACATAGTATTATGTAGTATGTATGTTTGTGTATGTGTGTCTGTTCTTCTAGCTGTGTGTACATGCATGTCAATGTGTGTCTGTTCCTCTAGCTGTGTGTACATGTCCATCTCAATGTGTTTGTGCACCAGTGCATGATCAGTGATCAGTGATCAGAGAGGTTTGGTTTTGTTTGAGCCAGTGTTTCACCTTGTCATTAAGCGCTTTCAGATCTGTTTGTGTTTTTATTTCAGTGGGTAGGGCATTCCAAAAACGTATCCCTTGGACAAAGTACAACTGGGGTGAGATTGTTCACACAAAATATATTTGATCAAATAAAACTTGATGAAGCTGTCATAACTGAGCAACTGTTTCAGAATTATACAGTGGTTCCATTTAATTCATTTGTGCTTGTTTCTACAATGAAGTGATAGGCTTGGGGGTTGACTGTGAAGCCTGGCTCCATTCAATAACACAATAGGATAAGGAACATATCATGCATGGACAGTTGAGTGGCCTTCAGATGTCGGTAATGTCTTATCATTCTAAAACAGTTCAGATTTGTCTTTACAGTCTTACATAGCTTTTTTACATGTTCATGAAATTTGATCCAAAATGATACCTAAGAATTTAAAATCGCTGACTTCTTCTATTTCCTCTTGATCTATTCTAATTGTAAGCTATCTATCTATCTATCTATCTATCTATCTATCTATCTATCTATCTATCTATCTATCTATCTATCTATCTATCTATCTATCTATCTATCTATCTATCTATCTATCTATCTATCTATCTATCTATCTATCTATCTATCTATCTATCTATCTATCTATCTATCTATCTATCTATCTATCTATCTATCTATCTATCTATCTATCTATCTATCTATCTATCTGTCTGTCTGTCTGTCTGTCTGTCTGTCTGTCTGTCTGTCTGTCTGTCTGTCTGTCTGTCTGTCTGTCTGTCTGTCTGTCTGTCTGTCTGTCTGTCTGTCTGTCTGTCTGTCTGTCTGTCTGTCTGTCTGTCTGTCTGTCTGTCTGTCTGTCTGTCTGTCTGTCTGTCTGTCTGTCTGTCTGTCTGTCTGTCTGTCTGTCTGTCTGTCTGTCTGTCTGTCTGTCTGTCTGTCTGTCTGTCTGTCTGTCTGTCTGTCTGTCTGTCTGTCTGTCTGTCTGTCTGTCTGTCTGTCTGTCTGTCTGTCTGTCTGTCTGTCTGTCTGTCTGTCTGTCTGTCTGTCTGTCTGTCTGTCTGTCTGTCTGTCTGTCTGTCTGTCTGTCTGTCTGTCTGTCTGTCTGTCTGTCTGTCTGTCTGTCTGTCTGTCTGTCTGTCTGTCTGTCTGTCTGTCTGTCTGTCTGTCTGTCTGTCTGTCTGTCTGTCTGTCTGTCTGTCTGTCTGTCTGTCTGTCTGTCTGTCTGTCTGTCTGTCTGTCTGTCTGTCTGTCTGTCTGTCTGTCTGTCTGTCTGTCTGTCTGTCTGTCTGTCTGTCTGTCTGTCTGTCTGTCTGTCTGTCTGTCTGTCTGTCTGTCTGTCTGTCTGTCTGTCTGTCTGTCTGTCTGTCTGTCTGTCTGTCTGTCTATCTATCTATCTATCTATCTATCTATCTATCTATCTATCTATCTATCTATCTATCTATCTATCTATCTATCTATCTATCTATCTATCTATCTATGCTGGAGTAAATTATAATGAACCAAAGGAGAATATAAGTTGTTATTATTTAGTTTTTCCATCTTTGACAGTGAATAACACCATGCTAACATTGGCCAGACGTGAAAAGTTAGCTGAGCTCATTCAGTACCTTTTTGAGATCACGTGTACAAATAATCTAAGCAAATTAATAAAGGGCAGATGATTTACAGTTTTTTTTTGTAGATACAGTACTGGATTTTGCCATCCAGACACATATATGACAAAATAATAAAAATAAAGTTATTATATGAAACATTAATATTAGGGATGCTCGATATTGGCTTTTTTACCGATACCGATATTCCGATATTGTCCAACTCTTAATTTCCGATACCGATATCAACCGATACCGATATATGCAGGGTCCCCCCCCCCCCCCCCACCCCCCAAAAACTGAATAATTTCAGGTAACTAATAATTTCACTGGATATATATATAACAAATATTGTTATTGTTTTTTTTTTTAAACCGATACCGATATTTTCCGATATCACATTTTACTGCCGATATCGGCCGATAATATCGGTCGGCCGATAATATCGGACATCCCTAATTAATATAGAATATAGAATATCAGGCCTATAAATTACCTTATTATGGCCAAGTCATACATCTATGGATTAGGCCAAATCTCCTACTAACCAATGGCATAGTTGAATCTGGATTTAGTACCACCAGGCGCCCGTAACAAGGCAACAAAGACCGTGAATTAAATCTACTGTAATTACAGTTACTTTTTTATAATGTAATGATAAAGCTCCGCCATTTTTCATCAGATTGAGGCACGTTTTTTTTACTAGACGTTCACAGAAAGGTAAAGAAACAAACTATGTTCTGTTTTATGGCAATTGTTAGGGATTGCCATGTGGAGGTGGTGGTAGGACCCAGTAGCAGACAGGACAGAGAGGTAACAGGCAGGACACTCTGGGTAGTGAATAGCTTTACTTATCCTCTTCCACCCGACCGGTACCGGTCCCGAAATGACATCTGGTCATAAATCAATATCTCAAGACTGTTCTATAAAAGTAGCGATTTCTTTTTCAAACGTATTCAAGTATAAACATCATAACCATGTCACAACAGCATGTATAATGTATATTATCATCAATACGTTAGTTTAGGAATAGGGTAAAGTGTTATTAGATAGATTTTCCTTTTCGAAATGTCTGTATATTTCGCGAGAGGCGACCATTTTGGAAAACCTTGAATCATGGGAATTGTAGTTTTTTGCTGCCATTTTGTAGTGGACATCCAGAGCTCTGGATCTGCGTTGGAATTTTTCAAAACCCCTTCTATGAGGTTCAATGTTCATAGTTCTGTATGGATGATTTTAATAACTCTTATTATTCGGGATAATATACCACAAAATATAACGTTATTGACAAATATTGAAATGCAGTTAGTTTCTCTTCCCTATTGTTAGCATGTAGCAAAAATTTTATCTAAAATTTGTTTCAAAGCGGTTGCACTGTGGTGAAAATAAAAAGGTACAGTAGATTACAGTAGATTTCATTATCTGTTCTTATGCATGCCTGGTGATACTAAATCCAAATTGAACTCGGCCATTTGAAAGATAATATATGTATATATATAAATGTGCGAATTGGCTAATAAGGTCATTTATAAGCCTGCTATTCTATATTCTATAATAATATTTCAAATTGCATTGGTCCAGAGGGGAGAATTCAGTAAACTCGTTGTTATGATCGTTATTTCTTTTATTCGCTATTGGCATTCATAATTCATCCAGGAAGCCTCCGGGAGCCAGCTGGACCCTGTCTGATATTGCAACGCCTCAATACCGCCGCCTGGTGGATTTTGGGCGAGTTACACTCCACTCTAAACCGGAAGTGGCGCTCAGTGCATCGGGGAAAAAGCTCCGCCAGAGATATGTTGTTACCTCGGGTGCATTGGATCGCTTTCGAGATGCAAGAATCAATATGCTTTCAGCATTTATTGCGTCATACAAACGGAAAATGGATCTAGCAGATTGACGTCAAATAATTGGAATTTTCTTTCTCCAGACGCATTGGCCAGAGGTAAGAGGAATCTAACGTTATTTCCAGCTCGATTGTCCATTTATTTCATTGCAATCTGTCCGATCAACGTACTGTATGGTGTCTTACAAAAGAAAGCCGTTAGTGACAATCAAGGAATCATAAACGACCCCCCCCCCCACTTTCCTTCACGCATGATGGAGCATAATGTATAGCGATCATATGCATTTGAAATTTTTAAATATAGCGTGTATAGGGACGAAACGCCAATGGATAATGTATAATACGCGTCAGGGCCTATAACGCGCATTCTAGGAATGACTGCTATACAGTCTAAAAACATACTTATATTCTCGACGGTACTAACACGACAATGTATGAATGGAAAAATATAACGTTCCCACATCCGGAACGATATCCGATGTTGAATGGGCCATAGTAATGTCGATATAGCTATAATATTTAAAAAGTTATAGCCCTGCAAAGAAGGTGAGCCACTCCATAGGGTTACAGCGGTGGCAGAGAGTGGTAAAGATGGGCATACTGACTGGCACCCAATGTGTTAAGAGGTTAAAACATAAACACTTGGAAAACTACAAACAAAAACCTCTCAGCAAAGCTGGAAGAGGGAAAATGAAGATAGCAAAACAAACAGGAAACAAACCACTAACAGGGAATAATGAAACCACACAGGGAAGGGGGCAGACAGGACTAATATACACAAGATGATTGACACAAGACACATGAGGGCTGATTAACAATAAGCAACACCTGGGAGGGGAAAACAGACTGACAAACTAGAGGACACAGACTAAAGTGATAACAAATACAAGATAGACTAAACACACTTAACAAGACAAGACGAATACTCTAAACCAGACAATGAAACACAAAGGGTAACAGACAGACAGGAAGAGAGAGCAAAAGGGGGAGAACACAGAGGAATACAGATAATAGAATTACACACAACTGCATAAGGAGTCCCAGAGGTAGTGAGGGGTTTTGTCCAGCAGGTGGTGGAAGAGGTCCATGAATGAGTGGAGGGAAAGGTGTTGGTACAGGTGGGGGTAGTCCAAGGGTATGTGAGGGGAACTGTCCATGAGAAAGCGAGGGGAAGTGGGCAGGACCAGGTGGAACGTAACAGCAATAATGTTCAGATTTGTTCAACCCGTGATATATAATAATTTTTTGCTAGTAACATTTTCAACAGCTTTGACAGAGGCTGTTGTGAGCTGGGTAGTGTAGTTTTATGACATCAACGTTTTCCTGACGCATTACTTCCTCGCATCTAATCCATCTGGTTCCGGAATGCGCCGAGATATTTTTCAACTCATATTTCGCTAATAATACTTAAAACCATTGGTAAACAAATGTTGTGCTGAAAATATACACTTTGACTGCTGTTTTGATAGGGTTAGGGTATTTACTCTTGGCTACATTTAAAAAAGAAATGCAACATTAATTAATACGGACAGTATTGATCTATTTATGACGTGATATTCATTTCGTACAGGTACTGGACCGCTCGGGCTTAAGGGGTTAATCTTTGGCAAGTGGCCATGGTATAAGCGGGATAATGCCCTTCGAGGTGTATATTAATCTAGTTGAATGAACTCACAATGCTTTGAGTACTCAGTTCAGATTGGTTATTAGATGATTTGATTATTGATTTTTCTTCATCGATTTTCTACCATAAGAAATTGGCACATATCCAACCCAGGTGATTCTAAGCTATCCTCATTAGCACATACAGTAGCATGTTGGGGATTATGGTGACTAATTGACGGTATTTAGTTTGGTCGCCCTATCTGTCACATTTACCTACCAATATGTAAATGTTGCTGAACCAAGGGGCTGTCTGAACTTGATTTGAATAAACACATGCGATTGGACTATGTGATGCCACCACCAAGCAAACTAATTAGCATACAGACACATGATTGGACAAGCACCAACTACAATTTGCATGAAAGCATGTGATTGGACAAGCACTGTGCATCAGCTAGTGTTCCACGAGTAAGTCAATGAATGAATGACCACAATGTATGGACTGATAGCCCACGGCGGCAGTCTGCAGTGCAGTGGGGAAAATGAGTCTTTGCCATCCTGCAAAGTCAATTTGATGACAGACACTTGAGAACAGGATAGAAAGAAATCAATATTTGATTATAAAATGTATATTTCTTATCTATGCTGTGGCTGTCGGGGCAGAATCTTGTTATCTCCAAACGCTCAACCTTGTCAAGGTTATAGGGGATTAGCTGATAGTCACTGCAAGCCATAATGTTTCACATAATTTATCTGGACATAGTTTTGTACAGTCACTGGATGTGTTGAGGATTAACTGTTCTACTTGGACAACTCTACAAATTACTGATATTCTGACTATATTCATGCAGCAATATTTCACAATTTTAGAAATGAGGAATCTGAAATGTTTCAGTTTCTGTTGGCTCTGACTGCAAAACAGGATTGACTGAAGAAGCTGGACCTAAACGGCACAGTATCCCCTCTTATGGGTAGATCTTGTGGACCTATTATGAGATGTTTTTTGTTTGCTTATAGCCTACATGATTTATTAACTTTTTTATTTTTTAAACTCCAAGTTACTTCAAATCTGAAGTTAGATGGTTGCACAAAAGGTGTTCTTGATCTGGGATCACTAGGTCTTGATTTGTCTCTCCAAAAGAGAGACAAGACAATGATAATGTTGAGGTACAAATCCAGGACCCATTGCATTGACAGTGACAATACCAAAGGGGATTTTAGATAAATGGACATATTTTCAGTTTTATACCAGTTACTACAGTAAAAGTAAGTGAGGTTTCAAACACAAAATCATTCAACCACCCAAAAACTGTAGAATTGTAGAGAAGAAAGAGGAGATTGTATGTTTCTCAGTTTGTTCAATTTATTACAAGATCGCTCAGTTCAGTCTAGTTCTCCAATGTACACACACCCACACACTCTCTGTGTTTCAGAATTTAAACCCTTACACGCCACTCCCACTCTCAGTTTCCAATTAATTGTCATTGGAGTGGCATTATCAGGGTTTGTTTCCTGATGACTTCTCATGTTAGAGCTTTCACAAATATTACATCAAAGATCACATGAATAACAAACATGAATTGTGATTTTGTAGATACCAATTTCCTCTTTGTGCGTTCAGTAGAAAACTATCTGGCTGCAAGCTAGCCTAGCTCAGCACAAATAACTGGGGTGGATACAGACCGCTATAGCTTAAAACTCCAAACAGTTTTTGGCCAAAGCTAGGCTAGCTGGTCCGTATCCACTCCCATTAATGTGTGCTAAGCTAGGCTAGCTTTCCACTGAACCCACAGAGAGGAAGTATCTAGTATATTGTTGTCTGATTCTGGAGAAGACTGTAAGCACATTTCCCATAACGTTGGCATGTTCCTTTAAGGTAGGTTGTAAAGGTATCCAATGGAGTCTTTGACCATAGTTGATTAAATTGATGCTACAGTAGGAGAAAAGGGCCCCCTGGAAATTCTGTATCCTGTGTTTTTCCAATGCGAGCACACCACAAGCACTCCACAAGCACTCCACAAGCTTTAGTTTGTATATTGTATATTTGTATAGTGTTGGGACTTTATTCCTTTTTTACTTACTTTTGTTTTTACTGTATGAAGCACATTCTCAGGGGCTCATACAGAACCAATAATTTCACTGTAATGTATACTTTATACGTGACAAATAAAAGCAAACTTGAACTCTAACTTGAATATATATATACATACACACATACTGTATAGATATATATATTATAGAACAACAATAGAAAACTCTATTTCGGTGGAGAAGTATATATAAACAAAACTCCATTGGATACCTTTAATTTTGAGAGCACTTGCCATTGTTTCTCGGAACAGAGGGGGAAATAAATCCCCCACAATGCAACTGTGTTCATGATCAGGGCCTGAGTCACCGTGGTATCAGCATGTCTCACCTCCGAAAAGAAAAAATTAAGAATGCAATTATAGAGGCACAAAAGGAGTAAGGCGACGGCTCATTCTCCTCCGCACGGCTTTATGATAATTAGACGGCGGGAGGTCAAAGGCAGTATGTGTAAAAGTAATCACGGATTCACACTTTATGCATTTTAAACGGACCAGATAAAAGGTAAGGTTTTGGAGGGAGTGCATTAACGGCTCCTCTCATATGGCACGGAGGAAATCTGGCGGATGGGATTTCAAACAGTTTGCCATTTAAAGGGGGACCGTCTGCTCAGCGAAGATACGGAGAGGTTCGCGACCGGGTCGGAGCGACGGCATGAGGCTTGGTATTCATGTTGAAAGGAGCTCCCGTGATGCCATTTCCGTCCATGACGAGTAAGGGGAGGGGGGAGGGGGGGGGGTGTTGATGAGCCACGCAGTGACAAACCCGATTTGCAACACACCCGCCCCCTCGATTCCAACCATCGGTTATACAGCTGAGACGTATTTGAGACATTTTGAATCTATGTCTGAGAAAATAAGCAATTCTTACGATTGTTACTGGAGTAATGTATCTGGGTTGATAGATAGACTCTGAAATGATTTGTTTAGATCCATTTGTAGTTTAACCCCCCGGTACCGGTACAATATTAATATCACGTCATAAATAGATCAATACAGTCCGTATTAATTAATGTTGTGTTTCTTTTTCAAATGTAGCCAAGAGTAAATACCCTAACCCTGTCAAAACAGCAGTCAAAGTGTATATTTTCAGCACTACTACGTGTGTTGATTTGAACTGTTATTAGTGAAATATGAGTTTATAGAAATATCAGCGCATTGGATCGGAAACCGGATGAATTAGACGCAAATAAAGGAAGCCGTCATGAAACCGTTGTAGTCCTAAGAAAGAGGAGACTGAGGGCTCTCGATGGACGCAATGTCATAAAACTACACTACCCAGCTAACACCAGCTCCCGTCTAAGCTGGAGGGGCTGACGAGAAAATTATTTTTGAACGTTATTTTTGTGATTATATCTCACGGGCAAACCTGAACATTATTGTCAAAAAATACAACATATTGTTTCTATACCTTTCTGTTAACGTCTAAAAAAAAGACGTGTTGCAATCCGGTGAAAAATGCCGGAGCTATGGATATTATACAAAAGTAACTGTACTTACAGTGGATTTCATTCACTGTCTTTGCTGCCCTGTAACGGGCGCCTGATGGTACTAAATCCAGGTTTAACTCTGCCATTGGAAAGAGGAGATTTGGCCCAATCCATAGGTGTATGACTTGGCCATAATAAGTTAATGTATAGGCCTGATATTGAATATGATATCCCATATTCTATATTCATATTTCAAATTACTTGGATTAAAGTCCCCGCCCACATGTACCCGCCTTACACACAGGTGGAGGGACACATGCGGCAACAGACAGCAGGCATTCCTCATCTAGATGAAGCTCTGGTTTCTCACCTTTGCCCTGACTCCATATGGCAGCTTGACAAGAATCGCAGTCCACGACAATATCAGTCCTCCCCTCTCCTCCCCTCCCTGAAGAAACATCTCCTCTTTGGCCCCCTCTCTGATGATAGCTTCTTTCGGAGGCCGTATTGATGAAGTGGCTTTGTAGACAGAGAGAACTCACCTCTCTCGCCAGTTCCGCAGAGCAGCGTCATCCTCTGTCCAGGTCTCCTCGCCAGGCTGATCCCAGGGGCAAACTCACCTGTGCCTGTAGCAGCCGCTACTGCTTCTGCCCTGCCAGCCGGCTCCTCCAGCCCCAGCCGAGAGACCAAGCTCCAGCAAGCAATGCACCTCATCGGATTCTACCCGGGACCCACCCAGCAGGACTCAAGAGAGGGAGGGAGCCGGGTTAGCGCTCATGCTCCCACGTTATAAATATGTTGATGAGCATTCAAAGATGACATCTTGCAGGAAATGTCTCATCAACAAGACACAGTCACTTCCAAAACGCCTACATGGTTCGGTTTCGCCTCTTTCACGAGTTTCACAGCGTTCCAGTCCGCGCTATGTCACACCCAAACGTACTCCTGAGTCAGCAACTATTTGGATTCAAGCGGCTTTTAGCGGTTAGCGGTTTTCACTTATGTTTAGTAACAAGTGAACCCAACGCATCTAATATGATGTAATTTAGCAAGAAAACTAAATTCTTTGTTATTTTGGTATAAATCTTTTGTACACACGTGATCTCAAGAAGGTGCTGAATGAATTTTTCACCTCTGGTCAATGTTAGCATCGTGTTATTCACCGTCAAAGATGAACAAAATAAAATGTATATTCTCCTTTGGTTCATTTCAATTTACGCAAGCCTAGTAACAGACACACTATTTCGGACACTGGGAATAGGCTACATTCCCTGAGATCCATAGATGTCCCTAGATACCAAGAACATGCAAATGGCCTTGTAGAAGTGGAGCAATTTCCCATTTACATAGGTATGTACTTTTAGGCGAATCTTCGGAAAATATGGCTAGGGCTTAACAGGTTAACATAAAAGTCCGGCTCACCATAGCCACAGTGACACGTTCGCCTCAGGAAGAACAATTTCTGACGCAGTCACTTGGGCTGTCTGCCCAAGCAGTGCAAAATTATTTTATAACCTTTGCAAGTTTAATGTGTACCTGGGGTCCCTTTGCATTGCCACCAGCAAATCGCTGCTGTCGGGACAAAACCTCATAACTCCATTTTTTTTTTTTTTTTTTATTATTATGTAAATCAACTCCGTAGATCATCCTCCATATGTGTGTGTGGGTTTTACAAAGTTTAAACAATGGGAAAGCATTAAACCGATCATCTGTCTAAACCTCCTAACTCTATTCACCCTCAAATCTGTGTTAGTTTTTTTCATTTGCTGAAAAGTTGGGTTTTTGGAGTTATGAGGTTTTGTTCCGACAGCAGCGAAATGTTGTACGCAAACACAAAAAAACAAAAAAAAAGAGAAGTCCGACTAATTTGTTACTCTGCCTGGATTTACCTTCCCTGGCTCTGAGTACAGCCGCTCGCCTGCCCCGGCTCTGAGTACAGCCGCTCGCCTGCCCCAGCTCTGAGTACAGCCGCTCGCCTGGCTCTGAGTACAGCCGCTCGCCTGGCTCTGAGTACAGCCGCTCGCCTGGCTCTGAGTACAGCCGCTCGCCTGGCTCTGAGTACAGCCGCTCGCCTGGCTCTGAGTACAGCCGCTCGCCTGGCTCTGAGTACAGCCGCTCGCCTGGCTCTGAGTACAGCCGCTCGCCTGCCCCTGAGTACAGCCGCTCGCCTGCCCCAGCTCTGAGTACAGCCGCTCGCCTGCCCCAGCTCTGAGTACAGCCGCTCGCCTGCCCCAGCTCTGAGTACAGCCGCTCGCCTGCCTCTGAGTACAGCCGCTCGCCTGCCCCAGCTCTGAGTACAGCCGCTCGCCTGCCCCAGCTCTGAGTACAGCCGCTCGCCTGCCCCAGCTCTGAGTACAGCCGCTCGCCTGCCCCAGCTCTGAGTACAGCCGCTCGCCTGCCCCAGCTCTGAGTACAGCCGCTCGCCTGCCCCAGCTCTGAGTACAGCCGCTCGCCTGCCCCAGCTCTGAGTACAGCCGCTCGCCTGCCCCGGCTCTGAGTACAGCCGCTCGCCTGCCCCGGCTCTGAGTACAGCCGCTCGCCTGCCCCGGCCCATTTGTTTAGCACTTAATAAATGGCATAGCGGGTCCAGGAAGGTGATATGATTGATTACTAGATATGGTGCTCCATAGCAGCAATATTTGTCTGAGGACGCAGGGAGAATTAGCAATAACTATGTATTTGGGAATTTGACTTCCACAGATGGCATAACTGGGGCAACGCAAGGCCTCTCATTAAGCCAAACGAAGCCTCAGTACAGCTCAGTGAAACTGCTTTAGAGAAGCGAGGACAACTGGAACACAAAGGAAAACGATGGCCGGCATAAATAAACAACAATGATCTACAATAAGGGCTTTGTTGACCGTAACAAGAATTATTTTGTTCTTGCCTCCACGATTAAGACAGCGACAGCCATACTGTCTAATGGACAAGGCACATTCATTTACATTTCTCCACACACGGAATTAAGCGCTTGTTTATCAAACGTACTGTATATAAATAATGAACATCCAGGCAGACGTGGTGGCTCAGTGCTATTACCGAGAGCAGAATGGAATTCACCTCAGCCATTCAAATGAAGGGCTTAGTAATCAGGGTAATTGCAGATAATAACCCGGGACCACACTTTAGGGCCTGGGGTTTTCAACCTGCCCCTCCCTTCCCCTCCTCTGTTCTCGCCATTGTTGCCATTAAGAGAGTGCCGCTCGGAAGGCGTCCCCCACTGTTCGCCGTGATTAAGACCGCTTCTGACTCTTAACACGGCTCCCAGGGAGCAGGGAGAAGCTGTGACATGAATGTTAGCAGCGACGATGGGTATCGGTGGGCTTAGAAAAGTCATGTTCAATTCAATTCAATGTTATTGCCACTGTACAAACCACGTGTATAGATAGGTACAACAAGGCTCGCGAGAGTACAACGCAATCGTGCACCAGGCCATATCGTGAAGCCTCGATGAGCCTTTGTAACACATTATCAAATCAATTCAAATCAAAATGTGTTTATATATTGCTCATTTCAGACCTAGCTGCAGTCCATTTATAATTGAGTGACAATTAACACATATCAACAGAGGATATGTAAGGAAAGCAACAAACAATAGTAATGAAAATATATATACTGTAAATATATAAAATATATAAGATCGAAAGAGAGAAGTAGAAACATTCAAGGAAGGTCAGTGCACTTGCCATTTACAGTAGGAAGAGAAGTGATAGCGATGTTTGTCCTGCGCCTTTTCCGCTATAGAGAGCAATGTTTGTCCCCGCGCCTTACTGTTAGATCCCCTGTCTCTTAATTGCTGTTATTGGGCAGACAGGGATATTGATGGTGTCAGTCAGCCAGATTGGCAGCTGCATGAATCGTTATTAGCCAGGCGGTTGGAAAGCTGGAGCGGGCCAAAGGGGGGGGGTTCAATACGCAGTCTCTGATACAGCCTCGTGCAGCACATGGCCCCTGGGGAGCCGATCCCCGAGCAGACAAGAGATAATTAACCATCTGAGGCTGGTGGCCCCGAGGGACAGAGACGAGGTGAGGAGAGAGAAACACACAATATGACAACGGAGACGCACGGAGCCAAGCAGCCCTCTGGTGGAGTTATGTTAATAACCCTGTTGGCAGTGAAGGGATGGGGGAAACGAGGTTTCCGGAGTGACAGGGCAGGGGAGAATGATAATGTGATAAAGCGAGAAGCAGGGTTTACTTTAGTTATATATCATTTTGTTTTTTTATTGCCCTTTGTACACCGCTTTGAGGAGGGCTTTATTTGAGAAAATTCAAATTGTAAATACGGATTTGTTTTGGCAGTCTGAGAGTTGTATGCTGAGTTGTTTTTTTGTGGAGGACATCTTCAGTTTTGCAGGATTTTTAGAGAAAGCATGGCACTTGAGACAAAACACACTTTATCCTATATAACTGTATTTGAATTCCTCTTGTTTCTTTGTTTATTTACATTGCGTACAGCTTGTGTTATATTTTTTTATTACGTTATACGTTTTATTGTATTTTCTTGTATTTTGTTATTCTTGTGGCCATCTTGGTCTATATGTCATTTGTCAAGTAATTGGTCAAGTATATTATTATATACTTATTGTTATGTGTCTTGTAAGCCCATATGGGCTGGGCATACACCTGTATGTAAGACACGAAAATAAAAAACATCAAATCAAATCAAATCAAGTTAAATTGTAACGTTTGGGGTTTTGCTCTCATCTGGGGGAGCAAAAGCCCTAGCGTTACCCGATGGTAATTACCTGTCTATCTGCCCTAATTGGTACCTGGTGTGTATAGTTTAGTTGGCTTTAAATGTTCTTCCTGGTTACTACTAGTCAGATCGTCAGTCGTTCACTGAACTGAACATTACCGTGAGTAGTACTACGTATCCTTGTGAAAGCCTTATCGCTCCTTGCCTCGGAGGATAACCTTGTTCGCTATTTGTCTGAGTCGCCGTGTCATTGTGATTGCCGTTTTTGCATTCGTTATTTAAAGTGTTTCTTACTGCGAGTACATGCAGCGCCGTCGTGTGACGTGTTTATTATTTAGTGCGTTTTTGGAGACTTGCTTTCTCCCCTTTATTTTCCCCTTTATTGTGTAGATTACCTTGTGCGTTATTATTATAAGCATTTAGCATGTTTTGGAGACTTGCCCTCTCTGCTTTATTTTGATCTTCAACTACTCAAATTAAAGGAGCAGTGCTCAAATTCGAGAACCAACATCTGTCTCTCGTCGTGTCTGTTCTACACTGCACCTAGCTGGGTCCAACACACCTATCCAAACCGTAACATTAAATTAATGGTTGGTTCAGTCATAGGTCTTTTTAAATGGTTGGTTCTGTCATAGGTCTACTTGGAGTCTTTTTTTTAAATGGTTGGTTCCGTCATAGGTCTACACTGTAAGAAAAAAATCGGTAAAAAAACGGTAGAAGTCCGGCAGCTTGGTGCCAGAGATATTCTGTAGAATTTACATTGAAATACCCTAATTAAAATAAAGTGGAAAAGCAATAAATTTACAGATAATTCTGTTTATTATTTGAGAACCCGAGAACAGAGAATCACTGTTAATTGACAGGTTAGGTTCAGCAGTGAAACACTGTTATTTTACAGGTTTTTTCCTACATTATTATGATCAAACACCTTCAATAAAGTGACAGAACTTAAAGTTCAGCAGTGAAACACTGTTATTTCACAAGTTTTCCCTACATTTACGATGAAACTCCTTCAATTAAGTGACATAACTCAAAGTTCAGCAGTGAAACACTGTTATTTCACAGGTCTTTCCTAAATTATTACGATCAAACTCCTTCAATAAAGTGACAGAACTTAAAGTTCAGCAGTGAAACACTGTTATTTCACAGGTTTTTCCTAAATTATTATGATCAAACTCCTTCAATAAAGTGACAGAACTTAAAGTTCAGCAGTGAAACACTGTTATTTTACATGTTTTCCCAGAATTATTACAATCAAACTCCTTCAATTAAGTGACAGAACTCAAAGTTCAGCAGTGAAACACTGTTATTTTACATGTTTTCCCAGAATTATTACAATCAAACTCCTTCAATTAAGTGACAGAACTCAAAGTTCAGCAGTGAAACACTGTTATTCTACATGTTTTCCCATAATTATTACAATCAAACTCCTTCAATTAAGTGACAGAACTCAAAGTTCAGCAGTGAAACACTGTTATTTTACATGTTTTCCCATAATTATTACAATCAAACTCCTTCAATTAAGTGACAGAACTCAAAGTTCAGCAGTGAAACACTGTTATTTCACAGGTTTTTCCTCGATTATTACGATCAAACTCCTTCAATAAAGTGACAAAACTTAAAGTTCAGCAGTGAAACACTGTTATTTCACAGGTTTTTCCTCAATTATTACAATCAAACTCCTTCAATTAAGTGACAGAACTTAAAGTTCAGCAGTGAAACACTGTTATTTTACAGGTTTTCCCATAATTATTACAATCAAACTCCTTCAATTAAGTGACAGAACTCAAAGTTCAGCAGTGAAAGACTGTTATTTCACAGGTTTTTCCTAAATTATTACGATCAAACTCCTTCAATAAAGTGACAGAACTTAAAGTTCAGCAGTGAAACACTGTTATTTCACAGGTTTTTCCTCAATTATTACAATCAAACTCCTTCAATTAAGTGACAGAACTTAAAGTTCAGCAGTGAAACACTGTTATTTTACAGGTTTTCCCATAATTATTACAATCAAACTCCTTCAATAAAGTGACAGAACTCAAAGTTCAGCAGTGAAAGACTGTTATTTCACAGGTTTTTCCTAAATTATTACGATCAAACTCCTTCAATAAAGTGACAGAACTTAAAGTTCAGCAGTGAAACACTGTTATTTCACAGGTTTGTCCTCAATTATTACAATCAAACTCCTTCAATTAAGTGACAGAACTTAAAGTTCAGCAGTGAAACACTGTTATTTTACAGGTTTTCCCATAATTATTACAATCAAACTCCTTCAATAAAGTGACAGAACTCAAAGTTCAGCAGTGAAAGACTGTTATTTCACAGATTTTTCCTAAATTATTACGATCAAACTCCTTCAATAAAGTGACAGAACTTAAAGTTCAGCAGTGAAACACTGTTATTTCACAGGTTTTTCCTCAATTATTACAATCAAACTCCTTCAATAAAGTGACAGAACTTAAAGTTCAGCAATGAAACACTGTTATTTTACAGGTTTTCCCATAATTATTACAATCAAACTCCTTCAATTAAGTGACAGAACTTAAAGTTCAGCAGTGAAACACTGTTATTTCACAGGTTTTTCCTCAATTATTACAATCAAACTCCTTCAATAAAGTGACAGAACTTAAAGTTCAGCAGTGAAACACTGTTATTTTACAGGTTTTCCCATAATTATTACAATCAAACTCCTTCAATTAAGTGACAGAACTCAAAGTTCAGCAGAGAAACACTTTTATTGTACAGATTGTTAGAAACAAAAAGCTTCAAGTGTTAACAAACGATCAGGATTGTAAAACTGCTTTATTTTGGAAGCAAGTGTGCTGTATAAAACAGATTCAAATGATTTAAAACTTTAGCTTGCAGTGTTTGTTCAAATATAATGTTTAAATACAGTATGTAAAGTTAAAAACCTATAGAAGTACAATCTAAACACTATTTATGGATCAATATGCATGGCAGCTGCCACCATTGGTGTGTGAATGTGTGTGAATAGGTGAATGAGAGGCCATACGCGCTTTGGATAAAAGCGCTATTGCTATATAAGTGCAGTCCATTGAACATAACATAATGGCCAAGTAGTAAATTAAACTTTATGTCCACAATTCTGAACTATCCCTTCAATGTCATCAGATGATTTCAACTTTTAAAAGCGGAGAAAGCAACATATTGTGCTGTTGAACCGAGGGGGTTGTGGTCAGGTCTACAGTTTTTTAGCTTTACCATTTCAGTTTTATATTGTTTTCCACAATATTCTCCCGACCCCTGGGGGCTCCATAATATATGTGAACATTATACTGTTTAATTCAGAATCCCAACTATACAGTGTATTACTAAGTAAAAATCAAAACATACCACACCACAAAAGGTCAATGAATCAGTGGCACAAGTGAAGAGCAGATAAGGAACAATCCTCCAGATTGGCAGTAATCAGCTGGATCCTTGGTGCATGGTGCATCTGGGAAAATGAAAAAAAAGGACACTATGATTCACTGGAAAGTCCGGGACTGTACATTAGGAGGGGGTGGGTGGTAGGAAAAAAGATATATACGGTGGGGAGGAGACTGTCTACAGATACACCCGTGTGATGTTGCTACGGAGTTAAGCTAATAAACGTATACTATACTCACAACCACAGCAGGGGACACAACTATTTTGTTACCCTGCCATGTGGCGGACAGACCTCGCAAATGTCACTCGCCCAATAGCCTCCAGCTGCAACCACTCGAGTCCCTGAGTGATGACTGCTTGGCGCCGCCTCGGTAGAAAAAATTCCCTTTTCATGATATTTGGCGCCTCTGATTGGCTCAATTTTGTTTCAATCTGTATGCATCTACAAATCATATTATACCAGGTAGTCAATTCCGTTAGACTGCGAATCAAATTGACGGATCTCCCCAATCAAATTGACGGAAATCCGTCTTGAGACGGAACACTTTAATGCCTGCATTCAACATCGATTATCTATTGTTCAGGATGTAGGAACGTTATACTTTTTCATTCATACAAAAATACAAAAATACCTTCTAGAATATAAGTATGTTTTATCATTTTCTGTAGTAATTCCTAGAATGTGAGTTATAGACCTAAATGCATCGATTGCCGTTTATTCCCTAGACACTCTATATTAAAAAATGCAACTGTATATGATCGTATACGTTATGCGTCATCATGCACGGAGGAAAGGGGGGGGGGGGCGGCGTTTATAATTACGTGATCGTCAGTAAATGCTTTATGTAGTATGGGTGATATATTGATCAGATGGTTTGCAGTGAAATGAATAAATTGGGCTGAAAATAACCAGGGTTTAGCCCAGTCAGATTTAAGGCTTTAAGACTTTTTAATGCCAATCAGAATTAAATTTAATACCAATTTCACGATAACAAAATGGCAAAAATCATGGGTACTCTCAGTACTCATTCAAGGGTACTACGACTATGCCTGCACCTCATGGTACCAAAGCACCTCAAAGGCACTAAAAACAAGATTACAAACATCACAAAACAAACTGGTCAGACTACTGCTTAACCTCACTCCTAAAACCCACTTTACCCCTGCCCACATTCAAAACCGCTCTTAAAGAGCACCTACGGGAGACTGCAATTCGAAACTGGCCACCGTAAATGTCCACCCCCCCCCCCCCCCCCTCCTCCTAATGTACAGTCTCATCCCCATCATATATATATAATATTTTCTGTTAGGATCTCTGGGTAACAGTACTGTATATTATTTGCATATCGTATATGTCACAAATGTAACAGTACTACAGTATATACCTGTATGTCATGTATGTCCCTATGCCATAAATGTCATGATGTCATGTATGTTTTTACTGTATTTATTTCTGTATATGTTCGGACAGAGATACGGGATGGTTTGAAAGCTCGGCGTTGCTAATAAATATTTTTAATATTTTTTTATAAACTGCTCAAAGCGGCATTATTTCCGCCGTTGGGTGATCACAGCGCCTGCGCACCATCCCGTATCTCTGTCCGAAACCCTCGTGCAACTGTGAGCACATTTGTAATGTCTCTGTGATACTTGTATAACGAACGGTTCGGCCAGAACCAGTCCTTCAGGGTAAATCTAGGTTGGTTTCCCATTGAGGAGCAAGTGACTGTGGATTCACTCGGTGCAGCACAGTCACGAAAGGGGCTAGTATGGACCCTGATGTAAACAAGACAAACGTCTTTCTCTGGTCTGCATCACCTTAACAATTGTGTGTATTGAGCCGTACTGTATTGTACCCATTCTGCAATCTGTTAAATAAAGTTTTCATTCATTCATTCAGCCAGCCGCCTCGCTCACTGGGGCTATTGATAGCGTCAATTAATTGTTGTTGTTGTTGGTACTGCCGCTGCGGATGTGAACGGGGCCGGAGGGGCTTTGGGAGGATGGGAAAGTTATTATTATTATTATTATAATAGTAATTGGCTATCATACGTGCCTAGCTAGCGTTAGCTAAAAGAGCCCTCGCAGTGAAGTTATTATTATTATAGCTATCATACTGCAATATAAACTGAGTTTTATAGTGAAAAGAGCAGCTTTATTTTGGTCAAGATTGAAGGCTCTATATTGCAGGAAATTGCACATACAGGTGTTCATTAAATGTAAAAAAAATAAAATAAAAAAAAAAGAATAAAAAAGAATCTTGCACCCCCACTTTCAACTATAACTAGGCGGCCATGGGTGTATATATGAATTTTGAATGCCATGGCGAAAAAATTCAATATTGATCTCAATAACGCTGTACAGCGAGATCCAATAGGGTCCAGCTGCAGACTCGGAGCCTCGGTCCAGATTGGAACTTCCGCCCTGCCACAGGACTATTACTCCTGTGACAGGGCAATGCGCTGATTGGCGGAAAGTACGGAAGTATCTCGAAGTACGTCTGACGTATCTCGAATTACGTCTGACGTTTCTCTACGTTAGCGAACATTAAACGTTGTATTCATAAAATAATATAAATTCAGCAGCATGGGGAGGGCCGGGGGGAGGGGAGGTACAGGTAGTAGAAGACATAGTTATAGTACAGTGGAGAAGTAAAAATAGAATAAAAAGGCAGTGGAAACAATATACAATATTATTAACTCTAATAATAACACGCCTCGCGGGCTCATTATAATACGAGAGCCGTGGGTCTGCATTGTATAGAGCGGATCCCCCGGCCGTATTCAAGCGCTGGAGCGCTTTGCCATGGATAAAACTGTATTAATATAGTAGTAATAATAGTAGTTGGCTAGTTGCGCGCTTCTGGCCACCTCCCGCAGTGCGCACATACACACATACTGTCTGTAGCCTATACAGTACGTGCAAAATTAGTTGTCAAGAGCCAATCGCACAGGTTGCCTCATCTCATCTGGCTCTGCAAATAGATCTAGAGTCTGAATATCATATATAGCCTGCTGATGATCTCTCTCAAATCCATTCTGAGAACGGAATGCAGTGCCTGCGACGCGGGTCTTGATTGATTGATGCATTCGATGCATAATTGCGGTGTATAAAATTCGATGTAAAAAACCATCATCCGGGCTACCCAGACAGGATAAGCAATCGAGCCTGGATGCAATCGAATTGACTTCTGGCCCATCACTGCACGGCTTTGTCAGTCATGTGATCACACCAACCCGGGAGAAAGATGGCGGTATATATACATACGTTGGGGAGAGAATATACATACGGTGTAGGGGTGGGACGATACATCGATCCAGATCGATACATCGATGTAATTATCAACAATCAAATCGGATCGATGCGATGTAATAAGATCGATTCATATCGATACTCTTATTTTGAAAATCCTGTGGCGAGTCTCATATCTGCCCAAGAACAACAGCAGTAGCTCCGTGTGTGTAGATGTTACAGCATAGCATTCTCCCTTTCTGTGTGTGTGTGTGTGCGCGCGTCTTTGGAAAGACAAGATGAGGTCAGAGGAGTTTGATGTTTAAATGTTATTTAAACATAAACAATATAATACATAATAAATGTAGGCCTATACATGATCATGCAACATCAACAAATTGTTGTAGGAACGGTTTGGGAGAGGGAGGTTGTGAGTTTTGAGTTCCAAAAAATGTAGCTTAAAGTTTAAAGCTCAATATATAAAAACGTGGCACTTTACAGTGAACAGGAGGTCTATTTGTATTAAAAACAATAGATTGATTTTCCTTTAAATGTCTGGAAGAGCTCAAAAATACAAATGTCAAATGATATTTTCATTACCTTTTTTTTGTTGATCTAAATGTTACCGATTGTGTTAAATGGGCATATGATATCATCTCATATCGATCGCAGGCACCTGAATCTAATCGTATCGTATTGTATCGTGAGAGACTTTGTGATATCGGCAAATATCGTATCGTTGTCCAAAGAATCGATATCATATCGTATCATGATGAAACTGGTTCCCACCCCTAATACGGTGGGGAGGAGACTGTACATTAGGAGGGGGTGGGTGGGAGAGAAATATACATACGGTGGGGAGAGAATATATACATACGGTGGGGAGGAGACTGTACATTAGGAGGGGGTGGGAGAAAATATATACATACGGTGGGGAGGAGACTGTACATTAGGGGGGGGTGGGTGGGAGAGAAATATACATACGGTGGGGAGAGAATATATACATACGGTGGGGAGGAGACTGTATATTAGGAGGGGGTGGGAGAGAAATATACATATGGTGGGGAGAGAATATACATACGGTGGGGAGGAGACTGTACATTAGGAGGGGGTGGGAGAGAATATATACATACGGTGGGGAGGAGACTGTACATTACGAGGGGGTGGGAGAGAAATATACATATGGTGGGGAGAGAATATATACATATGGTGGGGAGAGAATATATACATACGGTGGGGAGGAGACTGTACATTAGGAGGGGGTGGGTGGGTGGGAGAGAAATATACATATGGTGGGGAGAGAATATATACATACGGTGGGGAGAAGACTGTACATTAGGAGGGGGTGGGAGAGAAATATACATATGGTGGGGAGAGAATATATACATATGGTGGGGAGAGAATATATACATACGGTGGGGAGGAGACTGTACATTAGGAGGGGGTGGGTGGGTGGGAGAGAAATATACATATGGTGGGGAGAGAATATATACATACGGTGGGGAGGAGACTGTCTATTATATGTATATTTCTCTCCCACCCACCCACCCCCTCCTAATGTACAGTCTCCTCCCCACTGTATGTATATATTCTCTCCCCATCATATGTATATATTCTCTCCCCACCGTTCTCTTGGTGTAAAAAGTTTAAGACCAGGGTGAGGCCAGGCTATGGATGGCTTTGAAGGTGAGGAGTAGTGTTTTGAAGTTAATGCGTTCCTTGATCGGGAGCCAGTGGAGGGAGTGGAGGACAGGAGTGATGTGTTCGCGGGACCGGGTGTTAGTGAGGAGGCGGGCAACTGAGTTTTGGACCATCTGCAGTTTATGAAGGGAGCGGGAGGTGATGCCAGTGAGGAGGGAGTTACAGTAGTCCAGGAGGGAAAAGATGAAGGCGTGTATGAGGGATTCAGCAGCAGGGGGTAGAGGCAGTGACGGATTTTGGCAATGTTGCGGAGGTGAAAATATGAAGTTTTGACAATGGAGCGGACATGGGGTCAAATGAGAGGGTGGGGTCGAGGATGACACAGAGGTTGCGGACTAGGGGGGAGGGGTGATGGTGGAGTCATTGATGGTGAGCGTGATGTAATACAATAATTTATACTGTAGCATTACAAACCATTTGACAGCCAGGTCCTGCACCTCCGTTCTTGTCCTCTAGGAGCCATCGCAGCATGGCCAAGACCTTCCTCATCCAGCATACTGTCCTTCTGAAGGTCTGAAGTCATTAGTGGCCATGAACCTAGAGAGAGAGCGAGAATGCGTTAGTAGATAGTCTAAGGCCAGTGATTCTCAATATTATTTTGCATATCTAGGACCTCTAATTTAGTCCATGTCATGCACATCTACATAATATACTGTAGCATTACAAACCATTTGACAGCCAGGTCCAGCACCTCTCCGTTCTTGTCTTCTAGGAGCCATCGCAGCATGGCCAAGACCTTCCTCATCCAGCATACTGTCCTTCTGAAGGTCTGAAGTCATTAGTGGCCATGAACCTAGAGAGAGAGCGAGAATACGTTAGTAGATAGTCTAAGGCCAGTGATTCTCAATATTATTTTGCATATCTAGGACCTCTAATTTAGTCCATGTCATGCACATCTACATAATATACTGTAGCATTACAAACCATTTGACAGCCAGGTCCAGCACCTCTCCGTTCTTGTCTTCTAGGAGCCATCGCAGCATGGCCAAGACCTTCCTCATCCAGCATACTGTCCTTCTGAAGGTCTGAAGTCATTAGTGGCCATGAACCTAGAGAGAGAGCGAGAATACGTTAGTAGATAGTCTAAGGCCAGTGATTCTCAATATTATTTTGCATATCTAGGACCTCTAATTTAGTCCATGTCATGCACATCTACATAATATACTGTAGCATTACAAACCATTTGACAGCCAGGTCCAGCACCTCTCCGTTCTTGTCTTCTAGGAGCCATCGCAGCATGGCCAAGACCTTCCTCATCCAGCATACTGTCCTTCTGAAGGTCTGAAGTCATTAGTGGCCATGAACCTAGAGAGAGAGCGAGAATACGTTAGTAGATAGTCTAAGGCCAGTGATTCTCAATATTATTTTGCATATCTAGGACCTCTAATTTAGTCCATGTCATGCACATCTACATAATATACTGTAGCATTACAAACCATTTGACAGCCAGGTCCAGCACCTCTCCGTTCTTGTCTTCTAGGAGCCATTGCAGCATGGCCAAGACCTTCCTCATCCAGCATACTGTCCTTCTGAAGGTCTGAAGTCATTAGTGGCCATGAACCTAGAGAGAGAGCAAGAATACGTTAGTAGATAGTCTAAGGCCAGTGATTCTCAATATTATTTTGCATATCTAGGACCTCTAATTTAGTCCATGTCATGCACATCTACATAATATACAGTAGCATCCATCAACACAGGATGACCCTTTCCAGCTGTTGAAATGAAAGTCCCAGATTGAAAAGTATATATATACACAGTCACACACACAATAAAACATTGTATACATCACTTACAAGCATGACCACTTGAAGATCTTGAAGACTTGGTAGATCTTGACCGTCTTGGGAGAGAGAGAGAGAGAAGGCATTACAGGATGACTCTTTGAAAATGATGTCCCAGATTAAAAAGTATATATTATATATACAGTCAGTCACACACACAATAAAAAAAATGTATACATCACTTACGACCACTTGAAGTAGTTGTTCTTGAGCCGTCTTCTGCGTTCATCTCATTGATGAGATCCAGCACTGTAACAGTATATTTGCAACAATGAAATTATATATTTTATTACAACTCTATCAGCTGAGTAACAATATTCATCAAAATGTTGCGTGTTACAGTGTAGGTTAGTTTATTAGTGCATGACAGTAGGGTTAGCATACTTTTCACACTATAAGCCCCACCTGAATGATAGCCAGTTAGCAGCTCCGGGTACAGTATGTACCCCAACGTTAGCTCTCATAACGTTAGCAGCTCCTGGTACAGTATAGGTACCAAAAGTTATCTCTCATAGTCATAACGTTAGCAGCTCCGGGTACAGTATGTACCCCAACGTTAGCTCTCATAACGTTAGCCAGTTAGCAGCTCCTGGTACAGTAGGTACCAAAAGTTAGCTCTCATAGTCATAACGTTAGCAGCTCCGGGTACAGTATATATGTACCCCAACGTTAGCTCTCATAACGTTAGCCAGTTAGCAGCTCCTGGTACAGTAGGTACCAAAAGTTAGCTGTCATAGTCATAACGTTAGCAGCTCCGGGTACAGTATACAACGTTAGCTAGTCATACCGTTAGCCAGTTAGCAGCTCTGGTATTTTACAGATCCCGCCAGTTTAATAATATCGAGCTAATAACGTTACAGTAGTCACTGAAAACACAGACTAAACAGCACTCATTTATATCAGCGGCACGCATTACTTATAAATAATAAAAGATATGTGTTGCACAATTACCTGAGGAGAAGATGCAATTCCGTTGCTCACGACGTGCAGGCTCTGTCTGTAGCGCGGTTCAATTCAAATTTCAAACCGGGATCCCCCACAATGCAACGCATCAGTGTTGCCAGATTTGAGAGTCAGCCTTAATCTGACAAACCTTTGATAACAATGGGCGGTTCGGATATTGTTAATCCGATCTGGCAACCATGCTATCCTTGTTTCTCCGCACAGACTGACCACGGTTTTGATTGATTGATTGAAAACTTTGTTAACAGATTGCAGAATGGGTACAATACAGTACAGCTCAATACATACAATTGTTAAGGGCATGCAGACCAGAGAAAGACGTTCGTCTTGTTTACATCAGGGACCCCCATTTTCAATTCATCATAACATGACATGTGACATACAGATAGACACTTCTATACATTTATGACATACCAGATTTGCAAATACAGTAGGCCTACTGTTTGTGATACAAAAAGAGTCTAGAAAAGAGAGTATATATTTGACGTAGAACCGTACATTATAGGTGGGGGGGGGGTAGGAGGGGTGGGGGGGGGCACACTGTACAACTGCACAAGCACAACTGTACATTGGAATATTGACAAAACCATGTTTGGTACTTTACTGTACATTGGAGGGGGTTGGGTTAGGACATTTACAGGGGCCAGTTTCGAATTGCAGTCTCCCGTAGGTGTTCTTTGAGAGTGTTTTGAAAGTGGGTAGTGATTCACATTCCTTTACATCTTTGGGTAGGGCGTTCCACATTGATGTGGCATAATTGCAAAACGTGTTTAGTCCCTGTTTGAGCCGAATCTGGGTTTAACATGATTTGTGGAGCTCCCATGGTGTTGTGGTCGTGGTATTCACTGACCTTTGGGAAGTATTTTGACCTGTACACATATACCTTGGTCGTGTATGTATCTTGTAGACAGGCCCATTGCAAGTTGCTGTACTCTGTCGTCTACTCTAAGCCATCCTAGGTTGTCACGTGGGCAGGGGCGAGGTGGGTTCTAGAAGTAAGGTCAAGCAGTAGTCTGACCAGTTTGTTTTGAGATGTTTGTGTAGCAGGGTGGATTATCCCTACTTTATGAGATGTACACTGTCACCAGGTAGGGGGGAACGCAGCAGATCTGAGTCCAACTGAATCCCCGACTTTAGTGCAGGAGTGGAGCTTTAGCAGAGGGTCACAGCCTCTTCACCCTGCTCCCCTCTGGGAGAAGGCTGAGGATCCCAAAGGCTGTGAAAGCTCGACACAGACTGAGCTTCTTCCCCTCAGCCGCCAGGCTGATCAATGCCTCAGGTCCCCCCCCCCCCCCCTCGGTACCCCCCCCCTCTGCCCCCAAGTGACACTGGCACAATGACACTGACTGCACTGCACTAGTCCGTACTGGATCCCTGCACTCTTCACTTTATATAATGTATTTATTGATTAATCCCCCACTGCACTGTTTCGTTTCTTGTCTGTGTTGGTGTTGTTTTCTGTGAAAAAAGAAAGGAAATGCATACACTGTATTGCTGCAACAATTATGTTTTACACAAATGGCTAAATAAAGGAATCTGAATCTGAATCTGAATCTGGGGCCTAGGTTTACTAACCTAGGTGTAGTGTGCTGGTCCAGCTTTAACAAATTATCTCTGTATCTTTTCAATGTAAATAATAAATCAGTAACCAGTATTGTTATGTTAGCGTACTGAGCTGCGGTTAAAGGCCTTAACCACAGGTTAAAGGCCTTAACCACAGTTGTTATGTTAGCTACTGAGCTGCTGGTTAAAGGCCTTAACTACAGTGTTGTTATGTTAGCTACTGAGCTGCTGCAGGCCTTAACCACAGTATTATGTTAGCTATGAGCTGCTAACTATAGAGGCCATAACCACAGTATTACATATACTCTTGTTAGCTTTATGAGGCTACATCAACACGCTCCTATGAGTGCAGCACATGCAGCTTTATGAGGCTACATCAACATCCTATGAGTGCAGCTATAATGTTAGCTTTATGAGGCTACATCAACATGCAGGCTTCTATGAGTGCAGCTATTTAAAGGCCTTAACCACAGTTGTTATGTTAGCTACTGAGCTGCTGGTTAAAGGCCTTAACTACAGTGTTGTTATGTTAGCTACTGAGCTGCTGCAGGCCTTAACCACAGTATTATGTTAGCTATGAGCTGCTAACTATAGAGGCCATAACCACAGTATTACATATACTCTTGTTAGCTTTATGAGGCTACATCAACACGCTCCTATGAGTGCAGCATATGCAGCTTTATGAGGCTACATCAACATCCTATGAGTGCAGCTATAATGTTAGCTTTATGAGGCTACATCAACATGCAGGCTCCTATGAGTGCAGCTATTTAAAGGCCTTAACCACAGTGTTGTTATGTTAGCTACTGAGCTGCTGGTTAATAAAGGCCTTAACCACAGTTGTTATGTTAGCTACTGAGCTGCTTCCAGCCCTTATGCTAAGCTATAGGCTAGCTGGTCCCTATACTGCTTCCAGCCCTTGTGCTAAGCTATAGCTAGCTGCTCCCTACTGCTTCCAGCCCTTGTGCTAAGCAGGCTAGCTGGTCCCTATACTGCTTCCAGCCCTTGTGCTAAGCTATAGCTAGCTGCTCCCTACTGCTTCCAGCCCTTATGCTAAGCTATAGGCTAGCTGGTCCCTATACTGCTTCCAGCCCTTGTGCTAAGCTATAGCTAGCTGGTCCCTATACTGCTTCCAGCCCTTGTGCTAAGCTATAGCTAGCTGCTCCCTACTGCTTCCAGCCCTTGTGCTAAGCTATAGGCTAGCTGGTCCCTATACTGCTTCCAGCCCTTGTGCTAAGCTATAGCTAGCTGCTCCCTACTGCTTCCAGCCCTTATGCTAAGCTATAGGCTAGCTGGTCCCTATACTGCTTCCAGCCCTTGTGCTAAGCTATAGCTAGCTGCTCCCTACTGCTTCCAGCCTTTGTGCTAAGCAGGCTAGCTGGTCCCTATACTGCTTCCAGCCCTTGTGCTAAGCTATAGGCTAGCTGGTCCCTATACTGCTTCCAGCCCTTGTGCTAAGCTATAGCTAGCTGCTCCCTACTGCTTCCAGCCCTTGTGCTAAGCTATAGCTAGCTGGTCCCTATACTGCTTCCAGCCCTTGTGCTAAGCTATAGCTAGCTGCTCCCTACTGCTTCCAGCCCTTATGCTAAGCTATATGCTAGCTGGTCCCTATACTGCTTCCAGCCCTTGTGCTAAGCTATAGCTAGCTGCTCCCTACTGCTTCCAGCCCTTGTGCTAAGCAGGCTAGCTGGTCCCTATACTGCTTCCAGCCCTTGTGCTAAGCTATATAGCTAGCTGCTCCCTACTGCTTCCAGCCCTTGTGCTAAGCTATATAGCTAGCTGCTCCCTACTGCTTCCAGCCCTTGTGCTAAGCTATATATCTAGCTGCTCCCTGACACATGCCTCCTCTATTTGAACGACCACATCAAACAAGAGGTGGACGCAGGCAAATACTGCGGCATGGTCATGCTGGACCTACAAAAGGCCTTCGATACTGTCAATCACTCCATTCTGATTGACAAGCTAAAAGCAATTGATTTTGATAGCTTATCAGTGAGCTGGATGCAATCCTACCTGGAGGGGAGAGAACAGATGGTAGAGGTAAACGGTATACTCTATCCCCCCCCCTCACAGTGAGCTGTGGTGTTCCACAAGGAAGCATACTAGGACCGCTACTCTTCCTAATTTATGCAAATGACATGTCGTCAGCCTGTGACTGCAACTTGTTCCTGTTTGCGGACGACTCAGCCATGCTGGTCTCTGACAAGAACAAGTTGCAGGTTGAAAAAACCCTCAGCTCGGAACTATATAGGCAAAATCTGCATATGGCTCGCTGATAACAAACTATCATTACACATGGGCAAAACAGAGTCCATTCTCTTCGGTTCAAATAACAAACTCAGCAAGACCGACGGCTTCTCAGTTGCAGTGCATGGGTGACAATATTGTCACAAGGAAAGACGAAATTACCTACCTGGGTTCCATCCTAGAGGCAAATCTTTCCTGTGACAAAATGGCATCCAATGTAATAAAAAAAGTCAACCAACGAACTAGATTCTTGTACCGGATCTCCTCTCAAGAAACAAGAATACCCTGAAGACTCTGGCAGGAGCCCTCATTCAATATACTACGACTATGGGTGCACCTCATGGTACCAAAGCACCTCATAGGCGCTTAAATCTAAATTACAAACATCACAAAACAAACTGGTCAGACTACTACTTGACCTTACCCCCAGAACCCACCTCACCCCTGCCCACTTTGACAACCTAGGATGGCTTAGAGTAGACGACAGAGTACAGCAACTTGCAATGGGCCTGGTCTACAAGATACACTATACGACTAAGGTACCCATGTACATGTCAAAATACTTCCCAAAGGTCAGTGAATACCACAACCACTAGAGGAAGCTCAACAAATCATGTTAAACCCAGATTCGGCTCAAACAATGAACTAAACACGTTTCGCAATTATGCCACATCAATGTGGAACGCCCTACCCAAAGCTGTAAAGGAATGTGAATCACTACCCACTTTCAAAAACACCCTCAAAGAACACCTATACGGGATACTGCAATTCGAAACATGGCCCCTACAAATTTACATTTACATTTACATTTAGTCATTTAGCTGACGCTTTTATCCAAAGCGACTTACATGTTCTGTACGACAAGCCATCAGGAAGGGCACAAGCTGAGCAACAATGTTCATCAAAGTGTTGAGTGCTGGTTAGTTTATTAGGACAAGTGCATGACAGTACGGTTAGTTAGGGTTAGATTTTTTTTTTTAATTCAGATAATGGTTGAAGAAGTGCGTCTTTAGTCGACGGCGAAAGATTGGACGTGTTTCGGCTGTCCTAACTGGGGTGGGTATAGTTCATTCCACCATTGTGGGGCAAGGACTGAGAATAGGCGACTTCTCTTTGATGACCCTCCCGGAGCTTGGATAGGAGTAGGTCTGAGGCGGCCAGAAGATGCAGAGCGTAGGGGTCTTGAGGGTGTGTAGTTAGAAACCATTGACCGGAGGTAGGCGGGAGCGGTTCCCTTTGCCGCACGGTATGCTAGGTCGAGGGCCTTGAAGCGGATTCGTGCAGCAATGGGGAGCCAGTGCAGGTCCCTAAGAAGTGGGGTGACATGGGCCGACTTCGGTAGGTTTGAGATCAGGCGGGCCGCTGCGTTCTGAATGAGTTGAAACATTTCCTAACCCAGTTGTCCCCCCCCCCCCCTGCCCAACCCCCCCCCCCCCCACACCTCCAATGTACAGCTCCCCCCCCCCACCCCACCCAACCCCACCCCACCTACCCAACCTCCTCCAATGTATACAGTTTCGACGTCAAATGTATATACACTCTTTTTCTGGACACTTTTTGTATCACAAACAGTACTGTATTTGCAAATCTGGTATGTCATAAATGTATAGATGTAGCAGTACTGTCTATCTGTAAGTCGTGTACATATGATGAATTGAAAATGGGGGAAGTCTTTCTCTGGTCTGCATCCCCTTAACAATTGTATGTATTGAGCTGTACTGCACTGTACCCATTCTGCAATCTGTTAATAAACTTTTAAATCAATCAATCAATCAATCAATCAATCAATCAATCAATCACATTATAATTACATTGTCATTTAGCTACCGGCAAAAGACACAGATACCTATGCAAGCTGTTCTGCGCATGGGAGGTTCTTATATAAATCGTCATTACACAAAAAAAAAACCTTTTTCCGCCCTGAAAGACAGGAACAGCAGCAAGACCCGACCCAGTAAGACATTTATATTAAGTCATTGTTTTCAAATAGTCATTATATAATAGAAATCTGCAACTGTCGTCTTGTCTTAAAATGTACATTTCCACGTATTTTACCGTAACAATATGCTAGCGTACATGTTTGTTCGTGCAAAGCAGCTAAAGCAATGAATGTGTTCATGCACACATGTAAGAATTAAGAATGGGAAATTCAGAAATAAAAAGTATACACTTGGTAGAATCAATATGAACAAAACTTTGCATTATATTCGAAAATCATTTAAGGTGTATTCGTGCACACGTGTCCCGCATGTCTTTGGAAAGACCAGATTACTTATTTGCCATGAAAGAGTTCTCTGCAGTATATGACAGCAGTCATAGAGTGTATATTTTCAGCAATACGTTTGTTTAGGTTAAGGTTAAAACTTAGGAGATTTTATCTTTTTTTAAATGTGATAATATTTCCACAGAGGTTGTTACAGCAGGATCTCACTGCCACCTATAGTATAGCGGCGCCTATGTACATGTATGTACCACGTGGATGGTTTGCAGGTTATTGTTACGAGACCGCCGCCATCTTATGACCGCCGCCATCTTATGAGTGAAAACAAACGAATTTCTACCATCAAATGGCATTTCACTATTTCGAAAGCCTTTCTAGGCGAGATATGCGTCAAATAAGCTTGCCCTGATTGACTTGTCCAAATTGGTTCAGTTATCTGCAATATTGGCTGAGATATATTAAACAGATTTGTTTGCGTTTTTTTGATAATCATGTCCTTAATTTGCATATAAATGATACATGGGACACTCTGACAACTTGTTAACATAAGCCTATAATTTTTTTCAAATCTAGAAACACTGGTTAGAAGTATATTTCCGGGGGGTGCATGATACCCCCCTCTATCCTAAAGATGATTAAAGCCCAACCTCCAGGTTAAACCCTACTGATCAATTATGGGTAGTTTACATCATTGGTATATAATTTCATTATTTATTTTTTTCCATTTGACACCGGAAATCACTCTGAAAGAGTTAAAAAGGTCCACGCACGAATAACATGCACGTGCGAATCAAAAAAGCTTATCAAACGCCGACGTCACTATAGCCAGGTGCATATTAATGAGCCGAATCTAAAAGCTAGCACGGCCGTGACGTCACTTCAGGAAATGCCTTGGCCGTCCGCGTGAATATTAAAGACAACCAACTTGTGTTCAGCTTTTCGTTCAGCGTTTCTCTGATTGGCCACACGGCCAATCAATCAATCCACTAGCACACGCCCTCGCGCAAAGAGAGACGCGGCAAAAGCGCTGGTCGAACCAGCGGTGTTCTGTTGTGTGACTGTACTCTACAGCGGTGTTCTGTTGTGTGACTGTACTAAACACTTCCACCACATGACCGACATTTGACATACAGTACACCTCCTATCTATGTTGGGATTATGTTTGGTCATGACAAAACAATAAAAATCGCTTCGCAAAATATGAGAGCGCGCCGCTGTCATTGAAGGGCTTCCTACAACAGAGCACCGCCGCTGCTGCTGCTGAAGCTGTATCAAGCCGGCGGCGGTGCACGGACGCCGGGGAAAAACCACCGCGTCGCCCCGCTGGCGCTTCAGGCTCAGCAGCCTCCACGGGCGAAATAACATATAACGTTACAGTTCCACACTGATGTACAGTGAGTGTCTAATATGGCTGTCGCGAAGTCATGCCTCTCCCTCTGAAAGCCCATCCACGCTGGGTATCATAGACTACGTTTCGCGTTCCATTGATTAACGCCATTACCTGCTGTGCTGTAGGAAGCAGAGGTACAGTAAGTTACAGTAGGTGTAGGTTACATGTTTAATCAAAGCCCATACAATTTTTTAGATGAATGATTGTGGATATAATATAGAAAACACATCATTATGATATTTGAAATATTATGAAAAATTGTATGGGCTTTGATTAAACATGTAACCTACACCTACTGTAACTTACTGTACCTCTGCTTCCTACAGCACAGCAGGTAATGGCGTTAATCAATGGAACGCGAAACATAATAACTTTACGCTTTCTAGTTCAGCGCATTTCATAACTGTATGGGCTTTGTTTATACACGAGTGCGAATCTGGTAGTCTATGATACACAGCGTGGATGGGCTTTCAGAGGGAGAGGCATGACTTCGCGACAGCCATATTAGACACTCACTGTACATCAGTGTGGAACTGTAACGTTATATGTTATTTCGCCCGTGGAGGCTGCTGAGCCTGAAGCGCCAGCGGGGCGACGCGGTGGTTTTTCCCCGGCGTCCGTGCACCGCCGCCGGCTTGATACAGCTTCAGCAGCAGCAGCGGCGGTGCTCTGTTGTAGGAAGCCCTTCAATGACAGCGGCGCGCTCTCATATTTTGCGAATGCATAAACTATATCCGCCATAATTTAAGATATAGTTTATGCATTCGCAAATATGAGAGCTCTGTCAGCGATTTTTATTGTTTTGTCATGACCAAACATAATCCCAACATAGATAGGAGGTGTACTGTATGTCCACTGCTACCGCAGCTGAACACAAGTTGGTTGGAACAGCAGCCTGCCGCTCGCCTGCCGCTCGCTTGCTCCTTGGATTTCATTTGGGACGTGCGCTTGCCTGCGCGTGGGGGCGGGGGGGCGCGGCCAATCAGAGAAAAGCCGAACACAAGTTGGTTGCAGGCGTGAATATTAAAGGCAACCAACTTGTGTTCGGCTTTTCTCTGATTGGCCGCGCCCCCCCGCCCCCACGCGCAGGCAAGCGCAGCCGTCCCACGTCCCAAATGAAATCGAAAGAGCAAGTGCGGCAGCGCGGGCAACCAACTTGTGTAGTGTTGGGCTGCTGTTCCAACGCACTTGTGTTGGGCTGCGGTAGCAGTGGAGCGCTGCTGACTGATTATTATGTTTCGCGTTTTTAACAACCAAAGTTAGATTCACTAGTCACTGTACATGTATAAACAAAGCCCATACAGTTATGAAATAATAAACACTGACTATCTGACTATTACTAATAAACACTGTGTTAGGACTATAAACACTGTTAGGACTATCTGACTCTTAATAATAAACACTGTTACAGACTAGTGTTAGGACTATCTCGATTCACGCGTCACTACTGTAACTAGAAACTCTGGGTGTCACTGTACATCAGTAACGTTATTTCGCGTTTTTAACGTCAGCGGGGCGATGCGGTGGTTAGTCCCCGGCTTCCGTGCACCGCCGCCGGCTCTACTCGGTCCAGCTCCAGCAGCAGCGACCGTGCTCCGTTGTAGAACGAAGCCCTTCAATGACAGAGCTCTCATATTTTGCGAATGCATAAACTATATCTTAAATTGTGGCTATGTGTCTAATATGGCTGTCGCTTATCAATGACTTCGCGACAGCCATATTAGACACATAGCCATAATTTAAGATATAGTTTATGCATTCGCAAATATGAGAGCTCTGTCATTGAAGTGGGTGGTGGCAGTGTAACAGCGTTCACCCTGATGTAAAGTAGCGATTTTTATTGTTTTGTCATGAAAACCCAATTACATAATCCAACATATGTGTAAAGAAACAACATATTCCAGTTAACAGTATATTTTTTAATGATTCATTACGGTATAAATTAGGTTAACTGGAGCTGTGGAGGCTGCTTGTTGAAGAGCCAGCGGGGCGACGCGGTTGTTTTTCCCCGGCTTCCGTGTGCCGCCCGCGGCTTGACTCGGTTCAGCTCCAGCAGCAGCAGCGGCCGTTCCTCCGTTGTAGGAAGCCCTTCAATGACAAGCGCTCTCATATTTTGCGAATGCATAAACTATATCTTAAATTATGGCTATGTGTCTAATATGGCTGTCGCTTATCAATGACTACACGACAGCCATATTAGACACATCGCCATAATTTAAGATATAGTTTATGCATTCGCAAATATGAGAGCTCTGTCATTGAAGTGGGTGGTGGCAGCTTACTAACAGTAGCGATTTTTATTGTTTTGTCATGACCAAACATAATCCCAACATAGATAGGAGGTGTACTGTATGTCAAATGTCGGTCATGTGGTGGAAGTGTTTAGTACAGTCACACAACAGAACACCGCTGTAGAGTACAGTCACACAACAGAACACCGCTGGTTCGACCAGCGCTTTTGCCGCGTCTCTCTTTGCGCGAGGGCGTGTGCTAGTGGATTGATTGATTGGCCGTGTGGCCAATCAGAGAAACGCTGAACGAAAAGCTGAACACAAGTTGGTTGCCTTTAATATTCACGCGTCCGGGTCATAGTACTAGTTCAATGGTGGCCCACTAGGTGCATCACAGTTAGCCTATATAGCTCCGCCGTCCCTGCTGCCTACAGTCAGGACCACTACACTGACGTTAGCCTATGGTTCTCTCCTCTTTGTGTGCCCCCGTCCTCGCGGGTGTCCTGCGGAGGAGCTTGTGGACGCGACAACAGCGGCGGCCGTTGTTAGCTCATAGCTATCGTGAACCACTAGCCTTTACGGGCTTGAGCACCCTACAGCATAGACATCTATATTCTATTATAGATATCTATGCCCTACAGGCTGCCACCATTGTCGCCGTTGTCGCGTCCATGGCCCCCCGGCAGGGTACCCGTGGGGACGGGGTGTACAGAGAGGAGAGAACCATTTTGGGTCGGCCGTTCATGCCGGCCAGCGAGCCGGATGTCGGGATATTTTGTTAGCACAATAGCTACCAAGCTAAGCTATGTTAGCTACTAACGTTATAAACACAATATGTGTACAACGACACAATGATTTACATTATTACAAATATGGTAATGTGGTTGTGGCTTTAGAGATGGGTGGTGGCTTTAGAGATGGGTGGCTATAATCACGGAGCAATAGTGTTAGGTGAAACAGATACATTTTCATTCGGCTAGTAGTAGCAAGCATATATCAGTGCCTGCCACTAGCTGTGTGTGACTCTCAGCGCCCCCTGTTGAGCCCCCTGGTGCCCTGCACCTGTTGTGACGATCATTTCGATTACACACGCACGTTATGAACCATTGATTAAAATATGCACGTGCGTGGTGATTGTGTTGGGCAGACAAAATGTTTGATAAAAACGCTAAAACTGGGTCAATTTCAATACTTTTTTTCCCCATTCTTCATGAAAGTCACTGTTGGCCTAGTCCACATTGTTTATTGAACAAAAATACAACAGAAGGTTTTGTAGATACAGTACTGAATTCTGCCATCCGGACACATGCAATTTGAAATATGATTATAGAATATAAAATATCAGGCCTAAAATGGTTATGCGGTTAAAATGCGATTAATTAGATAAAATTTTTTAATTGCCTGACGGCACTAGAAATAACCTTTTTTGAAGTTTATTTGTGCTTCACTTACACTTATTTTGTCTCAACAGTTTGGATTGAAGTTCCGCTTCATCAGTTGCAACATTTAGCCTATCTGCAGATTTAGGACAGGTTAGTCCACATGTATACACAAGTTTGCTAAACACCAATACCTTACTTGTTGTCATATCCATACACATGCACACACACAGAATTTCCTGGAATTGTTAGATGGAACATGAGATTTGAGGGAATACTTAACTTCTGAAAAATGCCTGGTCATACATGTAAATGTAAGTCCTGTGGCCTGTCATTCAAATCGCTTAAACGTTATGTTGACCATCAGTTACTTCATAGACATGAAGCAAACAAGCAATTCCCTTGTGGTGTGGCTGACTGCAAACATCAGTTTCTGAAGTATACTGCTTTGAAAACACATATGTACCGTGACCACAGGACCATCTCTGCTTCACAAAGAAATTATATAGGATGTTCATTCAAATGCGAGGCCGCAAGTTGTCAGGAGCAATATACTAATCTCAGGGATGTCATTGCACATCTGAAATTGCATATATTGAAAAAAGAGACAGTAAAATGTCCATTTGCAAATTGTGACAAAACCTATAAAGTAAAATCATCATTCACTAGCCATATCGCACGGTTGCATATGAATCAAACAGAGTTGTTTGTAACCCCTGGCCCTACACAATCGCAGTCTACTCAGGATTCCGCTGAGGTGCAAAGGGATTTAGATGAAAGTCATGTAGCAAGTTCATCTGACGACATGCCAGATGACACTGAAATGAGAGCCCTGTATCAAAAAAATCTATGCCTTTTTTACATGCGTCTGCAGGCTAAATGCCTCATTCCATCATCAACAATACAGATTATTGTTGAAGAAATTGACAGTTTGAATGATACGTGTCATCGGTACACTAAGAAGGAATTCAAAAAGTTAATGGGAGCTAAAACAAACTTGTCTGAGACTGATATTGACAGTGTTTTGAGTATTTTGGGAGAAGCAGATTTGCATTCGCTGTGCAGCTCTCACCTTTCCACTGGGCACAGAAGAAAGATGTTCTTCCAAAAGAACTTTTCATATGTGCACCCACAGGCTATTTATCTTGGCACAGACGAGAATAGAAGGGAGTGCTATGCACAATATATCCCACTTCAGGATACTTTACGATCCATGTTAAAAGACCCAGTTGTGTGGCAACAGTGTGTGAAGCCACAAAATAATGCTGCTTCTACTAATGTGTTCACTGATATTTGCGATGGATCTGTTTTCAAGTCCAACGACTTATTCATGGAGCCAGGTATAAGCTTAAAGCTTATCTTGTACCAGGATGCATTTGAGGTAGTGAACCCTCTTGGATCATCAAAGAAGAAGCACAAAATTGTAGGAGTTTACTTTACACTTGCCAACTTCGAGGCCATCTATCGTTCTAGTGTTGACAACTTGCAGCTTTTGCTTCTGTGTCCTGAGAGGTACTTTAAGTACTTTGCACATGAAAAGTTGTTTGCACGGATGCTGTCAGATATTAGAGAACTTGAGAGGCATGGACTGGTCACTTCATCTGGCCAGGTGGTGCGGGCAACAGTCGTATGTATTCTGGGGGACAATTTAGGCTCTCACTCGATCGGTGGCTTTACTGAGAATTTCAGTACTGCAAGTCACTGCTGCAGGTATTGCTTAGTCCCTACAAATAAAATGGACAACCCGACAGACCGGTTTCCGGTAAGAACAGTTGAGACCTACAAGGAAGCACTGCGACAACTACAGGACTCTGAGGCAACACATGTAAAGGGACTCAAGTTTGACTCTGTTTTCAACTCTCTTAAGTATTTCCATGTATGCCAGCCAGGGCTCCCACCATGCATAGGCCATGACTTGTTTGAAGGCGTAGTAGCCTATGACCTTACCCTTTACTTGAGGTATTTTGTAAAGGTGAAGAAATGGTTCACATACACACAGCTGAACCGACGAATCGCACAGTTCAAATATGTGGGTTCTGATGCTGGTTCTGCTCCTTGTGAAGTAAGTATAAGTGGTATGAAGATTGGTGGTCAGGCGGCTGAGAATTGGTGTCTTTTGAGACTTCTACCAGTGATTATTGGGGATAAGATGTCGGATACTAAGGATCCAGTGTGGCAGTTACTGATCTTGCTGAAAGAGCTTTGTGAGTTGGTCTGTGCCCCCAAGATATCTGTACCTCAAATCTGTTTCCTCAATGTTCAGATTCAAGATTATCTTGAAACAAGGAAACAACTATTTCCCACAGAGAAACTCAAACCAAAACATCACTACCTCGTCCACTATCCCTCTTTGATCGTGAAACTTGGTCCGCTCATACGGTTGTGGACAATGAGGTTTGAGAGCAAACACTCATACTTCAAAAGATGCATAAGGAGGACACAGAACTTCAAAAATGTGTGTAAGACACTTGCAAACAATCATCAGCTGCTTCAGTCATATCTGAACTCCAGCTCTTTCTTTCCTGCAACTTTGCAAGTAAAAAACATGTTTCCTTACCACACTGACTTGTACAGTGACCAAGTGCGTGATGCGGTTAAAGCAAGCTCGCTCCCACATCCTGAGTTGGTGTCCACAGAAGTGCAGTGGAAGGGTACCCTGTATAGGAAAGGCTATTTTCTATGCATTAAGAATGAAGAGTCAGTGGAATTTGGACAAATTGAGCTCATTCTGATGAAGGAAAACAAGTGTGTGTACTTCCTGGTGATACCACACTCGTCATCCTATCTGGCAGAGTATGGCCTCTATAACCTTGGAGAAGCAGCTAGACAAATGGTTTGCATCAATGCTGAACAGTGTTTGGACTTTTATCCACTAGCTGCATATAGTCTATGTGGAATGAGAGTCCTGTCCCTTAAACACAGTGTTCTGGATCAGTAGCTTACTGAATTCGCTACTGACGATATATGGGGTGGCTGATTAGTTGGGGAGGGGATGGGAATCTCAGTTATATTTGATCTTGATTCTTGGGAGTAATGATTCGATTCATAATTGATTGGGTACATACATTCTAAATTCTAAATTGCTGCACGAGGCATATATAACATGTAGTATAGGCATCCAAATCATTCTCATACACACACACACACACACACACACTGAGGACAGACTCAGGCAAAGTGGCAGGATAGGTGTCAGCAGTTGGGCGTTCAGTGTCTTCACACACTTCCACACACTGCAAGGAGGAGCTGGCATCAAACAGCTGTGCCCCTCAGCCAATGGCACCCCAGGTGAGCCAATAAAAACAGCCGTATTTATTTAGCATTGAACTACCATCCTAAACAGCTTTCATTACTGTTTTTTTTTTTCTACTTTTTCTGCCCTTTCTGTGATTTTTCTCCCCATCCCAATTTACCTCTTGTGCCAATTCTCCCTCCCCTGTCCTGATTGTTGCTTGCATATGCCCCCCACTGGTCGGTTGTAGGGAGGATCGAAGCCTTGCATCACATGTCCCCTCTGATACATGTGGAGGCAGCCTGTCGCATCTTTTCACCTGCTAGCTTTTAGCTAAATCTGGGCTCAAGCTGTGTTTATCTTTCTTTGTAGTCATGGGTGACCTGGCCAGTTACATAAATGCCGTGCTTCCAGGCTCTGGACTACAACCTTTACTACTGGATTTACTTGACGGCCTCGGAGTGACTAGTGTGGACGATCTACAGTTTTTGCAACCGCATGAACTTGAAGGTGTACTGAAGCCGGTGGAATCCAGAAAGTTACTTGCTCATGCCAAGCGTAAGTGAAACATTGACTGTCACTCTATTTGAGCATGTCTTCATTTTTATATAGTAGAGTGTATGTCAAACTGACTTTTGTTTAACAAAATGGGATTAATAAAGTATCTATCTTTAGGTTACAACCGCAGAGAATCGGAAGAAGATTCCAGTAGCCCGTCTACAGCCTTTCCTGCCAGTTCAGGCATTTTTTCTTCTAGCGGCAGTAAGTAAAACCATTGTGCACACTTTCCTTTCAAATGACAATACTTGAGAGGTCTGTTACGACCAGAAAGGAGATTGCACTGTGCTCATTACATAATTAGCTGCTGCCTTAATGAGGTACACATGGAATGAGTTCAAGTATTAGGGTTCTAATGGGTTCTCCTATTAAGGGGGGGGGGGGGGTAGGCTCCCAGATATACACAGTACATTTCACAGAGTAAATTTTACTCAAACTGAGTAAATTGTACTCAAACTGAGTACATTTTACTCAAACTGGTTTGGGTAAAATCTTACTCAGTTTGAGTCAAATGTACTCAGTTTGAGTAGAATTTACTCTGTGAAATGTACTGTGTACTTTTTTTTTTGTTATAACCTCTGCATTTGTCATGTCTCGATGGTAATCAATAAATTATGATGTCAAATCAAAATCCATAATGGATAAGGGGTCAGGGGAAGATTTACCTCCACCCAATCAAAACTCAAACCAGCAGGTTTAATTGGACGGCCTAGTTGTGCGTCAGAAGCCGAACCAGAATGCACCTATCATCATAATCTATTGATTACCATCGAGACATTATGACAAATGCAGAGATTATAATAAAAAGTACATAGAAATCTGGGAGCCTACCCCCCTTAAATACACTGATTTAAGCTTCAAATGTGAGTTTCATATTGTGGGCTCAATTTGTTGCCGTCTTCACTGTTAACATCCAACCATGGTCGCACTGAGTAGTGTACTTGCAGAGGTGGTGGTCCAAACAATATGATAATACTCCTCTGTGCCTGTTTTGAAAATAACGTTATCATTCACTACCATTTTGGACCCCTCTACAGACTTTCCCAACAACACTCCAGACAGAAATGCGGATGCGCTGTTTGACTCCTGCTCGCCTACAAGCTCCTTGTCACCTCCGTTCACGCCAAGACTATGCCCCATCACAAATAAACGTGCGTACATTTACCATGTATACTGTTGGGGATGTTGAATTCAATTGGTAAATGGTCGGCCCAAAACTGTTCTTACTGACTATGTAAATGTGTTTAAAAAAAAATAAACACCTGTCATACAGAATGGCACTATTCTAAAATGGTTCAATGTATGTTAAAAAACAACACATGAATTGAAAGCAGACATTCTGAACTTTTACCTCATAGTTCATTGTTTCATTTAAAATATAAATGATATTGTCTCAGAGGCAAAACAACCAATCTCTCATATCTGTGCTAATTATGGCTTACTGTATTCCAGGTCTGCCGATGTCCTCATTGTCCTCCACCAATGAGTGCTCCATCAGCCGTGAGAAGGGAACAGCAGCACTGGACAATAACTGGCACTTCAGTTTCAAGATACAGTGGAACATCATGCCGTCGAATATACAAAAAATATTGGAGAATGAAGAGCGGCCAACGGCGAGGGATAGAAGAGAAATAGTCAGGTTGATTTCCGCAGAAATCCTGGTTGTCTGCAAACATCCTCAAAAGAAACATTTGAATGAAATTGCCCGCAAGATGGTACAAGAGTATCCTAAGTCATTCAAGGATGTGATTGAGGATCAAGTCATAGGTAGTGGCTACGATGCTCTAGCAAAACAACTACAATGCAGAGTGGACAACCACAAAAGGATAGGTCCACCAACGATGACTCCCAGCAGTGTTGACAAGGGAAAGACACGAAGGAAAATGTCTTATGGATGTGTGAACCCAGAACCTCAACTGCGTGCTGCAAATGACGAATCACAGAGGAAGATGAAAGAGGACCTACATAAAATGTTTGAGGAAAATGAGAAAGATGAGAAGAAAATAGAAGCATTGATGACTAACACGTTTGCCTCCCAGAGAAGAGATGTCCTAGATGAGAAAGACACACGGACTTTGAAAAAAGAATGGCCCTATCTTTTCAACACAACTGGCTTGAAGGCTCATTTCAATGAACTGACTGGGGTCCAGATAAATGAAGAATTCCAAGAGGCCATGAATGTAAAATACAAAAGAGTCCTGGGATTTTTCAAGTGTCTGCGCCCAGAAAGAGATAGTGTTGCAGGAAAACTCCAACCTCAAATCCAGGCTGCGGGTTGTGATGACTCCGTTGGGACTGTGTTACTGCTTTTAGCTCACTTCAAAGAAGACCAAAACAAGATGCTCATAAATGTTGACGATACCGATCTTGCAGCAGATGTGAACTCTCAGGATCTTCCCACAACCCCATGCATATTGCTGTGTGGTAAGTTAAGTAAAGGATAATGTATAGCTATACTCTGTCATTGTCGCAAAATAATTGACAGACACTGCGTTCTGGAACACCGAGGCACAGCCGAGGTGTTCTAAACCCAGTGAAGGTCAATTATTTTGCGACATTGACAGAGTATAGCTATACATTATCCCGCTTATTACATGGCTAACTTACTAACAATATACCTAATTCATTTTACACCATCGACAAGATGAGATCAAATGCAGACTCAGTTGTTCTGTGGCTCCTCTGTCATCGCCGGCACCCGGCAGGTGTGTGGACTTGATTGCACTGATGTAGTGCAGTTGTGCATAATGGTAATGCTTAGCTTTCGTGACTGCGATCAAAATGCTTGATTGTGATTGGTCAATAGCGCTCTGTTGCCCCTGACAGCGGTCATTATTGCGCGTTGCCCATGACAGCGGTGAATTATCGAAAAATAAATGTTTTTTTTTATCTACTTTTTCTCCCCATTTTTCTATTTTTCTCCCGTCCCCAATTTCGTATTGTCCAATTACCCTACCCTTCCCCCTACCCTCCCCTGTCTCGAACGCTGTTAGGCCATGCCTCCCACAAGCCGGCTGCAATGTGGACGAAGCCTTGCATCACGTGTCCCCTCCGGTACTCAAGGAGGCAGCCGTTGCATCTTTTCACCTGCACAGCGTGATCTCTCAGCGGCGAGGGTCTGCGTGGGAGAGACACGCCGCCCTCGTTGCTTCCTGATTCTACTGCGCAGGCGCACCAACCGACCTGTAGGAGTCGCTGTCCACAACGTCCAATCCCCACCCACCAGCTTCCCACCCCCTAATACTGCCAATTGTATTAGTATGAACAACCAGCCAAGCTGGTAGCAACGCCGAGAGCTGGGCTCGAACCCAGCATCTCCTGCATTGGTGGCGAACGCCTTGCCCACTGCGCCACCTAGCCGCCCGCATTTTGGCTAATGTTAAAACTTGTCAGCTCAGTGTTGTCTATTTTTCTGTGTGTGTGTGTGTGTGTGTGTGTGCGCGTGTGTCTGTCATACCTTCACAGGACAAAGCCCACTGACTGCATCTGTCTTCATGGTAGCAGTGGACCAGGTGGTGGTCAATGATGGAGTCTCAACGTTCACTGAAGCAGTCAATGCCATGTTCATGATCTATTATGCCCTCAACATCGACTATCCTGTAGAGCTGGGTGCAACAATGGAGTTTCTTCAAAGGTAATTGTATATTTTTTTCATCTTTTTATTCATTTACCAGCATAATGAACTTTTTTTTTTTTTTTTTTTTTTATCTTTTTCCCCCTCCATTTTCCTCCGATTTTCTCCCATCCCAATGTTAGTCGTATGCCAATTCCCAGTCCCTTCCTGGTCGCTGCGCACTTACCCCCCACAGTCAGATCATCTGGGAGAGTGGAGGCTACCACGTGCTTCCTCCGACACACGTCCAGCCAATCACCGCTTCTTTTCACCTGGCAGCGCGGATTCTCATCGAGAGGGCGTAGCGTGTGGGAGGATCACACTATCCCCCTCAAGTCCTATCCGCGCTTAGCAGGCGCCCCGACCGAACTGTAGGAGTCGCTGTTTACAACGACCCGGACCCACCCCGCCAGCTTCTCCCACCCTCTAATACAGCCAATTGTATTAGTGCAGACGGCCAGCCAAGCTGGTGACAACCCCGGAGCTGTGAGCTGGATTCGAGCTGGATTCGAACAGGCGAATCCAGCTCACAGCTCCGGGGTTGGTGACGAACGCAATCTCCGCTCGGCCACCTAACCGCAGCATAATGAACTTTTAATCATAAAGTCCTTGTAGCAGTTTGAGAGTGAATCAATGCAGTGCAGAAGGCAGGGCATGAGTGACAGAGCCCATTCTTTCAAACATTCATTGAGAGCAGCACACACATAGGCTATAGCAGTATCACGGTATGCAGCCAAGGCCCACCAATGTGAGAATGAACGGAATTGTGTAAATGTACACCATTTGATAACGATGTCAATCCTTTTATGTACCACTCCTCTACAGATGCATGTTCAAGATAAATCCGGACAAGGGCTCAAAAGTCCACAAACAAGGCAATAAGAAGTGTCTCGCAGTCAATCCCAAGGTCCTGTCACTCATATCGAAGATATCAGAGCATGACTGGCTGGAATGACTGGTGAGTTTGCTGTTAATTCATTTGATTACTTGTGATTTATTTCATGTCCCTTTTTTCAAAACTATTTGGCAGGTGATCGGATCAACCTCTATTCAGGTAAATCTAATTCTTTCCACCACAAGGTCGGGAGTAAAGCGAATACAGTTTCCACAGGAAAGAAAACCTTCAGTGCTGTTCTTTGCTCTTCCAATTAAGAAACTCATTTCATTTCAGATATAACTAATGTTAATAGCAGCATCTACGCTAACCTCCGCCATTGGTGTTTTGAAATGAACAGTTGCTTCTCACTGTTGTCACACCTAAACCACCTCTTCTCGTAGATTACAAACTTCTCTCTATGGAGATTTGCCAGAATGATGTGGGCAGTGAAACGTGAGCTCACAAGATCAGAATGGTCTCATGTCCAAATTCTGAAGATTTGGACATCAATCTGATGCAATTTCTTCTTTATTTCTCCATGAGGTTGATTGAAATAGTATTTCTGTTTGTGTGTATTACAGAGAATCCAGAGCCATCAGGACTAAAATGAAGCGAAACAAGATACAGCAGCACTGGAAGAAAGAGGATGAATAACATTCTTGTTTTCAGTTCAGTTAATTTTTATATTGGACACATGACAATGGTCATAAATCGCAAGTTTTACCAGCTGCTGTTGCAGCATTGTCCGAAAAGGGCTAGGGAGAAGCACTATATAGCTTGCCGGGCCTACGCCTGAAGACTCCCATTTTTTATACACATATATACCTGCACATATTCATACATGATACATATTCATACATGATGTTTATAGCATTGTTCTGTATATACTGTATACATACACATATACACACACGCATATATATTTATCCCATAAATACTGTATCATATTATAAATAATAAGCTGTACACCAACTGGGGTGCTCTTTGCCATGGATATGTATGTGTGTGTATGTATATATATATATATATATATATATATATATATATCCATACACACATGGCAAAGAGCACCCCATATACACAGCTTATTTACAATATGATTAATAAATTAGTGTTGGCATGTATATAAAGTGATATACAGTACATATACACATTATAGTATATTATGGTTGAGCACTTTGGTTCCGCACGGACGTTTACACTGTTATAGAATACAGCACTGACCATCACCAACCGTAACTTAGGGGTTAGAGTTAGAGGTGGTCTAGGTCTGGTTAGGGGTTAGAGTCAGAGGTGGTCTAGGTCTGGTTAATAGAGGCCATAACCAGACCTAGACCACCTCTAACTCTAACCCCTAACCAGACCTAGACCACCTCTAACTCTAACCACTAACCAGACCTCTTCCATGTGGCACTTTAACAGTACACTGACCTCAGAATGTATATTTTTATGCAAGCAGATTGCAATCAGTGTGTACTACTAGTACTACTGTGTTTAGTTTACAGTATCATGTTGTTATAGAATAAACCGCTGCCAGCAGCAGCCCAGCACTGACCAATGACCATCACCAAACTTAACTTGGGGGTTAGAGTAAGAGCCTAGGTGGTCTAGGTCTGGTTAGGGGTTAGAGTCAGAGAGGTGGTCTTGGTCTGGTTAGGGGTTAGAGTCAGAGGTGGTCTAGGTCTGGTTAATAGAGGCCATAACCAGACCTCTAGACCATCTCTAACTCTAACCCCTAACCAAACCTAGACCACCTCTAAATCTAACCCCTAACCAGACCTTCCATCACCATGTGGCACTTTACACAACAACCTCAAAATGTGATTTATCATTTTATGTTTATGCAAGCAGATTGCAATCAGATTGCTACTGTGTGTACTATACACTATTGTACTGTACTATTATCTACTCAAGTTCAACTACTGTGTTTGTTTGTTTACAAAACACAGTATCCTGTTAGTGTTGTTGACACTGTTACACTGGCTGCTGTTACTGTTATTTAATATTTTCAAATAAATCGCTGCCAGGTGAGCAAGGCCAGACATAGGCCCCGTCCACACGAACGCTGGGTTTAATGTAACCGTGATTGTATGTGCGCAGTTGCACTGTTCGGCCACACACAACCGGGGATTTGCTACACTGCAACCGCGGTCTTTGAAACCGGTGGCCAGGGTGGAGTTGTGCGGTTTTGCAGTTGCGTGTGGGCATAGCAACCGGGGTTATTCCCAGTGTTTACAGCAGAGCTGTCGCAATTATTCCCCATGTTCACGGCAGACCGCGGGGTAGAGAGATTAGAGCAGAGCCAACTACACCAGTGTTTACAGCAGAGCTGTCCCAAGTAGCGTTATATGAAAATGATTGTAACAAACTTTTGTTAAAAACGTATCGTCTGTGTTGAAGAGTGTTGTGATCGACTGATGTCTGTTGACGCTCAGAGTAAACATGTAGCTGCAGCTAAACTAAACTCATGTGTTGTCAAGTTATTGTTATAAGGAACCCAGTCCAGACTGCATCCCCTTAACAATTGTTTGTATTGAGCCGTATTGTATTGTACCCATTCTGCAATGTGTTAAATAACGTTTGCATCCATTCATTATACTAGCGTTAACGTTACATTATTACGTTAGCATTTAAGCTATATACTATACATAGAGAATGCCATTGACATTAGCATGTAGCTAACAACACCGGAGATCTTTTTTGTGAGACTAAACTATCCGCTCTTGGTGGTAAATTGTGTTGCTGATGGTTTTGTTTCATCAACAAAATGAGAGGCAGAACACAGTGAATGTATCCGTTTGTTTATTGCAGTTTCTTTCTTTGCTGAAAATATATGTTCCGTTGGCAAAATGATCAATAGGGTCCAGCTGTGCTTCTAAACAGGAAGTTTACTTCTTCTTCTTCAGTAAATTAATGGCAGATCGCGACCCAACAGGAAGTTTAGTGAGCGTTCAGTCTTTTCTGATTGGTTGAAATGGCCTTCATGTCTGAACAACATCGCCGCCTACTGCTTTGGCATTGTATTACATTGTACTAAATGTATCGGTTGCTGGGTTCCAGCTCTGCCCGTGAGTACGCAGTTATACACGGTTGTCCACCTGTGTTCACCGTGTGGACGGAGTTTTATTTTTTCAAACTTCGGTCATATTAAATCCAAACTCTCGTGTGGACAGGGCCATAATGTGACTGTCTTATTAAGTTATTTCTCCATTCACAGATCGACAGTGAGTGCTGCACCCTTCCTGTTTATTACTTGTGCCGCCGACTCAGATTCCCCTATAGGTTAAAAAATAAATACGCAATTTAAATCAGAATATGTTCCATGTTGACTATTTCTGACTTCTGCCAAGTTTTTTTCCATTGACTAAAAATAGACAAAAATGTCATCCGTTTACTAAAATGCTCAGACATTTTAGTTGACTAAAACTGACTAAACGAAAAAAATAAATGAAAATGACTAAATATGATAAACGAAAAAGGAGCACTTGACACATTACTAAGACTAAAACTAAAATGAAAATAGCTGCCAAAATGAACACTGGTTTACAGTGACATTCCATATAAATGTTGTGATTTCCATATAAAATGTTGTGCTAATAAATACCGCTCTCCTTCGAGACACCACCGCCGACTCATCTCTCAGCACTATACAATAGTATGCTAGATATAGTCGTTTCCTTTTCACCATTGGCAGATTATCATCCACATTGGAGAATAGAGCTTTTAAATGCTTATTTCTACTTTTGACACATTAACTGTACTGACTTTTACAAGGTATATCAACTGTATATATCAACTGTATGTACTCCAAATATACTGAGAAGAGTGCTTGCTTGTGGGTTGTTGAACTGGAGTGCAGCTGAGACCATGCAAAATGAATACTTAACCCATTTAGACATAAAACGCCTGCTAAAAACTCCTATTAAAACCTATGCAATTAGGGTTTTTTGGAAAGATTTTCAGAATTGTCAGTTAATAAAACCTTTTATATCAGCCTCTGGAGCAGATTGAAACATGAAATGAAAACCGATAGATTAGAACTTGGGCTTTTATTTGAACATCATTCATTTTCCCTAATGTGCATTGACATTTAAAAAAGAAAAATGTCTTGTCCAGATACTTTTAAAGGGATTTCAAATAATAGGTAATTTGAATTTGTATACAGCAGTTGGGCTGTAAAAATACAGAGAATATATAGCAAATATCTGTAAAAATAACAGTGTTTCACTGCTGAACTTAAGTTATGTCACTTAATTGAAGGTGTTTCATCGTAAATGTAGGAAAAACCTGTGAAATAACAGTGTTTCACTGCTGAACTTTAAGTTCTGTCACTTAATTGAAGGAGTTTGATTGTAATCATTTTGGAAAAACCTGTAGAATAACAGTGTTTCACTGCTGAACGAAGTTATGTCACTTAATTGAAGGAGTTTGATTGTAATAATTATGGGGAAACCTGTAAAGTAACAGTGTTTCACTGCTGAACTTAAGTTATGTCACTTAATTGAAGGTGTTTCATCGTAAATGTAGGAAAAACCTGTGAAATAACAGTGTTTCACTGCTGAACTTTAAGTTCTGTCACTTAATTGAAGGAGTTTGATTGTAATCATTTTGGAAAAACCTGTAGAATAACAGTGTTTCACTGCTGAACGAAGTTCTGTCACTTAATTGAATGAGTTTGATTGTAATAATTATGGGGAAACCTGTAAAATAACAGTGTTTCACTGCTGAACTTAAGTTATGTCACTTAATTGAAGGTGTTTGATCGTAATAATTTAGGAAAATACTGTCAAATGACAGTATTTCACTGCTGAACTTTTAGTTATGTCACTTAATTGAAGGTGTTTCATCATAAATGTAGGAAAAACCTGCCAAATAACAGCGTTTCACTGCTGAACGAAGTTCTGTCACTTAATTGAAGGAGTTTGATTGTAATAATTATGGGGAAACCTGTAAAATAACAGTGTTTCACTGCTGAACTTAAGTTATGTCACTTAATTGAAGGTGTTTCATCGTAAATGTAGGAAAAACCTGTGAAATAACAGTGTTTCACTGCTGAACTTTAAGTTCTGTCACTTAATTGAAGGAGTTTGATTGTAATCATTTTGGAAAAACCTGTAGAATAACAGTGTTTCACTGCTGAACGAAGTTCTGTCACTTAATTGAATGAGTTTGATTGTAATAATTATGGGGAAACCTGTAAAATAACAGTGTTTCACTGCTGAACTTAAGTTATGTCACTTAATTGAAGGTGTTTGATCGTAATAATTTAGGAAAATACTGTCAAATGACAGTATTTCACTGCTGAACTTTTAGTTATGTCACTTAATTGAAGGTGTTTCATCATAAATGTAGGAAAAACCTGCCAAATAACAGCGTTTCACTGCTGAACGAAGTTCTGTCACTTAATTGAAGGAGTTTGATTGTAATAATTATGGGGAAACCTGTAAAATAACAGTGTTTCACTGCTGAACTTAAGTTATGTCACTTAATTGAAGGTGTTTCATCGTAAATGTAGGAAAAACCTGTGAAATAACAGTGTTTCACTGCTGAACTTTAAGTTCTGTCACTTAATTGAAGGAGTTTGATTGTAATCATTTTGGAAAAACCTGTAGAATAACAGTGTTTCACTGCTGAACGAAGTTCTGTCACTTAATTGAATGAGTTTGATTGTAATAATTATGGGGAAACCTGTAAAATAACAGTGTTTCACTGCTGAACTTAAGTTATGTCACTTAATTGAAGGTGTTTGATCGTAATAATTTAGGAAAATACTGTCAAATGACAGTATTTCACTGCTGAACTTTTAGTTATGTCACTTAATTGAAGGTGTTTCATCATAAATGTAGGAAAAACCTGCCAAATAACAGCGTTTCACTGCTGAACGAAGTTCTGTCACTTAATTGAAGGAGTTTGATTGTAATCATTTTGGAAAAACCTGTAGAATAACAGTGTTTCACTGCTGAACTTAAGTTATGTCACTTAATTGAAGGTGTTTCATCGTAAATGTAGGAAAAACCTGTGAAATAACAGTGTTTCACTGCTGAACTTTAAGTTCTGTCACTTAATTGAAGGAGTTTGATCGTAATAATTTAGGAAAATACTGTCAAATGACAGTATTTCACTGCTGAACTTTTAGTTATGTCACTTAATTGAAGGTGTTTCATCATAAATGTAGGAAAAACCTGCCAAATAACAGCGTTTCACTGCTGAACGAAGTTCTGTCACTTAATTGAAGGAGTTTGATTGTAATAATTATGGGGAAACCTGTAAAATAACAGTGTTTCACTGCTGAACTTAAGTTATGTCACTTAATTGAAGGTGTTTCATCGTAAATGTAGGAAAAACCTGTGAAATAACAGTGTTTCACTGCTGAACTTTAAGTTCTGTCACTTAATTGAAGGAGTTTGATCGTAATAATTTAGGAAAATACTGTCAAATGACAGTATTTCACTGCTGAACTTTTAGTTATGTCACTTAATTGAAGGTGTTTCATCATAAATGTAGGAAAAACCTGCCAAATAACAGCGTTTCACTGCTGAACGAAGTTCTGTCACTTAATTGAAGGAGTTTGATTGTAATAATTATGGGGAAACCTGTAAAATAACAGTGTTTCACTGCTGAACTTAAGTTATGTCACTTAATTGAAGGTGTTTCATCATAAATGTAGGAAAAACCTGTGAAATAACAGTGTTTCACTGCTGAACTTTAAGTTCTGTCACTTTATTGAAGGAGTTTGATCGTATTTTTTTTAAATACTGAAAGTTGCCTTATTTTCACATTCAGTAAAATGATGAGTATCTTATGTGTTTTTACATACAATTCAATGTAATTTAACATTCAACACAATTAAGCAAATACATGTATTTAAAAAGAATTACCTGTAGAATAACTGAAGGTTTTTACTGTTTTTTAATTATATTATTCTCTTTTTTAACATTATTTAACATTACATTTAAAGTTTAACAGCAAAAAAACAGAAAGTTGCCTTATTTTCACATACAGTAAAATGATGTATATTCTAGGTGTTTTACATGTAATTTAACATTCAAGACAATTAAGCAATGGAATAATCCTGTAAAAAAAAGATAATTTCTTATTAAATCAATCTACAGATTACAACCTTTATTTAATGGTTAATATTTGTATTAAAGGTTATTTACTGTATTTTTATGGAATTTCCTGTATTTTTATGGGATTTACACTTAAAGTAGAAAAACAAAAGTAATCTGTAAAATAATACATTGAAAGTCCCGTAAAAATAATTTTTTTTTTAAGAGTCTACTTGGAGTCTTTTATTTTCTTGCAGTGGCTGCCCAAGTACATTTATTTTTAATAAATGTTCATAATGTAGTAACTTTTCATAATGTAAATGTTTTTTCATTTTGCACTTTGTAATGTATAGTAAAAACGGATAATGTAATAACATTTCATAATGGAATGACGGTTTCATTTGGAATTACTTTATAATGTGATAAAAACTGATAATGTAATAATAACCTTTCACAATGTAATCACTTATTAGATTTATAACGTAAACAATCAGTTTACAGGATAATGCAAAAACATATCAAAATCACTATATTTATGTTTTATTTAAATGAGAATAGTTGAGATATATTGTCACACTTTGCAACACATGTTGCACGGACAAACTTGTGCATGCACACATTAATGTATGCACATGATCCCCCCCCTCCTCTCTCTCTATCTCTGTATCTCTCTCTCTCTCTATCTCTGTATCTCTCTCTATCTCTCTCTCTCTCTCTCTCTCTCTCTCTCACTCTCATTAGACCTGTCTCAAACCCTGCCCCTTTTCTTGATCCTCCAATCACAGCTGTCGCTTACCTCTGACTTCCTCGTACAATTCAATTAAGCGTTATTGGCACGACTGCATTTGTTAACAATGTTGCCAAAGCAACAATTATTACATTATTGTCAATAATAATCAAGCTAACCCTTGAAATCAAGCTAACCATTGAAATGGACATGTCTATGATTGGAACATTCAATAGAGTTTCACATCTGTTCAGATAACTATCTAACCCATACCCTGGATCTGTGAGAGATTATTTGGCTTAGATCAGGGCCCTGTTTCATGTACGTGGTTCAACTAAGTTCAAGTTCAAGTTCAAGTTCTTTAATAGTTGTCATACAGAAGTACAGAATACTTTCATACAAAATGCTTCTTACTGTTACGCTCCAGAGACTGTGCTAGACAAGATAGTATCAAATAACATAATAACATAATATAGCATGAATTTAGAAGAAGAATGAGGTCACAGTTGTTCGGTATAGACATATGTACAATGTTCTGAGTTACCATATAATATACAATACACAATACTATGCAGTGTACTAATGTACAGTACTATCTAGTGCAAAGCAGAAATGGGATGAGGTACAATTTTAGGTACAATTTACAGTAAGGTGTACGAGTTGTAGTGCAATCCTTCATCCATAAATATAAAGTGTGGGGAGTGGGTGCTACAGTGTGTTTGTTTAAAGTGGGTGTGTGCTATAAAGTGTGTGTAGTGGGTGCTACAGTGTGTTTGTTTAAAGTGAGTGTGTGCGTGTGGATGTGTGTGCTATGTGTGTTTGGTGGTTGTTGTTGTGTAGTGTTCATTCATTGTTCGTTTAGCAGCCTGATGGCCTGGGGATAGAAGCTACTTCTGAGTCTTTCTGTGCTCGCCTTGAGACTCCTGTGTCGCTTGCCTGACGGCAGCAGTTCAAAGAGGCAGTTGTTCGGGTGGCTCGAGTCCTTAATAATTCTCTTGGCCTTCCCCTTGCAACGCTTGTTGTAAATGTTCTGGAGAGTGGGGAGCCCCCCTCCAATTGTGCGTTCGGCTGAACGTGTCACTCTTTGTAGTCTGCTTTGGTCTTTTGCAGTGCTATTCCCAAACCAGGAGGTGATGTTGCCGGTCAAGATGCTCTCTATTGTACATGAGTAGAAGTTCTTAAGGATCTTCTGGCTGACTTGGAACTTCCTTAGGCGCCTGAGGAAGTAGAGGCGTTGTCGTGCCTTCTTCACCACACTGTTAATGTGTATGGTCCATTTCAAGTCCTCGGATATGTGGGCTCCGAGGTACTTGAAGCTGTTGACTCTCTCAACCGGTGCCCCGTCGATGCTGAGGGGGCTGTAGTCCTTGACCCCCGACCTCCTGAAGTCCACAATCATCTCCTTTGTTTTGCTGACGTTCAGGGAGAGGCTGTTTTCCTGGCACCATCCCGCCAGGACCTTGACCTCTTCCAGGTAGGCCCTCTCGTCGTTGGCAGAGATCAGGCCCACCACCACTGTGTCGTCAGCAAATTTGACGATTGTATTGCTACTCCGCTGAGCCACACAGTCGTGTGTGTACAGGGAGTAGAGGAGGGGACTCAGAACACAGCCCTGGGGGGCCCCTATGTTGAGGGTGATGGATGAGGAGGTGCAGTTGCCTGCTCTCACCACCTGGGGTCTGCCAGTCAGGAAGTCCAAGACCCACTGGCAGAGGTCATAGCCCAAGCCCAGGTCCCTGAGCTTGGCTATGAGTATGGAGGGGACTATGGTATTGAATGCCGAGCTGTAGTCGATGAATAGCATTCTCACATAGTTCCCCTGCCTCTTGTCCAGGTGTGATGCTGCTGTGTGCAGCACATGGGATATGGCGTCCTCCGTGGACCTGTTGGGGCGGTATGCAAATTGCAGGGGGTCCATGTTGATGGGGAGGGAGGAGCAGATGTAGCCCTTTACTAGCTTCTCAAAGCACTTCATGGCTATGGAGGTGAGAGCTACAGGGCGGTAGTCGTTGAGGCAAGCAGGCTTGGATTTTTTGGGTACAGGGATAATAGTGGACTTCTTCAGGCAGGTGGGGATGACAGCCTGTTCTAAGGACAGGTTAAATATGTCAGTGAATACTGGGGCCAGTTGGTCGGCACAGACTTTTAGGACGCGGCCGGGGATGCCGTCCGGACCTGCTGCCTTCCTGATATTCACTTTTTTAAAGGTCCGCCTCACCTCATGCTCTGTTACCCTGAACACTGCGCCTCCATCAGCAGCCGACCCCCCCCCCCCCATTGCCGAGGCTTGTGAGCTGGTGTTGTTATTACCAGCATCAAACCTCGCATAGAAGGTATTGAGGTCGTTTGCTAAGGAGATGTCATTGTTCAGTTTGAGGGAGGCGCCTTTGTAGTCTGTCATCGTTTTGAGCCCCTGCCACATAGCTCTAGAGTCAGCTTGTTCAAACTGGAGTTCAATTTTATCCCTGTAGCGCCGTTTGGCCTCTGACACTGTCCTCCTTACGTTGTGTTGCGCCACCTTGTGGTCATTCATGTTGCCTGCCACTAGGCCGTCATTGTATGCTTTGGTGCGCTCTCTCAGGGCTTCACGGACGGATTTGTCTACCCAGGGTTTTTGATTTGGGTAAACTTTCATTTTGGTAGTGGGGATTGTTTCTTTCACCCTAGTACAGACATAGTCCAGCACTGTCTCCGTGTAGGCATTAATGTTATCTGTGTCGCGGAATACAATCCAGTCTGTGTTGTGGAACACTGACCGGATCGTATCCTCTGACGTCACATCCCATTTCTGCACCTCTCGCGAGACTACGGGAGTACTTTTAATTCTTTGTCTGTACTTTGGTGTAAGGAAAATGGATGCGTGATCTGACTTGCCAAAGCCACTATCAGAATGAGCCTTGTAGCCACCTTTAAATTGCGTGTAACAGTGATCTAGGATGTTACCGCCTCTGGTGTTGCAAGTCACATGCTGGTAGAAATCAGGCAATACCTTTCTCAGATTGGCGCTATTGAAATCTCCCAGTACTAAAATGGCGGCGTTAACGTTCGTCGCTTGTATATTATTTACCTCGTCGTGTAGTCTGGAGAGCGCGGCGTTGTTGTTGGCTTGCGGTGGAATATACACTCCGACCAGGACGATCGCCGTTAACTCCCTCGGGAGGAAGAAAGGACGACACTTGATGGTTATATATTCCAGTTCTGGGGAGCAGTAGTTGGATAATTCCTTCACATTCGTTGGATCACTCCAATTTTTGTTAAACATGAAGGCAATACCTCCACCACGTTGTTTACCGGACTCTGATTGTGTCCGATCCTTCCTATGGATAAAGAAGTGATCCGTTGGTTGAATCGCGTGATCTGGAACCTCCGGTGTTAGCCAAGTTTCGGTGAAGCAAAGGACATTGCAGTCCCTAACGTCTCTTTGATATTGAATCCTTGCTCGGATGTCATCCAGTTTATTGTCTATTGATTGTACATTGGCTAGCAATATACTGGGAAGTGGTGTACGGTGTCGTCTGGATCTCAGCCTGTTTCGGATCCCAGACCTTTTTCCTCGACGTCTTTTCCTGGGGTCTAGGAACAAAGGATCCGGTCCTAGTCTCCGGAGGATTTCTTCCGGCCATTGATGTGGTTCGGAAAGTTGATCCAGCGAGTAATCCAGTTGGTAAGTTTCCCGTAATCCAATGTCAATGATTGACTGACGGTCATACACATATAATGCACCAACAGTTGGTGCAAATAAAACTCCTAATACTATAAAAATTAACAAAATAAAGCACAGTCTCGTCGGAGCGATCAGAAAGGCAGCCATCACAGCAGCGCCAAGTTCTCCACTAACTAAGTCGATCAAGATGTCCATTATCCAGCTTCAGTTAACCCGATGTTCGAAGCCGGGATTTTCCTGTTTCACAAAGGTGGATTCAGTCTCGTTAACTCAAGCCAGACTTGCGAGTCAGGCTAAATGCGCGCGGCCGTTTTAGGTGAAAAGCCAGCACGTATCGATGGCAGAGATCCTGATTCTCAACGGCATTGATTGATTAATTGATTTAAGACTTTATTGACAGATTGCAATACGGCTCAATCGCCTCGCCGACAAGTTAAATGCGTTATCTATAGGCTAATTCTAAGTCCCTCATTACCTCAATCAATCAGATTATATTTCTTTAAACTTGCCTGCTGGATTGAATAATCAAATGAGATCTTGCTAGCGAAAATTATTAGTTAACTGTTATACAGAATTACGATACGGCTCTCTTACCCATTGATTGATGTATAGTCAATCTTTTACTTATCTTCTCTGTGGTGTAACGGATTCTTCTTTTGACTTTCACACGGACGACCGGGGTTCAAGACCCTAGTCTTTTCCTTCTTTTTGCAATATAGGAATAATTCAATTTGGTGCACGTTGAGAGCTATATAAAGAATGACATCCTCAATGCATGTAGATTTATAATATTTTAACTTAAAACCAGGCTACTTTGGCGTATAATCATTAATATTATATTCAAAAAAATCATATTGGAAACACCGGGATTTGAACCCGGGTCGCTGGATTGGCAGGCTTGAGCACTACCACTGGGCCACTGGGCCAGATGGGATAAATTCATTGTTTATACATTAATGAACGAGAGACCCGTGTTTAGAATATCCTTTGTTTTGAATGAAGTTTATCTCTTTATCCTCATTCATTAATGTGACGTCAACGGCTCATTCAATTTCTCAAATCCGTCAAACAGCGCATCTCATCAGACATCTTAATCCCAGTTACAATTAAAATAACCACATCATGTGTACATCGCACGAGCGAGCGCCACCGTCGCCACGGTATATATAACGTGCATTATTTAGGACAAAGTGAATTTAATATCAGCATTTTGGGTCTATTTTACATTTCAAAAGCCCCCTCTGGAAGAATGGAGCACAAAAACGTAATTCAGAATGGTATAATGCAGATCGTAGACTGTGGGAATAGTTTCAGGAAACGGGCTGTCACTTCTTTGCGGGGGCGTGGCGATAGTTCAGGCTAACTTGAACTTGAACTCTGCTTTCGACCAGGCTCAAACTTTTGGATATGTTGTCATGGTGATTTGGAAAATCCAGGTACATGAAATCGGAAAGTCCGGCTAACCCAGTTATCCAGCTAAAGTTATCCGGCTAACTCAGTTATCCAGGTACAAGAAACAGGGCCCATGTCAGTGACAGTTCAGTTAGAATTATGAAGATGTACAAAGCTGCCAGATGTGGCACTATGGTCTTGCCAAATTAATCAGGGAACTTTTTTCTAAAGGTAATTGGAGGATTCTGCTCAGACACATAGCATACTCTGGTGGAGTATATATAGACAGTATAATATATTAGTATCAAGATTCAAGATTCAAGATTGTTTATTGTCATTATGCACAGTTAAACAGACAGTTTGCCATACAATGAAAATCTTACTTTGCTAGTCCACACAAAATCACACAATACTTAACTTAAACATATTTAAATACAAGCCAGTGCTAGAAAATAAGGTAAAAATAGACAAGGCACAGTGAGTAACATTGCACGTTCCGATCAGTATTTACATGTGAATGGAGGTGACAGTGGGACACAGCAGCAGTTAAAAAGTGTGTTTAGTGATTCATAGTTCGGGGGGGGAGGGTGACAGTATACAATGTTTGAATTACTAAAGTACTAAGAATACATTGCAAGTATACTCTCAGAAAGTAGAAATATAATTTTAAAACACTTACTATGCAAAAAAATATACGGCTTTCAGTGCTTTTTAAGTATATTATGTTCTACTTGGGTGAAAGTAGCTCATATGGGGACCAGCATTTTCTCCTGGGGTGTTGCGCTTAGCGTTTTCCCAGGTTCTACCCCCCCCCCCCTTCCTTTGCATGTCGGCTAGGGGTGGGAATCGGCAGAGACCTCACGATACGATACTATCGCGATACTTGCGTCACGATATGATAGTATCGCGATACTAAATATATCGCGATACGCTGAGTATTGCAAAAATTCAAAATATTGAATATTGAACTATAATAATCAGTGCAGGAGCTCACTTATCCTTGAAAGACACTTTTATCACTGACTTAAAAGGCCCATATATCTCCATAAATGTTCAGGGGGAGGGAATAAGTGCTTACCCTACAGACCCCAAGAAGTGCTGTATATTCTGTATTGTTTAATATAAATGCATTTTTTATTCCAATCCCGATTTGTATTTGAGATTCCCAAATCCCATCGGACTTGACTTCTTTGTGTCCCTCAGTGAGTATAATACCAGCATTCAACTGTATGCGCCACAGCGGTTTCTATCATCATCATCATCACCACCCACGCTATGCATAAAATATATAGGTCCGCGGAGAGGCACGCTGAGGAGGCCGTGCAAACTGCAATGGAATATGGGGCATCTCTCTCTCTTTACATAATATTTTGATTCTATCCTGACATTTTTCAGTTGGAAGGGCAGTCTATATGCGTAACGGTAAAAAAAAAAAAAAAAAAAATTGATTTTGTTTTTCAAAAATGGCACTTTTTTGATGAGGCTCAAAAAGGCAGGTGCTCAAGCACCCCTTGGCCTCTATGTGTGCACGTGCCTGGATACTACTACGTATCGATTTTTTACCCCACCCCTAATGTCGGCGTCCCCTCCTGGGTCAGGGTTCTCTTTCCGTGAGAGAGGGTTCTTCTTGGCGAGTGAACGCTGAGATTGGGGCACATATTACATTCTGCTTATCCCCACACGGAGGAGGGTTCATCGGTTTCAATCATATTCGGTTATGAACAGACTCCGCGGCGGCGTCAGCCGTGACCGACGAGATTCTATCTCTCTTGGTCGAAGCAGGTTATCATCACCGTCCCGCCACCAGAGGACGTGATGATGATGAAGGGTGAGTCTACTCCAGATTTCTCTTGGTATCCAAGAAACCATACTGGACCTCAATGATGATTGTAATGAAAACGTTCAGAATGTCAACCGTCAACAGTATAGGGGTGTAAAGGTACACGTACAGATACAGCACTCAAAACTCAAACCTCTCATGCCTCTCTACCACTCTCTACCACTCCTCTATTGTTCTTGACCGGGCCAGATTTCACACCTCCACTTCCTCCCACAGGCTGGGCAGATTTTCATCTTAAATTTTTATTCGTCCCAAATGTCCCAGCCCCATCAGATTTCTTAGCTTTTTTCACTGTTTACTTATCATGCATTGCAACACTAATATATGGTCAGTACCCCAAGTCAGACTGCCCATATAAAAATTATTTTGGGGGTCTGAGGGCAGTAGCCCCCGACCCCCTCCCTGGGGAAGCACTTAAGTTAACTACCCTCCCTTTGTTCCCCCAGCCAACACCCCCGGAAAATTAACACCTGAGTAGACTTAAGTGGCACACAAGCAGCAACAAGCAGCAGACAAGCAGCAGAATTGGTTTGATTTTTGAGCGCTGCGTCTGTATCAAGTTTCTTTAATAGTTGTCATACAGAAGTACAGAATACTTTTATACAAAATGCTTCTTACTGTTACGCTCCAGAGACTGTGCAAGACAAGATAAGTATGAAATAAAATAGTATAGCATGTAAAATAGAAGTAAAAATAGAGGTCACAGTGTTCAGTATAGACATATGTACAATGTTCGATGCAGAATAGAAGTAACTGAGTTACCATACAATATACAATATACTATGCAATGTACTAATATACAATACTATATAGTGCAAAGCAGAAATGGGATGAGGTACAATTTAGGTACAATTTACAGTGAGGTGTACGAGTTGTAGTGCAAATCCTTTACCAATAAATATAAAGTGTGTTTAGGTGATCTAAAGTGTGGAGAGTGGGTGCTGCAGTGTGTTGTTTGTTTAAAGTGAGTGTATGCGTGTGGATGTGTGTGCTGTGTGCATTTGATGGTTGTTGCATAGCGTTTATTGTTTGTTGAGCAGCCTGATGGCCTGGGGATAGAAGCTTCTTCTGAGTCTTTCTGTGCTCGCCTTGAGACTCCGGTATCGCTTGCCTGACCACAGCAGTTCAAAGAGGCAGTTGTTCGGGTGGCTGGAGTCCTTGATGATTCTCTTAGCCTTACCCCTGCACCACTTGTTGTAAATGTTCTGGAGGGTGGGAAGCTCCCCTCCAATTGTGCGTTCGGCTGAACGTGTCACTCTTTGTAGTCTGCTTCGGTCTTGTGCAGTGCTATTCCCAAACCAGGAGGTGATGTTGCCAGTCAGGATGCTCTCTATTGTACATGAGTAGAAGTTCTTAAGGATCTTCTGACTGACTTGGAACTTCCTTAGGCGCCTGAGGAAGTAGAGGCGTTGTCGTGCCTTCTTCACAACACTGTCAATGTGTGTGGTCCATGTCAAGTCCTCGGATATGTGGGCTCCGAGGTACTTAAAGCTGTTCACTCTCTCAACCGGTGCCCCGTCGATGCTGAGGGGGCTGTAGTCCTTGACCCCCGACCTCCTAAAGTCCACAATCATCTCATTTGTTTTGCTGATGTTCAGGGAGAGGCTGTTCTCCTGACACCATCCCGCCAGAACCTCTACCTCTTCCAGGTAGGCCCTCTCGTCGTTTGCAGAGATCAGGCCCACCACTACTGTGTCGTCAGCAAATTTGATGATTGTGTTGTTACTCCGCTGAGCCACACAGTCGTGTGTGTACAGGGAGTAGAGGAGGGGACTCAGAACACAGCCTTGGGGGGGCCCTATGTTGAGGGTGATGGATAAGGAGGTGCAGTTGCCTGCTCTCACCACCTGGGGTCTGCCCGTCAGGAAGTCCAAGACCCACTGGCATAGGTCATAGATAGTTCAAGCCCAGGTCCCTGAGCTTGGCTATGAGTTTGGAGGGGACTATGGTATTGAATGCCGAGCTGTAGTCGATGAATAGCATTCTCACATAGTTCCCCTTCCTCTCCGTACCGAACCAAACCGTTTCAGTGTGTACCATACCGTACGTACCGAACGGCTGTGTAGTGTACCGAACGAATGCAACGGTATGTTAACCACTAACGACCGCCCACCGGGGGCTGTTTTTATCACAATCTAATATAATTGTTATTATTTATAATTTTTTTTACAAGTTGATCATACATTTCAATATAGAATATTCGTTGACAGCCCTACAAGTACAATTAGTTACTGCACACTACATCACCCCTGAGTGGAACATGGAAAGCCAAACTTTCCCCCACTGTACCGAAAACCCGTACCGAACCTTGACTTCAAAACCGTACTGTGTTTTTTGTGTACCGTTACACCACTTCACCTGGTTATATACTAGGGAGGTGGGTGTGGTCACTTCACCTGGTTATATACTAGGGAGGTGGGCGTGGTCACTTCACCTGGTTATATACTAGGGAGGTGGGCATGGCCACTTCACCTGGTTATATACTAGAGGTGAGTATGGTCACTTCACCTGGTTATATACTAGGGAGGTGGGCGTGGCCACTTCACCTGGTTATATACTAGGGAGGTGGGCGTGGCCACTTCACCTGGTTATATACTAGGGAGGTGGGCGTGGTCACTTCACCTGGTTATATACTAGGGGTGAGTATAGCCACTTCACCTGGTTATATACTAGAGGTGAGTATAGCCCCTCCACCTGGTTATATACTAGAGGTGAGTATAGCCCCTCCACCTGGTTATATACTAGAGGTGAGTATAGCCCCTCCACCTGGTTATATACTAGAGGTGGGCGTGGCCACTTCACCTGGTTATATACTAGAGAGGTGGGCGTGGCCACTTCACCTGGTTATATACTAGAGAGGTGGGCATGGCCACTTCACCTGGTTATATACTAGAGGTGAGTATGGTCACTTCACCTGGTTATATACTAGGGAGGTGGGCGTGGCCACTTCACCTGGTTATATACTAGGGAGGTGGGCGTGGCCACTTCACCTGGTTATATACTAGGGAGGTGGGCGTGGCCACTTCACCTGGTTATATACTAGAGGTGAGTATGGCCACTTCACCTGGTTATATACTAGAGGTGAGTATGGTCACTTCACCTGGTTATATACTAGAGAGGTGGGCGTGGCCACTTCACCTGGTTATATACTAGAGAGGTGGGCGTGGCCACTTCACCTGGTTATATACTAGAGGTGAGTATGGTCACTTCACCTGGTTATATACTAGAGGTGAGTATGGCCACTTCACCTGGTTATATACTAGAGAGGTGGGCGTGGCCACTTCACCTGGTTATATACTAGAGGTGAGTATGGTCACTTCACCTGGTTATATACTAGAGGTGAGTATGGTCACTTCACCTGGTTATATACTAGAGGTGAGTATGGTCACTTCACCTGGTTATATACTAGGGAGGTGGGCGTGGCCACTTCACCTGGTTATATACTAGGGAGGTGGGCGTGGCCACTTCACCTGGTTATATACTAGAGGTGAGTATGGTCACTTCACCTGGTTATATACTAGGGAGGTGGGCGTGGCCACTTCACCTGGTTATATACTAGAGGTGGGCGTGGCCACTTCACCTGGTTATATACTAGGGAGGTGGGCGTGGCCACTTCACCTGGTTATATACTAGGGAGGTGGGCGTGGCTAGGTGAATGATTGGTGCAGTTATTTCAACGAGCGTCCAAAAGCGCAAGCATAGTCCAATAGGCGAAGCAAGATGCTTTGCCAGTAATCATATAACGTAGGATAACCTTTGTTACTTTGATGCCAATATCAGTTTCAAACCATACCATACAAACATGTTATTTGAGGCCTAACTAACAGCTGCAGAACTCAATAACTAATAGGAAGGTCTGACCAGTAAGTGTGTCTGACTCTTAACCACCGAAACCTGGCTGTATGACTTATATTATGCCAGTTAAGGTACGTATACCCTCATCTGCACCTTGTGTATACTGATTACTTATCATAGTATATATTCAGATTTAATACTTTTTTTTATTGCCTAGATGTATTGTAATGTATATTATAACCGATAATAGGACATACATAACCTTGTTTTTTATATACGTTGCTATGGGTGCCGTTGCTACCCAAAAAAATCTGCCCGTCAACACAGGTTCACCTTAGCGTCACAGGCCTGGAGTTAATTCATAATTGGAGTTTATTAGTAATTATCAGGAAATATGTAAGGGATAATGTATAGCTACGAGTTCATTGTCGCAAAATAATTGACCGACACAGAGTTTAAAATACCGAGGCGCCAATGATCGAGTATAGCTATACATTATCCCGCTTATTACAGGGATAACTTACTAACAATATACCTAATTAATTTTACACCATCGACGAGACGAGATCAAATGCAGACACAGTTCTGTTCTGTCCCTCCCGCTGTCATCGCCGGCAGAACCGGCAGGTGTGTCTGATTGGCTGCACTGATGCAGTGTGTCAGTGGGCTTGATTGCGAACAGCTGTGCACAGCGGTCATTATTGTTCGGCAGAGGTCCGTTATCGAGTAATAACGGACCTCTGACGAGCGCTATTGACCAATCGCAAGCAAGCATTTTGGCGAATGTGAAAACGCCATGTAATAAGATGTGTTAATTACAAAACCTTGCAGGGCTAGCAACGCAGAACGGTGAACGCAGCCCTGCCTCCGTGCAACTCAGACTAGTTATTTAATATTCACGTCCAGAGTATATAGCGTACGGTGAGAGAATGCTCTATTTCACTGTGCTGTTATATCTATTCCATCCACTGGCAAACAAAAGGGCAAACCTGACACCATTTTCAGAAACAGAATGACAGGTTGTTATTATTACTACAGCTTCAAACCCGACTGAAGCGTTTGAATTAACGAGTCAAACTAAAACTCTTGGTGATGAGAGTAAATGAAGAGGAACGTAAATCATTCCTGCTCTAGGAGTTTAACCTGTACTGTTTTCACTGACGCTCGCTAATCCCCGCTCTGCATAATAACTCCTTGATGATCACATTAATCAAGACATGCGTGAGATCTTCAAGTCGGCTGATCACAAAATCCACCTCTCCTTATATCAACTTCTGCCCAACTGGAGCACTTTCAAGATATTCTTCGGCTTTTGCTGAGTGTAATCCTATAGCCTCTGATTACACACACACACACATGCGCGCGCACACGCACACGCACACACACGCTGGCTTCTACTGTAATAAAAATACGTCTGTCTGTACCTTGTGGCTAATAGAGGAATTAAGGTACAATTACAAAATTACAATTGCTGATGTGAATTAAGGTGCTGGAGCAATTGTTTTGGACAGTATACAAAAAACTAAAAAAGCAGTTGTGTTGCACGTCCATAGAGCTAGAGCTCTGATCCAGCAGCAGTTGTGTTGCACGTCTATAGAGCTAGAGCTCCGATGCAGAAGCAGTTGATCATCTCTCTGCACTGTTGACACAGCGACGTGGCCAATTAGCATCACAGAAACACTATTGCTGTCGCATCCGACTTAAGATCTGCGTGACCTTTGAAACTGCTTTGAGTGCAATTACTTAATTAATTCACAAGCTGTTTTATTCATTTATTTACAATTCATATTAATATGTAATATTGCTGTGTTAAAGCCTTGCTGACATCAAGGATAGTATCTCTGCTGCTCCCTTCACCTCTCCTGTAATTGAACCTGCTGCGTTGAAATTGTTTACATTTAATCAATAGATGCAAATGAGGCCTATTATTCTTGCAGTCGTCAATGTCTCGCGGGAGAGAAAAAGGCGAGCTTGTGAGCTAAATGTGTGACACAGTAGAGGCCCACGAAAGGGCAATATGTTTTGTTGATCGTGTGTTATTGTGGCCCTGTCCCACATAAAACACACATATGTATGCACACATGTATTCATATACGGAACTCAATGTATAACTATCTACTGTCTAATAATATATATTATTAAACTTATATAATTAACTACCTACCTCATCATATTGTCTACCCATATATTACTGTTTACATACCTGTATACATACCTGTGTGTGTATATATATATATATATATATATATATATATATATATATATATATATATATATATATATATATATATATATAACTTATTTTTGTTGTACTGTACTTATGCTGTGCAATGACAATACATTTGTATGTAATCTAATTGAATACACACGCATGCGATTGCACACACAGGCATACTCTCTCTTTGTCTCACACACACACACAGACATGCACGCTCAACACAATTATACACCACTATTGCATCTTCTATCATAAGAGGAAACTGATTTAAAGATCAACCCCCAGATGTATTTGAACCCCTTAATTAAAGAAATGTTTGTTTTCCATCAAAATTCTTCATTAAACTACTGAATATGCCTTAGCAGTATCTCCACACTGTTACCCTCATTGAGAATGCAAGGATCTGTGAACAAACCAAATTGGTTAACAAGCACCAATTGTTATTTGGAAATCCCAAGTCGGCAGCTTATATTGTTTTAAGACATGTCAATGGCTATTCGTGATACTTCTCTCCAGGAATGTGGAAAAAGGTGCTCTGGTGACAAGTTCTGCACAGATAACAATCTGTATCTAGTCAAAGTCATGCCTCCAAGAAGAGTTAACCATAGAAAACAACAACAACAAGGGCGGCTACGTGGCGTAGTGGGCAAGGCGCTCACCACGAAATGCTGGGGACGCTGGGCTCGTCAGTTCGAGCCCAGCGCTCCACATTTGCTTTCAGTTTAGCTGGTCGTTCATACTAATACACATTGGCCGTATTAGGGGGTGGGAAACTGATGGGTGGGGATCGGGCGCTGTGGACAGCGACTCCTACAGGTCGGTTGGTGCGCCTGCGCAGTAGAATCAGGAAGTGTCGGGGGCAGCGTGAGCCTCCCACGCGTTACTCCTCGCCACTGAGAGATCGAGCTGCGCAGGTGAAAAGATGCGACTGCTGTTACCTCAAGTACCGGAGGGGACTTGTGCTATGTATGACTTAGTCCACATTGCAGCCGGCTTGTGGGAGGCAAGAAACAGCGTCCGTGACAGGGGAGGGTTGAATTGGATGATACGAAATTGGGATGGGAGAAAATATAGAAAATGGGAGAAAAAGTGGATAAAAAAAAAAGAAAACGACAACAACAACATGTTTTTTTTAGTAGAGGGGATCTTTATTGTTTTCTGCGTTTTCATGCTCTCAAGCTCATACTTGACCTGGAGTTGGACCACACCTCGGTGGCCATGTCCGCCTGCGACCGGCCACCGGAGAGAGCGGTCCAAGCCGGAGAGAGCAACACCTGCTACGTGGCCCCTTCCGAGCCGAGGCCAATGGGACTTGATTAATCATAGCATGACAGTCCCTCCACCAAGATACCCAATTTAATTATGAAAGCGATAAATAACGTTTTCTAGGATTGTATAGATCATCTGCTGCTTGGGATTCCACAACTAGTGAATTATCTTCCTGCAGGGACCGTCACGTCGGTGAGAGGCAAGGTAATAGATTGCCGACCTGAGGCTTTTATGGCTGAAATATTTATTTACCCAGAACCCCATAATGAAACACTCTCATTATTTACCGTCCGCATTCTTCAAATGGAGTTATGATCATCAGGACTTTTTTTCTTTTTTTTCAAAAATAAACAAGAGTTGCGTTTTTTGATGGTGTTTTGGGGTCGTTTTTCCAAGAAGAAAACAAAGTTGAACACGTGTTTTTATGTTATCCAGAAGTAAATGTGATTTATTTTTACTATAGTTCACTTCACCTTCTGTGTGTACCATAAATTATAAGTACACAGGCATCCGTGTCGACGCCTCCAAACCACATCCACTCCACTACCATTTATACTAAATGACATACGGTGCTAGCAATGACAACAGCAAAAACGATGGTACTTTGACACAGCTAATGATGTAGTCTTCCAGAATTGCCAAAGAGGTTATTTTGTGTAGAAGCCTTTTTGTTTCATTATTCTCTCCATCTCTCTATTTTATTTATTTCTACATTTATTTTACACACGCATTACCCCCCCCCCCCCCCCCTGCTTCCATTCTGCATTTTTGTTTTGTTATTCAAGTATGACAATAGCAGATAGACCCTGGCAGGTTACAAACGGCGTTGAGGCGGGAGTGAATTTACCCCGGATGCTTCAGAGTGTCAAGATATATCAGAGAGATTCACAAGTGACGGGGAGAGAGAGAGGGAAAAAAGGAAGGAAATGGAGGAGCGGGGAGGAGGGGAGAAAAATCTAATAAATTCAGCGGGGCAGGCTGGCAGACATTATGTCCATTTGTCACCTTGCACAGTGCAGAGAATAAAAGGGCCCGTATGAATGGAGTCTATTACCCAAAGAGAGAGGCGCTAAGCCGCTTGCCACTGTTGATTTCTCGCGGCAGTCGATAAATTGAGCCGGGGCCGAAGCAGGGGGCTCCTTGTATGTTCTGTTAAACAGTTGGTCGGCGCGTCGCACTTCTCACCGACGCCCGAGCGCTTTCTCATGATTGCTATTCTCTGTATTGATTTGCTGTATTCATGCGCCCGCCATGCAGAAAATGCAGAGGAGACAGGTGGCGTCTTTTTAGAAGGCATAATGGTGCCTTTCTTGTGTTACAGTCTTTGCACATTAAACCAACATTAGCGCTGAGCTGTCCTGGCGTCTATTGACTTTCTGTTGCACAGACTTTTATATAGTCCGACATTGGGGTTCCTGACGTATGCCTGTTTTAGCTTGTCATCATACGCACCTGTCACAGCGGTGACGTCCACCTTTATTAACCCTGACTCCTGTTTTCCCCTGCAGACCCAGCAGATGTCCTCAGATGCCCCCCCCCCCCCCCCCCATGTGTGTTCCAATCTCAAAGTGTATTGAATGTACACCGAAAATCATTAACGAATGATGAGACACTCTGGCCGAAAAAGTGGAACCTCTCTCTCTGAGTTGTCTACTGTCCATGAGACCTAGTCTCCTTTTTATGCTTTGTGACAATCTTCCTGAAAAATCACTCCCCAAAGATATTTGACACTCAATCTCTTTGGTCTTTCCCTAGGCAAATTCCTGGCTCCAAGAGGAGACATTTATGGTACAAACAAATCAGTATTGACCTGCCTGGCCTTAAGTTGAACCTATACAGGTTAAAGAATAATTCATCTAAGGTCACCACCTCCTCACCAGATGCTTAAACTAAAATACCTTGAAACACACAGAATATAACTTAAGCAGTTTGGTTCATATACAAATACACTACACCTGCTATGCCTGTTTAGATTATACATGGATTCAATTGAAATGTATTGTCATTATACAGCACAATGAAAATGAGTTTGATATCTAACCAGAGTGCAAATGTAACAGCAATAGCAAATACAATGTACAGGTTATTATACTGGATATACAATATATAAATTAGTACTACTGAGTAATAGTGCTAATCAGATGTATGTACAGTGTTATAGTATAGTGTTATTATGTAGAGTGATACAGGTATAAAGACACTATGGTAGTAAGTCACACTGGCCAGCATTGTAACTATTAACGAGTAGGTAAGTAATATGTAGTGATATCGATAGTATCTACAGCTATCTAAAAATGATTGTATGCAGGTATAAGATAAGATAAGATGTGTTAAGATATTCCTTTATTGATCCCCTTGGGAAATACAAACAGATGTGGATAAATATATGAATATAAATATATGTGTACGGTATATACAGCATTATTGTGCATGCTACTGTATCATACAGCACAGAGTTATATGGGTAATATGCAGGTGTATATATATGGTATATGGTAATTGTTAGTACTCTAAACTAAACCTGTTTCCAGTTTTAGGAAAGTGTAGTCAGCTAGGCTGTCACCGACGGCAGTACAAGACCAATGGGTGGCTATTGTCCGCCTTGAGTAAATGTTACACAAAAGTATGACAGAGCTCCAACATCTCTTCTCACTCATGCAGCAGCCCCCCAGCCCCCCACCCAGCCCCCCTCCAGTCCCTGCTACTTTTCCACCTATGACCATTCCACTAGCCCCTAGCCCTCCAGTTTCCTGAGTGATATGGCCGTGATCCATTCGGCCATTCCTGTCCCAGTGTTCTTTGGTGTTTAATAATAATAATAATAATAATAATAATAATAATAATAATAATAATAATAATAATAATAATAATAATAATAATAATAATAATAATAATACATTTTATTTGTATTGTACTTTTCGTTCAGGCAGATCCCAAGGTGCTACAGGTTTAAAAACATAGTATAAACAGAAAAGTAAAAACAACACAATAAAAAAAAAGATCACAAGGCCTTTTGAAATAGAAATGTTTTCAGGCCTGCTCAGGAGTCCAGGCTCTGTGGTGCCTTCAGCTGGATGGGGAGGCTGTTCCACAGGCGTGGTGAAGCCAAGCAGAAGGCTCGGTCCGCCATGGTGCAGAGCCTGGTACTGGGGACCCTGGGTAGAGGATTGTGGAGTGATTAGTTCCTGTAGGTAGAGAAGTGCGTGAGAACTGCTATGCAGTTATGGGTGAGCAGCAGGATTTTGTAATTGATCCGGGATGAAGTAGTGAGTGGAGGATGGGGATTATGTGCTCATGTTTACTGACTCCCATCAGGATCCTGGCAGCGCTGTTTTGGATGTACTGTATTGCAGCTTCTGGATGCTCTTGCCAGGAATCCCGATGAAGAGTCCGTTACAGTAGTCCGGTCTTTAGGAGACAAAGGCATGGATAAGCTTCTCTGCATCTGACATGGTTAGAGTGGGACATAGTTTGGAAATATTTCGGAGGTGATAGAATGAGGTCTTGCGGGCGGCTAAGTGGCGCAGTGGGCAAGGCGCTCGCCACTAGTGCAGGAGATGCTGGGTTCGAGCCCAGCTCTCGGCATTGCTACCAGCTTGGCTGGTCATTCATACTAACACAATTGGCAGTGTTAGGGGTGGGAAAGCTGGTGGGTGGGTCCTGGTCATTGTAAACAGCGACTCCTACAGTTCGGTCGGGGCGCCTGCTCAGCGAGGAAAGGATCGGGGGGGTAGTGTGATCCTTCCACACGTTACACCCTCTCAGTGAGAGTCCGTGCTGCCAGGTGAAAAGAAGCGGTTGATTGGCTACACATGTGTCGGAGGAAGAATGTGATAGCCTCCACTCTCCCAGACCGACCGTAGGGGGTATAGGTGCGCAGCGACCAGGAAGGGGATTGAGAATTGGCATAACGACTAACATTGGGATGGGAGAAAAACGGAGGAAAAAGGAGGGGGAAAAAGATTAAAAAAAAATAAAAAAAAAAGAATGAGGTCTTGCACAGATGTTTTATGTGGTTGTTAAAGGTCAGGTGGGGGTCAAACTGAACTTGTTTGAACTACAGCCCTCAGTATTCCCGTCCGAAAGATCCCGTATCGCCTATCTCATAACTGATCCAGTTATGTATTGCACTACTAAAGCTACCTAGCATGTCCTATATGCTCTGTAAATACTATGTACAGATACCGAGATGTCACACCATGTTACCTGTTACCTGTTTATTGCACAATGTTTTTTTTGTATTGGATTCTATTATATGTTGTACCACTGTATTTTTATTGGATTCTAGTATATGTTGTACCACTGTATTGCACATCGTCGCGGGCAAGACCACCCGCATTTCATTGTATACTTGTATGCCGTGACAATTAAAACTCTTGACTTGACTTGACTTGACTTGTTGTTCCTTATTTGTGGCAGAAACTGGCAGTGAGAACAAGTCCTCGACATGCCCCCTCTGGTCGTTCAGCCCCTGGCCATTCCGCATCGCCCCTGGTCCCACATCTCTATGGACTTTGTCATGGGCCTGCGTTCCTCTGATCATAACACTACCATCCTCACCATTGGCGTGGTGAAGGAGGCAATTTCCACTCTACATTGTAGTGACTAGAAAAGCACTATATGACAATGACACTACTGTATGTAACAACCCATCATCTACATCTACACTCACTGCACACACATCCACATGTACACACTCTCTTTAAACAAACAAGTTTCAAGTTTCAAGTTTCTTTAATAGTTGTCATACAGAAGTACAGAATACTTTCATACAAAATGCTTCTTACTGTTACGCTCCAGAGACTGTGCTAGACAAGATAGTATCAAATAACATAGTATAGCATGTAAAGAAAGAAAATGAGGTCACAGTGTTCGGTATAGACATATGTACAATGTTCTGAGTTACCATATAATATACAATACTATGCAGTGTACTAATGTACAGTACTATATAGTGCAAAGCAGAAATGGGATGAGGTACAATTTAGGTACAATTTACAGTAAGGTGTACGAGTTGTAGTGCAATCCTTCATCAATAAATATAAAGTGTGGGGAGTGGGTGCTACAGTGTGCTTGTTTAAAGTGGGTGTGTGCTATAAAGTGTGTGGAGTGGGTGCTACAGTGTGTTTGTTTAAAGTGAGTGTGTGCGTGTGGTCTAACACTCACCTTACCACTCACTTTACTCACTTTAGACACTTTATATTTATCTATTATTAAAGAGATTTGCACTACATTCATACCTCATTTGCACCCTAACCTAAGTTTTGTACCTCATCTCATTTCTGCATTGTACCTCACTGTTACTCATTTTACACTGTATTGTATATTGTATATATATGTATATTGACTGAACATTCCTCTACTTACTTTTTACTTACTTCTTAATTACTTTTTAATTTTTTACTGTATGTAGCCACTCTCAGGGGCTCATACAGAAACACGCATTTCATCATAAAGTATTCTGTATTTTGTTGTGACAAATAATAAACAAATTTGAACTTGAAATGTAATGATCATTCATTCATTCATTGTCGCCCGTTTCTCCAAATCGGCCCACTTCATTCCTCTGCCTAAGCTCCTGTCTGCCAAGGAGCCCGTCCAGCTGATGGTCCAACACATGTTCCATCTCTATGACCTGCCCACAGACATTGTTTTGGATCCGGTCCGCAATTCACCTCCCAGTGTTTTGGATACCATCCCCAGTCCAGCGGACCACCCTGGAGACCACCCTGGAGACCACCCTGCGTTGCCTAGCTTCCACCACCTGGAGTCGGCAGTTGATCTGGGTGGAATATGCCCGCAACATGCTCCCCTGTTCCTGCCACCGGCCTGTCACACATCCAGTGTCTTCATGGTTACCAACCCCTACTCTCCCTGGACCAGGAGAAGGAGGCCATTAATCCATTCCCCATAAATAACAGAGGTTGTCAACCGTGCAGCCACCTGGCTGCATCTTCCCCGACTCCCACAGAAACGCATATCACCTTTCATGTGTCCTGAGTTAAACCTGGCTGTCTCTCTTCCTGTCCCCTGGCTCCTGCTGCCATTCCTCCAACAGCTCCTCAAGTCACAGACGGAGCTGGTGCCTACAGGGTGAGGAGGCTCCTGGATGTCCATCACCATAGCACTGGTCTTCAGTACCTGGTGGACTGGGAGGGATGTGGGCCTGGCCAGGGACATTCTGGACCCAGCACTCATCGCTTACTTTCACCAATGCCATCCTGGTCCACCTCTTGGGACGTCGGGAGAAGTCCCTAGAGGGGGGGTCCTGTCATGGCTGTGACATCCAGCACCTCCTCTAACCCGGTATCCCCCTCTTTCAAGTGTCTCTTTCCTTGTGTTTTCTCCTGCAGATGTCCATGTGTGTTCCAATCTCCCCGTCCCTCACCAGCTGGTCATCATCTGCTCATCATCCTCTTTCTATAATTAAGTTGTCGGCCCCAATTAGTCAGTGTCTCATCGTTTTCCTGCTATGCCTGTTCCTGCCCTGCCTGTTAAGTGTTATTACTCTAAACATATTACCACTAAAGTGTTAGTCAGCTAGGCTATCACCTTTTCTGTTTATTGTTTTGTACCAGCTTTGCATCTTCAGTAAAAAACCTTCAACCTGCCTCTGCCTCTGTCAACCTCCGTCAATCTCTCATGTCATGGGTCCACCTCTCAAAACCCAAAACAACTAGAAAAGTGATCTCAGTAGAGAGCAAATCTTTACCAGGTGGTAGCCACCCATTTATGTTTTAGTAGCCCACACACATTAGGTGGGGCTTAACCTCTTAACGTTCGACAGCCCTCATACAGGGCACTTTGCTCTCGTCTGTCACCTCCGGGCTGGGTTTCTCCCGATCATTGCCGAGGGCCGCTTTGGATAATCATGCTGAATCATTGCGGTACACACATTTTCCGTGGGACCTGTATGACTATAAGACTTCAGGCTATGTAACAGTTATGTTTTACAGCTCCTACCTCTTAGCTGGACCCCGAAAAACAGGCATCTGGCAACAAGTCAACACAAAAGTAAAGAGAAAATATTTTATTTCAGTGTGTTCACACCTCTGTTTCTCTATTACATTAGCACTCAAAGTGATTTTTGTGTAAGAAACTTCAGAATGTTACCTTTCAAAAGAGACCAGACTCATGCATGTGCTATAAGTATAAAGTATAACAACTCGCAAATGACTTTGGGTATGCAATCGACAGGCGTTGTATGCTAAATTTGCAGGACTGTTAAGGGGTTAAGGGTAGAGGGCGGGGCAAACATAGTCCAATGAAATAAGATCTCCCTGCATTATTCCTATTACACTATTACAACTACTGTATGTACTATATAAACTGAGTACTACTATACTATACACACTGAGTACTACTATACTATACACACTGAGTACTACTTTAAACTATACACACTAAGGACTACTATGTACTAGTGTACTAGGGCAACCATGTCTTTTTGAGCTACCAGTGGGTCAGAAGGGCCTCTGAGACGATCACTGGACGAGCTGGAAAACCCAGACAAAGACATCTATTATTTCTGTCTGTGTTTGTCATCCAACCATCAGGCACACAGTACAGAAGAGGCTGTCCAAGTGTTGCTACCCGTGGTCCTATATAATAAGCAACCTGTAGTTTCCTTTATGAGTCAACACAGGGCACCATTTGTGTTATGTATTACTTGAGTGAGAATAATAATAATAATTAATTTAATTTATATAGCGCTTTTCTCAGACTCAAAGCGCTTTACAATGTAGGGTGGAAATGACCTCCTTCACCACCACTGGTAGCACCCAACCTTGGGCTACGCAGGCTCAATGGCTGCCATACACTGGCACCAGGCACACATCACACTTGTTATGGTTTGAAACCGACCCCAACAGCACGGCACAGACAGGTAGTTCAGAGTTAGCCAAAGACTAGGGCGTATTTATTTCTGAAACAGGAATGAGCGAGATAACAATAAGAACAACAAAGGGGAGAATGTTCTTGGCAGAGTTGTCTGCGGCTCTGCAGATCGTCCCGGTATTGAGATGGTGAAGCGGCGTAGCGCCACTGCCTCTGCGGCTCTGCAGCTACTCCAGGATCCAACTCGGGGAGGAACGGAGAGAGAGAGAGAGTGGTCAATAAACAAGCCAACGGAGTACAGAGGCAGTCCAGTCCTCCTTAGCTGAGTCCAGTATAAACACATGTGACTTAATCTTCAGTGTTACCAACACACAAGTTTAGCTGAGTCCAGTACAAAACAAAAACGGCAAATCTTCAGTGTTATCCAAACACACAGAAAACAGAGAATCCAAAAGGTTCGTTCCAAAAACTCACCAAAGCGCAAATGCGCAAAGCGGGCAACGAGGCACAGCTCCAACGGATGATAGAGATACACAACAGCGGCAACTTCCATAGACGTCCTGAAGAAAAACAGACGAGGCACAACAACGGGGAGAACAGGCAGTAGCAGTGGAAATCCAAAACGACCCGACAACGATTGACAGAAAGACCCGAGTATATAAAGGGCTCTGGGCGCTGATTACAAACAACCGACAGGTGCGTGACGGCAATTGGTACTTGACCTAGAAGCGTGTGGTGGCACTGAGCCAATCCTCCTCATAGTACCTTGAAGCGTGTGGCGGGAATGGGCCAATCCTCACAACACTACTACACAATGGCTGAACGGCTCAAGAGACAGGGATTGATATCAGCCAATTAAGGGGAAGGGATGATTAGGTGGCCTCTTGATGTCAGATACCTGATTGGGAATTTGGCCAGGAACAGAAACAGAATAACAGTATTAGGCTACGTACAGACAGGGGCCTTGATACCAGCATGGAATACATCTAGATGAGCACAGTCGCTCACCCATCTCTCTGCCGAATCCTTTCATCTCTCCACGTCTCTGAAGCACTGTTGCTGCTTTACAGTACAAACATAACTGGTTTAATTATAAATTGTTACTAGAGAGCAAAGGGTTGCAAAATAATTAGAGGCATCTCTCTCTCTTTCTCTCTCTCTCCCGCTGTGTATGGTGTATCTGTTGTGGGAACCTGCTATTAATGAAGGTGCCAGTGTGTCTACTGCAACTGTTGCTGCTGCAATTTTTTCTACAGCCTCATCCAATACACCTAGACCTACAACCCAGAGCTTGCAAAAAGCTATGACACCATTTTCTGTAGCACTGTGCTAAAAGCTATATAAATGATAAACATTTTATATAATTTATGTTTTTTACAATAGTAATTAATTTTACTAAATTGTTGGTAATAAATTAATTTAAGCTAAGGAGCCAGTTGGGAGCCAAAATAACCGGCTCTTTTCAGTGAGCCGAGCCAAAAGAACCAGCTCTCTAAAAAGAGCCGGAATTCCCATCACACAAGAAGAGTAGCAGCCAAATGTACTTTCATGCAGATGTGCCACAACGCAGCAGCGTACCTTTTTTATTTGAACATCTGGGTTGAAAACAATTAACGCAAAATGACAGATAGATAAATGTGCCATTATTACAATATCAGCCTTACCTGCTTTAATTTGTCACCATTAAAGCTGCTACAAAGACAATTTTCAAAAGATTGTCAGATTAGTTGTGATACCTTGGTATAATTACAGTAAACAAATGAGACCATGGCCGAGACCATTGGTAGCCTAACTCTCATGATAAGACCACATTTCCCCTAAACATTTCCGCTTCCTCTTTTGACATTTGACATCAGGCATGATGAAATGAGATGAAAGGGTGAACATGTCGCGCAGTGTCATCAATTGTCTTTCACTGTCATCAGTCTCAACATGTGTCTGTGAGTAATACTACCAAGGTATGGACATTGAACTTACAATGATATATTATTGATGTCATCCATTAGGTTTACACAATTTATTTGGAAGGTGAAAAGATGTAGAAGATGCAAATGTCTCATTAAAATACATGGAGCAGCATGAGGAGAAGGACATTGTTTTTGGCCAAGGATAATACAAGTTGCTTCTCGTGGAGGGTCCCTCGTTGTGGCCTAGACTAGACATTATTCTCTGTGACGTTTCTCTGGAGAGGTTTACTGGCCTTATAGTGAAAGGGTTACTCAGTAACTAGGGAAAACCTGTACTCTTTACTGTGGTCCCGTGGCTTTCCTGCATTATTACCATCTTTCTTGCATCTATTTCTGTGTATTAAATAAATCTACATTGCCCTGGTTTAGTCACACCCAGGTAGTTTATTCCAGATAGAGTGGGGAGTACACATGCAGCGTTGCCCCAGGAGCATACAGCCTATACCTTTCCTCCTTACATCAGAGATGGAACTGTGCTATCGGTAACAATAAAGTGTTTTTCTGTATCATATGTCCTGTCTCCTAATTACCAAACCGTGCCTCCCCCCTCCTTCTTTCTGCAGCGCATGCTTCTTCCTCATTATTCACCCTCAATTATATGAATATTCTTTCCCGCAGCCCTTAATTACTTCATCTGCTTAGATGATAAATTAATTTCTTGATTAACCCTCTGACACCTGAGCGCGGGGCCGTCAAACACCCAAGGCAACAAGAATATCATGAGGTGATTATCGTTTTGATTTTGTGTCCGCTCGTTTTAGTGCACGCTGATGTTACAGAGATGTGGCGGGGGGGGGTGGGGGCTTTGTTATATGGGGCCGGAGCAGAGGAAAGGAATGCTGCTTTCAAAAGTAACCATGCATCATCAGTATTAGAGTAAACAACTGTTGAATGTTTCATCCATCACTTTAAATCTGACTAAACCAGTTGGACAAATCTAAATCTAAATCCATTAAATGAAAACATGTCTGTCTCTATGGCAAAATAAGCTCTCCTTGGGCTACTGGAGGTATTCTGTGTAAAGGAGCAGTAGGCCTGTTTGAGATTTTGAACATTAATTTAGCACCAAACAACAATTTGCTATGTAAAGATATAGTGGAGTAATGGTGTCCTGATCAGAGAATGACATCACACTCCTTCTGTGTTTGTTGTTGTTCCAGCTTCTCTGTTCTCTGTTTTAGGAGAGGCTCCAGCATTAACGATACTGTACAGTACAATGAAAATCTTGTTTTTCGATACAAAAAATGTATAGAAGGTATGTTGCTGTAACCCAAAATGTTAGAGCTGTTGTTGTTGTGAAAATGGATATCAAGATAATCAAGCCATTTCAGATCTCCAATCTGCTTCCTCTTAAATATCACATCATTGTACTGTATCTTTAAGAATCAGGCAAAAATGGCTCAAGTTTACATTTTCATTTTGACGATTGCATACCCAAAGTAATTTGCTATTTATTATACTTTATACTTATAGCACATGCACAAGTCTGATTTCGAAAGGTAATACATTCTGCGTGTTCTTACACAATAAAAAATCACTTTGAGTGCTAATGAAATAGAGTAACAGAGGTTTGAACACACTGAAGTAAATGTTTTGTGTACTCACATTTATTTGTACTGGTTGCCAGATGCCTGTTTTTAAGTTCCAGCTGAGAGGTATAGGAGCTGGAAAACATAACGGTTCCATAGCCTGAAGTAGTACATGTCCAAATTTTTTAAAAATCCCACGGAAAATGAATGTTTTACAAAGGTTTTTGAAATGTGTGTAGCAGTAAAAATGCGCCATTATTATCCAAAATAGGCCACTCCCATTGCCCCCCCCCCCTTTTTAGCCAATTGGCATGAACACACACACCTTCACACACACACACACACACACACACACACACACACACACACACACACACACACACACACACACACACACACACACACACACACACACACACCGCCATGTCAAATTTCAGCCTTCTAGGACAAAACCTGTGGCCACTAGAGAGTGGCGAGATTTTTGTGGAAGAAGACGTTTTTATTTGTCATGCAGATTTCTTTACCACACACACATGCGATGGGCGACCCACAGGAACACACATGCACTGAGTCGCTGATGAAATGTTCTTTGCACTTCCCATCCCGTCGTCCTTCCCCCCAAGGGCAGCCGGGAGCAGACAAGGGCTGCAGCGTGCGCCGCGCCTGGGGACCAATCCAAGTGCTCCTGTCCGTCTCCGTCAGGGACGCAACAGCGTTTAGCGATCTGTTCTGCATGTTTTTCCATTGGGTTTATCTTATCGGGAGGGGAAACCCATGTGAGCACGGGTAGAACACAGGGTGCGATCCACGAGGGGAGCTCGGTGAGCTATAGCTCTCCTAGATCAGACATCAGCTCCCTTGGGGGTCTCTAAAGCTCCCCTGGGGGTCTCTAAATTACTGAAAATAAATGCTACTTTTGCCATGCATTTCTCATTTTTCTGTAATTTTCTGTATCATCATCGTGTATAATAATAAACGTATGCTATTTTGGATGTATGATTAATGATTTGCGCACTAATTCACACGTAATATGGCAACATGCATGCTATTCTTGCAATTACCATTCGGAGCGCGGAGGCGCTGCAGCCTGCTGCGACTATTATTAGTATTACAACGCCCGGTGACCGTGCCGGGCGCCTGCGGTCGGACTCGTATCAGAACACAGGATAGGATTAGATACTGTAGACAGTGTTGGATGATGATCTATCATCTAATTAAATGGATATTTTTTTTTTTATCATGGAATGTGCTGTGGAAGCCCAGACCGTCCAGACGGCCGGACCTCAACAAGTGAGTTGTCTAGTATTATGTGTTCTGTAGAACTGAAACTGATTGAATATGTGACAGGATTCAAGAGGTTTATTTGTCACATACATACATAGGCTACATTAACGTCCGCGATCACAGTATCCTCCAACTCCTCCCTGAGCGGCGCGCCGCGTACCGCGCACCCCCCCCCCCCCCCCCCCCCCCCGGCGCAAAAAATATTGTTTGGTTGGCTCATCCAAAGACCATGCTATGGATCGCACACTGGTAGAACATGCAAACTCCACACAGAAAGGCAGGGGAGATAAGTAACTGGCAACACGGCAACCTGGTCCCCAAGCAGGGAATCGAACCCAAGACCTTCAAGCTGTGAGGCGACAGTGTTAACCACTACGCCACCGTGCCGCCAGAGATTTTTGTGGACCAACCAACCAACCAACCGACAGTGACCTATAGGTCTGCTGGTCGTAGCTAAAAGTAGCTAAAACTTCCCAAACCTTGAGAGTGGGGTTTTTCACTTCTTCTCAAGGATCAGTTATATGAGCCTAAATACCATTCCATTGTTTCACTCACGTCATTCAGTGACTCTTATAATCCTGTCCCTTGTTTGAATTGGCCCAGGAGACTGTTTTGTCTGCTGGCTGATTGATTCATGTCGCCTGAACGCTAGATCATCAAAAAATATATATAATCAAGCAAGTCACGTTCATGTTTTTTTCAGGGCATTCTCCTATTGACGATTATATCCACAGATCTTTAATTAGCTGCTTTTGTGTGGAAGACAGATAAAAAAAAGTGCCCAGGGATCAAAACGAGGAAACGGGGGGGGATAAGCAAACATTTTAATTACTGTGTTAATTACATAATGAAAGGTAACTGTCTTGTGCAAATGAGACAGAAAGGTCACTTTTGTTTCCAAACAATGAACTTATTGTTTCTCATTGCCCTTGTGTTTTCTTGTGTTTTTACAGCAGAGGCCCAAAGAGCCTAAAGCCATCTAGAACAGCGTCCGTCCGTCTGTCCGTTTGTCCGTCCGTCCGTCCGTCCGTCCGTCCGTCCGTCCGTCCGTCCGTCCGTCCGTCCGTCCGTCCGTCTGTCCGTCTGTCCGTCTGTCTGTCTGTCTGTCTGTCTGTCTGTCTGTCTGTCTGTCTGTCTGTCTGTCTGTCTGTCTGTCTGTCTGTCTGTCTGTCTGTCTGTCTGTCTGTCTGTCTGTCTGTCTGTCTGTCTGTCTGTCTGTCTGTCTGTCTGTCTGTCTGTCTGTCTGTCAAGAGGTCGAATCAATGGTCTGTAGTTTTTATTTGTATTTGCACTAGTTAGTCTATTGTTGCTGCCTGCCCTGCTAGGTTTTTGTACGTGTAAAAGTAATGTGCATTGTATTCCAGAGAGCCTGACTGCTACATTGCATTGTATGTAAAAAGAGATGGAGGAAACTACCAGCATGCCAAGCATTTAGGATTTTGCTCTGTAGTAAAATTATTGATAAAGATAAGACTGTTTGCCAACTTTGTAAGAAGCAACTACCTTATAGTAAAGTATATTATTTGTATCTGTCGATCCTCATTGCTCTTTCAAACGACAACTAGTGGCCTTAAACCACGTTCAGGGTGAATACCAAAGCAGGCCACAGATAAAGCCTTGAATTTTCCTGAGCCAGCTAACACCATCCATCGTTATTGGGAGAGGCGCTGATTTCGATAACCCTCGTGACCACAACTCTCTGTCACGTTGGGATTTGCTTTGCTTGTGGAGGAAAATCACGTCATATTCCCTCCAAGATGAAGAAAGAAGTAAAACAAAGAAATTAGTGCACTTATAAGACTGTACAAATAAGTAAGTTCCTAATTGTGAAGCGCCTAGTGCTCTCTGTAACTACTGTAGCAAGCGTATTTGATTTACTTCATGGCAAGGATTGCCTGCTGTCTACGCTTCTGTTATCTCCACCAGGTGGAAGCCTGGGGGAGATCATGTAATCGGTCGCGCGCGTGTGTGTGTTTTGGTGACCTTTGCTCTAGCGCCACCTTCAGGCCAAACATTCTATACTCAAAATAGTGTATCTTCTGATGTGATTTCCACCAACAAACTTGATACATACATGTGCCTTACCATGTAATAGTGTAATGGTGTGCTAGTGTAACAGTGTATAAGAAATAGTGCTGGGAGATCTGCTTTCATTGGTCTATGTTTGCCCCGCTCTGCCTAACATGTAGGCTACTAGAGAATAAATGTGTGACTGCCGCCTGGTGGACCATTCTAGTGAGACTATTGGTCTCTATGTAGACTAATCTTACTGTATAGATACTGTATAGTGTATGTAGTCTAATCTTACTCTATAGATACTATATGCTGTATGTAGACACATTTTACTGTATATATACTGTAGACTGTATATTTTGTCATCCTTCCCCCCAAGGGCAGCTGGGAGCAGACATGGGGGCCGCACCCGGGGACCAATCCAAGTGCTCCTGTCCATCGGGGCGCACGTGACAGCGCTAGCGATCTGTTCTGCATATTTTTCCATTGGGTTTATCTCTTTTTCCAGAGGGGAAACCCTTGCGAGCACGGGGAGAACATGCAAACTCCACACAGAATAGCCCAGGAGACCTTACCTGGTTACCTGGCAACCCGGCGACAGTGTTAACCATAATATATACTGTATACTGTATGTATAGGTTAATCTTACTGTATACAGTATACAGTAGATACTATATGCGTATGTAGACTAAACTTACTGTATAGATACTACAGTATATGCTGTATGTAGACACATTTGACTGTATACTGTATGTAGTCTAATCGTACTGTAATAATGTCTTCACAAGTGAAATGTTCTACCATGGTTCGTGGTGACATTTGAATCACACAAGATAGTAAAAATAGATCACAAACAAACAGACCACAGGCAGAGTGCACAGGCGTTAGACTGTCTCCTACAGTATATGAACTGATATGAACCGATATGGCTGCAGACCTTCACCTCGACGTGAGAGCCATAACTGATGTGATGCACTCTGACACCACGTGGTGTCCCTCCCTCCCTCCCTCCCTCCCCCTCCGCTGACTCACGGCGCTCCGGCGGAGCCCCGCCTACTCCCTCTCTACCTCACAGCCTGCAGATACGCAAAACGTATCACCTCACACGTTGACAGAGGAATATAGCGTGAGATCGGAAACAAAGAACACAACCGCGTGCGAGCGAAGGCCTCATCGCCACCCGCTGAAAGGAGCGAGGAATCTACCTGGGCGCCTCGTGACACGGGTGCAGGTGAACATACAATAACGTCTGAAAATCTGATCGGAATCTAATCTGATCTGGTTGGAATGGAATGTCGTTTTACGTAATGCGTGTGATTTTTTTTGTGTTGCTGATCCTACTTTGAGGCGGGAGTGGATCTTATTGTGTTTGTTTATGTATCATGTAGTTCACAGATATAGAAGACTCCTACAGATGAGTTTGTAGAGAGGTGTCAGAGAAGTACACTTTCATTATTTCAGCTAGAGGGAAAACGATCCAAAATAAACCGGTATTCTTTCATTTAGATAAAAAGAGGGGTACTTGAGACGATGGAATCCCAAGAGAGCCAAACGAGGTGCAAAGATCCCGTGTCAAAAACCGATACAACTTAATGTCTTAGCTTGCCCCTCCCTACCCCGTCCCTGGGATTGGCTGTATCAGTTAAATCTCTCTGTAACCAACGGGGG
>NC_140176.1:14823355-14835855 GCF_963971535.1 Notolepis coatsorum
GTGCTAAGAAAACGCTGTTGAGAGATTATCATGCAGCATTAGTAACTCCATCAAACAGAGTGATGAGTACAGTGAGGTTCTTTCATTTATGCATTACCGCTCTCTTGTCCCCGTCGCTCTGGTTGCCGGCTACGGGAGGGAGAGGAGAGGAAGAGGGAGAGAGAGAGAGAAAGAGAGAGGGAGAGGGAGAGAAAAGGCTGACAAATGTGACTGTAATGCAGCTTGCGAAGCACAAGCGTGGATTTTCCACTTCCCTCTCAGACCAAAATCCCACCATTTCAGGAGATTAAACCTCGGTATGCGATAAATGTTCAACTTCTCCTTCCCCTCCAATTTTCCTTGGAGCCAGAAACTCCAGAAGCCGCGGCAGCATGTAAGATAAAAAAATGATAACCTAATTCACTCAAGCACAAAAATACAATTCCAGGGGTGAGAGAGAGAGAGAGAGAGAGAGAGAGAGAGAGAGAGAGAGAGAGAGAGAGAGAGAGAGAGAGAGAGAGAGAGAGACAGACAGACAGACAGACAGACAGACAGACAGACAGACAGACAGACAGACAGACAGACAGACAGACAGACAGACAGACAGAGGAGGGGGGTGTAAATCAGGAGAGAGAGAGAGAGAGAGGAGAGGAGAGAGAGAGAGAGGAGAGAGAGAGAGAGAGAGAGAGAGAGAGAGAGAGAGAAGGAGGGGAGAGAGAGAGGTGTAAAGTAGGAGTGAGAGAGAGAGAAAGAGAGAGAGATGGGTGTGGCAATAAAAGGAACTTGAACTTGAGAGGGGGGGGGGTTAAATCAGGAGAGAGCGAGAAAGAGAGAAAGAGAGAGGGGTGTAAATCAGGAGAGAGCGAGAAAGAGAGAAAGAGAGAGATGGGTGTAAAGCAGGAGAGAGAGTAAGATAGATAAGTGTAAAGCAGAATAGAGTAAAAGAGAGAGAGAAGTATAAAGCAGAAGAGAGATAGTGGTGTAAAGCAGAAGAGAGAGAGGGGTGTAAAGCAGAATAGAGATAGAGGTTTTAAAGCAGACAAGAGTAAAAGAGAGAGAGAAGTATAAAGCAGAAGAGAGAAAGAGAGAGAGAAGTGTAAAGCAGAAGAGAGAGAGAAGTGTAAAGCAGAAGAGAGAGAGAGGTGTAAAGCAGAAGAGAGAGAGAGGTGTAAAGCAGAAGAGAGTAAAAGAGAGAGAGAAGTGTAAAGAAGGAAGAGAGATAGTGGTGTAAAGCAGAAGAGAGTAAAAGAGAGAGAGAGAAGTGTAAAGCAGAAGAGAGAGAGGGGTGTAAAGCAGAAGAGAGTAAAAGAGAGAGAGAAGTGTAAAGCAGAAGAGAGAGAGAGGTGTAAAGCAGAAGAGAGAGAGAAGTGTAAAGCAGAAGAGAGAGAGAAGTGTAAAGCAGAAGAGAGAGATTAAGTGTAAAGCAGAAGAGAGAGAGGGGTGTACAGCAGAAGAGAGTAAAAAGAGAGAGAGAAGTATAAGCAGAAGAGAGAGAGAGAGAGAGAGAGAGAGAGAGAGAGAGAGAGAGAGAGAGAGAGAGAGATAGGTGTAATGCAGAAGAGAGTAAATGAGAGAGAGGTATAAAGCAGAAGGGAGAGAGAGAGAGAGATAGAGATAGATAGATAGAGAGAGAGAGGTATAAAGCAGAAGAGAGAGAGAGAGAGAGAGAGAGAGAGAGAGAGAGAGAGAGAGAGAGAGAGAGAGAGAGAGAAAGAGAGAGAGGAGAGAGAAAGAGAAAGAGAGAGAGAGAGAGAGAGAGAGAGAGAGAGAGAGAGAGAGGAGAGAGAGAGAGAGAGACGGGTCTAAAGCAGAAGAGAGAAAGAAAGAGAGTGGTGTAAAGAGCGTGTTGCACATACACAAGAGAGAGAGAGAGAGAAAGAGAGAGAGAGAGAGAGAGAGAGAGAGAGAGAGAGAGAGACGGGTGTGTTGCACATACACAAGAGAGAGAGAGAGAGCCCTCCTGCGTGCGTTTCACCGGTCAAAGCGCTGTTCAATCAATTATTATTAAATGGAGCACTTATTCAAACGGACCTGTGCAAAGCAAATAGGCCGTGGCCATGCGATTGTCTGTGGATTTTCCCCTTTTCTCTTATCCGTCTGGATTAATGGCACGGCGCCGTTCAACCCGTTTACACGTCCTGCCCGGGCTCTCTAACCCACGGTGCACCTCACGTGGGGCAGCTGTTCTAGAACACAGCTCTGATTGGCGAAGGTGCCCTCTGCAGATTGCTGCCGCCATTAAAGCATTTAAATTGAGTTGTTAATAAAAAATGTATTGGTGATTGCGCCCCCCCCCCCCCCCCCCACCCCCCATCTCTTGTTTTCGCAGTCGGCTTATACACAACAGAGCACAAAGTATTCACGTCATAATTAATTTGTTAGAAGAAGAATTTAACTTGCGTCTCAATGGCATATCGTTTATACTTCAACATTGTGATCGCAATGTAATAGTGTCAATGGGACACACTGTGACCACGTGTAATAGTGTGTCCATCTAGCCAACACCAGATTATTAGATCCATTGTTGTTGTTGTTGTTGTTGTTGTTGTTGTTGTTGTTGTTGTTGTTGTTGTTGTTGTTGCCAAGTCACAGGCATTGCACTTTCCCTGGAACAACTTGGTGAAGAGACAGCGATCACCTTGAGTCTGCTTGAACCGCAAGTAAGCAATTGCTGTCTCTTCATAAAGTAGTTCCTGGAAAAAGGGTAATAATAACCGTGTTCATCGCAATGATGAATTACAGTATACTGACCAAAGTGTTCGCCGGATGGATCGTAATTGTAAGTCGAAAATAAGGCAGGCCGTGTGGTAAGAAGTATTTTCAATCTGTCTTAGTTACTCTCAATGCCTCATTGTACACATCATTAGGGCAGTCTTGCTATATCTCTCTTTCACTGTTCTGCATTGATTTAATTTCCCCCGAATATTTACTATATAAGTCAGCCGTATAGGCAAATCATTTAGCCACATTTCCGTTGGGCTTATATACACTTTAACCCTTTCACTAACACACTACCAAAGGGTTCACCCTTTCACTGCGACAATACAGAAGGTTAACCCTTTCACTGCCACACGACAAAGGGTTAGCCACCGTCTGAAGTGTGGTAGTGAACGGGTTAACCGTCTGTAGTGTGGTAGTGAAAGGGTTATTAGGTAAACCTGTACGCATGATAAAGTGGCCACACTCCACACACTCACAGAGTTGAGCGTGGCCACTTTATTAGACATACAGGCCATACCTAATGAAGTGGCCACTGAGTGTATTACTAAGACTGTAAAAGCTATAGAGGGAATAACAATCTACTGTACCAGACCATAACAATAGCACTAATAATGAAGTAATTCATGACGTGAAGACCTATCGTAGCTGCCCTCCCTGTCTCCTCCTCTTATCTCCTTACCGGAGAGGGGGAAAAACAAGTCTAATTTCTGTGTTGTCTGTCTGTGGGCGCTCCGACCTGAGCAGCATCTACAGGGGTAATGCTGCTACACATGTGACCAAGTGGGAAAAGTCTGCAAGTGCAGCTGTACAGGCTACATAATTCCTGCCTTAGCCTACACCTCATTCCTGCCTTAGCCTACACCTCATTCCTGCCTTAGCCTACACCTCATTCCTGCCTTAGCCTACACCTCATTCCTGCCTTAGCCTACACCTCATTCCTGCCTTAGCGAAGCCTACACCTCATTCCTGCCTTAGCCTTAGCCTACACCTCATTCCTGCCTTAGCCTTAGCCTACACCTCATTCCTGCCTTAGCCTACACCTCATTCCTGCCTTAGCCTACCCCTCATTCCTGCCTTAGCCTACACCTCATTCCTGCCTTAGCCTACCCCTCATTCCTGCCTTAGCCTACCCCTCATTCCTGCCTTAGCCTACACCTCATTCCTGCCAAAGTGTTAAGAGCGATGCACTGCTCTGTTGTATTTTAGAACTGAACTTTGTAAATAAACTCAAAGTATTAAGAGCGAGGCACTGCTCTGTTGTTCTATTAAGTGTTAAGTGCTCTGTTGATGTAAATGTTATTGTATATTTTTATTGAACTATTTTATCACACTTTTTTACTATTCTATTTTATTATTTGTATTATTACTGCCTATTTTTAAACTGAATCAAACCGCACTTTTTTTTCTTTTTTTTTTACTCCGTCTATTCTATTTATTATTTTTATTACTGCCTATTTTTAAACTGAGTGAAACCGTAAAACAGAGAGGCCTATTGGGATGTTAGATCCTAATGTGAAAAACTGTGATTTACCTTACCTTGCTACCTTTTTAAATCTTTTTTTATGATCGCATATGCCAGAATTTCTACTGCTGTGAAGCACTTTGAACTGCAATTTCTGTATGAAAAGTGCTATAGAAATAAAGTTTAAAAGTGTATTATGAATGGAGCAAGACGCTCCTCAGGCTGCACATGTCCTTCAACTTTGGAATTACCGCCTGACAGCTGTGCGCACTCGAGCCTTTAACCACTGCGTTTATAGAAACCATAACGGCAAACCTGATCATTCGCCACATCCACTTCTACTTCTACAGCTGTGACTGGTCTGAGTGCGTTCCCAAATGGTTTGGGATGACTTTCCCCGCTATAAGTGCATGTAACATTAACTAGCCCTATTGAATCCCAAGCATTCGTGGTTAGAGCGTCCATTTTGTCATTCAAATGCAACCTCTGAGCGCTATATGCCTCATTTCATTGACAGGAAAAAAAGAGGACTTTTCAGTCAATATAATGTTACAAACAAGCAGATATATCTGAGAGCATGACGGGTGAAATACAAATAGATCTGGGAGGCTTGAATCCTGCAGCAACTTAAGTTGCACTGCAGGTCAACACAGTACTCGCTACAATACACACACAACCTACGCACTGATCTACTCCTTAACACTTTGAGTGCCAGTGACGCTATATGTCGTTAGTTCATGCCGACCGTTGAATGCCAGCAACGACATATAGCGGTTGTTTGTCGTTTTTATTTTATTAGCGATTTGAATTCATATTTCATCAATCTAGTCTCACGTGTGTATGTGTGTGTGTGTGTGTGTGGTGTGTGTGTGTGTGTGTGTGTGTGTGTGTGTGTGTGTGTGTGTGTGTGTGTGTGTGTGTGTGTGTGTGTGTGTGTGTGTGTGTGTGCGCTGATCAGGAAATGAGAGAATAGATTTTTCAGCTGGCTTCTCTAGCATGCATAAGTACAAATATACTATCGATAATCTAGCGTTTATTTGAAAACTATTCATAAATAGGCCGAAAAATTACAACGTTTTTTGTGTATTCCAGAATATTCCAGTAAAGGCCGTTTATCACAGAATCTTTATATTTTCCTGAAACTTTCAAGAAAACTAGGGTTTTTCAAAATGGTATAAAACGGAAATTAACCGATTAAAAAACAATCCGTTTCGACAATGTTGACTGCAAACAAGTCATTGATAATCAACGGCCAGATTAGACACATAATTTAAGACATAGATTATGCGTTCACAACGCTATCATTGAAGTGGGTGATGGCATTCAACCATGTTTTAACCATGTTCACCAGTGGCATCCAAAGTGTTAAATGAGCTACGCACCTTGTATAACACTACACACTGTTATTCCTTAAATGAGCTACGCACCTTGTATAACACTACACACTGAGCTATTCCTTAAAGGAGCTATGCTACACTATGCACTGAGCTATTCCTTAAAAGAGCTATGATACTTGTATAACACTACACACTGAGCTATTCCTTAAAGGAGCTATGCTACTTTTATAACACTACACACTGAGCTATTCCTTAACCTCTTCCACCCGACGGGACCGGTACCGGTCCCAAAATGACATCTGGTCATAAATCAATATCTCCAGACTGTTCTATAAAAGTAGCGATTTTATTTTCAAACGTATTCAAGTATAAACATCATAACCATGTCACAACAGCATGTATAATGTGTATTATCATCAATACGCTAGTTTAGGAATGGGTTAAAGTGTTATTAGATAGATTTTCCTTTTCGAAATGTCTGTATATTTTGCGAGAGGCGACCATTTTGGAAAACGTTGAATCATGGGAATTGTAGTTGTTTTGCGGCCATGTTGTAGCGGACATCTATAGCTCTGGATTCAAGGTTCATAGTTCTGTATGTATTATTTTAATAACTCTTATTATTCGGGATAATATACCACAAAACGTACTGTAACATTATTGACAAATATTGAAACGCAGTTAGTTTCTCTTCCTATATTGTTAGCATGCAGCAACATGCATGCAGCAACAAATGCAAAAGTACAGGTTGGCAGACCAATGCTTTAACAATGATGAATTACAGTCCCCACAAGTCACTACCACACAAATAATCATAATGTTAAACAGTAGCAGTATATCTAGAAATACTATTTGTATATTTATATTTACCATTTGTAAGTGACATGTATACAATTCAACACTGGTTCGTCTGTATGTCAGTCAATGTCGTCGTAAAATATGTTGCCGTTTTAACAATAGAAAAACATCAACAATGCACAACACAACTGAATTCAATGCCGATTTGTCTGTATGACTGTCATTGTCAGGCCGCTGGGTTTGTTGCACTTGTGTCTCTTTCTGACACAATCTAATACCTTCCATACATTTTCTATCTGTTCATTGATGGATCAATGTGGCCGCAACCTATTTATTTGACGTGGTCATTTCGTACCTATTGTACTTTTTTTCTGATGAGAATGTGATGTTGTCTGACATCAAGGCCTGTAAATGAAAGCTGTAACAGCTGTTGATAGGGTAACCACGTTTTACGGAGTGATTAGACAAAAACAAGCTTGCTACTTCATTTGCGTAGCCCACAGTAGCGCCAAGCTAATGTGGAGAATAAAGGGCTAATCAGTCCAGGAGCAAATTTCAGCACCACACAGCAGCCCATTGAAAGTGGACAGCTCCCCTAGACCTACACACACACAAACACACACACACACACACACACACACACACACACACACACACACACACACACACACACACACACGCACACGCACACGCACACTCACACACGCACACACACTCACACACACACACACACACACACTCACACACTCACACACACACATACATGCACACATACACACACACATAGACAAAGCACACCATACTCAGGCAGCTGGTGATGGAGAGAGAGAGAGGGCACACACGTTCAAGTGTGTATGGATAGAGCCCATCTCAAGATGTGTGAGTAGCAAACAAAATAAAGTCGTTTCCCAGTCTCAAACACATCAATCCCAGGTAAGCACATACATGTGGTCCACTTAAAAAAAATATATATATATATTATCTTTTTCCCCCTCCATTTTTCCGTTTTTCTCCCATCCCAATGTTAGTCGTTATGCCAATTCCCAATCCCCTTCCTGGTCGTTGTGCACTTACCCCCCACAATCGGTCTGGGAGAGTGGAGGCTATCGCATGCTTCCTCATACACATGTGTAGCCAGCCCACCGCTTCTTTTTCACCTGGCAGCGCGGACTCTCACTGGGAGAGTGTAACGTGTGGAAGGGTCACACTACCTCTCCCAGATCCTTCCCTTGCTGTGCAGGCGCCCCGACCGAACTGTAGGAGTCGCTGTTTACAACAACCAGGACCCACCCCACCGGCTTTCCCACCCGCTGACACTGCCAATTGTGCCAGTATGGACGGCCGACCAAGCCGGAGGTACCGCAGCTGGATTAGATCCCAGTGTATCTGCGGTGGTAGACAGATGATTAGTCCGCTGCGCTACCCGGCCGCCCGTGTGGTCCACTTATACCAGATAGCAGCTGGCAGTGTCCGTGTTGGAGGTGTGTACCGCAATAATTCAGCGTGATTATCCAAAATGGCCGTCTGCTTCCATTCATTCAGACGCGCGAGTCAAAACAAGGAACTTGTTCGTCTTCTTCTGCACCCTTCTCGTTGCAATCAGACCTCGTCTGGGATCGCTTTCGGAGCAGACGCTCCTTGGCTACACCGGTGGTCAATCATTTTCGCCCATCAGCGGTGACTGGTCAGTTCTGGACCGTTTACAACCGGACACAGTCACTCGTCGGAACGGCTTGTCAAATGATGCTCGCCGGATATTTCATATTGTAACTCGAGACCCGAAGCACGCAATAGGTTGAGTGTGGTGACGATCGAAAGGGGGCAAATTCAAATTTCCAACAATGTATTGAATCATCGGGAGAAACCCACCCCGGAGTCGACAGACGAGAGCAAAGTGCCGCGACGTACTCATGTCCTCTAGTGCGTACTCCTGTTCTTAAAGTCCTTTAGTGCGTACTCCTGTTCTTAAAGTCCTTTAGTGCGTACTCCTGTTCTTAAAGTCCTTTAGTGAGTACTCCTGTTCTTAAAGTCCTCTGCAGGGGTTCTCAACCTTTATGCTGCCAAGGCACCCCTGTGTTCAATAAAATATTCCAGGGCACCCCTACATACGATAAATACTTTTCCGGTCCTGTCTTTTTGGCTACAATGATGACAAAAGTGCTGGCTTTCAAAATAATGTTTATTTAAGAAACCGGGAAACACATTTGTGTGTATATGCAGGCTATATAATGCATTATTAACAGGTGTTTCAGGTCTAAATGGCTTAGTACTGTTGACATTACACTGCTTGTAGTAGTAAATCAAATGGCATATTTCTTTAAATAAAATTACAGAAAATTATCACTAAAGTGCTATCTGTTGCAGCTGCACTTTTCCATAAAAATAGCATATTTGGATAAGTGTGACCATTTCTCAAAAACGGAAAATCATGTATTTGTTTTTAAATACAGAAAAGGATCACTAAAGTCCTATCTGTTGCAGCTGCACTGTTATCCATAAAAATAGAATATTTGGATATGTTTGACCATTTCTCAAAAAAAAAAAAATTATGTATTTTTTTTAAATACAGAAAAGGATCACCAAGTTACCATTTCTCAAAAAATATAAATAAATACAGAAAATAAGCACTCGTTCACTCAGTGGACATTTCTAGCTCAATGCGAGGTCTGCTGCTGCTGGCTAATAATACGGTCAATACGTGGGGAGATCTTTGACAAGGCAACACGCATGTCATCCTCAAGGCTCAACTTGGCCCTATATTTTGTTTTCAGAGCTGTCATGGATGAAAAGCCAGCTTCACACAGATATGTGGTGCTGAATGGTATCAACACCTTAACTGCTGCATCATGAGATACTTGGTACTCAGCACCACACTCTGAAACTAGCCAGGTGGTATCAGATGAGATTTCAATGAGTTCTTCCAAGAGTTTGGATGGAGATGTGTCAGGAAGCTTTGTCTCAATGTTGTCTGTAAAAAAAAATATTATCCAGAGTAACTTGGTGATCCTTTTCTGTGTTTTATTAAATAATGATTTTCAGATTTTGAGAAATGGTCAAACTTATCCAAATATGGTATTTTCATGGAAAACAGTGCAGCTGCAACAGATAGCACTTTAGTGATAATTTTCTGTAATCCAAAAATAAAAAAAAAAAATTTATCTCAAGGCACCCCTGGCAGCTCTCTGCGAGGCACCCCTGTTGAGAACCGCTGCTCTATAGTGCACACTCCTGTTCTTAAAGTCCTTGAGTGCGTACTCCTGTTCTTAAAGTCCTTTAGTGAGTAGGCTACTCCTGTTCTTAAAGTCCTTTAGTGAGTACTCCTGTTCTTAAAGTCCTTGAGTGCATACTTCTGTTCTTAAAGTCATTTAGTGCATACTCCTGTTCTTAAAGTAATTTAGTGCGTACTCCTGTTCTTAAAGTTTAATTAACGAAATTAATTAAAATAAAATACCAATTTGAAGAATATGTGACACATCTCCCCTCCCTGTTGAACAGTAGGAGTCGCTATGGTAACAACCATGACTCACCCGACCGGCTTCCCACTCACACTGACAATTGTAGGGACGACTGACCAAGCTGGAGATACCGCTGTGCTGGGAATTAAATCCGGGTTCTCTGCGGTGGTAAGCTCGGTGCTTAGACCCCGACACTACCCAGCCGCTCCCTCCCAAACAGAAGTTAAGAATATTAGTACAGTAAATGTGAATTTAAGCCAAAGAATGCCACCTACGAGTCTAGAATTATGCGTGTGAACTAACAGTGGCTGACTAATTAACGTCCACAGGCCAGCTGCCATCGTAAAACAAAGGCTTTCCCTCGGTGTTGAGCGTTAATGAGCCCAGTGGTGATGGAGTCATCGGTGGCCCTCTGCAGATGATGAGGCGAGGGGTGGAGGAGGCGAGGAGAGGAGGAGGCGAGGAGGGGAGGAGGGGAGGAGGGGAGGAGGCGAGGAGGGGAGGGAGGAGAGGAGGGGAGGAGGCGAGGAAGGAGGCGAGGGAGGAGGAGGCGAGGAGGGGAGGAGGCGAGGAGGCGAGGAGGGGAGGAGGCGAGGAGGGGAGGGGAGGAGGCGAGGGAGGAGGAGGGGAGGAGGGGAGGAGGGGAGGAGGCGAGAGAGGAGGAGGCGAGGGAGGAGGAGGCGAGGAAGGGAGGAGGAGGCGAGGATGAGGGGAGGAGGGGAGGAGGCGAGAGAGGAGGAGGCGAGGGAGGAGGAGGCGAGGAAGGGAGGAGGAGGCGAGGAGGAGGGGAGGAGGCGAGGAGGCGAGGGAGGAGTGGGTAGATGGCAAGACTGATTAGAACCAGAGGGTCAAGGTAGCTTATTGAAATGCCATGGATGCCCAGCGGTCAGGCCATTGATGAGACACCGTGCCACAGCAGTGCTGGAGTACCACAGGCACACACACTGACACGTGTACACACACAGCGTTATAGGCAGCAGGCAGGCAGGAGTATTTGAATATTTACAGCGAGGTGTGAACATACTGAAACACATAAGCACTCCATCTTGTCTGGCAGAGCCTGTTTCACCCACAGACCCGTCGAGACTTGAACGCGTGCCACACGGCTGTGGCGGCCTGCATCCTTGTGATAAAAGCCGGGGGGGGGGGGGATTACACACGCTCTCTGTGGCCAGAAGCGAACATAATCATTAGTGGAGAATGACTGACTGGTTGGGCTGGCTGGTTGAAATGTCACCTGGTCAAACTGTCACCCTCGACTAATGACCTCTGTGTCTGAATATAAAATAATACGCGGCATTAGTCAGTCAATATCTGTTGATTAGAATTGGTTGAACACACACACACATGCACACACACACGCACACACACACACACACACACACACACACACACACACACACACACACACACATACACACAAATTGATTCCATTTTCAACTTGATCAGAAGGTGCTTGTGAATTATTTAATATATATATATAATAGAGGCTTCTCAGTGAATGTTTAGAATGCCCATTCTTCCTCCATGTTGCATTCTTGCCACACGATGCTGCTGTTATGACAAACTGTGTCATGACAAACATGGCTGTGTGTGTGTGTGTGTGTGTGTGTGTGTGTGGGGGGGGGGGGGGGGGGTTCTCTGGTCAGCACGCCACCCATGCCTGTTTTTAAGTTCCAGCTGAGAGGTAGGAGCTGGAAAAGATAACGGCTCCATAGCCTGAAGTCTTATCTGATACAGGTTCAAAGTGTCTAACAATCCCACAGAAAATTTGCGTTTTACAAAGGTTTTTGTAATGTGTGTACCGGCATTAATTCGGCATGATTATCCAAAATGGCCGTCCGCCTCCATGAATTCCGAGGCTCTAGTAAAAACAAAGGAATTCCCTGGCTTCTTCAACCCCTTTCTCGTTGCGATCAGCCCCTGCATGGGATAGCGTTGGCTCCAGAATTGAATTGGCTACAAAGGTGGTCAATCATTTTCGCCATCAACAGTCAAGTCAAGTCAAGTCAAGAGTTTTATTTGTCACGGCATACAAGTATACAATGAAATGCGGGTGGTCTTGCCCGCAACGATGTGCATAATACAATAGTAATAACATATAATAGAATCCAATAGAACAACATTGTGCAATAAAACAAGTAAACAGAGTAGGGCATATCGGTATATGTACATAAGTTATTTACAGAGCATGGTAGGACATGCTAGGTCCTGTGGTAGTGCAATACACTGTTGGCTACGGATGAGGCACTGGGTCTTTCTGTACATGCTATTTTATACAATCTCAGGTTATACTATACTATTCTTAAAGTGACCTTTCCTTAGTGGCCATAAGTGTGGGTGTGTGCAGCATGAGTGTGTGCCTGCTCATGTTAAAGTGGCTGCTAGTGTGTGAGCGTGTACAGTGTGTGTGTGTCGTGTGTGTGCTCATGTGTGCTTGTGTGTGGAGAGTTCAGTGTTCAAGGCTCTGATGGCCTGGGGGAAGAAGCTGAGCCGAAGTCTCTCTGTCCTAGTAGCTGGTGTTCGCAGGCGTCTGCCTGACCTGAGCAGCATGAACAGGCTGTTGTTGGGGTGGTGAGGGTCTTTCATTATTCTGCAGGCTCTGGATTTGCACCTCTTGTTGTATAGAACCTGCAGGGGTGGTAGTGCAATACCCGTGGTACGCTCGGCTGAGCGCACCACTCTCTGTAGGGCCTTCTTGTCCTGTGCCGTGCTGTTTCCATACCAGGCAGTGATGTTTCCGGTCAA
>NC_140176.1:14840855-14863355 GCF_963971535.1 Notolepis coatsorum
AAGTTGACACAAATCCCAGCTGTTTTGGTAGACCTGTGTGTGTGTGGTTGTGTGTGTGTGTGTGTGTGTGTGTGTGTGTGTGTGTGTGTGTGTGTGTGTGTGTGTGTGTGTGTGTGTGTGTGTGTGTGTGTGTGTGTGTGTGTGTGTGTGTGTGTGTGTGTGTGTGTGTGTGTGTGTGTGCGTGCGTGCGTGCGTGCGTGCGTGCGTGCGTGTGTTATATATTATAATTATATATAACGTTAAGATCTCTGTGTGGAGGCGGCTGGGTGGCGCAGCGGAGATTGCGCTCGTCACCAATGCGAGAGTCTCCGGTCTCTAATCCAGGTGTCAGCATTGCCTCCGGCTTGGGCCAGCTGTCATACTAACTCGTTTGGCTAGCGGGAGGGAAGTCGATGGGGTGGTAATCTGGCGTTGTGGACAGCGACTCCTACAGGTCAGGTCAGGGCGCCTGCACAGCAAAAGACAGGAAGTGGTGAAGGCAGTGTGACCTCCCACGCGTTACACTTCACCAATGAGAGTCTGCGCTGTCAGGTGAAAAGAGAGCCGCTGGCTGTCTCCGCATGTGTCGGAGGAAGCATGTGGTAGACCTCAGGGCTCCCTTGACCGACCAGTAGGGGGCACATGCGCACAACGACCAGGTAGGGGAGGGGGGAATTGGCATAACGACTGAATTGGGATGGGAGGAAAAAGCACAGAAAATCAGGAGAAAAAGAGGATACTTTTTTTTTCTTTTTTTTTAATATCTCTGTCAGGGAATCTGTCAACGTTTTCTTTGATGTTGACAGCTTTCACGGTGACCCTCAGGACACGACCTATAGAATACTCTTCTGCATAGTAAGGCCCGCCTCCAGAAGAAGAGATAACCAACCGGTGGAATACTTTTACTGAAACTAAATATATCAAGATGGATCTTCCAAATAATGTTTATTTTACAGATCGCCATGTTTTCTTACTTGTATATTCTACATTTACATCACTATGACTAGTATTTAAAATGTGTTTTAGAATCAGAGGATCTGCTTAATGAGGTAGGAAAGACTGCATGAGAAGGTGAGGATGGGGCTGTGAATTGGCTCAAATGTGCAACAAATGTAAATAGTCATTAATATCCAAGATACATACGTACATACAAAAAGTTTAAAAGCTATAATACATTGTATAGGAGTAGCCAATAAGATGATCCCCCACTCCCCCATGAACAATATCATTGTTCATTGCGATGTTTCACTGTGGACATAATTTATATGCCAATTCGGTAAACATCGCCCAACCATAGTTTCCTTGTGTATTCCTATCAAATTATGTTTTCTGTAACATTACTGTTACTGTGTAACGCAACGTTATTTCCCTTCGATATATACAGGATATACTGTATGACTTTGATGAAAGTTAACTTTGCTTAGAAGCGGCGGCCATATTCGGTCCTTCCGTCTGTCTGTCCATCCATCCGTCCTTCCGTCCATCCATCCATCGCTCTCGTCATTTAATGAGATCACATTGCTCATCAAGGTTCATTTGATGTGCACAGTTATACCCAGATTTAATTAGGCCCACTGCTGAAAGGCTTGCCTACACGCATCAGCTTCCTAAAATAATGACACATTTACATTTAACCATTTAACCTATTTCTAATTATTTTTCCTTTTACATTTTTTTTGTTTACAATGGTGGAAAGTTCAGTCAAATGACAAACAGATGTGTCGCCAATTATCATGCATCATGAACAGCTCGCTATCGTGTTTCTGTCATTGAGTTTCTGGCTCTTTATTTCACACAACTGAGCTAGTGTGGCTGGGCTGTGGGTTGCTGTTGGCACGACCTGAATGCTCTTCCTTTGTGTCAAACTGGCTCATCGGTTGCACCTCCAGCCAGTCAAAATCAATGGGGCAGTGGGCAACTGGGGCTCAGTGCGGGGCAGATGGTAGGAGAATGACCCTTTCCTCCAAGTGGGCGCGCTCAGTACATACTAATAGGTCAACTGTGAATCTCATTGGGCACCAATGTCACATGATGTCCTAACCTAGGACAACTACACGTCGCTTGTGAAATGTAACGAAGAGAGATTTGAGCGGTCATTTTGGGGAAAGGAGACGTCCACCCATTTTAATAATTCACATTTCTTTGCCCTTTGAAAAGGATGCTCCGGTCCATCGGCTGCCAATCAAAATCAGCCGTAATACATTGCTGATTTATAGATTGGTGGTCTCTTAATGTAGCTGATCTGCTGGTGTTACACCCAAACCAGTCCCCCGAGAGGCATCCAGCATGGTGGAAAGACACAAAACGAGGAAGAGCTCTAAACTCAGAAAAGATAAACAAGACAGCAAGCTGCTAGTAACCGACTAAGCTAACAGTATAATTATTTTGGCTGCTGATGGCTATACACCGGCACTGGCAGATGACGGAGTTCTGCAGATCTTCTGTGTTATCTTCCGTTGCCTTTGCCCCAACTCAATGCAAGCGGGAGCAGTCGGTGCCCAGTCAGATCGGGGGGGGGGGGTTGATGGGGGAGAGATTGGGGCGTGTGAGGGTGACATAGCCAAACGAACCTGTGACCCATGATTGCTCAATTCAAACAGGGCACATTTCAATCAGAACAAATCAACGTCCTCATTACCGTGTACAAGTTTGCAGCTGCATCAAAGTAGCTAATGAAGGCTAATGAGGTCACGAGAGTTACTCTGACTCTTACTACGAGCACGAGATCAGAGGGGGTGATCTCAGTGTTTTATATCATGTGAATTCAGTGGGATAGTCATGAAGTACCACATCATGCATCTATACCTGCACCAGTCCTGCATTAGTACCACAATAGCTCCTGTAGCCTGTTCTTTCTCACCAACACGGTCTCACCAAAAAAAACGTAAATGAAGTAGGACATTAGCACTATAGTCCATTTACTTTTCTGATAACTACATCACATGTAACAGTGTTTATCAATTCAAAAAAATGTATAAAAAAGAAATTTAGTCAGTATGAAAATCAAAATGTGATCTGAATAGTGAGATCTTTTCTTTTTTTTCTCTCTTCTCTTTCTTTTCTTCTTTATTCTTTATCATTATTATTATTATTTAAATGTTTCTTGTTTAACTGTGGATTGTGTTTCTTTTATAATGGTATAAATGATTATTTTTGTAAATAAGGTTGTACGCCGACCATTAAGAAAATACATGTTAGTTTAGGAATAAGGGGCAGGTAACTATAAGATTTATTCTTCTTCCTGCTCCTTTTGTCCATGGAATGACTATTTATGATTTTTTTTTAATGAAGAAACTATGATTGTATTATTCCATGTGGCAAATAAAAACTCTGAACTGAACTGAACTGAACTGAACTGCATAACTCATGTACATGTTCAGACAAGCTTCATTTTTGGTTATTAGTGATACCCTAATACCCCAATTCAATGTGATGAATGAATGGATGCCTGAAGCACCTCTGTTACACATTCAGGATCTTCGTCTTCGTGTTGTTCTCAGTTTGGTGTCCGTCTCTCCCCTTCAGCCCTCTTCCTCCTCTTCTCTTCAATCATCTCTCTCTCTCTCTCTCTCTCTCTCTGCTTCTCTCTGTTTCCCATTGTCCTACAGTACCTCTCTCGGTCTGTCTGTTTCTCTGACTTTCTCTCTCTCTCTTTCTTCCTCTCATCTTTGGATGTGGCGGGTGGCGACATATGAAAACACACACACACACACACACACACACACACACACACACACACACACACACACACACACACACACACACACACACACACACACACACACACACACACACACACACACACACACACACACACACACACACACACACACACACACACACACACACACACACACACACACACACACACACACACACACACACACACACACACACACACACACACAGAAGGTGTCTTCCCCCGAGCTCACTTGTAGCTGCTGTGAAAACTAGCTGCATGATTGAATGATGTTAGCACAACTCCTAGGGTGTCGCTTCCGTTGAGATGAATGGCGCCGCACGGATATATTTCCATGTCTAGTTGTGTTTGTTTTGCACATACAGCCATATCATCAGTACAGTATGTCACCAATCCCAAGCACCGCCTACCTTGGAAACAGCATGGCAACCACCTTTAGCTTGTCCTGCATGCCATTCGGTCACATTTTGATGAGCTCGGAACACCGAGCCATTTTTCTATGAACATGTCCCTACTTGGATTATCTGCAGTGGAGGATGTTTAAAAGATGTACCCGGACAGTGGAGGATGTTTAAAAGATGTACCCGGACAGTGGAGGATGTTTAAAAGTCATCAACAGGTTAGAGCAGCCACACAGCCCATGTAACAGGTTATATAGGAAATAGGCCTAACATAATCATTTGGTGTCTTATTACTTGATCTTGTAAACAATCACAATGGAACAGTAATATCATGCTTTTCCAGTGTTTTACCTACTCTACCTACTCCACTGCATAGAAATTAGGCATTTTCTTTTGAAAGTGGTTACCAATGTAATAAAAAAAAGTCAACCAACGAACTCGATTCTTGTACCGGATCTCCTCTCTGGTAAACAAGAATACCCTGAAGACTCTGGCAGGAGCACTCATTCAAGGGTACTACGACTATGCTTGCACCTCATGGTACCAAAGCACCTCAAAGGCACTAAAAAACAAAGTACAAACATCTCAAAACAAGTTAGTCAGACTAGTTCAAGTTCTTTAATAGTTGTCATACAGAAGTACAGAATACTTTCATACAAAATGCTTCTTACTGTTACGCTCCAGAGACTGTGCTAGACAAGATAGTATCAAATAACATAATAACATAATATAGCATGAATTTAGAAGAAGAAATGAGGTCACAGTGTTCGGTATAGACATATGCTGCTTGACCTGACTCCTAGAACCCACCTCACCCCTGCCCACTTTGACAACCTAGGATGGCTTAGAGTAGACGACAGAGTACAGCAACTTGCAATGGGCCTGGTCTACAAGATACACTACACGACCAAGGTACCCATGTACATGTCAAAATACTTCCCAAAGGTCAGTGAATACCACGATCACAACACCAGAGGGAGCTCCACAAATCATGTTAAACCCAGATTCGGCTCAAACAAGGGACTAAACACGTTTTGCAATTATGCCACATCAATGTGGAACGCCCTACCCAAAGAAGTAAAGGAATGTGAATCACTACCCACTTTCAAAAACACTCTCAAAGAACACCTACGGGAGAATGCAATTCGAAACTGGCCCCTACAAATGTCCTAACCCAGTTGTACAGTAAATTACCAAGTATGGCTTTGTCAGTATTCCAATGTACAGTGTACAGTGTCCAACACCCCCCCCCCCCCCACCTCCAATGTACAGCCCCCACCCACCCACCCAACCTCCTCCAATGTACAGTTTCTACGTTGAATGTATATACACTCTTTTTCTGGACACTTTTTGTATCACAAACAGTGCTGTATTTGCAAATCTGATATGTCATAAATGTATAGATGTAGCAGTACTGTCTATCTGTATGTCATGTATGTCATATATGTTATGATGAATTGAAAATGGGGGACCCTGATGTAAACAAGACCAAAGTTCTCTTGCATCCCCTTAACAATTGTATGTATTGAGCTGTACTGTACTATACCCATTCTGAAATCTGTTAATAAACGTTTCAATCAATCAATCAATCAATCAATCAATCAATCAATCAATCAATCAATCAATCAATCAATCAATCAATCAATCAATCAATCAATGGTTACAGGCAGCCATGCTGGAAGAAAGAGAACAGCACATATGGGGGGTGACAGTGGCTCAGGAGGTAGAGCAGTCGTCTGGTAATCCGGAGGTTCCCGGTTCGATTCCCCCCCCCCGGAACCCTTTCTTATTATTCCCATGTTTGTGAAGATGGCGAAACACAAAAAAAACGAAAAGAGTACAACTAAGCAGCATGTCGGGCAGCGGGCAGCGGGTCGAAGTGTCCTTGAGCGAGACACTTAACCCCTAATTGCCCCCGATGAGCAGGTTGCCACCTTGCATGGTTGCCTCCGCCCCGTCGGTGTGTGAATGTATGAGTGAATGGGTCAAATGTGAGGAACTAAATTGTAAAGCGCTTTGGATAAAGGCGCTATATAAATGCAGCCATTTACCATTTAACTACACAGACATTCCGTGCAAGGCCTCAATTATACAGTAACTCCATGTCCCTGACTTCAACCTGCCAGTCAACTATAATGAGAGCTTGTACAGTGTACTCCTTTAGTCTCATAAGATCAAGGGGGGGGGGGGGGGGGGGGTTGTGCCGCTGTCGACAGCGCCGCGTGGCAATGAACAGGACTAGGAGTATCTTATATGTTGACGTGTGTTTTGTCTGGTAGGTACAGAGATGGCATCCATTATATTCTACTAAAACTGAATCAAACCATAAACAAAAAACGCTCATTTTACCCTTGCTATTATGTTACTTATTTTAACTTTTATTTCTACGCCCCACTATCCCCTGGGTGCATACTATGACCTTTATCATGTTTTGTGACAGATTACAGAAATTCAAGAAGCCTATTGGAACGTCAGGTTCTGATATGATTTGATTAATATATCTGCATTATATTATCCCACTTTATGCTTTGCTCTTGCTGCTTGTTTCACACTGATTTTATGTCTTATTTCTTACTGGTGTAAAGCACTTTGAACTGCAATCCCCTGTATGAAAGATGCTATACAAATACAGTTATTATTATTATTATTATTATTATTATTATTATTATTATTATTATTATTATTATTATTATTATTATTATTATTATTATTATTATTATTATTATTATTATTAATAATAATAAATATTATTATTATTATTATTATTATTATTATTATTATTATTATTATTATTATTATTATTATTATTATTATTATTATTATTATTATTATTATTATTATTATTATTATTATTATTATTATTATTATTATTATTATTATTATTATATTGAGCCCTGTTGTTTGACCTGGGCCTCCAGGAGGAGACACTGACTTTATGGGGACTGTTAGCTCTCGGGTCAATCATACGAGTGCAGTAGGATCAGATGCTGTAACTGTTCACACAACTGTTCAAACTGTGTGCTCTCTGGCAAACAACATGGACAAACTACTGCCCTATACTGTAATCATAGTAATCATAATTAACTACCCACTATAGTTCAGAGCGTGTCTGTACAATATATAACTCTTGAGTAACAGACAAATGAATTCAATGAAGTCAACCGCGACAGCCGCCTGTGCAATAATCACCAGCTTTAACCACGGGCCGTCGGATGGATATATAATTCCGTGAACGCCTGTACTGTGCTCTCCATTAAAATATACTGTACGTGAACGCTTTAGTTTAGTTCAGAGCATGTCTGTACACTATAAAAAGTTTATAGAACTCTTGAGTAACAGACAAATTAATTCAATGAAGTAAATGGCCCGACAGCCACCTGTCACCAGCTATAATGGGGCTGATCTCTCTGTGCCATGGGCCGTCGGATGGATATAATCACCGGTGTAATTCGAGCGCCCCTACTGGTTGAACCTGGCAGTGCCGTTAACCTGGCAACACCCGCGCAGCAGAGCGTGAAGTCCTAAGAGCTGAATCTGTACATACATACTACTATAGTCTACCATATATTCTGTATGATATTATGTACAACAGTGCTGTATATATAGCCTATATCCTATATCTGTACATATACATTACATTTACATTTACATTTAGTCATTTAGCTGACGCTTTTATCCAAAGCGACTTACAAGTTCTGTACGACAAGTCATCAGGAAGGGCACAACTCTATCAGCTGAGTAACAATGTTCATCAAAGTGTTGAGTGCTACAGTGTAGGTTAGTTTATTAGGACAAGTGTAAGGTTAGTTAGGGTTATTTTTTTATATATATATATATATATATATATATATATATATATATATATACATATACATAATCATACATATACATATCACTTACCTACTCTAGTCTAGTTAACTAGTTACGCTGCTGGCCAGTGTGACTACTACCATACTGTCTACCTGTATCACTGTACATATTTATATTACAATCTGATTATCACTACATTCAGTAGTACTTTAATCACCTGTACATTGTATAATTACTATTGCACTTTTGTATACATTTTAATCTAATCTAATCAGTGGTAAAGTTGGACCTGACGGTGTACAGTGTAAAGTTGAACCTGATGGTGTACAGTATAAAGTTGGACCTGACGGTGTACAGTGTAAAGTTGGACCTGATGGTGTACAGTATAAAGTTGGACCTGACGGTGTACAGTATAAAGTTGGACCTGACGGTGTACAGTATAAAGTTGGACCTGATGGTGTACAGTATAAAGTTGGACCTGACGGTGTACAGTATAAAGTTGGACCTGGCGGTGTACAGTATAAAGTTGGACCTGATGGTGTACAGTATAAAGTTGGACCTGACGGTGTACAGTATAAAGTTGGACCTGACGGTGTACAGTATAAAGTTGGACCTGACGGTGTACAGTGTAAAGTTGGACCTGACGGTGTACAGTATAAAGTTGGACCTGACGGTGTACAGTATAAAGTTGGACCTGATGGTGTACAGTATAAAGTTGGACCTGACGGTGTACAGTATAAAGTTGGACCTGACGGTGTACAGTATAAAGTTGGACCTGATGGTGTACAGTATAAAGTTGGACCTGATGGTGTACAGTATAAAGTTGGACCTGATGGTGTACAGTATAAAGTTGGACCTGACGGTGTACAGTATAAAGTTGGACCTGATGGTGTACAGTATAAAGTTGGACCTGATGGTGTACAGTATAAAGTTGGACCTGACGGTGTACAGTATAAAGTTGGACCTGATGGTGTACAGTATAAAGTTGGACCTGACGGTGTACAGTATAAAGTTGGACCTGATGGTGTACAGAATAAAGTTGGACCTGACGGTGTACAGTATAAAGTTGGACCTGGCGGTGTACAGTGGTAAAGTTGGACCTGATGGTGTACAGTATAAAGTTGGACCTGATGGTGTACAGTGTAAAGTTGGACCTGATGGTGTACAGTATAAAGTTGGACCTGATGGTGTACAGTATAAAGTTGGACCTGATGGTGTACAGTATAAAGTTGAACCTGATGGTGTACAGTGTAAAGTTGGACCTGATGGTGTACAGTGGTAAAGTTGGACCTGACGGTGTACAGTGTAAAGTTGGACCTGATGGTGTACAGTGTAAAGTTGGACCTGATGGTGTACAGTATAAAGTTGGACCTGATGGTGTACAGTGTAAAGTTGGACCTGATGGTGTACAGTGTAAAGTTGGACCTGATGGTGTACAGTGGTAAAGTTGGACCTGATGGTGTACAGTATAAAGTTGGACCTGATGGTGTACAGTGTAAAGTTGGACCTGATGGTGTACAGTATAAAGTTGGACCTGACGGTGTACAGTATAAAGTTGGACCTGATGGTGTACAGTGTAAAGTTGGACCTGACGGTGTACAGTATAAAGTTGGACCTGACGGTGTACAGTATAAAGTTGGACCTGACGGTGTACAGTATAAAGTTGGACCTGACGGTGTACAGTATAAAGTTGGACCTGATGGTGTACAGTATAAAGTTGGACCTGACGGTGTACAGTGTAAAGTTGGACCTGACGGTGTACAGTGTAAAGTTGGACCTGATGGTGTACAGTATAAAGTTGGACCTGATGGTGTGTACAGTGTAAAGTTGGACCTGACGGTGTACAGTATAAAGTTGGACCTGACGGTGTACAGTATAAAGTTGGACCTGATGGTGTACAGTGTAAAGTTGGACCTGACGGTGTACAGTGTAAAGTTGGACCTGACGGTGTACAGTGTAAAGTTGGACCTGATGGTGTACAGTGTAAAGTTGGACCTGACGTGTACAGTGTAAAGTTGGACCTGACGGTGTACAGTGTAAAGTTGGACCTGACGGTGTACAGTGTAAAGTTGGACCTGATGGTGTACAGTATAAAGTTGGACCTGATGGTGTACAGTATAAAGTCGGACCTGACGGTGTACAGTATAAAGTTGGACCTGATGGTGTACAGTATAAAGTTGGACCTGATGGTGTACAGTATAAAGTTGGACCTGATGGTGTACAGTATAAAGTTGGACCTGATGGTGTACAGTATAAAGTTGGAGCTGACGGTGTACAGTATAAAGTTGGACCTGATGGTGTACAGTATAAAGTTGGACCTGATGGTGTACAGTATAAAGTCGGACCTGACGGTGTACAGTATAAAGTTGGACCTGATGGTGTACAGTATAAAGTTGGACCTGATGGTGTACAGTATAAAGTTGGAGCTGACGGTGTACAGTATAAAGTTGGACCTGATGGTGTACAGTATAAAGTTGGACCTGATGGTGTACAGTATAAAGTCGGACCTGACGGTGTACAGTATAAAGTTGGACCTGATGGTGTACAGTATAAAGTTGGACCTGACGTGTACAGTATAAAGTTGGACCTGATGGTGTACAGTATAAAGTTGGACCTGACGGTGTACAGTGTAAAGTCGGACCTGATGGTGTACAGTATAAAGTTGGACCTGATGGTGTACAGTGTAAAGTTGGACCTGATGGTGTACAGTATAAAGTTGGACCTGACGGTGTATACAGTGTAAAGTTGGACCTGACGGTGTACAGTGGTAAAGTTGGACCTGATGGTGTACAGTGTAAAGTTGGACCTGACGTGTACAGTGTAAAGTTGGACCTGATGGTGTACAGTGTAAAGTTGGACCTGACGTGTACAGTGTAAAGTTGGACCTGATGGTGTACAGTGTAAAGTTGGACCTGACGGTGTACAGTGTAAAGTTGGACCTGACGTGTACAGTATAAAGTTGGACCTGATGGTGTACAGTATAAAGTTGGACCTGATGGTGTACAGTGTAAAGTTGGACCTGATGGTGTACAGTGTAAAGTTGGACCTGATGGTGTACAGTGTAAAGTTGGACCTGATGGTGTACAGTATAAAGTTGGACCTGATGGTGTACAGTATAAAGTTGGACCTGATGGTGTACAGTGTAAAGTTGGACCTGATGGTGTACAGTATAAAGTTGGACCTGATGGTGTACAGTATAAAGTTGGACCTGATGGTGTACAGTATAAAGTTGGACCTGATGGTGTACAGTATAAAGTTGGACCTGATGGTGTACAGTATAAAGTTGGACCTGATGGTGTACAGTATAAAGTTGGACCTGATGGTGTACAGTATAAAGTTGGACCTGATGGTGTACAGTATAAAGTTGGACCTGATGGTGTACAGTATAAAGTTGGACCTGATGGTGTACAGTATAAAGTTGGACCTGATGGTGTACAGTATAAAGTTGGACCTGATGGTGTACAGTGGTAAAGTTGGACCTGATGGTGTACAGTATAAAGTTGGACCTGATGGTGTACAGTATAAAGTTGGACCTGATGGTGTACAGTATAAAGTTGGACCTGATGGTGTACAGTATAAAGTTGGACCTGATGGTGTACAGTATAAAGTTGGACCTGATGGTGTACAGTATAAAGTTGGACCTGATGGTGTACAGTATAAAGTTGGACCTGATGGTGTACAGTATAAAGTTGGACCTGATGGTGTACAGTATAAAGTTGGACCTGATGGTGTACAGTATAAAGTTGGACCTGATGGTGTACAGTATAAAGTTGGACCTGATGGTGTACAGTGGTAAAGTTGGACCTGATGGTGTACAGTATAAAGTTGGACCTGACGGTGTACAGTGTAAAGTTGGACCTGACGGTGTACAGTGGTAAAGTTGGACCTGATGGTGTACAGTATAAAGTTGGACCTGACGGTGTACAGTATAAAGTTGGACCTGATGGTGTACAGTATAAAGTTGGACCTGATGGTGTACAGTATAAAGTTGGACCTGATGGTGTACAGTATAAAGTTGGACCTGATGGTGTACAGTATAAAGTTGGACCTGATGGTGTACAGTATAAAGTTGGACCTGACGGTGTACAGTATAAAGTTGGACCTGACGGTGTACAGTATAAAGTTGGACCTGACGGTGTACAGTATAAAGTTGGACCTGATGGTGTACAGTATAAAGTTGGACCTGATGGTGTACAGTGTAAAGTTGGACCTGATGGTGTACAGTATAAAGTTAGACCTGATGGTGTACAGTGTAAAGTTGGACCTGATGGTGTACAGTATAAAGTTAGACCTGATGGTGTACAGTATAAAGTTGGACCTGATGGTGTACAGTGTAAAGTTGGACCTGATGGTGTACAGTATAAAGTTGGACCTGATGGTGTACAGTATAAAGTTGGACCTGACGGTGTACAGTATAAAGTTGGACCTGATGGTGTACAGTATAAAGTTGGACCTGATGGTGTACAGTATAAAGTTGGACCTGATGGTGTACAGTGTAAAGTTGGACCTGATGGTGTACAGTATAAAGTTAGACCTGATGGTGTACAGTGTAAAGTTGGACCTGATGGTGTACAGTATAAAGTTAGACCTGATGGTGTACAGTATAAAGTTGGACCTGATGGTGTACAGTATAAAGTTGGACCTGATGGTGTACAGTGTAAAGTTGGACCTGATGGTGTACAGTATAAAGTTAGACCTGATGGTGTACAGTGTAAAGTTGGACCTGATGGTGTACAGTATAAAGTTAGACCTGATGGTGTACAGTATAAAGTTGGACCTGATGGTGTACAGTATAAAGTTGGACCTGATGGTGTACAGTGTAAAGTTGGACCTGACGGTGTACAGTATAAAGTTGGACCTGATGGTGTACAGTATAAAGTTGGACCTGACGGTGTACAGTATAAAGTTGGACCTGATGGTGTACAGTATAAAGTTGGACCTGATGGTGTACAGTGTAAAGTTGGACCTGATGGTGTACAGTATAAAGTTAGACCTGATGGTGTACAGTGTAAAGTTGGACCTGATGGTGTACAGTATAAAGTTAGACCTGATGGTGTACAGTATAAAGTTGGACCTGATGGTGTACAGTATAAAGTTGGACCTGATGGTGTACAGTGTAAAGTTGGACCTGACGGTGTACAGTATAAAGTTGGACCTGATGGTGTACAGTATAAAGTTGGACCTGACGGTGTACAGTATAAAGTTGGACCTGATGGTGTACAGTATAAAGTTGGACCTGATGGTGTACAGTGTAAAGTTGGACCTGATGGTGTACAGTGGTAAAGTTGGACCTGATGGTGTACAGTGTAAAGTTGGACCTGATGGTGTACAGTATAAAGTTGGACCTGATGGTGTACAGTATAAAGTTGGACCTGATGGTGTACAGTATAAAGTTGGACCTGATGGTGTACAGTATAAAGTTGGACCTGATGGTGTACAGTATAAAGTTGGACCTGATGGTGTACAGTATAAAGTTGGACCTGATGGTGTACAGTATAAAGTTGGACCTGATGGTGTACAGTATAAAGTTGGACCTGATGGTGTACAGTGTAAAGTTGGACCTGATGGTGTACAGTGGTAAAGTTGGACCTGATGGTGTACAGTGTAAAGTTGGACCTGATGGTGTACAGTGGTAAAGTTGGACCTGATGGTGTACAGTATAAAGTTGGACCTGATGGTGTACAGTATAAAGTTGGACCTGATGGTGTACAGTGTAAAGTTGGACCTGATGGTGTACAGTGGTAAAGTTGGACCTGATGGTGTACAGTATAAAGTTGGACCTGACGGTGTACAGTGTAAAGTTGGACCTGATGGTGTACAGTATAAAGTTGGACCTGATGGTGTACAGTATAAAGTTGGACCTGATGGTGTACAGTGTAAAGTTGGACCTGATGGTGTACAGTATAAAGTTGGACCTGATGGTGTACAGTATAAAGTTGGACCTGACGGTGTACAGTATAAAGTTGGACCTGATGGGGTACAGTGGTAAAGTTGGACCTGATGGTGTACAGTATAAAGTTGGACCTGACGGTGTACAGTATAAAGTTGGACCTGATGGTGTACAGTATAAAGTTGGACCTGATGGTGTACAGTATAAAGTTGGACCTGATGGTGTACAGTATAAAGTTGGACCTGATGGTGTACAGTATAAAGTTGGACCTGATGGTGTACAGTATAAAGTTGGACCTGATGGTGTACAGTATAAAGTTGGACCTGATGGTGTACAGTATAAAGTTGGACCTGATGGTGTACAGTATAAAGTTGGACCTGATGGTGTACAGTATAAAGTTGGACCTGATGGTGTACAGTATAAAGTTGGACCTACTCCGCTCTAAACGAAGACGTATGAGTCATTTATCGCCTCAGGGGTTCTGTTTTTAGCCACAAGGACAGCAGTGGACTCTATAACCTACAGTAGGAACCTTCCGCTGCTCCAGAGACATCCTGAATATATACTGTACTGTATACTTGGACACCTCACACAGCTGTTCTGGGGGCGACACTTAACCCTTTCACTGCCACCACGGTCACCGGCGTCGGTAGTGTGATAGTAAAGGGTTAACCTTCTGTAGTGTGGCAGTGAAAGGGTTATAAGCAGCCTTCCTGTGATAATATAGTCTGGCCCTGGACTTTTTTATCTCGGGTTATATTTGTACTGTATATTTGTACTGTATATTTTATTCTATTCTTACTATTAGGCCATTTGTTTTGTTTTGTTATTCTTATTCTATTCTATTCTATTATTATTTGTTCTGTCTAAATGTTTAATGTGAGCGATTTTTGTAGTGTCAAATTTCCCTGGGGATAATTAAAGTATTTCTATTCTATTCTATTCTGTTCTGTTAGACAATGCAGAGGAGCAGTGAATAGTGAACAAACAGTGAACTTGTGTTTTGTTCAACATGGACAGTTATATTTAGGTGTGTTGAACCTCAGTGTGAAACACTTTTCCTCAGTGAGTCACAGCCATTTATTTGGATATTGTTCTGGGACGTTTTTTAGTAGGCAATGTAAAAAATATATCCATGTTGGGGTTGGGCATCGTTTGGATTTGAACGATTCCGGTTCCCGATTCCGATTCTCCATTTCGATTCCTGTTCTAAACGATTCTCGGTTTCGATTCTTTGAGGTGCAGGTCAAAACAGGTCACAGCTTATTTCGCAGGAGATATATATATATATATTTTTTTTTATCTTTTATTTTCTTCATACTATTCACACTGTCAGTTGACTTAATACAGTTTAATTTGGTTGCTGTACTGTAACTAGGGTATTAATTAACAAAGTAAGATTTTTTATTTTTTTATTATTTACCCCCCCCCCCACATACATACACACACCAAATGCCTCTCCATTATATAGCTCTCCTCCTTTTTTTCTGTTGTGTCCCTCTCTGCATCGTATCCAATAGCATAATTACACACGTGGATCATCAACAGGTGAGTTTCATTGAAGCTGCACAATAAATACTATAGTTGTCAGATCAATTGATACAAGAGTAGACTACTTCAAACCGTAGCTTCAAACGCATCAAATCCATCACTACTATGATCGTCATCATCACTGTTCCAGCTGTCTGTCTCAGACTCCTTTTCATATTTATTATCTGAATCGTCCTCGACATCCACAACAAGTTCCAATGCTTGTTGAACATTAAGATAAGATAAGATATTCCTTTATTGATCCCCTTGGGGGAAATTCAGGCATCATAGGCATGCAGGCCTTATACCTCCTTTCATGTCTTTTTATTATAAAATTAGAGACACACTCCTCTCTCTATCCTCTGTTACACGCAAGCGTGTCTGTCTGACAGCCGGATCTTAACGCAGCACGTTAACGCCGTTAACGGCCCAGCTCTAAAGATTTTTTTTTTTTTTTTTTTTACTTTTTTTTTTTTTTACCTTTATTTACCCAGGGTAGGTTCGCTGAGCACAGATGCTCTTTTTCAGGAACGCCCTGCTTCACATTCACACAGTTCCATTCACACCTGGGAGCTGCCCAGTACAACCACAGTTGACACCATTGGCCACTGAGCAACTCCACTGGAGAAGTTGATTCAAGCCATGTCACATAGTTCAAGTTTGAAATTATTCTTTCTGTTTTGCTCCTGAGAGTGTGCTAGATACTGTACTGTACTGGTAATATTATTTATTTGTGTTAACTTCTGAATAAAACAACTTATTAAACACAAGTACATCTTATTGAACATTATTTTGATATTTCATTACCAATTATCATAGCAAAACAGCTTTTTCAAACAGTCTGTAATGCATTTTGGAAACGGGAGATGGGCTCATGGTGTAATGGAACACCTGGCCTGAGAAACATAAGGAGGAAAGAAAAAGTAAGGACTTACTTCTGGTCATTATTTGGGTAGAACACACATATTTTGAATGCCTTCGGCAGTTTTTTTTTTTTTTTTTTTTGAGACATTTTAATCTAGATTAATCTAGATTAAATCCAGGATTGCAGATAGATTAATCTAGATTAAAAAAATTAATCTATGCCCACCTCTAATATATATATATATATATATATATATATATATATATATATATATATATATATATATATATATATATATATATATATATTTGATTGACTAGTCTTCATTCGGAAAAGATAAAAATACAGATCTAAGGTTCTTGGCCTTATTTATGCGCACTGCCATTCAGCCTGTTGGCAAAGGAGAGATACACTTTAAATGTTGAAGGAGAGAAGAGAATCTCCCAATTCAGATCCAGTGTGTCATGGTGCTACTCCATTCCCTGTAGAGTTAGGCCCACTCACCTGCAGTAACACAATTATATGTATAGCCTAATACATCTCGCTGACATGTAGAATTATTGTTACTTGTATTGATGCTGGTCTTCATATATGTGTTTAAGCTGAAGCTAGCCAAGCAGTAGTAGTTTAGGCCATTTAATTCATTGTTTTATTTTCACAGTATGCTTACTAACACCATTTGCATGTACATGACATGAACACACATTGGGTTGGTTGTTTATTGTAATTAATTGGTGTAATTGACCATGTATTTGTCTCTGTGCTCTCCTGCACTTGTGATTCTCCCAGGTAGGTTCACTGATAGCCAAACCCCCGAAGAGGGAGAGTCCAATGTATCCTACAGTGGGGAGACCCAGAGTGTACCAAGTGCATTCGAATACTGGGGGGGTATTTAACCAATTGAAGGGCATAATAGGCGTGTAAAGTACCCTTAACATTGTTTGTTGCTACATTTGTTCTGCAAACAAATCGTCAACCGACAAATATCATTGTGTGGCACAGGGGTTGGTTACAATTGCAGTGGTTGTTTGTTCTACCAATGGACCTATCTCAAACCCTGCCCTCTTTTCTTGATCCTCCAATCACAAAAGTTTGTCCGAGGTAAGCGACAGTTGTGATTGGAGGATCAAGAAAAGAGGGCAGGGTTTGAGATAGGTCTATTGAAAGTATCATCTGGGACTTTGGCTTTTTGTGAGGAAAGTGACTAAAACGGAAGGAGCCGAAAACGGCGTTCTGAATACCATTGTGGTGCGGAGCTCCCATTTGATTACATTACGGCAGAACTTTTTACCTCCCTACTGTAGTTATTAATTGATTGTATGATGATGATGGTTCGTCTCTGTAGGAGGAGCTACAGCACCAGTACAAAGCTGAGATAGAAGCTCCTCTCAGTGAGAGAGTTACATTGACCTTGCTTTTAAGGCAGCGAGAGCTAGGGCCCAATAGCCAAAGGCCTAGTTTCTTTTTTTGGTGTGATCATTTCCATGTTTGAGACGTAAGCTGCCTCATGTTTTGAGGAGCCTTGGATTATTGTGCATTTTCTATTTTTCTATTTTTGGAAACCATTCTGGTTTATTGTTATTGTTACCGGTGCAAAAATAAAAGGAAACCCTGGGTGTCAACAACTGCTTCATGCTCCATGCTTGGCCAACCCTTACACGTATACTGTTGTATTGCTGATGCCTCCCCATTCAGCCTAATGTAAAAGTACTCTCATGGTCATTACGCCTAACGTTACTACTGTCAATGGTTCTTACTGCAAACAATGTTTTTGCTAAGCATGTTAAGCCTGGCATCTTTTTCCTGTGTTTTATCACATAATATATATTAGGGATGCTCGATATTGGCTTTTTTACCGATACCGATATACCGATATTGTCCAACTCTTAATTTCCGATACCGATATTAACCGATATCAACCGATACCGATATATGCAGGGTTTCCCCCCGCAAAAAACGGAATAATTTCAGGTAATTAACATTACATATCTCTTGTTGTGGAATTAACACAACATTATGCATACTTTTGACAATAAATAAAATCTGAATTTGTTATTACTTGCTTGCCTGGGTGAATAAAGGTTATAAAAATGTAAAAAAAATATAATAATAATATATATATATATTTTTTTTGAAAACCGATACAGATATTTTCCGATATCACATTTAATGCCAATATCGGCCGATAATATCGGACATCCCTAATATTATTATATTTTTTTTTATTCAATGCAACACACATCCCTTGTAAAAATGTCTGGTGTAAACCGGTGTTGTCACGAGTCTATTAAAAGGGGAAATGTCCTCACTGTGACCTCTCTAATGTGCTATAGCCCTTCTGGTGCTGAGACCTTGTCTGGTGGATATTTATGGCTTTGGGTCAAGACTGAGAATAACATCATGCAGCTAGATGTGGTCACGGCAGGCTACTGTACCACCGCTGCACTAGAGTTTAACCTTTTTAGCAATGCTTTTAAAGTGAAGAGTTTCACTTCTCCACTTTACACTTCACTAAGTGCCTCACTAAGCAGCATTTTAACACACATTTTAATACTTTATTTGGTTCCACAAATTATATTACATAAACAGGGAATCAAATGTATCGGGCCAAGCAGCACCGAACACTTTTTTTTTTTTTTTTTTTTTTTTTCTCCCCCTCCTTTTTCCGATTTTTCCCCCATCCCACCCTTCCTGGTTGTTGCGTACTTTCCCCTACTGTTGGTCCGGGAGACCGGAGACTGTCACATGCTTTCCTCCGACGCATGTGCAGCCTGGGGCAGGCCAACCTGGCCGCGCAGGTTCTCACCGGGGAGAGTGTAGCGTGTGGGAGGCCACACTATCTCTCCTTAGTTCCAACCCTTGCTGAGCAGGCGCCCCGACCGAACTGTAGGGGTCGCTGTCCACAACGCCCAGGACCCACCCTTCAGCTTTCCCACCCCCTGATACAGCCAATTGTATCAGTGTGAGAGGCCAGCCAAGCTGATAGCAACGCCGGGAGCTGGATTCGAACAGGCGAATCCAGTGTCTCCCGGTGTTGGTGACGAACGTAATCTCCGTGCGCCACCTGCCCCCCCAGCACTGAACACTTAAGGGTACACATAGCACCTCCTTCTCCACGTGGCTAAGCTGCCAATAATAGCTGAGACAGAACAATATTTGGCAATTTGTTTGGCTTTTCTTTTAGACATTGCAGCAATTCTCAGACCGGTCATGGTGCATTTGTGTACATGGCCAAGACTTCCGAACACAAGTACACTACACCTATACCCAAGGTCAGCCATCACACTGAGCAGTGTCACACACACACACACACACACACACACACACACACACACACACACACACACACACACACACACACACACACACACACAATCTAGTTGATAATTGTAGTAATTAGGGGTCCAACCAGCGAAGCTGCAGGAGCCGTATTGTATTTGTACCGATTATTATAAGGTGTCCAAGCTGGATTATTATTATTTCTTTATTAAATAAGATCTGCCAGATTACTGGTTTATCACGAATAGTGATGTGGCGCCCGGGAGCACTTCAGACTCAGGGTGAGGCGACTAGGTCGTCTTGAAGCACAGGATAGTTCCCTCTAAATATTCCTGCCTGGAGGATGGGGGTCACAGGTCACAGGTCACAGGTCACAGTCTCTCTCTGAGCGCCACCCTTGTCCTTCACGTTATCCACCCGACACGGTGTCGCTGATGAAATGCTCTTCTGATTTCAAAGTGCGCGGCGCCGCAGACCGCTAACAGTTTCTCCGTCGCCGCCCCCAAATTGACTTTCAAAATATATGCCCGAGCAAAGATAAACCTCATTATTTCTTATAGACAGCTTGCATTGTTTGCCGGAGACATATAGGCCTAGCTTTTAACCGGGGGAATGACATTTTGCTGTTCTCAGCCCCGTTATCAATGTGCTAACCGGCGATAAGGCAAACACGCATCAGGATGATAACCTATGTCGATCCTAATAGACCACCTGAAATCTTGATTGAAATCTCCTCGGTTTGCTGGCTCACAAAAAAAAAAAGGCCAATCAACATGTCTGCATTTTTTCCCTCCCTTTTTTTCACAGAGGCCTCATGCGTGTCGTTCTGAGAGGAATTACTCTCTGACCGACAGGGAAAGCGTTCAAATGCAGGAGCCTACATTGCTACTGGCTTGTTGGCCGAAACACGAGTAATTACATTAGGAGGATTATATTATCCCTCATGGGGGAAATCGTTTTTGGCTGCAAAAATCATCATAACAACATCAACACAGAGTGGCATACTGTATAATATGTAAACATTACGTAAAAGAACACAAGAGAACTATACATTGTACATAGTATATGATCTGTATGATAGCATGTACAATAATGCTGTATACCGTATATATATAGCCTATATAATCCTTTTTACATACCTGTAGATATCTGTACATATTCCTTACCTACCCTTACTAGTTAAAGTGTTATATCTGTATCACTGGACATACATCTGATTAGCGTTATTACTCAGTACTCGTTTATATACTCCAGTTTAATCACCTGTACATTGTATATTGCTATTGCACTTTACTGGTTAACTCTGGTTAGATGCCAAACTTGTTTTCGTTGTATACTGTACTTACGCTGTTACGATGACATTACATTTTAATCTAATCTAATCTAATATGACGGCAAGGTAGAGTCCCAGCGTGGCCTTTAGCGCCGGCAGCAGGCAGAGTATTTAAAGTGCAAGGGTAGAAGTGAGCCCAGGCAGTTATTTGCTCTTTAAAAAGCATGACGATGGCAGGGATGAATGACCGTACCTGTTGGTCTTGCCAGAGGGGACAGAGAAACATCTGCCTGAGTGTAGGAGGTTAAACTCCGTTGACAGGGGCTGGGTGGAGGCGTTTAAAGCCACAGTGTGCTGTATAGTCATCGCAAGTAATGAATCAAGTTCTGGAGCGTTTATGAAACAAACTGAGACTACCGGCCCGTCGACGCGGCGCTCACCCTCGCTGCTCTTTCCAAGTGTGTTCAGGTTGGCTATGTTTGTATTACCTAACCAAGAGATACAAACAGTCTGTCAAACCACTTTAGATCAAGGCCTTATAGACCTGTGGAGTCACGTAGTAGTTTTAAGACCTGCCTGGTTCTAAGACATGCCTGGTTCTAAGACCTGCCTGGATGGTTCTAAGACCTGTCTGGTTCTAAGACCTGCCTGGTTCTAAGACCTGCCTGGTTCTAAGACCTGCCTGGATGGTTCTAAGACCTGCCTGGTTCTAAGACCTGCCTGGTTCTAAGACCTGCCTGGATGGTTCTAAGACCTGTCTGGTTCTAAGACCTGCCTGGTTCTAAGACCTGTCTGGTTCTAAGACCTGCCTGGTTCTAATACCTGCCTGGTTCTAAGACCTGCCTGGATGGTTCACTTCTAATACCTGTCTGGTTCTAAGACCTGTATGGTTCTAAGATCTGTCTGGTTCTAAGACCTGTCTGGTTCTAAGACCTGCCTGGTTCTAAGACCTGCCTGGTTCTAATACCTGCCTGGATGGTTCTAAGACCTGTCTGGTTCTAATACCTGCCTGGTTCTAAGACCTGCCTGGTTCTAAGACCTGTCTGGTTCTAATACCTGCCTGGTTCTAAGACCTGCCTGGTTCTAAGACCTGTCTGGTTCTAATACCTGCCTGGTTCTAAGACCTGCCTGGTTCTAAGACCTGTCTGGTTCTAAGACATATCTGGTTCTAAGACCTCAATGGTTCTAAGATCTGTCTGGTTCTAAGATCTGTCTGGTTCTAAGATCTGCCTGGTTCTAAGACTTGCCTGGTTCTAAGACCTCTCTCGTTCTAAGATTTGCCTGGTTCTAAGACTTGCCTGGTTCTAAGACTTGTCTGGTTCTAAGACCTGTCTGGTTCTAAGACATGTCTGGTTCTAAAACATATCTGGTTCTAAGACCTGTCTGGTTCTAAGACCTGCCTGGTTCTAAGATCTGTCTGGTTCTAAGACCTGCCTGGTTCTAAGACCTGCCTGGTTCTAAGACCTATCTGGTTCTAAGACCTGTCTGGTTCTAAGACCTGCCTGGTTCTAAGACATCAATGGTTCTAAAACATGTCTGGTTCTAAGACCTGTCTGGTTCTAAGACCACATTGGTTCTACTACAGGGGGGTTATCAAGGTAGCTAGGTTAATAAGGTTCCACTTATTCAATCGGTCTGACGTTTGACAGGGTCATAGTTAAGCTTAAGTTTTTGTAAAAGAAAATCCATCATAATGGATTTGATGGAATAAATCATGTTTATCTTGAACAAATATAAACTATACAAGGTTTTCATCACTACTGAAGCGTACTG
>NC_140176.1:14865855-14869117 GCF_963971535.1 Notolepis coatsorum
TTTTAATCACACACACCACACAATGCTGTCAACATCAGCGATGTACTCTAGCCACTAGCACCCCCCCCCCCCCCCCCCCACCACACACACACACACAACACACTTCCAACGTGCCTGCTTATATTGTTAGCTGCATAGAAGTGGCTAGCTTAAAGGTTACATTATTCTACAAGGAGGGCCTACATTCTACAAAGCCTATAGTGTAACTGTAGAAAAAACAGACGATGAAGGGTTGAATTCCTAAAAGGCTGTGCATACATTTGAGGAAAGACGGTGTTGTTACCTGATGTCCAGTAGCTCAGTCGGCTAATTCCGAAATACAGACGAGTAGGTCATCTAAAGTGTACCTGAGCAGCTGAGCTAATACCATCAATAATATCACCTACTGTATCTCTCAACAATCTTTAAGAACATGTCAAATAATGAATAGGCGTGTCTCATTAATAACTCGTCACTGTACTGGTGCGTTAGCAATTTCAGTGATTGATGTTAATCACTGTCTCTATCCGTACATATAGAAAGTTTCGTGTTTGAAAATGCAACTCAATGAGTTTGAGCCAATCAGTAGTACGAGACACGTGACTGAGTGCTAAAAGAAAAAGTAGAATGGAGCTCTATGGAGAAACCATGACACTCCCCTGACTAAAAGTAGAATGGAGCTCTATGGAGAAACCATGACACTCAAATCAAATCAAATCAAATCAAATTTATTTATAGGGCCCGACAACACACGTTAATGTCCCCATGGGCCGTACAGGTCTTCTTTAAACAGGTCAAGAAGACAACATAACAATAAGTCAAGAACAGAACAAGAACACCATAGGGTCCAAACATTTTTTAGATGAATGCAAATAAATGAAAGAATGCAAGCACTCCCAGACATACCCCACGCGAAGGTAAGGAAAAACTCACTAAAACCTAACAATAGGGAAAAAAGCTCCACAGGCAGTGTGGAGGAGAGAAACCTTAGAAGGGCCGTTCAAGGGGGGATCTCCCTTCTTAGATGTTGGTGATAGTAGTGTTGCAGACGGACAGTGGTAAGCATGCACTCATGTGTGTGGTGAAACACAGATGAGTGCATGCAATAGCAACTGTACATTTTGAAAAATTAAAGATAGAGTTGATAGCGGATCTATTTGAGGCACAGGGGCGGCGCAGAGAGGGTCACGTCCTCCCCGTCTTAGTCACGGGACATTCAACACTCCGGTCGTGCTCAGGGACAGCCGGAGACAGGGGGAAGGGGGGTGGCGCAGAGAGGGTCGCGAACTCCCCGACATCATCGCGGGACATCCGGCACTCCGGTCACCACTACGAGACCTCCGGAGACAGGGGGGCACGCAGAGGGGGGTCGCAATCTCCCGGCCTTCGTCACGGGACGTCCAACACTCCGGACAACACTCCAGGACAGCAAGTCATAGGAAGACAGGGAGACGGGACAGGCGTTAGACAGCTCATGAGATTGTAGTAGGCGGACATAGCAATAGATACAAGTGGTAGGCATATATGTGAATGGAGTAGATATATGAAGTAAGCGTATTATGTGAATAGAATAGAAGTACTTAACCCAGCAATGAAACCGCGTTGACTGTTAATCTGTTAACAGTCTGTTAATCAGTTGACAGGACCACGGACAGACGGCGGAGAATAACTGATCCAAGGCCTCGGAGGTGCATGTAGAGCAGTCACTACAAGCTTGGCCAAGACCCCGAGGCATCCATCACCTTGGTCAGCGCCAGGAGACGGGTACTCAGAGAGAAGGGGGAGGGAGGGGGGGGGGGGAGGGGGGGAGAGGGGGGGGGGAAGAGTTAGAGAGTTCCCATGTTTGTGGTGCTGCAAAGGAGCAGACATGTAGTACCCTGTAGTGCCATGTAGTACCCCGTAGTGCCATGTAGTACCCTATAGTACCCCATAGTGCCATGTAGTACCCGTAGTATCCTGACACTCCCCTGACTAAAAGTAGAATGGAGCTCTATGGAGAAACCATGACACTCCCCTGACTAAAAGTAGAATGGAGCTCTATGGAGAAACCATGACACTCCCCTGACTAAAGTAGAATGGAGCTCTATGGAGAAACCGTGACTCTGACTAAAAGTAGAATGGAGCTCTATGGAGAAACCATGACACTCCCCTGACTAAAAGTAGAATGGAGCTCTATGGAGAAACCATGACACTCCCCTGACTAAAAGTAGAATGGAGCTCTATGGAGAAACCGTGACTCTCTGACTAAAAGTAGAATGGAGCTCTATGGAGAAACCATGACACTCCCCTGACTAAAAGTAGAATGGAGCTCTATGGAGAAACCATGACCTCCCCTGACTAAAAGTAGAATGGAGCTCTATGGAGAAACCATGACACTCCCCTGACTAAAAGTAGAATGGAGCTCTATGGAGAAACCATGACACTCCCCTGACTAAAAGTAGAATGGAGCTCTATGGAGAAACCATGACACTCCCCTGACACTGAGTCTGGTGTGGCAAACCATTCTCCTTGACCTGAGTGACGCCTTCGATACTGTGAGCAACAACATCCTCCTCACCAGACCCCAGGACCTCCGTACGGAGGCCCTGCACTCCTCTGACATGTCCACAGCCACACAAGGTGCTCTGTACCGTATGGCCAGTGTAAAAAAAAAAATCAACCACAAAGGGCTTCTGTTTTGACCGATCATGTTACACCCCGCCTTCAGCAATCACACAGGGAGAAATAAATCACACAGAATTACCAATTCCCACAGTGATACTGTAGTATCCTATTAGTACCCAGCAGTGCATGAGGCAATGTAGCTAACGTAGCGCTTTGTCTGCATGTTACAGCGCGGCCAGGATAGACAGGATGGTGCCATTAAGTTACTAGCTTACACTCACTAGCCAGTCGCTAGTTTAGCTAACGAGTCAGAAGGGTCATAAGAACGCCACTTCTGGGTCAATTGGCGTCATTGAAAGTCATTCTGAGAAATCACCAACAGTAGGAAATCACCAACAGTAGGAAATCACCAACAGTAGGAAAATCACCTACTGAAATAAAGGTAGACCAGCACCAAAAAGGTACAACTTCTTATTTAGGCCTAACTCATGTGTATTGGCTTCGCTCTAATATTGTCCCCCTTCTTGTCATGGAAGTATCCTCTAGCCCAGTGGTTCCCAAACTGTGGTGGTCCGCGAGGGTATTGCAGGTGGTCCGTGGAAAAAAGCTAAATAAAATAGAAATTATGGAAAAATGTATATAATATCATAACAATTTCAAATAAATTGTAAAACCGTTG
>NC_140176.1:14869317-14881817 GCF_963971535.1 Notolepis coatsorum
ACTAAAAGTAGAATGGAGCTCTATGGAGAAACCATGACACTCCCCTGACTAAAAGTAGAATGGAGCTCTATGGAGAAACCGTGACTCTGACTAAAAGTAGAATGGAGCTCTATGGAGAAACCATGACACTCCCCTGACTAAAAGTAGAATGGAGCTCTATGGAGAAACCATGACACTCCCCTGACTAAAAGTAGAATGGAGCTCTATGGAGAAACCGTGACTCTGACTAAAAGTAGAATGGAGCTCTATGGAGAAACCATGACACTCCCCTGACTAAAAGTAGAATGGAGCTCTATGGAGAAACCATGACACTCCCCTGACTAAAAGTAGAATGGAGCTCTATGGAGAAACCATGACACTCCCCTGACACTGAGTCTGGTGTGGCAAACCATTCTCCTTGACCTGAGTGACGCCTTTGATACTGTGAGCAACAACATCCTCCTCACCAGACCCACCCCAGGACCTCCGTACGGAGGCCCTGCACTCCTCTGACATGTCCACAGCCACACAAGGTGCTCTGTACCGTATGGCCAGTGTAAAAAAAAAAATCAACCACAAAGGGCTTCTGTTTTGACCGATCATGTTACACCCGCCTTCAGCAATCACACAGGGAGAAATAAATCACACAGAATTACCAATTCCCACAGTGATACTGTAGTATCCTATTAGTACCCAGCAGTGCATGAGGCAATGTAGCTAACGTAGCGCTTTGTCTGCATGTTACAGCGCGGCCAGGATAGACAGGATGGTTCCATTAAGTTATTAACGTACACTCACTAGCCAGTTGCTAGTTTAGCTAACGAGTCAGAAGGGTCATAAGAACGTCACTTCTGGGTCGATTGGCGTCATTGAAAGTCATTCTGAGAAATCACCAACAGTAGGAAATCACCAACAGTAGGAAATCACCAACAGTAGGAAAATCACCTACTGAAATAAAGGTAGACCAGCACCAAAAAGGTACAACTTCTTATTTAGGCCTAACTCATGTGTATTGGCTTTGCTCTAATATTGTCCCCCTTCTTGTCATGGAAGTATCCTCTAGCGCCCAGTGGTTCCCAAACTGTGGTGGTCCGCGAGGGTATTGCAGGTGGTCCGTGGAAAAAAAGCGAAATAAAATAGAAAATTATGGAAACATTTATATAATATAATTAAAATTTCAAATAAAATTGTAAAACCGTTGTGTAATATAATTAAAACAGTATTATAGTTTGTTATTCTCTCAAATTAGGCTAATCATTATCGGACTACATTTGTGTCGGAGGGGTGTGGTTAAATACTCAGGTCTGAGACGGAGGGAGACGCGCAGACATTTTGATGTTTGATGTTTATTTATCTTTACTGTTTGCATACGAGGTGGTCCGCAAAAGTTCTTGATAACAATCTAGTGGTCCGCATAAATAAACAAAAAGTTTGGGAACCACTGCTTTAGCCATATCCCCTTGCTCTAAGATGGCCGCCCCAGGGTGCCCCGGGTTGCTGATGTGTCTGGGACAGATAAACAGATAAAAACAGGCGCCCCCTCCACCACCCCCAGGTTAATACAGCCCATGATTGACAGCTGGATCACAGTATTGATTGAATCCTCCCGCTTGGCACCATCTCTCTTTGTTTTGTCTCTACCTGCCCCTCTCTCTCTCTCTCCCTCTGTCCATCCTTTCCGCCCACGCTCAGTTTGTTTGGTCTCGTTTTGAGATTCGGTTTGGTTATTACATGGGAGGAAGAGAAGGTTATTGCCTGGTTCGGGAGGGGATTGACTCATGGCGGAACACCTTCGGAGAGCAGCTTATCTTCTCCTCTCGTATTCTCAGCCCACATTGTTGTCCCCCGTCCACTTGCGTCGCGGGCCTCTGTTTTTAATATAATGTGAATTTATTGCGTTATAAATGCAGATTGATTTAAACGGATGCACTGGATGAATGTACCGTATTTGGAAGGGGTCGTTGAAGTGGATTCAGTGAAGTCGTCCAAAAATCGGCTGTTATCTTCAATTGCTTCATTGTCCTCCTTGGCTCATATTGGTGGAAGGGATGGAAGAGAGAATAGCGATATCCATTGTAGACAGAATTCTATTACATTCACTATAGCCTTCATCCCAGTGTTGAATGACTAAGCTACGCCTTTTTTGGGGGGGTTTGTTTGTGTAAATCTTTTTTTATTTTGCCAGATAGTCGAAAGCCTCTGCAGCACATACCAGCGTAATGGGATGAGATGTTGAAAAAAGAGGGATGGGGGGGGGGGGGGGGGGGGGGGGGGGCTGGTGGCTTGAGCCTAGATGAGAGCTGCTATTAGCTGTTAATTCTGAAACAAATTATGCAATTAGCTCTGGCATCAGAATGTAGGCCATGTGAGAGGACAGGGTAACCTTCATTTGATCTAGTCTGCCAGCGAGGCAGAGAGAGAGAGAGAGAGAGAGAGAGAGAGAGAGAGAGAGAGAGAGAGAGAGAGAGAGAGAGAGAGAGAGAGAGAGAGAGAGAGAGAGAGACCCATTTAATGGAACCATTTCCTTCGCCAGTGCAACAACCGCTGCCAGTATCCATAAGTGTCACTTTAGCTTCCCTTTGAGTGCTTTCTTTTCCTTATTTATGGGGGGGGGGGATTTTTTCATAATGTGTTTTTTTTTTTGGGTGAGAAATATTCATGTCCTTAAAACAAAGAGGTAATTTGTCTGCGCTTATGAGATAATATTGTCTGGGGAGCCGTGCGATGAGCTGCCCCTGCTCTGCTGCGAAACGGAGGGATGGTGTCGATTTCAAGGTGTGTGTGTGTGTGTGTGTGTGTGTGTGTGTGTGTGTGTGTGTGTGTGTGTGTGTGTGTGTGTGTGTGTGTGTGTGTGTGTGTGTGTGTGTACCTCTGTAAGTGTGCATGTGTACGCGTGGGCCTTTGTGCGAGTGAGTGTGCTTGTCTCTGTGTGTGTGGTGCACATGCAAGCACCACCATCAATAAAGGTCTCAACCGCCAGCGTAACCAATCCCGGCTCTGCCTTCCCGCCGCGTGTTCGCGCGGCTCTCTGCGAGACGATTGGCCGCCGCCTAAACACAATCGAATGTGTATACAATGAGAGAGTCATAATCCTAAGTGGACCATTCATTTAAAGTTGTTAGGAGCCAAGAGGCAAGATAATCCCACGTGGGTTGAAGTTGGTCTAGACGCTTCGCCTTTTTACCAAGTGGTACGGCTCTATCGCGGAGACAGACGATGTTCCTCCGTGTATTCATTCAAACATTTATTTAAAGTCTCGAAGGCGTATGGTGTGTTAGGTGGTGTCTATATTAGACATCAGAAGCTTACGTAGCAGACTTATAACATGTTAAAATGGAGTATGGTGTGTTATAACAGTATATTAGGCATCAGAAGCTCACATAGCGGGCTTATAACATGTTATGTTACATCATGAAACAAATTCTGAACTGGCTCATCAGTCATCACACCAATTTCTTACAGCAATCACACATCAGTATAGTGTTAAAATCACTTAATAGCATAGGCAACTTCAGATAAATAAAAAGAGTGAGAAAACTCCATCACTTTTCTATCCCATAAAATGCACGTGTGCAACAAATATTTTAATGATCAGCAGGGGTTCGTAGACGAGAAACATAATGGTGGTCTTAGTTTCCCGAGGCAACCCCAACACATCTGATTGGATCTGATGCAGGGATCTGACGCAGGGATCTGACACAGGATCTGACGCAGGGATCTGACGCAGGGATCTGACGCAGGGATCTGACGCAGGGATCTGACGCAGGGATCTGACCCAGGGGTCTGACGCACGGATCTGACGCACGGGTCTGACGCAGGGGTCTGACGCAGGGATCTGACGCAGGGATCTGACGCAGGATCTGACGCAGGGATCTGACGTAGGGGTCTGACGCAGGATCTGACGCACGGATCTGACGCACGGGATCTGACCAGGATCTGACGTAGGGATCTGACGCACGGATCTGACGCAGGGGTCTGACGCAGGGATCTGACGCAGGGGTCTGACGCAGGGATCTGACGCAGGGGTCTGACGCAGGGGTCTGACGCAGGGATCTGACGCAGGGATCTGACGTAGGGATCTGACGCAGCGATCTGACGCAGGGGTCTGACGCAGGGTTCTGACGCAGGGGTCTGACGCAGGGGTCTGACGCAGGATCTGACGCAGGGATCTGACGCAGGGATCTGACGCACGGAGCTGATTTTTTGTTCAATCAGATATTTCCGGCCTGCCAAGTGGTGTTCCCAGGGTCGCATCGGATGACTAATACCACCATTGCGTTCCTCGTCATAAAGTAGACACAATGTACAAATGTACCACTGCCGATCAGAGGCTGGGAAATATGTTTTATTCTGCTGCAAGCCGCTGGTGCCTCTGGGAGTCTGTGGAGAACCTTTGTTGCACGTCGTGCACGGGCTTGAAAAGTGATGCAGAGCTCGCTCTATTTCTGCTGGGGGGCGGGAAGAAAACTCACTCTTGCTCATTTATCCGAAGTTGCCTACTGCAGCTTTAATATGGCATTAGTGTGTAATCTCCTTCTGTGGTCGTTCTGTTACAGTTATCTGCATTAGTGCCTGGCAAAAAAACATTGTTTTGGCTAAACCATTTTTTATGTGTGCAGGGAGTTTTTTTGGCATCTGACATGAAACTCTATCTTCACTAAACACACTCCTAACAGTATCTTCAGTAAACACACTCCTAACAGCATCTTCATAGTAAACACACTCACGACAGCATCTTAGATAGTCTGGGATAGTCTTCCCATGTCAACATTTCCATTTAGGTTGAATGAATGGCTAAATGATGCCGTATTGTAACGACGTTATAGCCTGGACTCAGGTTGGACTGATGCTCGCATTATGAATATTTGTTTTGTTGTTATCGACATGTTTTCAGTAATATGTGACCAAATCAAATCAACCCTCAGATCAATCAAACTAATTGGAAGCCAACAGAATCACCACCACTTTGGTATCAGTGTGGAGTTAAAAGAAAAAAAATAAAGTTTGGATGCATGTCTGTCTCTCTCTCTCTCTCTCTCTCTCTCTCTCTCTCTCTCTCTCTCTCTCTCTCTCTCTCTCTCTCTCTCTCTCCCCTCTCTTCAAACACGAGCTGTTGAAACGATTTGCTGTGCATGGGTCCGTTTCTAAGAGCTTAGTCCAACACAGGTTGGGGTAATGAATTGGATATTATCGCGGTGGACCAGGGAAGGTAAACAGTGTTGGTTATCTCCAAAGCTTTAGCCACATGCTAACCCCGTGGCAGGGCACCGCTGTCTCCTCCACTGCTATCTGCACACACACACACACACACACACACACACACACACACACACACACACACACACACACACACACACACACACACACACACACACACACACACACACACACACACACACACACACACACACACACACACACACACACACACACACACAAAGAAGAGACACTGACAGACAGGGGTCACCATACTCACACTGGTGATTGTGGGCAGTGGACACACACACACACACACACAGATGCCACTTCCTTGGTGCCACACAGGTACGTGCACGTGCATACCAAGACACCACTCACACTGGTGCACATGCAGGCATACACTTACAGTATGTGTGCACTTGCATACTCACACACACACGTACACACACACACACACACACGCACACTACTTATCTGTTTCTCTACTACCCCTTCTTTCTCTCTCTCTCACTCTCTCTCTCTCAACTACACACACACACACACTACTTTCTCTTTCTCTACTACCCTATTTTTCTCTCTCTCACTCTCTCTCTCTCTCAACTACACACACACACACACACACTACTTTCTCTTTCTCTACTACCCTTTTTTTTCTCTCTCTCTCACTCTCTCAACTACACACACACACACACACACACACACACACACGCTACTTTCTCTTTCTCTACTACCCTTTTTTCTCTCTCTCACTCTCTCTCTCAACTACACACACATTATATGTCCTGCAAAGGTTTATCTTTAGGTCGCTTTCACACAGCGGCTGTTTGGTCCGGACTATCGGACCAGAATTCGATAGTCCGCTTTTTGGGTTTGTGTGAATGCCCGTCGAACTTGGTCCGCGGACCAAACACGACCAAACGCGGACCAAATATAGGAAGTGCTTATTATTATTATTACCACGGCATTCACTGCAAAACAAGCACACTGCATCTATCTATCTATCTATCTTATCTATCTATCTATCTATCTATCTATCTATCTATCTATCTATCTATCTATCTATCTATCTATCTATCTATCTATCTATCTATCTATCTATCTATCTATCTATCTATCTATCTATCTATCTATCTATCTATCTATCTATCTATCTATCTATCTATCTATCTATCTATCTGTGCATCTTGGGTAGAAGGAAGAAAAAACGCGTAGTATTATTATTATTATTATTATTACCGTGGTGCGCGGCATTCACTGCAAAACAAGCACACTGTACACATATGGGCAGAAGACCAAATAAAACAGCTACTTGTGGGCACTCATAAAAACAACGCGGTGTACAAGTTGTTTAGCTAGAGGATGGTGGTAATGGGCTTCAATAGAACAATGGATCAATGCCACGTCAAAATAAAAAACTCCCCCTCCGTCAAAATAAAAAACTCCCCCTCCGACTTACAAGTTCTGTACGACAGGTCATCAGGAAGTAAGTAAGTAAGTAAGTAAGTATTTATAAAGCACCTTTCATACATGAAGAATACAACTCTATCAGCTGAGTAACAATATTCATCAAAGTGTTGCGTGTTACAGTGTAGTTAGTTTATTAGGACAAGTGCATGACAGTAAGGTTAGTTAGGGTTAGATTTTTTTAATTTAATTTTTTTAATTTTATTTCAGATAATGGTTGAAGAAGTGCGTCTTTAGTCGACGGCGAAAGATTGGACGGGATTCGGCTGTCCTAACTGGGGTGGGTAGTTCATTCCACCATTGTGGGGCAAGGACTGAGAATAGGCGTGTAGGTGGTGTATATGTGTTTGAGGATGATATCCTTCAAACAGGCAATAGTGATGATATAATTTGGGCAGTGCTGAGCTGGGTTACTTTCCTCCAGTGTATTTGTCCCCCGGCCCCACCCAATGGCCCCATGCACACCGAAGTAAAAAAAAAATGAAAAAAATGGAAAGAAAATAATAATAAAAAAAAAAATTTTACTTTGATTTTTTTTTTAATGTTCGAAGCTTGTGCCATCGAACGAAGCTTCGAAGCTTCGAAGTATTTAAGACAGCCCTAGTAATCAGACCACACACCTGCCGGCTGCCGGCGATGACAGAGGAGCCACAGAACAACTGCGTCTGCATTTGATCTCGTCTTGTCGATGGTGTAAAATGAATTAGGTATATTGTTAGTAAGTTAGCCATGTAATAAGCGGGATAAGCGGGATAATGTATAGCTATACTCGGTCATTGTCGCAAAATAATTGACCTTCACTGCGTTTAGAACACCTCGGCGCGGCGCCTCTGTGTTCTAAACTCTGTGTCGGTCAATTATTTTGCGACAATGACCTCGTAGCTATACATTATCCCTTACGTAATTTCCTCATAACCCCTGTGATAGACTGCAGTATAGTGCTTGTGTCTTTATGAAAGACAAACTAAATATATGATTACAGTATTTGAAGTTGAATCATTAGTTACAGTAAAGAAAAATACATACAGTAATGATCTGTATTGTACAGTAAAAAGAAAAACAGTTACAGTAAACAAACTATTGTAAAGAACAGTAAAAAAAGGGTTACTTGGTGCATTTTCAATGTTCACCCAATAGTCGTGCGGCTGATTGACTGGATATTTCCGAAGAAATTACCGTAAAATACCAGTGTCAAATCAGAGAATAGATTATGCAAAAGTTTACCGTACCACAGCACCAGAACAGTGGATATGTGCATCGTTGAAGTTTACTTATTGGTGCATTTTCAAATACAACGGCCATTATCAAATACAGTAATGTGGTCAAACACAGAATACTTGTTACCAAAAGAGACTATGCAATGGTAATTTCCTCATACAGTAACCCCTGTGATAGACTGCAGTATAGTGCTTGTGTTTTTATGAAAGATTATTTGATTATTTCAATAATTTTATTGTTACAGTAAAGAAAAATACATACAGTAATGCTCTGTATTTTACAGTAAAAAACTAAAACAGTTACAGTAAACAAACTATTGTAAAACAAATAGATGTAAGTTCAGTTCTAATGTACACTAAAGATAACAATTACAAAAATAATTCACACCCACACATTTAGTCATTTAGCTGACGCTTTTATCCAAAGCGACTTACAAGTTCTGTACGACAAGTCATCAGGAAGGGCACAACTCTATCAGCTGAGTAACAATGTGCATCAAAGTGTTGAGTGCTACAGTGTAGGTTAGTTTATTAGGACAAGTGCATGACAGTAAGGTTAGTTAGGGTTAGATTTTTTTTTTATAAAAAATTATTATTTCAGATAATGGTTGAAGTGCGTCTTTAGTCGACGGCGAAAGATCGGACGGGTTTCGGCTGTCCTAACTGGGGTGGGTAGTTCATTCCACCATTGTGGGGCAAGGACTGAGAAAAGGCAGGTTCTCCTTGATGACCCTCCCGGAGCTCGGATAGGAGTGGGTCTGAGACAGCCAGAAGATGCAGAGTGTAGGGGTCTTGAGGGTGTGTAGTTAGAGACCATTGACCGGAGGTAGGCGGGAGTGGTTCCCTTTGCTGCACGGTATGCCAGGTCGAGGGCCTTGAACCGGATTCGTGCAGCAATGGGGAGCCAGTGCAGGTCCCTAAGAGGTGACATGGGCCGACTTCGGTAGGTTTGAGATCAGGCGGGCCGCTGCGTTCTGAATGAGTTGAAGAGGCTTGGTGGCAGTGGCCGGGAGGCCAGCAAGCAGTGCGTTGCAGTAGTCGAGGCGAGAGATGACTGTTGATTGGACGAGGAGTTGGGTGGCTTCTTTTGTCAGGAAGGGGCGGATCCTTCTGACGTTAATCAGGAGGAATCTGCAGGTTCTGGTTGTCGCTGCGATGTGAGCAGAGAAGTTCAACTGGTCGTCGAGGACAACACCAAGATTCTTGGCGGTTGGGGACGCGGTTACAGCTGCATTCTCAACTGTGATGGAAAGGTTGTCAGGGGGGAGGATTTGGCCGGCAGGTGGAGCAATTCTGTTTTGCTTAGGTTCAGTTGAGGTGGTTGGTCTTCATCCAGGCGGAAATGTCGGACAGACAGGCTGAGATCCGCTCAGAGACGTGGATATCTGAGGGAGGGAAGGAGAGGAAGAGTTGAGTATCATCGGCATAACAAGGATACGAGAAGGCATGAGACGTGATAATGTTACCCAGTGATTTAGTGTAGAGGGAGAAGAGAAGGGGTCCTAGGACCGAGCCCTGGGGGACACCCGTCCGCCTTTAGTATGTATGAAATATACTGTAACAGACAACAATATCAATTTCACAATTACTGTAATTTCAATATGTTACTGTACAGTAAATTACACATATTGACTTACCGATTATCTCTCTTACTGTAAACAAATCGTATAATGGATGCCACCGTTGACCTGTTCAGGTTTGGCTGCACCACCCTGCCAGCTTCAGCCAGTGTTAGACCTCGGTTTACTGTATTACGTGGTCAACAATTGTGGTTATAATTTCATTTGAGACAGATGTTCTTCTGCCTCCTTGGCCATGATCACGACCCTGTCCATGACCCTGTCCTTCGTTGCCAACCTCAGCTGCACCAACTTGCTCCATGTTGCTCCTTTCTTCATGTTTATAAGCAGCCTTTTATGTAGTGGTGAAGAGATTATCAATTGTATTGCAATGCTACTCACCCAAGGTTGTTGAAGGTAATGAGACATTAGTACAAACACCTGTTGAATTGATTTGGTGATCTGCCTGTGTAGCAATAAGCAATTGAACATTGATGTAGTATTAGGTGGCTGTATTCTGAGACTGGAGCATATGATTTAGAGTTTGGCACTTTGTATTAACAGTTTTGCACTTTATATGTAAGCATAGCATTTAGTATCTTAGAGTATGAATTTCGAAAGTCAGCTTGGCAATTTGCATTTTGAGTTTTTCACATTGAAACGCTGATGTGCAAAATGTGTCAAAGCAGTAGTGTAAATGGAGTAAAAAATTTGATTATATTATACATTATTTTAAATATATTTCTGGTGCTCTGCTAGCTTTGCCTATCAGCTGAGAGGGTCCGCTCCATCCAACCAGTCCTTCTCTCAGCTGAGAGGGCCCAGTCCATCCAACATGACTCCCATGAAGTCTTGGTGGTGGTTTCTGTTATCATTAACAGGTCATCCATTAATCGGTTTGTTTTGTCTTAGTCGACCAAGTAGTCGTTTTAGTCGGTTTCCTTTATGCTGAGTTATTTCCTGAAAAATTATGATCTATGGTAAGTATTAGATTTAAAATGATAGGCACATTCGCTGGTGAGCACTATATGTAAAATTATAGGAACATTCGCTGGTGAGCACTATATGTAAAATGATAAGCACATTCTCTGATGAGCACTATATGTAAAATGATAAGCACATTCTCTGATGAGCACTATATGTAAAATTATAGGAACATTCGCTGGTGAGCACTATATGTAAAATGATAAGCACATTCTCTGATGAGCACTATATGTAAAATGATAAGCACATTCTCTGATGAGCACTATATGTAAAATGATAGGCACGTTCTCTGATGAGCACTATATGTAAAATGATAGGCACATTCTCTGATGAGCACTATATGTAAAATGATAGGCACATTCTCTGATGAGCACTATATGTAAAATGATAGGTACATTCTATGATGAGCACTATATGTAAAATGATAGGCACATTCTCTGATGAGCACTATATGTAAAATGATAGGCACATTCTCTGATGAGCACTATATGTAGATAAAAAATTATAGGAACTTTATCTGGTGAGCAGTAGATTTAAAATGATAGGAATATTCTCTGGTGAGTACTCAATCTAAAGAGCTGCTTCTGCATGACCGCATGTGGGAAAACTCAGATTTCACAGTTGTGTCAATGAAATCAACTAATCGATTAGCCGCCTAGGTCCTATGCCTGTTAGTCAACTTAGAAAGTATTTAGTCCAGGACAAACCTATAGACATGGGGGGCCGTTGCCCTCCGGGAGCCTGGTCCCGTCATCATTTCAGCATTAGGGAAACAGTGCAGACACACGCGGGCGGGACATCTGGACTGCTGCACAGACCAGTGATCAAAATCAAAGCCAAATGTGTAAACAAAAGAAAAACAGCTATGCAATGTTAGCTAGCCAGCTGTCAGACCCCAAAAAAAAACATGCTATAAATTAGTCTCTTTTTGTCGGTGCGTGTTACAATTACCAGCTTTTTTGGAGGCGGGAACAATGGGTGATGGTATCAAGAAGGCAGTTAGTGTGTGTGTGCGTGTGTGTGTGTGTGTGTGTGTGTGTGTGTGTGTGTGTGTGTGTGTGTGTGTGTGTGTGTGTGTGTGTGTGTGTGTGTGTGTGTGTGTGTGGGCGGTTGTTCTGCAGAAAAAACAAACGCTGTACAATAAAGTGAACATTAACACATTAACTGCCACGCTTATATCCATCAATGTTTGATCACTGCCACCCGTCTAAGCCTATGGAGATGTTTAGCTTCTTTGCAGGGCTATAACTTTTTAAATTGTATTGCTAAATTGACATTACTATGGCCCATTCAACATCGATTATCTATCGTTCAGGATGTAGGAACGTTTTACTTTTTCATTCATACAAAAATACCGTCTAGAATATAAATATGTTTTTATCGTTTTTTGCAGTAATTCCTAGAACGTATAGGCATAAATGCATATATAGATTATCAAATGCCGTTTGATACCGATCCACGCTATATTAAAGATTTCAACTGTACATGGTCCTAAACGTTATGACTGATCATGCGCGGGTGAACGGGGGGGGGGGGTCATTTATAATTCTGTGAACGTCGCTAAATGCTTCATGTAGTATGGGTGATATATAGATCAGAGCAGTTTGTATAGATAATAATAAACAAACAGGCTGAAAGTAACGTCAGCCTCCTCTTACCGTTGGGCGATGACACTGGAGCAAAAATATCCCAGTTATGTGATGGGGATCGAGGCGATCCATTTCCGGTTTGTATAATAATAATAACAGCCCAAATCATGTCGATTATTGAGTTATGGCAGCGATCGCTACACATGGACGTGTGTCTTGAGTCCCAGCGAGTGGCCGGGCGTATTTAGGAGACGCACCGATATCCAACCGGCATTTCCGGTTTGTCAATTCGCCGATCATCCACCAGGTGGCAGTATTGAAGCGTTGCAGAGTTGTGCCGAGTCCCACAGCATCAGACCAGCCTCCGTGAGGGAAATATGAATACCATGGCGATAATATGAAATATGATCAAAATAACGTCGTACGCTGTGATCTGGCAGAATTCGCATGGACTTGATACCCGTTGTACGACGTTTTTGGCGCAGAAAGTGTTAAGTGACTGACACATG
>NC_140176.1:14886817-14894317 GCF_963971535.1 Notolepis coatsorum
TTAAAATGCTAAGGTGAAGAGATACAGTACGTTTTTTAGCTTCAATAAACCAGTAGTAGATGATGGTAATGTTCTTGGGGGCACATAGTTGACAAAATAATTGCCAATGTAGCTTGGTCTTGTTACATTTAGGGCTTTGAAGCCTATATAATGAGGTTATATGTTACCAGAAGCCATTGCAGAGTAGCTAACACTGGACTGATGTGGTCTCTCCTCTTGGTTCTATAGGTAATAGTTTAGCTGCAGAGTTTTTAATGAGTTGAAGTCTTTCTTTCTCTGTCGGGAGGCCAGTAAAGAGTGCATTACAGTCATGAAGTTGGCTTGAAATAAAGGATGGATCCTTTCAACGTCCTTTTAGTTTATAAAGGGGGTGTACTTTAGCTATGTTTCTAAGGTGGAAGAATGATGTTTTTGTTAATGTGGGACTTAAACCTTAGATCTGAGTCTATGATAACCTGTAACATCAGGTTTAATCCATTTCCCCACATTATTCAGCAGCATTTCTCTTTTTGTTATAGGGCCAACTAGTAGGATTTCAGTTTTCCTCATTTAATTTAAAGAGATTATTGCTCATCCATTTATATATTGCTAAAAGACGGGCAGCAATGGAGTTAATAGCTGTAGCATAATTTAATTTGGTTCAACAGAGATGTACAGTAGAGTTGCGTGTCATCTGTGTAGCTATGAAAACATACATTGTATTTTCTAATGATGTCCCCAAGTGGCAGCATGTGAGTGAATATCAAATTGCGGGTACATTACAGATTTGTAAAAGAGTGGAGACAATTTTTGGGTTTTTTTAAAAATCAATGTTTTATTCTTATAACCCTTCAAATATAACATATTTACTACTTGCCAAGAATAAACCATAATGGTTTCAGATATATTTTTTTTAATAAAGAGACGTTAACTGATTAAGTTGTCAACTATTTTACGGACAAATAGTGTACAATTTGAAACTATTACTAAATGTTAAACATTAATACAATCATCACTACTGACAGATCAGGTGTCCTTTGGTCAACATCTGTAATTGTGAATGTCTGCCACATTTTGAGTTTATACAATTGCTCATTCATTAAGATGTTTGTAATCAAATGATATTGAGTAACAGTACTATATAGCTAAAACATCTTAAAGGAACACGCCAACATTTTGGGAAATTAGCTTACCGTCTTCTCCAGAGAGAGACAGGAAGATAGATACCAGTTTCCTCTCTGTGCGTTCAGTAGAAAGCTATCGGGTTAGCCTAGCTTAGCACAATGAATGGAAGCGGACATGACTGGTTAGCCTATAGGCATTGTCCAACTAACACCTCTCCCGAAGGCTAACCGGTCATGTCCCCTTCCATTAATTGTGCTAAGCTAGGCTAACATGCAGCCAGATAGCTTTCTACTGAACGCACAGAGAGGAAACTGGGTATACGGGTATAGTGAGAATACTCGTGGACCGAGGCAGCTCCCTTGTGGGACTCCAAAGTAGGTGTCGTGTTTCTCAGACACATGATCTCCAAGTCTGACGTAATACTTTCTCCCTTGTGTTCTTGGGCGACAGTGGCGCAGGAAGTAGAGCGGTCGTCTGCTAGTCGGAAAGGTCCCCGGTTCTATTCCCGCTCCTCCCGGGCAGCGGGTCGAAGTGTCCTTGAGCAAGACACTTTAACTTTGGCACCTTGCATGGTTGCCTCTGCCATCGGTGTGTGAATGTGTGAGTGTATGGGTGAATGTATAAGAAACCAAATTGTAAAGCGCTTTGGATAAAAAGCACTATATAAATGCAGCCATTTACCAGTTTAATACATAGTCAGAAAGACCAACACATTTTTCCAGACAATTAATTATCGTGTCAAACGCTGCATTTAAAAGTTTAATTAAGAGAACAAGCAAATAGTTGTGTGCTGCTATATAAATATGCTTTTTAAACTAATCTAGGATAGAACACCTTTGACAGCTTGCCGCGCCGTGGGAGTCGAAGCTGCTTCTCCTTACCGTGCGCTGGGTCCCACCGTGCCTAAAGTGGGACACTGATTGAAGTCGGAGGAACAGCCTTCCGCTCTTCTCTCCAGCTCCTATATGGGGTGCATGAAATTGCTCTGTAAAGCCACTCAGAGGAGTTTGAGTGTGCAGCCCTATAGGCCAAAGGGGGCATCTCCTACTCTACACCTGCCTCGCATTGACACACATACACACACACAGGCATGCATGCATGCGCACTAGGGGTGTAAAGGCACACGTATCCGTACCGAACCGAACAGTTTCAGTGTGTACCGTACTGTACCGTACCGAACGGCTGTGTAGTGTACCGAACGAATACAACCGTATGTTTTTTTCACAATATAATATTATTATTATTATTATTATTATTATAGTCGATTATTCATTTCAATATAGAATATTCGTTGACAGCCCTACAAGTACAATTAGTTACTGCACACTACATCACCCCTGAGTGGAACATGGAAAGCCAAACTTTCCCCCACTGTACCGAAACCTTGAGTTCAAAACCGAGGTACGTACCGTATACCGTGGTTTTTGTGTACCGTTATAGGGATGCTCGATATTGGCTTTTTTACCTATACCGATATTGTCCAACTCTTAATTTCCGATACCGATATCAACCGATATCAACCGATACCGATATATGCAGGGTTTCCCCCCCCAAAAAACGGAATAATTTCAGGTAATTAACATTACATATCTCTTGTTGTGGAATTAACACAACATTATGCATACTTTTGACAATAAATAAAATCAGAATTTGTTCTTACTTGCTTGCCTGGGTAAATAAAGGTTATAGAAATGTACAAAAAAAAAATATATATATATATATATTTTTTTGAAAACCGATACCGATATTTTCCGATATCACATTTTAATGCCGATATCGGCCGATAATATCGGACATCCCTAGTTACACCCCTAATGCGCACGTATGCACACTGTGTAGGCTTTTGCACCTTCACACGCCGCTTTTGCACCTTCACACAGATGCACAAACGTGACCAGCTGCGCATCGGCGGACCCTGGACTTTTGCGCCGCGCGCGCATGCATGCATATACACATATAGGCACAGCTGTACTCTCACGTGCGCGCACACACACACACACAAACACAAACACACACTTGCCCTGCTTTGATACCTAGGATGCAGTAGGTTAAATGGGAAACAAACTGCTCTCGCCTCTTGCTCTCTCCTTGTTTTATCTCCCTCGCTCACGCGGCAGCTGAAGTGAAAGTGGACCACCGTTCACCCCGCTCGACTGTGAAGTGATCTATTTTACCACGGAGGTGCCCCATTTACCATCTTGAACCCGCCCCGTCCGCGCCCCCTGGTGAATATGCACTCCTGCGCTGTTGTTGCCCCTTGAAAATAAAGCTTTAAATCATGTGTAGCCAGCGCGGGTCTTTCACCTAGATGTATGCTGTTGTCACGGCGGGGCATTGTAAACCGCTGGGTGCTGTGTATAAGGGGCGCATGTAAGGGGCGCAGCATGGCTAGCCCCCCCCCCCCCCCCCTGCCTCCTCGGTCCATGTTGTTTTTCACCTGCGGGGGGAAACATGCAGGTTCTCCGTCTTATCAGAGCTATAGGTGCTGTTTGGTCCCGGCGGGGGGAGGGCAGGAGGAAGTCAACTGTGTGATTATGTAAAACGTCATACAGTTCAAAATGCCAAAGAGCGATTCTTGACCCCCTTGGGGGATATTCAGGCATCATAGCAGCATGGGGGAGGGGGGGGGGGGGGCTACAGGTAGTAGAAGACGTGGTACAGGCCATAGAATTATGGTACAGTGGAGAAGTAAAAATAGAATAAAAAAAGGCAGTGTGTAAACAATATAACAATATAATTAACTCTGGACAACAAGGTGCAAGATGAGGGTAGCCTACATGTATGTCCTCTCAGTTATATTTGCCCTGCAATAAATATAGTTACAAATTGTTGAATTTTTTTTTTAACACATTTTTTAATTTGTCCCCTTTTTTTACATAAAACCAGACACACAATACATAAACAATGGAAATCCACAATAAATCACAGGACTATGATTGACACAATAATGAAATTAATGACAGTCCAGTACTTAAATAAAAATGTATATAAATTAAAAGATTTACCCATAATAAATGCAATACAATACCTATGCTTTTGCTCGCTCTTTTGAAATTATTGACTTTTTGTTTGTTAGTGACTGCAGTGATGTCAACATTGTTTGTCTAAAATATCAAAACAAGTTAAACATACCAGAGCATGTGTTGTACTGCTGCATTGATCTAACACAGGAAGTGGAAAAGGGGTCCTCAGGGATATAGCTGACCATATTATTGCCTGATTTAATTGCCAGGATTATAAAAAAATTATCTGAAGGTGTTGATGGAAACTGAGGACACAACTTAGATTTTTACAGAAAATGTTGTTTCACTTTATGTATTGTTTGATACATTTATAACCATTCTTTTTCATTTGATTCATATATTTTAAAAGGGTTTTTGGGCAGTTTGATATTGTGACCTATTGCTGAGGACAGGTACAAAAAAAGTTCTAACTACCTAGCATACCTGGCCAGGCCGTCTTTTCATACAGAGCATCCCACCAATGGAACTCAATTCCTCAAACAATTAAGAGTGTCCACATCATATCATTCATTCAAGTGCAGGGTTAGGGAATGGCTCATTGAAAACCAGCATTGTCAACACTGAGGTGTCTGTCTGTGTGTGTATGTGTGTGTGTGGATATGGTGCGTCTGTCTATGTCTGGGTCTCTTAATATGTCATGATGTGCTCTGTCCTTGTGTCCATGACTGTATTGTGACCTGTATCCCTATCCTATGTCTATGTGCTTTTGTTGTGTTTTTATTCTAATGTTATTTATCTTGATTTTATTCTGTTTTTATTGCTAACCCTTTTTTCACACAGGATTTTAGCCTGTACCTTCTTGCAGGGGGACTGCCAATGGAAATTAGCCTTTTGGCTAAAATTGGGTTTTTTACATTTGTAAAACATTTGTAAAATGTTTTATTAATGTACACTGCCCCCCTTGATCAAATAAAGTAAACGTAAACCTAAGCATACATTTAAACAAATTCAATTAAAACTGTAAAAAAATAAACATCGGTATACACATTTCCTTTAGATTGAACTTTGTACGCATATTATATATTATTCATTATACATTTCTTGATTTTTATCATAAAGAACACTTTTCTACAGTATGTAGGACATGTTTTGTCCCGACTCGCAATATTCAGTGTCTCGTGGGTGGTGACCACGGACACGCAGAGACTATAAGTCCGTCAGGGGGTCAAGTGTACAAAAGGGCATGTGTTGTTTATGCAGCAGACTGGCAGCAGTACTGTACATATTGCATGTTGATATTGTTATTAGTGGTCAGCTGGTCCTGTGTTGGCCAGGGCGGTGAATTAGCAAAAATCTGGCGATGCCATTGCATATGAGCCGTTCAGCCATTGTGTAGTGTGATGTGTGCCTGGTGCCAGTGTATGGCAGCCATTGAGCCTGCGTAGCCAAAGGTTGGGTGCTATGATTTCAGACGATTTCAAACTAGAAATGGTAACAACAGCTGAGGTACTCAAAAAACTGAGAGCCCTCCAACCTAACAAGGCCACTGGCCATGACAACATCCCCTCCAAATTCCTCACAAACTCAGCAGCCGCCATCACCCCAGTCATCACACACATAATAAACCTCTCCATAAAACAGGGACACGTACCCAAATACTTCAAAATTGCGAGAGTAACCCCCCTGCACAAAAAGGGCAGCAAATTGGACCCAGGCAACTACCGCCCTGTTCCTATTCTTACCCCCATCTCGAAAGTCATGGAAAAAAATAGTATACGAACAGGTTGAAAAGTACCTTGCGGAAAAAAATCTAATCTACGAATTCCAATCTCCAATCTGGCTTCAGAACATCCCACTCCACTGACACATGCCTTCTCTATTTGAACGACCATATCAAACAAGAGGTGGACGCGGGCAAATACTGTGGCATGGTCATGCTGGACCTACAAAAGGCCTTCGACACTGTCAATCACTCCATTCTGATTGACAAGCTAAAAGCAATTGGTCTATCAGCGAGCTGGATGCAATCCTACCTGGAGGGGAGAGAACAGATGGTGGAGGTAAACGGTACTCTACCCCCCCCTCCCAGTGAACTGTGGTGTTCCACAAGGAAGCATATTAGGACCATTACTGTTCGTAATTTATGCAAATTAAATGTCGTCAGCTTGTGACTGCAACTTGTTCCTGTCCGCGGACGACTCAGCCCTGCTGGTCTCTGACAAGAACAAGTTACAGGTTGAAAAAACCCTCAGCTCAGAACTCGGCAGAATCTGCACCTGGCTCGCTGATAACAAACTAGCATTACACCTGGGTAAAACAGTCCATTCTCTTCGGCTCAAATAACAAACTCAGCAAGACTGACGGCTTCTCAGTTACAGTGGGTGACAATATTGTCACAAAGAAAAATGAAATTACATACCTAGGTTCCATCCTAGAGGCAAATCTTTCCTGTGACAAAATGGCATCCAATGTAATAAAAAAAAGTAAACCAAAGAACTAGATTATTGGACCGGATCTCCTCTCTGGTAAACAAGAATACCCTGAAGACTCTGGCAGGAGCACTCATTCAAGGGTACTACGACTATGCTTGCACCTCATGGTACCAAAGCACCTCAAAGGCGCTAAAAACAAAATTACAAACATCTCAAAACAAACTGGTCAGACTACTGCTTGACCTTACTCCAAGAACCCATCTCACCCCTGCCCACTTTGACAACCTAGGATGGCTTAGAGTAGACGACGGAGTACAGCAACTTGCAATGGGCCTGGTCTACAAGATACACTACACCACTAAAGTACCCATGTACATGTCAAAATACTTCCCAAAGGTCAGTGAATACCACGACCACAACACCAGAGGGAGCTCCACAAATAATGTTAAACCCAGATTCGGCTCAAACAAGGGACTAAACACGTTTCGCAATTATGCCACATCAATGTGGAACGCCCTACCCACAGCTGTAAAGGAATGTGAATCACTACCCACCTTCAAAACCACTCTCAAAGAGCGCCTACGGGACACTGCAATTCGAAACTGGCCCCTGTAAATGTCCAAACCCAACCCCCTCCAATGTATAATTTTCTATAATATGGCTTCAGGGTCAAACCATGTTACCAAAGGTCTAAGTGTAAAAAATGTTATGTTTTATTTGGGAGGGATAGACCACCATCTTATATGAGGTATTTTACCCTTCCACACAAATGAGTCACGGCAGTCTGCACTTTACACCAATATTTTGGACCAATCCCTCCCACCTTCCCGTGGGAGGAAGAGGTAACATTGAACTGAAAAATGTCACCCTCTGCAAAATATTCATTTTAATTATAGAAACTCTACTACATAATATGTTGGGCAATGACGCCCACCTGTCTAGGTCAGATGTAATTTTGGTTAATGTCTTATTATATAAAATGTTGCTGTTTGGTGGACTGA
>NC_140176.1:14896817-14909317 GCF_963971535.1 Notolepis coatsorum
TCCCTGGCCGCTGTGTCAGCCAGGGGAGATGAATAGCCCCCCGCTCTCGGCCCACTAAGTAATCCAGGCCATGATGAATCGCTGCTCTCACTGACACCCAAATTGGAATCATTGGGTCCCGCGGCCAAAAACAAGGAGAGGAAGGGGCCTGTGGCGGTGGCTCCTCGTCATCCGTTAACAGCGACGCACACCCCCGAGGTGTTGCCTCCCGCCCGCCCAAGGCCCCCGATAAATAGGAAAGACAAAGGGCCCTTTCACGAATGTGTCACAGTGATATCCCCTCCCCATCACAACGGTGCCACTGTGATATCCCTCCCTGTCAGGGTGCCACCACCCCCGCCAGCCGCCACGCCAGGTACGCTATACGGCCCGCCACTGAGGGAGTGAACGCTCAGGGCTGGAATTTTGATATTTGATTTATTTCTTTTTATTTTATTAAACTTTATTTACCCAGGCAAGCGAGTAAGAACACATTCTTATATACAAAAGCAGCCTGTATTGAGCCGTACTGTATTGTACCCATTCTGCTAATCTGTTAATAAAGTTTTCAATCAATCAATCAAACCAAAAAGCAAAGGCCTTTTGAGGGAAGGGGGGGGGGGGGGGGGGTTTGCAACAAAAACAAGTTTATGTGCATGCATACAAGTAAATAAAATAAAGAATTACAGTAGCAATTGTATACAAGGAAAATTACAATAAATAAGGGAGAGAGAAGGAAAGAGAGAAAGGGAGAGTGAGAACCAGAGGGAGGGAGAGAGAGAAGAAAGGGGGAGAAGGAGGGAGGTAGGTGAGGGGGCTTAGGGGGAGGAGATAAGAGTCTGAGGGCTATGCGTGCGATTGGGAGGCAGTCAGCAGGTGCAGCAGTCGGTTATGATCTGTTGCAGATTTTAGTTTAAAAGCAGTGAGCGATGTGAGGGCAGTGAGTTTCAGGGTGTTTTGTAAGGTGTTCCAGTCAGGTGCAGCAGCAAATCGGAAGGCGTTGCGGCCAGAAACCGTGCGGCCGTTGGTGTTACACTCATTATCCTCCTCTACATTAGAGGTGTGTTGATCACAGTGTTATTGGTGCGGGGGGCGCCCCGGTGGCGCACCACGTATATTATACGCTCAGCGTAACAGCAGCGTTGTGGGTTCGAATCCGGCCAAGGACATGTGCTGCATGTCCTCCCCATCTCTCTCTCTATCTCTCCCAATTCCCAAACGGTCCTATCCACAATAAAGCAGAAAATGCCGTAAAAAATATATCTTAAATATTTTCTTTTAAGTGTTATTGGTGCAGCAGCGTCTCAGCCTGCTGGTGCTCACGCCACAGAACATGTCATACAATTTCCCTATACTTAATAATACTGTATACATAGTAGGGCTGACCCCTATTAGGAGCCGTAGTCGAAAGGAGCCGTAGTCGACTAACCAACCTCTTAGTCGAATAGTAAAAAAAAAAAATGTATATATATATATATATATATATATATATATATATAATATTTAAATTTTAATTTTTTATCATTCTTTCCAAAAGACAAGAGGCCTAGAAGCGTGGCTAACGCTAATGGCACTCATACCAGAGGCTAACGAAAACAGGCACAGAGGCACTGAAAGAGGATTTCACCCATCTAATGAACACACTAGACTAGACAAATATTAAGTAATAGTCGACTAACGTCAAATTTTGGCCAATCATAGTCGACAATCCAAATCCTTAGTCGGGGACAGCCCTGATACATACAGTAGTCTCCAGGTGGAAATGCACACGTGGTTGATGTCAGTGCCTCAGAGTACAGTAACTATACTGTAGTGACTTTTGAAATGCAAACGCTTCGAGCACAGAACTCACCCCATCCCTTAACCCTTCCACTGCCACACTACGGAAGGTTAACCCTTTCACTACCACACTACATAAGGTTAACCCTTTCACTACCACGCGACAAAGGGTTAACCTTCTGTAGTGTGGTTGTGAAAGGGTTAACCTGTTAAGTGGTAGCCCTATTTTCAGAAATTTCGCCTAAAGGTGCATGCCTAAGTAAATGGAAGATTGCTCCACTTCTGCAAGGTCAATTTGCATGTTCTTGGTATCTAGGAACATCTAGGGACCTGGGGGTATGTATTTCCAGTGTCAGAAATATTGTGTCTGTTACTAGGCTTGATTAAATTGTAATGAAGAGAAGGAGAATATAAATTATGATAAATTTTTGCATCTTTGACGGTGAATAACACTATGTTAAATCTGCGGGGTAAGAGATTTCGCTCATTCACCACCTTATTGAGATCAAGTGTAAAAAATATCTAAGCAAATGAATAAAGGGAAGATGATTAAACAGAAGGATTTGTAGATACAGTAATAAATGATAATCGATTTTAATTATGAATTCATATTTGACCTTGAACTTGACCTTGACCTTATTATGGCCAAATCATAACGTCACGGTGACCAAATGCGTCCAAATTTTTATAGGATTCTATCACATTTTCATAACAATAGCGAATATAACTTACCCGGCCTGCACCGTTTTCATTGAGGTTTCTTACAAATTAACGATGTTTTATTTGTCCTTTATATGTGGATAACATTAAAATCTTAAATTGTACCATTATGTTTCCCTTTAGACAACAAGCATAATGCTAATGATGCACTTTTGTTAAGATAATTAGGTGACCATTCTCGGTCACTATATTCAGGTCGCATTAATAGTTTAACGCTCCTTATACAACGGCATGCAAATTTCTCGATTCTGATTGGCTGAAACAGTCCATTTACACGTATGTATTGCGAACAGTCCACGCTTGCTGGCCCAGGACCCGCCCACAACCGAATCACATCACATCAATCCGCCGGATCACAAGTTGGTGGACAATAATCTTTACAAATGGATATGTTGATAGCGACTAAACGACTAAATATCAAGCGATTCTGTCACAGCGAATGTCTTAGCCGTTTAAACAATGTTGGATGATGTAATTGATGGGTCTTGAATCATTGTGTAACAAAAGAAAAATCGCGGATTGATTGATTGATTAATTTTCAATTTTTTTTTCAATTTTTTTTCCTTCTCTCTGACTGCAGCCCTCGCTCTCACACTGTCCGACGCTGGCTCAGTCTCCACCCACCCCCCCCCCCCCCCCCCACACACACACACACACACACACACACACACACACACACACACACACACACACACACACACACACACTCCTGTCTACAACGCGGGGGATAGTCAGACTGAGAGAGAGCTGGGTGCTTCGCTGTTCTAAGTGAGCATGGCCTATTGAGTTGATTGATTGATTGATTGCTAATTTTATTACTGTACGCTTGGTTTCCAACTGGTTAAGTTTAGGCCCTCTACAGTAGGTTTAAAAAAAAAATAAATAAAATAGGGCGAAGAAAACTTTTTTTTCCTATAGGGCAAAGAAAACTTTTTAATTTGTTTTACCTACTTTCTATAGAAGCATCTAAGAATGAAGTTCTATAGAAAGTAGGTCTGCATTCCCTTAACAATTGTGTGTATTGAGCCGTACTGTATTGTACCCATTCTGCATCTGGTAATACAATTTTCAATCAATCATTCCAATAATACACAGTTGGATGTGTTAGTTGGTTGGATGCACTTCCGAGCTGCTTCCACATGAGGCAACTTCTCTCAATCATTCCAATAATACACAGTTGGATGTGTTAGTTGGTTGGATGCACTTCCGAGCTGCTTCCACATGGAGGCAAATTGTCTTTTTTGTAGTTGTGGGAACTACTTTTTCTGGCGGATGGTTTTTTCAATAAATCTTCGATTAATGTGTGTTTATTGTATAGCAATAAGGTTGGATGAATGTGGCAGTTGTATAAAAGCTTTACACCACTTGCAGTCGTGATTTGTGAACAATAAACCATGCCTAGGGGGGTCTAACGACCCTCGGCTGCGCCTCGGGCCTAACAACCACCCCTAGGCATGGTTTATTGTTCACAAACCACTCCTGCGTGTGATGTAATGCTTAATCAGATCACGTTTTCCTAATCCGGTGCTGACCTGTGAACTAGGTGCCAAATGTCTTGGGATTTGTAGTCATTTTGTAGTCATAACATTTTCACCTTTTAAACCAATGCTGCCATCTACTGACAACAGAAAGTGTTGTGTATAACGTCAAGTTGATTAGAGAGGCTACCCGCACACTTGTAAACACCAAAACACATTCTAGAGATTCCCACTTTTTACTGGTACATACGTTCATATCTAATAGTCTTTAGATGACTAAATATAGATGAATACTCATGAAATTTTATATATATATGCTAAAATAAGTATAATTTCACTTCACCTACCTGTCGGCATGAAATTCCCAAACGCTGACAGTAAAAAAAAGCCTGGATGTCGCGCAAAATGGGGCGTGACCGAATTTGGTTTTGGGCGTTCCCAGACAAAGAGAGTGACCGAGATTGGTCTATGTTCTGTTACATCTATGATGGTTTTCAATGGTTGAATCTGGATTTAGTCATTTCCTTGCGGATTTACGATAAAATAGATATAATTAGTATTTTTCAGATAAATTTGCATTTCCGATAAATCGTATAAAACATCGGTAAAAATGAAAATATACACTTTGACTACTGTTTTGATAGGGTTTTTTTTTTTTTTCCACTTTTTCTCCCATTTTCTATATTTTCTCCTATCCCAATTTCGTATCATCCAATTCAACCCTCCCCTGTCACGAACGCTGTTTCTTGCCTCCCACAAGCCGGCTGCAATGTGGACTAAGTCATACATAGCACAAGTCCCCTCCGGTACTTGAGGTAACAGCAGTCGCATCTTTTCACCTGCACAGCTCGATCTCTCAGTGGCGAGGAGTAACGCGTGGGAGGCTCACGCTGCCCCCGACACTTCCTGATTCTACTGCGCAGGCGCACCAACCGACCTGTAGGAGTCGCTGTCCACAACGATCCCCACCCATCAGTTTCCCACCCCCTAATACGGCCAATGTATATTAGTATAAACGACCAGCTAAACTGAAAGCAATGTGGAGCGCTGGGCTCGAACAGGCAAGCCCAGCGTCTCCGTCATTCGTGGCGAGCGCCTTGCCCACTACGCCACGTAGCCGCCTGTTTTGATAGGGTTATGGTCTTTACTCTTGCCTACAAAAAAATTTATAAAAAAAACATTAACCTCTTAACATCCAAGGGCCCACATGTGGGCCCTCATGAGGACGATTCGCGATGCCAATTTACCGACCTCTAGTGGCTCGGGTGTGCATTTCTTTTAATACAATATATAGATAGAATTAAAGCCCTATTTGTTGCCTGTCGATTGCCCTTTCAGGTGACAAAATCCGTTCAGCGGTTCTCGAGTTACATGCTGATATGTGAGGCGTGCCCCAAAGTACGCAAAAGTACACATTACCACCCTGACTCCCGGGGCTCTAGCTCCGTCAATCATTTGGCGATCTCAAAAATCTTCACACAGGTTTGTAGCCAATGAGTGTGGCTTTCCAATGATACCCCATGATATGATAATTGGGGATCTAATACGGTCTCTATTGATCGATTTATGATACAAAAAGCAGGGTCAGCTTAACCTACAGCTTAACTTTAACCAGCTATACGTATATATGCTAATTACCACAGGACAGCAGTTTCTATTGCAACAAACAACATCCCAGTGGTTGAAAGCCCAAAATGAGGGGGAAATTATTCTTCTGGCAACATTACACTCACTGTGGCAAAAGAAAAGAGGGACATATAATAATCTAATAGGGACTGGCGCTGCTCTAAGAGACCTGGCGCTGCTCTGATGGCTGCCTTTCTGATCGCTCCGACGAGACTGTGCTTTATTTTGTTAATTTTTATAGTATTAGGAGTTTTATTTGCACCAACTGTTGGTGCATTATATGTGTATGACCGTCAGTCAATCATTGACATTGGATTAAGAAAAACTTACCGTTTGGATTGCTCTCTGGATCGGATCGCTGAACAGCAGAAATGGCCCGCCGAGATCCTTTGTTATGCCGGCCATGGACAAGACCACCAGAAGCCGCTGCGAAGACGAGGAAAAAGGGCTGGGATCCGAAACAGGCTGAGATCCAGACGACACCGTACACCACTTCCCAGTATATTGCTAGCCAATGTACAATCAATAGACAATAAACTGGATGACATCCGAGCAAGGATCCAATATCAAAGAGACGTTAGGGACTGCAATGTCCTTTGCTTCACCGAAACATGGCTAACACCGGAGGTTCCAGATCACGCGATTCAACCAGCGGATCACTTCTTTATCCATAGGAAGGATCGGACACAATCAGAGTCCGGTAAACAACGTGGTGGAGGTATTGCCTTCATGTTTAACAAAAATTGGAGTGATCCAACGAATGTGAAGGAATTATCCAATCACTGCTCCCCAGAACTGGAATATATAACCATCAAGTGTCGTCCTTTCTTCCTCCCGAGGGAGTTAACGGCGATCATCCTGGTCGGAGTGTATATTCCACCGCAAGCCAACAACAACGCCGCGCTCTCCAGACTCCATGACGAGGTAAACAGTATACAAGCGACGAACGTTAACGCCGCCATTTTAGTACTGGGAGATTTCAATAGCGCCAATCTGAGAAAGGTATTGCCTGATTTCTACCAGCATGTGACTTGCAACACCAGAGGCGGTAACATCCTAGATCACTGTTACACGCAATTTAAAGGTGGCTACAAGGCTCATTCTGATAGTGGCTTTGGCAAGTCAGATCACGCATCCATTTTCCTTACACCAAAGTACAGACAAAGAATTAAAAGTACTCCCGTAGTCTCGCGAGAGGTGCAGAAATGGGATGTGACGTCAGAGGATACGATCCGGTCAGTGTTCCACAACACAGACTGGATTGTATTCCGCGACACAGATAACATTAATGCCTACACGGAGACAGTGCTGGACTATGTCTGTACTAGGGTGAAAGAAACAATCCCCACTACCAAAATGAAAGTTTACCCAAATCAAAAACCCTGGGTAGACAAATCCGTCCGTGAAGCTCTGAGAGAGCGCACCAAAGCATACAATGACGGCCTAGTGGCAGGCAACATGAATGACCACAAGGTGGCGCAACACAACGTAAGGAGGACAGTGTCAGAGGCCAAACGGCGCTACAGGGATAAAATTGAACTCCAGTTTGAACAAGCTGACTCTAGAGCTATGTGGCAGGGGCTCAAAACGATGACAGACTACAAAGGCGCCTCCCTCAAACTGAACAGTGACATCTCCTTAGCAAACGACCTCAATACCTTCTATGCGAGGTTTGATGCTGGTAATAACAACACCAGCTCACAAGCCTCGGCAATGGGGGGGGGGGGGTCGGCTGCTGATGGAGGCGCAGTGTTCAGGGTAACAGAGCATGAGGTGAGGCGGACCTTTAAAAAAGTGAATATCAGGAAGGCAGCAGGTCCGGACGGCATCCCCGGCCGCGTCCTAAAAGTCTGTGCCGACCAACTGGCCCCAGTATTCACTGACATATTTAACCTGTCCTTAGAACAGGCTGTCATCCCCACCTGCCTGAAGAAGTCCACTATTATCCCTGTACCCAAAAAATCCAAGCCTGCTTGCCTCAACGACTACCGCCCTGTAGCTCTCACCTCCATAGCCATGAAGTGCTTTGAGAAGCTAGTAAAGGGCTACATCTGCTCCTCCCTCCCCATCAACATGGACCCCCTGCAATTTGCATACCGCCCCAACAGGTCCACGGAGGACGCCATATCCCATGTGCTGCACACAGCAGCATCACACCTGGACAAGAGGCAGGGGAACTATGTGAGAATGCTATTCATCGACTACAGCTCGGCATTCAATACCATAGTCCCCTCCATACTCATAGCCAAGCTCAGGGACCTGGGCTTGGGCTATGACCTCTGCCAGTGGGTCCTGGACTTCCTGACTGGCAGACCCCAGGTGGTGAGAGCAGGCAACTGCACCTCCTCATCCATCACCCTCAACATAGGGGCCCCCCAGGGCTGTGTTCTGAGTCCCCTCCTCTACTCCCTGTACACACACGACTGTGTGGCTCAGCGGAGTAGCAATACAATCGTCAAATTTGCTGACGACACAGTGGTGGTGGTTGTCCTGATCTCTGCCAACGACGAGAGGGCCTACCTGGAAGAGGTCAAGGTCCTGGCGGGATGGTGCCAGGAAAACAGCCTCTCCCTGAACGTCAGCAAAACAAAGGAGATGATTGTGGACTTCAGGAGGTCGGGGGTCAAGGACTACAGCCCCCTCAGCATCGACGGGGCACCGGTTGAGAGAGTCAACAGCTTCAAGTACCTCGGAGCCCACATATCCGAGGACTTGACATGGACCATACACATTAACAGTGTGGTGAAGAAGGCACGACAACGCCTCTACTTCCTCAGGCGCCTAAGGAAGTTCCAAGTCAGCCAGAAGATCCTTAAGAACTTCTACTCATGTACAATAGAGAGCATCTTGACCGGCAACATCACCTCCTGGTTTGGGAATAGCACTGCAAAAGACCAAAGCAGACTACAAAGAGTGACACGTTCAGCCGAACGCACAATTGGAGGGGGGCTCCCCACCCTCCAGAACATTTACTACAAGCGTTGCAAGGGGAAGGCTAAGAGAATTATTAAGGACTCGAGCCACCCGAACAACTGCCTCTTTGAACTGCTGCCGTCAGGCAAGCGATACAGGAGTCTCAAGGCGAGCACAGAAAGACTCAGAAGTAGCTTCTATCCCCAGGCCATCAGGCTGCTAAACGAACAATGAATGAACACTACACAACAACAACCACCAAACACACATAGCACACACATCCACACGCACACACTCACTTTAAACAAACACACTGTAGCACCCACTACACACACTTTATAGCACACACCCACTTTAAACAAACACACTGTAGCACCCACTCCCCACACTTTATATTTATGGATGAAGGATTGCACTACAACTCGTACACCTTACTGTAAATTGTACCTAAAATTGTACCTCATCCCATTTCTGCTTTGCACTAGATAGTACTGTACATTAGTACACTGCATAGTTGTGTATTGTATATTATATGGTAACTCAGAACATTGTACATATGTCTATACCGAACAACTGTGACCTCATTTTCTTCTTCTAAATTCATGCTATATTATGTTATTATGTTATTTGATACTATCTTGTCTAGCACAGTCTCTGGAGCGTAACAGTAAGAAGCATTTTGTATGAAAGTATTCTGTACTTCTGTATGACAACTATTAAAGAACTTGAACTTGAACTTGAACTGGTCCTCAGATTTGACCGTTTGTTGACTTTTATTGTTTTATTAATAATGTAATGTAAAAAGGGTAGGCAATATAAGCCTCGGCTTATACATTTCCTACTACTGTACATTGCTTTGTAAAAGAAGACAGTATACCTACTAGTTTCCCCCCCACATGCACATACGTCTACTGTACGTCTACTGTCTTGCTGTCTTGTCGCACAGAACTTGTAAGTCGCTTTGGATAAAAGCGTCAGCTAAATGACTAAATGTAAATAAATGTAAATGTTGTGCACGCTTGCTACTGTACATTATGGTGTTCTGCCAAGCGGTTAGCTACAGTAGGTCACAATGCGAGCGTATAGCTCTCCTGGGCCCTCATTCATCAATGTGTGCGTAGAACATGTTCTATTTCCACACGTAAGCACGGAATGTAGAACCAGTGTACGCACAGGGAAGTCGGGATTCATCACACGTGCGTACGCAGGCTCTACGCACACCTGTCATGATGAATCCCACCTTGGCTCTGCGCCGAGGCTCGTGCACACTTTCACGTATTTGCATACCAGAAACGCCCCGATTAACCATATACGGTAATGGAATACACCCATGAAATGTGGAAAAATGGACTAAGCCGAGGGAAGCGTGTCATGAGACAGGCTGACAGACGTGTACACTTACGGTGATGTCGGATATGATATCTATTAACCATTGCTGCCTGGGCAGCGCAAACACTAAATGTATTACTGTAATGTATTGCGCTGGAATATGACTGCCTTTTCCTGTGTTGTTTGATTAATACCCAGGGATTAAAGTTCTCCTCAATTTTATTCCAAATCGCGATGGATCTCCCGTCAATTTTCTACCTGCTGCATATGATTTCTAGAGGCATACTACAATCTATTTTGATGTCAGTATTGGGTAGCCTATATAAACAATAATACGAGAGCATATACAAGAACAATGAATCTCACTGCATGTATGATGTAGCCTGCCTTTCAATACATGAACTTGAATTCCATCATGTTTGTGTGCGGGACTCACAAGGCTGTTGTCACAATGGGTGGTACCGCCCGGTACAGTAATAATAACAGTCCACACAATATCACGATCCATGCCATAGCCTATGTTCTATTAGGACATGATCTGTGACGACAAATGTTCTAGAATGTTTGATTAAGATATCATACTCTGACAGCATGCCTATGATCAACAAAAACGCGAACTTGAATCCCATCATATACATAGTCTGTCCACTATCTGGTGTCATTGCAATGCGTTTTCTATTCTTTCTTATACAGTAAAAAGGGGGAAGAACACTATATTCATATGACTTGTATTCTGCTTACAGCTTCGAAATTCCACTTGTTTCGTTTAACGTAAAGCCTTTTAAATATAATCAAAACGTTCCCGTGTTTCTGCGGTCTGCGCAAAATAATAACGAGTTGAGCTTTATGATTTATGATGAATTGAAAATGGGGGACCCTGATGTAAACAAGACGAAAGTCTTTCTCTGGTCTGCATCCCCAATTAACAATTGTATGTACTGAGCTGTACTGTACTGTACCCATTCTGCAATCTGTTAATAAACTTTTCAATCAATCAATCAATCAATCTACGCGGAGCGCAGTCAGTCAGTAGCCTACACCCCGTATATTCCGATAACACTATATAAACCATGCTGCATTCATTCTGAGAGAAAGATCTATTATTCCAAATGCTATTTATAGGGTTTTGACCATAATTACACTACTGTTGCTATTTTACAATGAACTATAATGAACTACGGTTCGTACAGAACATGCCAGTGTTATTATGCACAGAAGCTCATTTCCTTGTTGTAATAATATATTCTACCACTGGGCGCCAGGTACGCATGGTCTGACCTGTGCATAGACGTAAGCACGGGGTCAAGTTCAAATCGAAATTGATGAATCCCACTCTTTGCTTAGAAATGATCGTACGCACAGGGTAAGCACAGATCTGTGCGTAGAACACGTTGATGAATGAGGGCCCTGGTCTCGGCTCTGTTGGTGGCGCATGTAAAACAAATCCCCCGAACACGAGGAACGACTTAATGAACGTAATGAGGTTTTCTAATTAGAGGGAGAAGTTAGGCATGTGTCAAATCAAATGGGCCTTTTTCTGCCTTCTTTGGCATGGATTAACAGGCAGGTCGTTAACTGCAGCCGTGTACGTTTACAGCTACAGGGGGGGGGGGGGATCGACCCCGCTCAATCGGTCATATCTGGAGTCAACGCTCATGGCCTACATTCAGAGGCGCGGCGGTGTGTTGGTTTCTTTTAGAATGGTGGATTGACTGCCTCTCTTCTGTATTTATACGATGCTCGAGCCACACTTAAAAGTATTTCTGTGTCAGTTTAAAGGAGTGAAACTCTGGAACAATATACCGGATGAAATAAAAAACAGCAGGAGTATTTTTAAGTTTAAAAAGATGTTTAAAAACAGGGTTCTAGAATCTTATAGTAAAATTTTACCTACAATCTTTTTTTCTTTTCTTTTTTTTTCTACCATGAAACAATGGTATTGCAGATGAATTTTTGATTTTCCTATGTTGGCTTATGTTCTCTTCGGAAACGTTTTTTGTTGATTGTTGATTTTGTGTTTGTTTGTTTGTTTGTTTTATCTTGCAAACTTTAACTTGTTTTGTTCTTTTCTGGATCATTTTTTGTTGATTTTGGATTGTTGATTTAAAAAAAAATTGTTATATTTTGAAAACTTTAACTTTTTTGAATTAGTTTTTTGAATTAGGGGTAGGTTGCTCTATAAGCCTTCGGCTTCAAGCCTATCCTATTCGTTTGTTTATTTGTGAAAATGTTCGAAAAATTATTAATTTGTTTGTTTATTTATTTGTAAACATTCGAAATAAAATAATTCATTCATTCATTCAACGATGCTAGAAGACAGGGGGTGAGGAGAGAGAGAGAGAGAGGGATGAAGACAGGGGGTGAGGAGAGAGAGAGAGGGATGAAGACACAGGGTGAGGAGAGAGAGAGAGAGGGATGAAGACACGGGGTGAGGAGAGAGAGAGAGAGGGATGAAGACACAGGGTGAGGAGAGAGAGAGAGATGAAGACACAGGGTGAGGAGAGAGAGAGAGAGGGATGAAGACACGGGGTGAGGAGAGAGAGAGAGAGGGATGAAGACACAGGGTGAGGAGAGAGAGAGAGATGAAGACACAGGGTGAGGAGAGAGAGAGAGAGAGAGGGATGAAGACACGGGGTGAGGAGAGAGAGAGAGAGGGATGAAGACACGGGGTGAGGA
>NC_140176.1:14914317-14938793 GCF_963971535.1 Notolepis coatsorum
CTTCTCCAGAGAGAGAGACAAGAAGATAAGATACCAGTTTCCTCTCTGTGCGTTCAGTAGAAAGCTATCTGGCTGCACTTTAGCCTAGCTTAGCACAATGAATGGAAGCGGACATGGCCGGTTAGCCTATAGGCATTGTCCAACTAACACCTCTCCCGAAGGCTAACCGGCCATGTCCGCTTCCATTCATCGTGCTACGCTAGGCTAACGTGCAGCCAGATCGCTTTCTACTGAACGCACAGATAGGAAACTGGTATCTATCTTCTTGTCTCTCTCTCTGGAGAAGACGGTAAGTTCCTTTAATTAACTTGATAAAAATAGCCTGAACAAAGGTATTCAAAATTATCCTCAATCCAATAAATATCCATGAAAACAAAGCACTGCGCTGGACTACTACGGTCGCTGCATGTTGTTCAGAGCAAAGCAACAGTGGGGGGAGTTGTGTAACGATTATACACCGTTATAGTTTTTCCAAACGCAGAGCGCTTTTGGCCTGAGGCGGCCCGGGGATCAGCGGAGGGGAAAACCCTGCCTTGTGAATACAAATGTTCTACTCTGAAAAAGTTAAAGTAAAGTAAAATCGGTTTAGAGTTTATTTTGTTTGTTTATGGATCCCCATTAGTCTACACCCATGGGTGAAATACTATTATTTTTTATTTTTTTAACCTTCTCTTTCTCCAATTTTTCTCTGTTTTTCTCCCCGTCTCAATTTAGTCGTTGTGCCAATTCCCCCCCCTCCCCTACCTGGTTGTTGTTCGCATGTTCTCCTACGAGTCGGTACAAGGGCGTCCCGAAGCCGATCGCACGCTTCCTCCGATACGTGCGGCGACTGCCAGTGACGTCTTTTCACTTGGCAGCGAGGACTCTCATTGGTGAAGTGTAACGCATGGGAGGGCACGCTATCTCCACCAAGTCCTGCCCCCGCTGAGCAAGCGCCGAGACCTGACCTGTAGCTGTCCACAATGCCAGATTCCCACCCACCAGCTTCCCACCCCCTAATACTGCCAATTGTATTAGTATGAACGACCAGCCAAGCTGGTAGCAACGCCGAGAGCTGGGCTCGAACCCAGCATATCCTGCGTTGGTGACGAGCGCAATCTCCGCTACGCCACCTGACCGCCCCTTGAAAGACTATTCTTCCTGGGGTCCTAACACACAACCTACAGCATTACAGTACATTACATTACAGTAACAAAAAAACAATAAAAACATAAGAAACACCACAAAAAAATATACACACAAAGGCTCCAACCACAAATACAATACTAACTAAACCAACTAACCAAACTAACAATACTAACCAAATAAATCAGTAACTCAACTGTATTTCACCATTCATAACAGCATCCTTCAACTTTTTCTTAAAAGTACATTAAGTTGCTGATCATCATTATCGTCACATGGTATACAATTCCAGTATGCAGCAGCTCTATACATTACTTACATGATGTAAGAGTGACTTACATATAATACAAATAGTAGGTAAAAAGTGTTACATGTGCCAGTCAGACAGAGAGATACACATAATGGGTTGCGCACACACACACACACACACACACACACACACACACACACACACACACACACACGCACACGCACACGCACACGCACACACACACAGTCGGTGGGGGCTTTTCTCACCAGTTGGCCCCCTGAAGGGAGGGAGGCCAGCATAAATCAGCTGGTGTCTGGGCTACAGACACACAGCGCTCCTTATCAACACACACAGACGGGCACACACACAGATTGATTGGTAGATAGTCTGCCTGACAGGTGAACAGGCAGGCAGACAGGCAGGCAGACAGGCAGACAGACAGGCACACGAGTGTGATGCAGTTCACAGACAGACAGTTAAACAGATTCAACACGGGCAACGCGGCCAGTCAGGCGAAAGAGACACGTTATCATGACTTTCATACTTAAAGGGATATAGCTCTGATACCATCAGAAGGCCACTTGCCTCTGTGCCCGTGCACGGGGAGAACAGTGTTGCTGTCCCCATCTTCAATATTGATTTAAATGGACAATGGTGGGAATTTATTCAAATAAAATACTTGAGTTATGTGGCTGACGTGGACAAGACGGACGGACGGACGGACGGACGGACGGACGGACGGACGGACGGACGGACAGACAGACAGACAGACAGACAGACAGACAGACAGACAGACAGACAGACAGACAGACAGACAGACAGACAGACAGACAGACAGACAGACAGACAGACAGACAGACAGGCAGGCAGACAGACAGACAGACAGACAGACAGACAGACACATGGACAGACAGACAGACAGACAGACAGACAGACAGACAGACAGACAGACAGACAGACAGACAGACAGACAGACAGACAGACAGAAACATGGACATACAGACAGACAGACAGAGATACGGACAGGAGCGATCGCAAAATGACCCCCTCTTCAGTGGTCAGCACAGTCCATGCTGTTCCTCTTACTAGATTCGGCTAGTTAGCCTTAAACCAATGCAAAGTCAATGGGGTTAAGCTCCTGTCTGTACAAGCTGACTGAAGACAACTGAAATCTACTCCACAGTGAAACACAAAGTAGATTCCAGTTGTCACTTCAGTCAGCATGTTGTCTGTCTGTGATAAAAGACAGTTTCCCCACCCAGTCCAATGACTAGTTTAGTTTAGTTTATTTATTTAGCACATTATTTAAAAAAAACAGTGCTAGGAGGGAACGAAGCCCAAAGGGCTTGTACAAAGTTCCACTCCCATCTCATAAACAATATGAACGAAATACATGTAAGCATGGTCTACAAAATAAACTACAAAACAGGATCAGAGACATAACTTAAGGCAGACAATATAGCGAAAACATGGAAGATTGACTACTATGGGTTTATACTATGGGTCAATGGAGAACTCTCTTGTAACTAACGCATTGGTCAGAGTAAAACCCACTTGTGGAATACCATCAATTGACCAAGCGAGAGCTAACCTCCTTGCCCAGACACCCTGCTACGGCTGCTACACCCATAGCCATTCTGCAATCGTCGCCTGAAATGCCTGTAGAGACTGACTTTTGGACGTGGTGGATTTCACACCCATTCGTGGAACGTGGACAGTCTAGTCTGCCTCAGGCTACGCTCAGACAGCAGGCTGAAGTGAGACAAATCCCATCCTTTTGCTCATATGTGACTCAGATCAGATCCTTTTTTTTTTATAACAGTGTGAACAGCACAAATCACATGGAATCTGATCTATTCCATTCTGATTTGGGCCACTTTCATATGTGACAATCTACAATCTTTTAAGGATGTTCTATGAGTCGGTGGTGGCGGGCGCCTTCTTGACTGAGAGCAGCGGACACAAACTGGCTGGATAAGCTGGTCAGGAAGGCCAGTAGCGTGGTTGGGGTGGAGCTGGACTCCCTAGCGAGGGTGGCGGAGAGGAGGAGCCTTGCTAAGCTCCAGGCCATCAGGGAAAACCCCTCCCACCCACTATACACAGACTTGGCTGACAGGAGGAGCATGTTCAGTGCTAGGCTCACACTACCTAAATGCAGCACTGAACGGCACAGGAAGTCCTTAATTCCAACAGCCATCAGACTATACAATGCATCACTGTGCCTCACTGCATCACTGAGCACAGAGTGACAGTTACCATCTTCCTGGACTCTTTGTGTCAAATTTCCCTCTGGATAATAAAAGTATTTATATTCTATTCTTATTCTATTTACAAATCCGGCAGTTACTTTTCAATATGTCTTATTAATCATGATGGTTTTTGATGAGCTTGTTTTGAGCCAGAGACCTTCAAAAGCTTGGAGCATTGTACATTGTAGGCCTACATTGTCATACATTGTACTTGATTCAATGTTGGTCTTACTTATGTCAGCGGTGCCCTAAATTTAGTGGGCCTAGCTTTAATCAGCTGTACTAATCAATCGATTATTAGAAAATGATCATCTTAATTGATTTGAGGTAATAATATTAATTATTATTATATATATGTAACGGATGGTAACGTGAATCGCAGTCAAGAAGGGCTGGGGTGAGTAGCGGTGCTATGGGTTAAACTCACTCTCACATCCTCAAAAGACGCATAGACCCATTAGTTAGAAGTGGATTCACCTCTTGGTATAGCGGTCTGTGTTGCTGCCTGCGGTGTGGGAGATCGGGGTTCGACTCCCACTCGGGGCATCGAAGTTTGAGGTGACGTTGTCACAACCGTTACAATGGTGCCGATTGACCCGGATGCCTTGGGTGGAGTGAGTTTGAGAGGGTGAGTGTAACGGATGGTATCGTGAAGCGCAGTCAAGAAGGGCTGGGGTGAGTAGTGGTGCTCGGGGCATCGAAGTTTGAGGTGACGTTGTCACAACCGTTACATATATATATATTGAATGTGTGTGTGTTATGGTAAATGTGGGAAAATATTCATTATTCAAAGGGAATTATGACCATATTTTATCAAAAAAAAAAATGTGAAACTATACTTTGTCACAAAGCCTGTGCTTTAGCGAGGCCCCGTTACAAGTTGCTTGGTAACGCGGAAGATCGCTCGCCAAAAGCACAGACAAAAAACACCAGTCCCTCACGGAGCGTCCTCCTCATCGCATGCCGTATCTAAAGAGACAGAGCCTCGGCCTTGTATTCTTGTCACAGAGTATTTAGGACACACTGTATCACGCAGCCGTGTTGGGTAGCGGTGCCAAACTCCATTTGTTTCAAGCGATGGGGAGGAGGAGGCTACCGGAGCAATACTAAGCCTCTGTTCCATTTCACAGGCTCGTGTCTTTCTGGGCCGTGCACCAGAAGCCAAGCGCGCTTTGCATATATACACACACACACACACACACATGCACACCGCAGATAACCATCTATTATCGCGTTTAGTTTTCGGAGGACTCGTGCGTTCCCTGTGATAGAGGCGCGTTTGTTTACCTTTTTCTTTTTTATCTCTCGTCACCGGGTTGCATTAGCCGCGTGTCAATTTGTGTTTATTTTAGTGGAGAATAAACATCTGCAAAACCTCGAAACCGGTTAAGCCTGTGAGTTCAGCCCCCGAATTTTCTTTTTTTGATCATCCGTGAACCCGAGATCACAGGGAAAATACTACAGAGATAGCATCTGGTGGAGGAGAGAGCAGAAACACCCGCACGGCGCCGCCAGCTTCCCAGAGCCGCTGCCACCGCACGCCACTGGACTCGTCTCGCCCCGTCTGTGTGAAGATTCTCAGAGACCCTGAGAGCTTTTAGTGAGCGCGCACGCAAAAGACACATGCACACACACACACACACACACACACACACACACACACACACACACACACATACACATACAGGTGTACAAACACGCACGCTCTCTCGCAATCTTACATTTGCACACATGCGTAGGACCACATTGTGTGCTCTCGATGTCTCTGTTCTCTCTCTGCAAAAGACACACACACACACACACGCACACACACACACACACACACACACACACACACACACACACACACACACAGAGAACACACGCACGTGGTGTATACACACACATACATACGTGGTCTCGCTCTCACACACACACACATGCAGGGACATCTACAAAGAAAAAGAAGCTCAGTGGGAGAGAGAAAGCTCCACCGACACCCCCCCCCCCCCCCTCCGCCCTCTACTCCTACACCGCTTCCATCCCTTCTGTGATGGAGGATTGGAGGCCCCTCTCTTCTGAAAATAGCTCCGTCTGCGGCGCCTCGAGAAAGGAGGGGAAATGAGCGGAAAGGCGAGTGACAGAAACACCCGTGCCGATACGAGTCAGGTGTGCCCGCGCACTTCAAATTCAAAGAAGCCATGAAAGCGGCACAAATGAAGCCTCCGCCCCCCCCCCCGACGCCGATTCAGACTACCACCGCGTGTCTCTCTAACGACCCCACTCCTCCGCCGCCGACGCGGCTATTCATCAGCCCATTCAGCAGCCGCTCCCCGCGCAAAAAAATAAACGGGGAGAGTGGCGTTACTCTGGGAGATTCGCGATAAAGGTGTCTCTCTGGGCGGGTTTTGAGGATTTAAGGCTCTCGGAAGCAGAAAGAGAAAAGAGTTGGGCCGGTAATGGGCGATGGGGCGGGGGGGGTAATGATGAACACGTGAAGGGTAAGGATTTAGGGTGGGGGGCTTGTTAGATTTGAGATTTAGTGTAACGGAGGTCCGTGAGTAATATCCACAGTCGTCACGATGGACGTGTGTTGTGAAGTGACTGTGGCAGTAAGCGGTACTGCAAGTTAAACTCACTTACCATTCATTATAAGACACATAGACACGTTACCAAGAAGTGAATTCACCTCGTGGTATAGCGGTCTATGCTGTCGGCCGCGGCGTGGGAGACCCGTGTTCGAAACTCCCTCGGGGCATCGACGTTTAACGCAACGCAGAAGAAGTAATATACGATCGGTCACATTAGCAGTGTCTTCTTCATGACAACACTGTGGTCAGTGTCTTCTTCATGACAACACTGTGGTCAGTGTCTTCATCAGCACAACACTGTGGTCAGTGTCTTCTTCATCACATCACTGTGGTCAGTGTCTTCATCAGCACAACACTGTGGTCAGTGTCTTCTTCTTCATCACAACACTGTGGTCAGTGTCTTCTTCATCACATCACTGTGGTCAGTGTCTTCTTCAGGACAACACTGTGGTCAGTGTCTGTCAGGGGGGGGGGGGGCTAATGTGATCACTGAACGAAGAACGTAAAAAGAAATATATAAATAATAATATTACTAAAAATGGTCATGTGTTTGTCACTGTATTTTGACACCTACCAATTTATACCTGCCAACGTTGGAGTTAGTTTACTTACTAGCTTACTCTGAGAAACTAAGACGGTTGTGTCGTCATCTTAGGAGGATCACTCTGCAGCCAGTTGTAACCAATTTGCTTAGAGAAATAACTCAAACATACAACATGTACAAAATGGAGAAATGGCGGGAGAACAACTACAACCACTTCTAGATTTACCCTACAACTACTCCTAGATGTACTCTACAACTACTTCTAGACCCCCCCCCCCTCCCCTTCCCTCTGTCATGTTCCAACCCTCCCCCATTCACATGTTTTGCCTCACCTGATACCACCCCTCCTGGCCCCCCTCCAATCCAATCCTGGGCCCATTCTACCCATAATTCCCTTCTCTCCACTATAAAGACCTACGTCTCACTGGATTCTGGGAGCTCTTCTGGGGACACATCAGGCCAATGTCTCCGTTGAGTCATCCGCCTATAACTCTGATTTACTTGTACCTGTTTGGGTGTAATAAACCTGTGTTTAACCAAGTCTATATTTGACTAAGTACATTCATTGATCCGTTATATTCCTCCACACCACACCATGTTGATTTTCCTCAGATATGGGTACATTTTCTGATTTAGAGCCGTACATCCTACATTTAAATAAAACTGGGTTACAATAGCTCAAACTTTCTATGAGCCCCACAATGTCAGCCACTAATTAATTGTCAACGGACCAACTCCATTGGTCAAAAAGTGTCACTTGATGACATCACAGATTCATGTCTTGATGTTCTGATTAGAACAGACAGCTCCGGGTGACAGTTGTCTGTGATTATAGATACTGACTTTGGAATCGATCATCTAATCATTGGAATAGCACAATGTAGGGTGGCTGGATAGCGCAGTGGACTAAGCACTCGCCTACCACCACAGAGACTCTGGGATTGAATCCAGCTGTCAGCGGTACCTCCGGCTTGGTCAGTCGTCCCTACTAACACAATTGGCAGTGTTAGCGGGTGGGAAGCCGGTGGGGTATGTGTCCTGGTCGTTGTAAACAGCGACTCCTACTGGTCGGTCGGGGCGCCTGTTCAGCAGGGAGGGGATCTGGGGGGAAATAGCGTGAACCTCTGCACACGTTACATTCCCCCAGTGAAACTCCTCGCTGTCAGGTGAAAAGAAGCGGCTGGCGACTCCACATGTATTGGAGGAGGCATGTGGTAGTTCTATCTACACCCTCCCCAGGCCGACAGTGGGGCAATGCGCGCAACGACCAGGAAGGGAATTGGCATAATGACTAAATTGGGATCTGTGAAAAATACAGAAAGCCCCCAAAAAAATAGAAACAAAATAAATAAATACACAGTGACAGGTTGCAGTCTGTCTGCGAGAACACAGTAGTAGACACACAAAAGCAGTGAAAGAGAAGATGGAGTCTACAGTGATAATATGGAGACAGAGGTAATCGAGAGTTCTACCTCATGGGCCACAAATCAAAGGAATACCTTTTAGTGTTGCTCCGTGCAAACATCACTCAGCGGTATCTTTCAGCACCGGTCTCTGAGAATACTGTAGGTGAAAGTGTGAGAACTAACCATATCTCAAACACGCTACAAAGTCAATACTGGCCTGCTGTATATCAGGACTCTAATCTCTTCTGATGATGTAATATAATTATAATATGTACTACAGATATAGTAACTTATTATACTTATTATATTGTGAATTTCCAGACCTCTCTTGGCAGAGCTTGAGGTGTGGCCAGCAATAGCAACCAACCCCCTATCCCCACTCAACTCCAACCCACAATAATTATTTATTTTTGAATAATGTTGAATGTTTTTCCCCTCAATTATTAATACAAATACAATCATTTGTTTTTAAATAAAAGCTGAGTAATTGTATCTTTGTCTTGTGCTCCTTGGTAGAATTTGAATGGAACATAACAGAATCTTTAAAGAAACGTTCTTCCTTTTTTTATTTCTAGACACATTAATAATAATAAACAACATTCCTCCGTGTGAGGGGTTTTGCCAGGCCACCACACGGGTGCAACGCCGGCTTATTAGCCACCGTGTCTGCCACACATTGACCACGGGCCTGTGAAGATCATGTGCTGGGTTGTTGTTTCATGCAGGCTCTGATGTGTTAAACCAGCTCGTTAGAACGGTGCTCTTGAATGTGACACACAGGTAATCTAGTGGAAGCCGGCGTGTGGTGTGCACAGCTCTCTCTCTCTCTCTGTCCACGTTCCACCTTAATGCCCAATTGCCCAATGAATATGAGCAGGCGTCAAGTTGTGTGTGTGTGCGTGTCTGTGTCCAAACGTGTGTGTGAGTGTGTTGTGTGTGTGTGTGTGTGTCCACATGTGTGTGTGTGTGTGTAAGAGAGAGAACTCAGACAGTGAGAGTGTGCATGTGTTTATACATGTGTGAATGTGAAATAGAAAAAGATATACTGTAGATATATACTTGTATACTGTACCTGTAGTGTGTGTATACATGTTTGTGCATATGTTAACAATAATGTATTTGTGCTTGTGTGCGCACTTGTGCACATGCAAGCCTGTTTCCCCTAAAGCCGTGTGTCGTGTGTGTGTGCGTGCGTGCGTGCGTGCGTGCGTGTGTGTGTGTGTGTGTGTGTGTGTGTGTGTGTGTGTGTGCGTGCGTGTGTGTGTGTGTGTGTGCGTGCGTGCATACATGCAAGCGGGTCTGTATGTGTGTGCTTTTACTGTATCTCTATGTTGCCAGTGCCTATAACACTGTAGGTATGTGTGCATACATGTGCCCTCATGTGCTCGAATATGAGTGGATTTCTACAGTACATCTACTGTATATTCACATCAATCTTAACATTCTTATTTGAGACCTGTGTAAATATGAGTTAGCTATATAATATGTTCCCATCGTGACCCGAGTAATGGACACATTTGTTATTTAAGCCTAACTGGAAGGTCTTCCGTTCTTCGTGCTTTACTAAAGGTGCAAGAAATCACAGTGCAGCCACTCTACCCGCCTCTAAGCATTGAGTGTCCGGGAATTTCCTTTTTATATTAGTTATATCGCGGCCGGTGTTACCGCGCCGGTCGGCCCGGCATCATGAACGGAATCCTGACGTAGCCAGGGAAACGGCCTCCGATAAAAGCATCAGGTTCCTTTGTGTCGGGAGAAATATATTTCTGTGCGAGCGCCAAGCCATTTAAATCTCCACTCAGCGGCCTGACATCCTGACGTGCTCCCTTTTTAGTCTTTTCCCTCCAGTTTTACTAGGAACAGTACAGTATATTGGGGTAAATATATATAAAGGGATAATGAGTCTGTGCCCTCCAGTTTTACTAGGAACAGTAAAGTATATTGGGGTAAATATAAATAAAGGGATAATGACTCTGTTTCCTCCAGTTTTACTAGGAGCAGTACAGTATATTGGGGTAAATATAAATAAAGGGATAATGACTCTGTTTCCTCTAGTTTTACTAGGAACAGTACAGTATATTGGGGTAAATATATATAAAGGGATAATGACTATGTTTCCTCTAGTTTTACTAGGAACAGTACAGTATATTGGGGTAAATATATATAAAGGGATAATGACTCTGTTCCCTCTAGTTTTACTAGGAACAGTACAGTATATTGGGGTAAATATATATAAAGGGATATTGACTCTGTTCCCTCTAGTTGTACTAGGAACAGTACAGTATATTGGGGTAAATATATATAAAGGGATAATGACTCTGTTCCATCTAGTTTTACTAGGAACGGTACAGTATATTGGGGTAAATATATATAAAGGGATATTGACTCTGTTCCCTCTAGTTTTACTAGGAACAGTACAGTATATTGGGGTAAATATATATAAAGGGATATTGACTCTGTTCCCTCTAGTTTTACTAGGAACAGTACAGTATATTGGGGTAAATATATATAAAGGGATAATGACTCTGTTCCATCTAGTTTTACTAGGAACTGTACAGTATTTTGGGGTAAATATATATAAATGGACAATGAGTATGCTTGTCCTCCTACATTGTTACCTACACCCCCCCCCCCCCCCGCCCCCCCCCCCAACATGCAAGTGTGTTCTTCCTGTTAAAGGGGTAGCTCACAGAAAAACAATGCTGATATATTTTGCACATCTCACAAACGTCCCAAAAACTTTAAACAGTTTTGTACACGTTCAATTAGTTTGACGGTTATTGAGAGTGAATGATTTTGAATATGGCCACCAGTGATGTCATCGGGGACATTGAATCCATGTGTTAATGACAGCTCCATTAAATTATAAGGTAGCAGTACCTATAATACAAGGTATTGCTATTATTTTCATCCACATCATTTCATGGAGCTGTAAATGGTAAATGGTGCATTTATATAACGCTTTTATCCAAAGCGCTTTACAATTTGTTCCTCACATTTTACCCATTCACTCACACATTCACACATTGATGGCGGAGGCAAACTTGCAAGGTGCCAACCTGCTCATCAGGAGCAATTAGGGGTTAAGTGTCTTGCTCAAGGACATGCTGACCGGGAGGAGTGGGAATCGAACCAGGAACCTCTGGATTACCAGATGACTGCTCTACCTCCTGATCCTGATCCTTGTAATTAAAGTGTTATAGATAAGATTAAATTTTTTTATACATCCACAGAACTTTGAGAAAGATGAAGAATAAAATTATTGCTTTCCTCCAAAGAAATAGTATATAATTTTTTTTTGGTGGGTCCAAAATCAGTGTTTTTGTTTACATGTTGCAGGCATGTATTCCCTCCCTACGTCACATTTCCCCACGTGGAATGCATCTGATTGGATAAATGACTTAATGGTGCTCTAGTGCGACATCTAGTGGCTGAATGATATCTATAACACATTTAACACAACAAGGTGTCCCTTTAATATTCCCATATAGAGTAAAAAGCCATGTATCAGAAGAGACTCATAGTAGGACTATGGACACACACACACACGGACCAGTGCCTGGAGAACGGTAAAAGACCAGACCGGGTGCTTAATTTTCCAAGTCTGAACACATCAACATCAAACAGTTCTTTAATTGACACCGAATCACACTTAGGAGCAGAGCATGGAATTGGAAACTGGATATTATGAGCTGTCAGTTTGCATTCGTCACTTTTCCTTTTTTTTTCCTCTGGGGATTGTATGGACAATAAAGGGGGGAGGGGGGCGACGGAGCGGAGCGGGGGGAAAGAGGCGGACGAGACCGCTGAAAGATTCCCACGCCCACACCTGTCAAATGTGTCGACGTTGCGAAATGTTGTGGCAGGTGAAAATTATCACAAGTGATCACGAGCCCAGTTCGCCTGTACTGTATAGTCACGCCACGTGTGTTTGTTTTCACGTGCGCCATCGATCGCCCTGAATGACTCAACTCTGTACGCGATCCGCACCATTCCAATAACCTCCTTCTTCTCCTTATTATATTTATTTGATACGGTACGCTATGTGGCACATGCCTGTGTGTGTTTGTGTTTGACTCGGAAAATGAAAATATAATATCAAAGTCACATATGCCATTATTCTCTCAGAGCAGGGCCGTGCACGGAAATGTTTGGGGGCAGGGGGAAAAAACACTCCCTCACCTCACCGACTGTTGCACTATTCACATCCCAATGTTGCCACACCACCCCCGTCGATAATCACACACTACGTTCACAACATGGGACTTGTTTCAATTCTACTGAAACACATTATTCCATGACATTCACATTATTTCACGTGGATACTGCTATACATTTCCCTCTTTATATGTGAATGTGAATCCCTATACCCTCCTTCAAAACCGCTCTCAAAGAGCACCTACGGGTGGCTGCAATTAGAAACTGGTGCCGGTAAATGTCCAAATCCCCCCCCCTCCCCCAAACACCCACCCAACACCCTCCAATGTACAGTTTCTGCCCCTTCGGATGTATATTTTTTTATGATCTCTTTTTCTTACACAGTACCGTATATTTATGTGATAAATGTCTTGATGAATTGAAAAGGGAGGACCCTTATGTAAACAAGACAAAAGTATTTCGTTCTTTGTTTGTTCATCCTCTTAGCAGTTGTTAGTATCGAGCTGTACTGTATTGTACCCATTCTGCAAATCTGTTAATAAATTGTTCAATCAATCAATCATATTTGATTGCATTTCAATAAAGAATAAAGAGAAAATGCACTACAATTAACATCGGCCAAAATAGGGGCAAAAGGGCAGGACCCTTGGGTCCTATCTGTTAACGTGTCTCTGATATCAGGGGACTCTCTCCCCTCTTCTCCCAACCACCCCTGCCCCCACCCCTTCATTTCATCAAGTCAGATGGCTCGTGTGGTGAGTGAGTCCCCAGCGGCCTCCCCCCCCCTTCCCCCCCCCCCCCCCCGCTGCCTGAAACGTATGACTAGCCGTGTTCTTCAAACGTCATGCCGCAAACACCAAGCGTGGCAGGATGACAGATAGTCCCTTCAATACATAGTGACAAACAAATTAGTGAAAAGATGCTTCTCTCTGCCCACCAGATGTGTTGGAGCTCCCGGGACGGAACAGCCCGTGAAAAACTGTCCACGTCCCATCTGTGCTCCTCCGCACGGGGACCGTCGGTGCGCGGCAATTTGTGCCGAACAAAGTAGTGCGGGGGAAAAAAAACAGCCCGTCTGATTATACGAGTGGTAATGGCCAGGGCATAAAACATGGCCCGCTTGGAGAGCGCACAGGAGCCGCTGTTGATGGGGGAGGGTGGGAGAGAGAGAGAGAGAGAGAGAGAGAGAGAGAGAGAGAGAGAGAGAGAGAGAGAGAGAGAGAGAGAGAGAGAGAGAGAAAGAGAGAGAGAGGCAGACAGACAGACAGACAGACAGACAGACAGACAGACAGACAGACAGACAGACAGACAGACAGACAGACAGATAAAGAGATAGAGCGAGAGAGAGAGAGAGAGAGAGGGATGGAGAGAGAGATAAAGATAGAGAGAGGGACATAGAGATAGAGACAGACATATAAAGAGATAGAGAGAGAGAGAGAGAGAGAGAGAGAGAGAGAGAGAGAGAGAGAGAGAGAGAGAGAGAGAGAGAGAGAGAGGGACGGAGAGAGATAAAGATAGAGAGAGGGACAGAGAGAGAGACAGACATATAAAGAGAGAGAGAGAGAGAGAATGTGAGAGAGAGAGAGAGAGAGAGAGAGAATGTGAGAGAGAGAGAGACAGAGAGAGAGAGAGAGAGAGAGAGAGAGAGAGAGAGAGAGAGAGAGATGGACATAGAGAGAGACAGATATATATATATATATATACAGAGAGAGGGAGAGAGAGAATACAGGTGATGATGAATGGGGCTGGGGATGGAGATGGATAGGTTGTGTATAGAGAGATTATGTTAGTAGATGGAAAAACCTGAAAGAAGAAATAAGAGCCCCATGGCTCCATGTTTCATGTTAATTTACAGCCGGAAATCAGACATATTTCACCTTCCTCTTCTTCCCTCCTTCTCCTGCTCACGAGTGTTGCTTTCTGGCCGTGGATTTTGCCTGGGCTTGTGGCAGTCACCACCACAGAGGTGTTACATGAGCCGGGGCAATGTGTATCTAACCTCACACTACCCAGTGACTCCTACACACGCTGAGATTGGAGAGCGCACACAGTCACTCATCTGAGGGGCCCCTTCACTCTGATTACATTAGCAAAAACCATTTTTTGTCATTTTCACAAATTACCTTTGTATGGTGCATTCCAGGTCATATCAATTGAACTGCAGTTGGATTGTTTTGATCAAGTAAAAAAATACTTTACAAAATACAGGTAACTTACCAAATCAAACTTTATTGAACATCGTTTTGATGTCAAATGACATAAAAAGGACATAAACTCACGTCATGCTAACATTTTGTCAATTAAAAATTCCACCTATAAAGATTACTTTGAGCCAAAGTTCTGCAGTTCGCTTTCAGACAGCACAGTTCCGGGTAGCAGCCAATTGCCTCACCTGACCTGAATACATGCGTGCTAAACTTGCAATGCATTTTCAATCGACAATAACAGCTTTTGTGACAAAACTCCCTCAGGGTTCAGTAACAGTAACTCACAGTCGTTTATTTATATTTTTTTTATCTACTTTTTCTCCCATCCCAATTTCTTATTGTCCAATTCTACCCTCCCCTGTCTCGAACGTTAGACCATGCCTCCCACTGGTCGGCTGCAGTGAGGACCAAGCCTTGCATCACGTATCCCCTCCGGTACACGAGGAGGCAGCTGTCACATCTTTTCACCTGCACAGCGCGATCTCTCAGCGGCGAGGAGTAACGCGTGGGAGGCTCACGCTGCCCCCGTTGCTTCCTGATTCTGCTGTACAGGCGCACCAACCGACCTGTAGGAGTCGCTGTCCATAGCGTCCGATCTCCACCCACCGGCTTTCCCACCCCCTAATACTGCCAATTGTATTAGTATGAACGACCAGCCAAGCCGGAAGCAACGCAGAGAGCTGGGCTCGAACCCAGCATATCCTGCGTTAGTGGCGAGCGCCTTGCCCACTGCGCCACTTAGCCGCCTCACAGTAGTTTTTTTCAAGGATGGCGTTTATTTATTTTTGCAAATGAACTCTTCACTTATTACAGGCACCACACACTGCTCCCTTTTTAGTCCTGGGCAGATCGGTGGTGCAGAATCTCGGCTGCGAATAATGGCAGAAATAGTGAGACATTTTATTTTTTTTATTGTATTTTTATTTTTAGAAAGGTTTAGGCACAGATGTCAGGAGTCGGACGACAGGATTTCAGTATTTGACACTCATCCTCGTGCTCCTTCTCAGCCGATGACAGAGCTGTACGGTGTTTGGTCTGCACAGTAGGAGGAGGAGAAGGTATAGCTTCTCTGTCAGCCTGTGTGTGGGAGGGAGGGAGAGAGAGAGAGAGAGAGAGAGAGAGAGAGAGAGAGAGAGAGAGAGAGAGAGAGAGAGAGAGAGAGAGAGAGAGGGAGAGAGAGGGGAGATGAGCAGAGACATTCCCAGACCTGCTTAGTGTCATTACACCGCAGACTTATCTCCCTCGCTTGAGCTTGTAAATACACTCGAGTGCTTGTTATCGAAACGAGCGAGGCGACAAACCTCAGCCTTGTCTGCGTCCTCGGCTTCCGCCGGCAAATGAGTCATTCTCATGGATGACGGCCTGCGTTAATATTCGGTTTAAGGAGGGACGCGACTGTGCATTAAATCCACTCACTTATCAGGTCGCAATCGTGATCCCCCCCCCCCCCCCCCCCCCCACAGCCCTCCGACAGGACTTCAAAAAAGAAAGAGTCTGGGGGTTTTTAATTGCTTCGGAGGAATATGTGATGATATCGTCGTTGAACACCGGTATTGTTTCGGTTTTGCTTCTCTGCCCCCCTGTCCGGTAAATCATCTGTCCCGCCTCCGTCCCCATTTGACGTTTCATCTCAATCATTTTCTTTTTCCTTGATGATTCCTATATGAGGTATTCTTTCACTCTTTTCTTTTTCCAAAAAAAGGCCTTTCAACACCATTGTTGCGATTGTGCTCTTTCTCTCCACTAAAAGCTTCCACGGTCAATAATGCAGTGCCGTTCCAAAAAAGCAATGTTCCCCTCTTCTATTTAAGGTGTGAATTCAGGAATCGCACGATGAAAAATTCATTTAACATTTTTGCATTCACTAAAAAAAGAAAAAAATAGCCCTTTTTTTTTACAGTACAGCCACGAGATATATAACATTGAAAAGCTTTTATCGCGAGCGTGCCGTCACGTCTTCCTCGAGACATTATGCCGGGTGTAGTGTGTGAAACTAACAATAGCACTCTCAACAGTGAGTGGCTGAGTAGATGGAAGCCATGTTGTGAGTCGGCATGGAGGACGAGACACCGGCCTCTATACCTCAGAGAGCGATAATAAGCCCCATGCTTTACCGTCACAGCTCCTTGGCTCGTCCTCTCCGACAATCCGCCGCTGTCACACACGTCGAGCAGGTTCTTCGATGACACTCAGCCATGTCAAGTCCCTCGCTCAAGTGTATTCTCCGTGAGTCTGTCACAAAAAAAGAAAAGGGTGGGGGGGTTGTGGAATAGTGAGAAAAGAGAGCGGGATTGATTTCACAGTCACTCGGCAGTATGAGTAAATGATTTAGTCTGCGCCGCGTTGAAATACGCTGTACTGCTGCGCGCCCCCGTGTGTTTTTGGGTGGCCACTTCAGTTCCGCGCCAATCAATGTGTGTCTTTTTCAGCTGCCAACGCATCCCCGCGGCTTCAGAGATGTTAAATCTGCTTCCCTTTGTCCCGTTATGAGGTGGGATGTACTGTAGCAGGTTCCCCACGTACAGTAAGGCGAGTACATTCTGAAATAGGGAAATGTTGAAAACAGAGAGCATCTCCGACCGCGTTCGCTCGCAGTAGCAGCTGTCAGGCGTGGGGCTGTGTGTCATTTAAAAACAATTTGTTTAACCTTTATTTAACCCGGAAGTCCCATTGAGATACAAGATCTCTTTCGCAAAGGGAGACCTGGCCAAGATAACAGCACAATAACATTTGCGATACATCACACAGCAATAAAATGTGCGATACATCACACAAGAACACAATAAAAGTGCATGTATACAATATACAATACATCACATAAAACACAAAACACAAAACAGAATAGTCTACAATGATAGTAAAAGTGTATGACAGTATAACTACAGAAAGCGGCGACATTCTTCTTGTTGGAAGTTATGTAACAGAGAGATTTCTTGTGTTGTTAATTGCAGCTCAATGAAATTACGTAGATGAAAAGAATAGCAATACCTTATAGGGACCTGCTACCTCATCATTTCATTGAGCTGTAATTAACACAAGGATTCAATCTCCCCGATGACATCACTGGTGGCCATATTCACTCATTTACTCTCAATAACTGCGTCTCAATAGTTCCCTAGTGTCTCAATAGTTTGAGAGTTGACCTCACACAAGGGGGGGAAACATATAAATTGCGCATTGAGTGGCTAAAAGCTGCCAACAAACAGAATGGTGATGTAAGTAGCTACTGTTTTTAACTATAGCATCAGACTCTGGGAAATGGTGGAGCAGATCGAGCCGGGTCTGATTTCTTTGTGCAGACGTCAAGCTGGAGAAAAGGTGGATTACATTTAGCCCACCACCTCACCACCTCGAAGAAAAGGAGAAGCTGGCCCAGTGTTGGTTGGTTCTGGGTCAAACATAGCATGAGCAATTGCCCCTGGTAACCATCTCGCATGCAACTCCAAAGGGTTCCATTACAGCGCATGGAAGTTGGACTTGTAGCGGGGGGTGATTATTATGCCCACCCTGTATGGGGGAATATGGTGTTCCCTTACCTTGGACACCTGAGGTAACGAAGGGTTTTGAGTACCCACCCACACCCAATACGATTAGCCTCAGTACCTACGTGTGTAAGTATGTTTGTGCCTATATGGTTTGATGCAAAGATGGTTTCTCAACTTTAATCAAGTGCAAATGGGCTATAGTGTTTTCCACATCTGATCTGATAATGAAGGTAATTTGTAATTTGTAATTGATATGTAATTTTACAGCCTATTTTACTGGTAATATTCATTCAAGTGCCTCTCATGACCATTTTTCATATTGTCTGGTTTGGTGCCATTATTTACACACGTCCTTGTGTCATGGTCTTGGATCCGGCTCTCCGACACTGAGCAGTTGTGGTTAGTGATGCACCGATGTGAAAATTGTGGCCGATACCGATAACCGATATTAATATTGCTGTTCTGGCCGATACCGATATTTACCGATGTCGATATCTCTGTATAGAAAACACTTTATGATAATCAAATAAAGAGTTATTTTCCAAAACGCATAATATTTTTACTTTTGTAAATGAAAAATGACTGATATTTTGAAACTATTTAAGGCCAAAACATGTAAAAAAAATTAAAACAAATTAAATAACAAATATTTGTTTGGAATATCGGCCCATATCGGCCCTATCTTGATATCGGACCGATACCGATGTGTAAAAAAAATTGCCATATCGGCCGATATCATATCGGTGGCCGATATATCGTCCATCACTAGTTGTGGTCATAACTGACTGGCAATAAGAGATGGAGTTTTTCATTAGTACAGCATTATATTGTTCAATGTAAACCAATCGAGTAAAACAGTTGAGGGGCATATATAAACCAATGACAAATTAGTCTAGGCTATGTACGAAATTTATGAAGGTCAGATTATCATATCATCATGTTTGCCACTCTACTCTTTAGTGAAACAAATGTCTGAATACAAACACTGATTTGGAATCACCATCAGGGGCTGGAAACAAATTGAATTTGGCCGCCAGTCACAGTGGTTTACATCCACCAATTCAGCCAGCCATTATCACCAAGTATTGCTCACCAATGATCCAAATGATGGTTTATTATGGCCAAAAGTGGCCGGTATAGAGTGACTTGACACTTAACCCCCTAATTGCTCCCGATGTGCAGGTTGGCACCTCGCACCACGGTCGCCTCCGCCGTCGGTGTGTGAATGTGTGAGTGAATGGGTCAAATCGGAGTAACAAAAATCACAAAGCGCCTTGGATGAAAAATCGCTATATAAATGCACCATTTTTACAATTGCCCTAGTGCAGGGGTTCCCTATACATGTTCTGCCCGGTCCACTTTCTAGGAGCCACCTCAGGATGGTGTTACTGTACCAAGACTGGAGGGTAATGTGGCTAGAAGGCGTTTACATTACAGCCGGAGATGCGCTGTGCGCGTTTCATTGTGGACTTCTCTCACGATGTCACGCCAGCTCTGTGGACCTCTGCCATTATGAATGTAGACTCTACACACATCGTTCCAACTTTGACCACACTCATTTGGCTGAACCGCCGTTCAACCTCCGCATTTTATTGCGGCAAGGAGAGGACAGCGAGTGCAGCTTTACACAGTTCTTCAAATGGATTTGATCTGGAAGTCTGTGTAGTTATTCACTTCACTTCCAAAACTCGATTGTATTTTCAGTTGAGTCCCACCTAAACAGCTGGATGTTTCTCCATTGGGAAACAATTTTGTCAATTGTTTCAGGCTGGTACCCCATGTAGCTCAGCTACTTTAATAATTTCAGTGGTGCCTTTATTGTGCTTTAATGTTTCCTTAACACTGAACAAGGCCATGTTTTGCAAGGCTTCTATGTTGTCTGGAAGACTAGATTGCAGTTGTACTGTCTCCGAATTACATTTTCATTTTCAGGACACCGTGCTCTCGAAATTTATCGAAAGTGTACGTAACTATCTCCGTAAGTAGTTTGTACAAAACATTACAAAGGTCCTCCTCTGGATGCCTGAACACGTGAAAAGGTGTTCGTAAAATGGCAAAAATGTTCTCAACTGCGATCCCCTGAATGAAGAATGTCACTCATCCGCGTTCGCAAGCAAATCCTGTTCGTAGCTACGAAAGTATCTCCGAAAAGAAACCGCTCATGCCAAAATCGGCCCGAGAAGTTCGTAAATGGAGTTACGGAGAAATGTGTAACTTTCTCGTAAGTCTGTTCGAGCATGAGGACCACTGTTAGTGTGAAAACGTAGAGTGGACTTATATGGTTCCCCATAAAACATAGAATGGAATGGAATGGAATGGAATGGAATGGAAGGGAACGGCGGTATTGTGGTACTCCCTCCAACCTCTCTCTTTATTCTCTCTCACCCATCTTTCCTTCACCCCTCCTCCCATACCTTCCTCTCTCTCTCTTTCATCTCTCCTTCCTATCTATCCCTACCCCCAGTCCTTCACCTTCCCAGATGTTCGTTACATTGACCCCCACCCTCTTCCGTTTGTATAAAGATGTTCCTCAGTGCGTGGGGGGTCCTCTCACTCCGGGTGTCCCAGCTAGTCACCTCGTTGAGAGTCATCCAGCCAACTCTGACTATTTTTTGTATTGATACTTTAGTTAATAAACTGTATTAACCAGGTCTCTTTGAGTACGTTATTCAGCTTCGGCTACTTTCCACCACAATATCTTTGAATGAATCTGAAGGGTGTGCTTGTTTTGTTCTGTTGTGAGTGTAGACAGCAGGCAGCATAATGGGTGTGTGTGTGTGTGTGTGTGTGTGTGTGTGTGTGTGTGTGTGTGTGTGTGTGTGTGTGTGTGTGTGTGTGTGTGTGTGTGTGTGTGTGTGTGTGTGTGTGTGTGTGTATGTGTGTGTGTGTGTGTGTGTGTGTGTGTGTGTGTGTGTGTGTGTGTGTGTGTGTGTGTGTGTGTGTGTGTGTGTGTGTGTGTGTGTGTGTGTGTGTGTGTGCGTGCGTGCGTGCGTGCGTGTGTGTGTCTGTCTGTCTGTCTAAAACCAATGTTTTCTGTCCTTGGCGTTGACCAGTAGAACACATGTAAAGCAGATGGCCTGGCTACTCTGTCCTCTGATGCTAATCAGGTGCTAAATATCCATCCGTCTACACTCATCACTCTCTATATCCCTCTCTCTCTCTCACTCTCTGTTTCACCTACTCTCTCTTTCTCTCTCTATCTCCCCCACACTATGTTTCACCTGCTCTCTCTCTTTCTCTATCTCTCTATCTATCCCCCTATCTCTCTCTCTCTCCATTCCCCTCTCACTCTGTTTCACATACACTCTCTCTCTCTATCACTCTTTGTCTCACCTGGCTACTCTTTCTCTCTCTCTCTCTCTCTCTCTCTCTCTCTCTCTCTCTCTCTCTCTCTCTCTCTCTCTCTCTCTCTCTCTCTCTCTCTCTCTCTCTCTCTCTCTCTCTCTCTCTCTCTCTTATCCAGCTCATTGTGAATGGGCGCCGCCCGCCAGCGTCGTCGCTATCAGGAGGGAAAATGGCCGCCTGCCAAGTCTCTCACTATCTAACCTGCCTCTCACCCCCCTTCCCCCCTCCCCCTGCCTCCTCGCCTTTGTGTGGTGGAAACAAATGACTGTTGTCTCCGCTCACTATGTCGGAGGGCGGTGGGCGCGGGATAGATTTAGTGAACCGAGACTATTGGCTCACATTGTTGGGATCCATTCGGCCTGAATGTCGGGAACAAAGCGGGTTTTGGGAAAGGGTGGTAAACAGCGTAAGGTCAGATTCGACCTACATGGTCAGTATAGCGGCCTGTACGAATGCCACATTTGAACAGCAGTGTCGTTTTTTTTGGGGAACAGGGCTAGGCCATCGTACTGTACGACAAAGCTACTTGCGTGCACTCTCTCATACTCTCAATCTCAATGAGAAAATCAATCGGCATATATATATATATCACTGACCGAAAAGAAACACATTCCAACGGGTCTGATTTTTTCATGTGGAGCAACGAGTAAAGCGGCCCCAAAGTGTACTTGTGTCGAGGCTTTCGAAGCCCATACAATCAACAAACAATCAGCGGGGGGGGGGGGGGGGGGGGGGGGCATTTTGAAAGATCACCTCCACTCCGCGTTGCTCCTTTCCACCGCACGGCTGGGCGACTTGATTCGGTCTCCGGAGCGATTCAAAACATCATTACCGCTTACTCAAGAACACACCACTCGAGACGTTTTGAAAAACTAAAGCGCGGTTTAACCGAGAGAGAGAGAGTGAGGGAGGGAGAGAGAGTACCGTCAGAGAGTCGCTATTGAAACGAACGCCAGACGTGCTACACAGGAGAGAGCGCTATATTCTGAATGGGAGCCGTCTCTCCCTCTCTCTCCCTCTCTCTCTCTAGATAATAACACGTAATGAAGGGGGCTGTATTCATCCTTCCCAGTTACCGGCTCGCACACACCTGATTGTCCGAGGCATCGGTAGGCTATATACGTCATGGAATGTGAAGTTGTGTCTTTTTTATTTATTTAGTATTTATTTTGCATTCCACCCTCCCTGGCAGTGCCTGTGTGAATAATAGACTCTTATTCCGTGGAATGCATTCCACTGTCGATCTACCCGACCTTTAACCCGTTCACTATCACACTACCAAAGGGTTAACCCCCTCACTGTGTCAATACAGAAGGTTAACCCTTTCACTGCCACTCGCCAAATGGTTAACCCTTTCACAACCACACTACAGAAGGTTAACCCCTTTCACTACCACACTACAGACGGTTAACCCTTCACAACCACACTACAGAAGGTTAACCTTTCACTACCACACTACAGAAGGTTAACCGTTCACTACCACACTACAGACGGTTAACCCTTTCACAACCACACTACAGACGGTTAACCTTTCACTACCACACTACAGACGGTTAACCATTCATTACCACACTACAGAAGGTTAACCTTTCACTACCACACTACAGAACGTTAACCTTTCACTACCACACTACAGAATGTTAACCCTTTCACTACCACACTACAGAAGGCCTTTCACTACCACACTACAGACGGTTAACCCTTTCACTACCACACTACAGAAGGTTAACCTTTCACTACCACACTATAGACGGTTAACCTTTCACAACCACACTAAAGAACGTTAACATTTCACTACCACACTACAGACGGTTAACCCTTTCACAACCACACTACAGACGGTTAACCTTTCACAACCACACTACAGCACATTAACCTTTCACTATCACACTACAGACGGAACCGCCTGTAGTGTGGTAGTGAAAGGGTTAACCTTCTGTAGTGTGGTAGTGAAATGGTTAATACACAGTATACCCCCCCCCCCCCCCCCTTTTAAATACTCTATTCAATCGATGGTCCTTCAATGTGGACGAAGGTGCTGCTGGCTGAAGTGGGATATTCTTTGCATTGGAAAGCAGGTATTGACACACCGGTTGGAAAAGGGGGAGGAGACCCTGCTGGACCGCAAGGTCAGCGGAGATGAAGGCAGATAAAACTCATTTTCTCTGGCCATCGCCGGAGTGTGGGTGGCGCCGGATGAATTGGATTTCTTATCCTTATCTTGCCGTTGCCAGGCTGTTGTCAGTTCCCCCCTCTGTCCCCCCCATGGGAATCTGTATGAAGAGGGGGCGTCCTTTTCCAAAACGGGATTTGTTTGTTAGATTGTATGTAGATACAAGACATATGTGGTTATGTACAGTATCGGCACACGGTGTATATTTGAAGTATATTATATCTATAGTTTTGCAGAGTTTGCATGTTCTCCCTGTGTGTTTGTGTGGGTTTCCTCCCGGTACTCTGGTTTCCTCCCACAGCAGAAGACATGCATGCTATAGGTACATCCTGCCGTCGTCCTTGACCAAGGTACTGGCATCACAGCTGGAGTTGGTCCCCGAGCGCCGGCGCACTGTGTGGCTGCTGCCCCGCTGCTCCTACATAGTTAGGACGGGTCAAGGACGAGTTTCCCCAAGGGGATTAATAAAGGTACAACTTAACCTGATTTAACTTAACTTATTCAGAACATACAGTATAGCCTACTAAAGTTGTGTTAAATTGAAACCACTGTACTTGTAAGATGTAGGCTATACTTAAATATAATTGACATCATTACTAGAAATCAGTGCACAAGCTGTTGTTATAGGCAACAGTCCTGGAAATGTGTAATTTTTTTTTATTACATTACAATCCATTCACACATTGGCAATAGAAAGAGATGAATAGATTGCTTCACATAGCACTGTAAGTTTAGTTTCGTTTATTTATTTAGCACATTATTAAAAAAAAACAGTGCTAGGAGGGAACGAAGCCCAAAGGGTTTAGCACTTTAAATTAGGGCTGTCAAAATCAATGCTTTAACTCTGGAGATTAATTTAAATTATTTAAAGCGTTAAAAAAAAATTATCTAGATTAATCTATGGAGTGAAAAATGTTCAATATAATATAAGAAAGCGGTCTAGCTGAGTCAATGTTGATGGTTT
>NC_140176.1:14938993-14956493 GCF_963971535.1 Notolepis coatsorum
ACAAAGCGGGTTTTGGGAAAGGGTGGTAAACAGCGTAAGGTCAGATTCGACCTACATGGTCAGTATAGCGGCCTGTACGAATGCCACATTTGAACAGCAGTGTCGTTTTTTTTGGGGAACAGGGCTAGGCCATCGTACTGTATGACAAAGCTACTTGCGTGCACTCTCTCATACTCCCCCGGGGGCAAGAATCTATCTCAATGAGAAAATCAATCGGCATATATATATATATCACTGACCGAAAAGAAACACATTCCAACGGGTCTGATTTTTGCATGTGGAGCAACGAGGGTAAAGCGGCCCCAAAGTGTACTTGTGTCGAGGCTTTCGAAGCCCATACAATCAACAAACAATCAGCGGGGGGGGGGGGGGGGGGGCATTTTGAAAGATCACCTCCACTCCGCGTTGCTCCTTTCCACCGCACGGCTGGGCGACTTGATTCGGTCTCCGGAGCGATTCAAAACATCATTACCGCTTACTCAAAAACACACCACTCGAGACGTTTTGAAAAACTAAAGCGCGGGTTTAACCGAGAGAGAGAGAGTGAGGGAGGGAGAGAGAGTACCGTCAGAGAGTCGCTATTGAAACGAACGCCAGACGTGCTACACAGGAGAGAGCGCTATATTCTGAATGGTAGCCGACTCTCCCTATCTCTCTCTCTCCCTCTCTCTCTCTCTAGATAATAACACGTAATGAAGGGGGCTGTAATTCATCCTTCCCAGTTACCGGCTCGCACACACCTGATTGTCCGATGCATCGGTAGGCTACACGTCATGGAATGTGAAGTTGTGTCTTTTTTATTTATTTAGTATTTATTTTGCATTCCACCCTCCCTGGCATGAGTGCCTGTGTGAATAATAGACTCTTATTCCGTGGAATGCATTCCACTGTCGATCTACCCGGACCTTTAACCCTTTCACTATCACACTACCAAAGGGTTAACCCCTTCACTGTGTCAATACAGAAGGTTAACCCTTTCACTGCCACTCGACAAAGGGTTAACCCTTTCACAACCACCCTACAGAAGGTTAACCTTTCACTACCACACTACAGACGGTTAATCCTTTCACAACCACACTACAGATGGTTAACCCTTTCACAACCACACTACAGAACGTTAACCCTTTCACTACCACACTACAGAAGGTTAACCCTTTCACAACCACACTACAGATGGTTAACCATTCACTACCACACTACTGACGGTTAACCATTCACTACCACACTACAGACGGTTAACCATTCACTACCACACTACAGAAGGTTAACCTTTCACTACCACACTACAGACAGTTAACCTTTCACCACCAGACTACAGAACGTTAACCTTTCACTACCACACTACATAAGGTTAACCTTTCATTACCACACTACAGAAGGTTAACCTTTCACAACCACACTACAGAAGGTTAACCTTTCACTACCACACTAGAGGCGGTTAACATTTCACTACCACACTACAGAAGGTTAACCTTTCATTACCACACTACAGACGGTTAACATTTCACTACCACACTACAGACGGTTAACCTTTCATTACCACACTACAGACGGTTAACCTTTCACTACCACACTACAGACGGTTAACATTTCACTACCACACTACAGACGGTTAACCTTTCATTACCACACTACAGACGGTTAACCTTTCACTACCACACTACAGAAGGTTAACCTTTCACTACCACACTACAGAATGTTAACCTTTCACTACCACACTACAGACGGTTAACCCTTTCACAACCACACTACAGACGGTTAACCTTTCACAACCACACTACAGCACGTTCTGTATCGTTAGTGGCTTAGCTTGGCATCGCCTTCTGCACTATCTCGCGTACGTGCACGCGTACTGAATAAACCACAAATGTACCTCTAATACCAGTATTAGTCTGACCACACCCCTCATCAGCTTACCTTCATAAGCAGGTGTGTGGTCACCTGCTCTCCTCCTTCTCGCTTTCACCACAAGGAAGAGGTGCCTCGGTAGATCCCCACACTTGACACCATGATGGAAGAAATTGGATTAGGAACAGCTTGGGAAACAAGGATACGTTGACATCATATCTTTATTTTCTCTCTCACTATTTTCGAGAAAATACGGCGATATTGTCTTCGTACTGGAGTGTCTAGAAGATGATGATCATTCTACAAACCCTCCACCGGTTTTCGTATGGGGAGCACGCCGCTGCATGCTTCTCAACTGCAGTTCCTTGCTGTGTTTGTTGGGGTGAAACCTGTCAGGCCACAGCTGAACTGTCGGACATGCCGCTGTTGTGAGGAGCGGTGCGTTCCAGGTTGGGTGAGTAGTGTTTGCTGGCGGGCTCCACTTGTCTGTTAGTGCTATGGGGGCTACTTGACAAAGTTTATGGAAACCGGCCCCAGGCTAGGGTCCTTTGTTTAGCCGTCTAGGCGACAGAAGGCCTTGGTCTGGCGACCATTATAGTTTTAACTAGTGGGCCGCGACCATTGACACTGGTGATCCCTGTGTGTTCTGGACGAGTGGATTCTCTCTGTCACCGTGTTAAGACCCCATCTTTCATATCCAAATGAGAGTATTCCTTCACGAGGGGATATGTGCATGTAATGTGCGATAGCGGCAGATTCATGTTCAAAGTCAGCTATACAGGCCAGTTGGTACTGTGCTGATTCCGCCGGACGTGTTAATGTCACCGTTGTGAAGCGGTGTTGACGTCTTGTTTTCTCTTTTCTCTTAAAAAGTGAGGAGGGTTCAGAACGGCGGCCTGTCTGGGTGAGTGTTATGTCATTGTTTACATGTTCATAGCTTACGGTTAGCCGGTCGGTGGCCTGGCGCGGGGTAGCTTGGCTTCTCGCGCGCCGCCGGGAGCTCGCTCCTGATCGCGTGCGTCGTAGATCGGCGTCTCGCGAGCGGAAGCGATAGCACCCGAACGGTTGGAGCAGCCGTTAGCTTGATGCTATTCTGTTGAACGTGCTTTGATTTTTAACATGTTTTACACTCTTGACCACGACGTCATCCTTGACAGGGGATGTTCGTCGACCCTGCCTGAACCTAGACGGGGATTGCGTCAACAAAGAGGACTGTAGCGACTGGTGGAGCGGCGACGCTGCCCGGATCGAACAACACGGGACGGCTGTGTTCTACGGTGGCTTGTGACTGCACTTCGCTGATCTGCGTTCCGGGCAGGTACGGGGTTGGCCAGACCTCATAAACACGTCTTCTGGTTTTACCTTGCTAAATGTATTGTGAATAACGGTGTTTTTTCCCAAAGCGTGTGTTGTTGCAATGCATTTGAGATACGTTGCGGGTTGTGTGTGAGCTGTTTTTGTCACTGGCAGTTAGCTTCTCCGTGCAGGTCGTGATGTATTGATCTGGTTGTTGTGTGAGAAACATCATGGTGTTTATGTGTACCGTGTACTCACTACTAAGGCAACTAACCTATGAAGCTATGCTTGGTGACGAGTGAGTGAAAGAATGTTCTTTCTCAGACTGTAATGACAATGAACAGTGAGTTCACACATTAACAGGTTTTCCTGTTTAACTGGCCGTATTGAGGGTAAAATAGGAGGATTGTGTTTCCCCCCCCGGTTCCCTGGGGACTTTATCACCTCCTATCAGACATGTTGTGCATTAATTGTGTCTTTTGTGTGGTAGGGATACGATGTAACTCTCAGCTTGATTGCTGAGGTTGTGCTAAATCTGCTGGAGAAACTTATTTCCTAAAGGGAAATTGGTTTGGTTGCTGTCATGTGTGCTTAGCAAGGCCTGTGGTCGATACTAATCAAGAATGATGTATTCTCTCATTGTGAAAAAAACGGCGTTCCTCTGTTGAGTGTTTTTGCCATTTTTTGTAGGTGATGATGGGTTGTGTGTGTCATGTGACCTACAACTGGGTTGTACTGGCCACAGAAGCACATGTGTATGTTGGACCGGGGTTCTTAGAGCCCTCTCTATTCTGTGTTTTTCCTTAGTAAAAATCAGATAGCAGGTTAGCTCGTGCGCTGTGTGGAGCTGTGAAACGCTTCATAGAGCTGACTATGACTGTGTCATATTCTCTTTTTGTCGTTACGTCGTATCATGGGTGTGGGGTCGTAAAGGGGTGAACTGGTAACCTTTCCTCTCCCCATTGTTCTGTCGGTCAGGGGTACACCCCCTGTCCTTCAAGGTTCCCGTCACGTGGCGGTTCGGCACGTTACGGGGGGGGGGGGGGGGGGGGGGGGAGGGAGTTCCTGGTCCCACGGCCTGGTATATTGGGCGTGTGCACCGCAGGAATTCCCCCGCCATAGAGTACGTCACCGTGCGCGTCTCTGTTGGTAGGACTTCCGTGTGCTGTTCAGGTCCATGTGATGGATCTGTTTTCAGGGGGGGTGGTCAGGGCTCCTCCTCACCAAGCGCCTACTCAGGCCTTCTGTGAGTTCGGACTCCTTCTTCCATGTGAGGAAGCCTCCATCAGAGTACAGAGCCTTCCTCCTCAGATTGTCAAAGTGAGTGGACCCTCTAGAAGGGTCCTTTTCTATTGTATGTATATTCGATTCAATTCGTTTATTGAGTGTGTATGGGTTCGGTGCCTCTTCCCCGGAGGCCCTAAAACCAGTTTTTTACATGGCTCAAGGTGCAATATATTCTTTTCAATCTGTACAGCTCGCGTGGGAAGTCTCTCTGGGGATCCCCGTCTCTTTCCTATGGGAGGGTGGTGGGATGTAAAAATGTGAACATTTTTTACCCCGGCTGTGTAGACTGGGATACATACTGTTGATGCTTCCTTCTTTCTGTTCCAGAAGTGTTGGAGTTAGGGAGTGTCACACCCCTCTTGTCGTTCCCCTGGGCGCCTTGGGGATTCAATGACAGGTCTAAATAGCCTGTTCATTGATGGGGGTGTGTCCCGACGCACGTATAGTGCTAGCTCGCTGTAAACAGGCGATTGACTGGCACGCCTTAGTTGCTTGTGGTTGAAACAGCGTTTTTATAAAGCAACTGAGATGGGGGTTTTTCCTCTTCCGGCGACCACATCCCATGACCTGGGTGGGTTGTCGACGGATCCTCGTTCATGTCTGGGGGATGATGACGGGATGGATCTGAACATATGTAGTGGGGTCTCACGCCCTTGGGGTGGGCCACCAGGCGCGGTTCGTCCCGACGTCTGGGTGGCGCCTTCTTTTCATGTTAAGATCAACACGCATATCTGCCCTTCTCCTGGAGTAGGCATGTCGGCGTGGTTAGGGCACGGGACTGGTTCTGGTCACGCTGGTCCAGATCAGTTGAACCCGTTGTCCGCCGGGGATGCAGATCTGCTGTTCTGGTACCCTGAGGGACTTGGGCTTTTTTCAGGGGGAAAAATGCCAGGTCGGTCTGGGTGTCACAGGGTTAAGCGCTATGGAGACCCTGGTTGGGTATGTTTTTACTCAGCACTGTCGTCATGGCTTACAGCCATGCCATTCTGTACGCGCTCGATCTCGTCGGATCTCGGCCGCTACACAGGTTGGTCCTGGTTAGTACTTGGTTGGGAGACCGCCGGGGAATACCAGGTACGGTGTGCTTAGGGGCTGGTTCTCCATTATTTTTCGCTCCTCTCTCACGCATGGCGAAGAGGGGCCTGTGGGGGTGGTTTTTTGACCTCCTCTGGTGACCCTGTGCTTCCCGTGCCGCCAGGCCCGGTCCGAAGTGATGTTTGCGACCCGTAGGCCTGGGTTAACCCTTTTTGGAAACTGAAACACTTGTACTGCGGTATAGCCGGTGTATACCCGCAGGTGTGTTTTGGAGTTTTTTCTTGAGGGGTTATAGGAACAACCACCGCATTGGGTAACACCGAGGTGGTTGATTCCCTGGTGTGTTGGAGCAGTGTCAACTCCCGGGTTCACCGGTTGAGGGTGCCCCTGCACGTTCATGACGTCTGCCGATCGTGTCAGCCTTCTCTGCCTCGACCCCTCTGGGTGGTGTTAAATGGAGGCTTGGTCATGCAACACCGCCAGCTTACGCTCCTTCCGCCGGGGCGGCTGTGTTCAGCTGTCCCCTCTGGCGCCTGTCTCGTCCGCAGTCTCCAGGCTAGGGTTAACAGCCTGTTGCCTGGTTTTTCCCCGGTGCGCTGCCTGCTTCCGTTGGTTAACCTTTTTTGTGTGCTTACGGCCATGCTGACTGCCTATTCTGCAGGGTCAGTGTGCCAGGCGGTGTACTATTGGGGGGACGGGGCCCGCTCGGCTTACGGCCATACCGACCTGAACACGCCCGGTCTCGTCCGATCTCGGAAGCTGGGCAGGTTCTGGCCTGGTTGGTTCCGCCTGGGAATACCAGGTGCAGTAACTGAGGGGCCTTTGTCCGAATACGCTGGCGATGTGGGGGGCGGGGCACTACGTGCCCACCTGGTGGGGTCTTGATGCTGGCATCATGGACTTCTCCGGGCCCCCATTCCAGGGAGTCCAGTCCTTTTGGTGGGTCTGGGTCTTCCTTCGTGCTCCGCTGCTACGGCCTTGCCACGGGGTTGGGTTTGCCCTTGACCCCGTGATTCTGGGGGCAGTAACGAGGTTGTTCCTCCGTTCGTTCCCGGGTGGCATGCGGGTTGTGCGTGTGTGTAGTCGTGGGGTCGAGCCACGGTCTGCTCACCCTGTGCGTTGAGTTGCTTGAGTGCCTCTTCGCACGGTCGGGTCCGTCGCCCTCCCGTGACGTCCCTAATAGGGGGGCTACCCTCCATTAGGGGGGGTCGGGGGGGCTCGGCCCTCCCTGTTCTGATGGTTTTGGGGGGCTGTCAGCGGGGTGTATTTGTCAGCCAAGTGGCTCCGCTTGGCCTCCCTTGTGCAGAAGGCGATGCCAAGCTAAGCCACTAACGATACAGAACGTTAGGTTATGACTATAACCAAGTTCTGTTAGTTAGGGGCGATGCTTGGCATCGGACGCCGCTGCAGCCCTTGTCCTCACCTTGTGGTGAAAGCTTGGGAAGGAGGAGAGCAGGTGACCACACACCTGCTTATGAAGGTAAGCTGATGAGGGGTGTGGTCAGACTAATACTGGTATTAGAGGTACATTTGTGGTTTATTCAGTACGCGTGCACGTACGCGAGATAGTGCAGAAGGCGATGCCAAGCATCGCCCCTAACTAACAGAACTTGGTTATAGTCATAACCTAACGTTAACCTTTCACTACCACACTACAGACGGTTAACCTTTCACTACCACACTACAGAAGGTTAACCTGTTCACAACCACACTACAGAAGGTTAAGCTTTCACTACCACCGTCTGTAGTGTTGTAGTGAAGGGGTTAACCTTCTGTAGTGTGGTAGTGAAAGGGTTAATACACAGTATACCCCCCCCCCCCCTTTAAATACTCTATTCAATCGATGGTCCTTCAATGTGGACGAAGGTGCTGCTGGCTGAAGTGGGATATTCTTTGCATTGGAAAGCAGGTATTGACACACCGGTTGGAAAAGGGGGAGGAGACCCTCCTGGACCGCAAGGTCAGCGGAGATGAAGGCAGATAAAACTCATTTTCTCTGGCCATCGCTGGAGTGTGGGTGGCGCCGGATGAATTGGATTTCTTATCCTTATCTTGCCGTTGCCAGGCTGTTGTCAGTTCCCCCCCTCCTCCGTCCCCATTGGGGAATCTGTATGAAGAGGGGCGTCCTTTTCCAAAACGGGATTTGTTTGTTAGATTGTATGTAGATACAAGACATATGTGGTTATGTACAGTATCGGGCACACAGTGTATATTTGAAGTATATTATATCTATAGTTTTGCAGAGTTTGCATGTTCTCCCTGTGTTTGTGTGGGTTTCCTCCCGGTACTCCGGTTTCCTCCCACAGCAGAAGACATGCATGCTATAGGTACATCCTGCCGTTGTCCTTGACCAAGGTACTGGCATCACAGCTGGAGCTGGTCCCCGAGCGCCGGCGCACTGTGTGGCTGCCCGCTGCTCCTACATAGTTAGGACGGGTCAAGGACGAGTTTCCCCCAAGGGGATTAATAAAGGTACAACTTAACCTGATTTAACTTAAGCTTATTCAGAACATACAGTATAGCCTACTAAAGTTGTGTTAAATTGAAACCACTGTACTTGTAAGATGTAGGCTATACTTAAATATAATTGACATCATTACTAGAAATCAGTGCACAAGCTGTTGTTATAGGCAACAGTCTGGAAATGTGTAATTTTTTTTATTACATTACAATCCATTCACACATTGGCAATAGAAATAGATGAATAGATTGCTTCACATAGCACTGTAAGTTTAGTTTCGTTTATTTATTTAGCACATTATAAAAAAAAAAAAAACACAGTGCTAGGAGGGAACGAAGCCCAAAGGGTTTAACACTTTAAATTAGGGCTGTCAAAATTAATGCTTTAACTCTGGAGATTAATTTAAATTATTTAAAGCGTTAAAAAAAATGTATCTAGATTAATCTATGGAGTGAAACATTTTCAATATTATAATATAAGAAAGCGGTCTAGCTGAGTCAATGTTGATGGTTTTGTTGAACATTTGTATTTCACAGGAGAGAAACTGTATTCAAAGAAAGCTATTAAAATAGTCTTTGAATCTAAATATACTTTCTTTGTGTTGATTTTACATTAAGTCCATGATTTTACTCAAGTAAATATCTGTTACAAGCTTCGGTCTTAAGTAGAAACATGCGATTTTTTATCTAGATTAATCTAGATTAATTACAGAAAATTGTGAGATTAATTAGTAAAAATTGTTGAATCTATTGACAACACTACTTGAAATACTTTCAGTGTGCAAAAATATACACATTTTTGACTCGGGTTCCCTTGTTGTGTTAGAATGTCTGTTCCGACCTCACAGAACGCTTGTGTCCTATAGCTCAGCTACTTCCATTGTGTCCTCGAAAAAGAGGCAGCGAGCGAATTGCTCAACGTCTGCGTTTGACATAATGTGTTATGTTGGCTGGTGTGCAGAGCCTGTGCTGCCTCACGTCCCTGGCGGGCCCTTCCAGTTGGCAGAGCGGTGGAGTGGGTGGTGGTACGCAGACCACCCCGGGCGCAACAGGATGATCAAATATACATTACAGGCATCATGGGGGCTTATAGGCTCCCGCGTGTCCGTTCTCTTGTTGGCTCACGTGCTGCTGCTGTAATTTCATGCTCGATACAGAGACGTTCGCCGTTCAGGAACTCGCCTGGAGACGTCCTCCTGCAGGCAGGTTTAGGACACTGCGTGCTAATGTGGGCGTGTGTGTATAAGCAACATGATATGTTCAACCTGGGAGTTGTAGTCATAGCTTAACGGATCCCCCTTAATCTCCCCTTCGTTTTGCTACATTTTGCCAATCGCCATTGTGAAAGCCAGAGAACCGCCGTCGCACTTTATTTGGAAATCGCAGGGACATGTGGGAGGGGGGGGGACGGGGGTGGTCTTAAGGGACCGGACAAAAACAATCCGGATTGATTTGAAAAAATCATCTGGAAAACGAGCTTGCTTGGCCAACGGGGACTCGTTTAGGGCCAAATGGTCTGCATGTGTTGGTCTTTAGTCGGTAATTAGGTCAGAATGCAAATGCCTTGTGTTGTGATGTTCGCCCACGAGGGCCGTGCTGTGCGTGCCACGCCAGCCCTCGTTGCTTAGAGCATATTCATGTGTGTCAGAGTGAGTCACTCGTGGAAGGACCCTCCGGTGTCGTAGAGCGAGAGTGAGACTCGTTCACAACCTCACACTCTCTCTCGGCCAAACCCCGTCCGTTGCCGTGTGACGTGCGACTACATTATGTGTCTGTTTATGCAGTATATTCAGGGGGTCGCTGTAATTGTTCTCACTGCGGCAGGGCACTAAGTGTTGGCTCTGACCTCTGCCTCGCTCTCCTCTTCCTCTCACGTCAACCTCCTCGGTCAACCGTTTTCCTCCTCCTCCTCCTCCTCCTCCTCCTCCTCCATCCACTCCTTTCCTGTCTCTCTCTCGCTCTTTCTTTCTTCACCGACAACTCTCTTCTCATCCACACCTCCTTTCATCTCCTCTCCTTTTTCCTCCCCCATCAACCCTCCTCCTCCTCCTCCTCCTCCTCCTCCTCCTCCTCCTCCTCCTCCTCCTCCTCCTCCTCCTCTATCCACTCCTCTCCTCTTCTGTCTCCCTCCATCCTCTCTCTCTCTCTCTCTCTCTCTCTCTCTCTCTCTCTCTCTCTCCCTCTCTGTCTTTGTCCGCAGACAACTCTAACTATTGATCATTAGCCAATGTTTGAAAGGAGAGGAGTGTAATTAGGGTGCCAGACTGGCCTGTCAATTCCGCTCAGTGTGGGGAGAAGCACCAGACCGAGCGCTGGTCCTAATAGGGCCTCTCACTGTAAACAACACGCACACCTGGACAGCAGGGCGGGCGGGGGGGCGGGCGGGCCCCGGGGAGGTGGGAGCCATGGGGGTCCTCGAGTTAACACCAATGAAGAGGAGGAGAGAGACTGTGAGGTGTCCTCAGCAGAAGGAACCTCTGTTTAACGTTGGAATTTTATCTTGAATCTCTGACTGTGTGTGTGCGTGTGTGTGTGTGTGTGTGTGTGTGTGTGTGTGTGTGTGTGTGTGTGTGTGTGTGTGTGTGTGTGTGTGTGTGTGTGTGTGCGCACGTGTGTGTGTGTGTGTGTGTGTGTGTGAAGCATTTTTTTAAAGTATCTGAGAAATTACTACTGTATCTTGAGAATAAAAAAATTAAATAACTTTAAAATATGGAAGTTAGGGGCGGTCAGGTGGCGTAGCGGAGATTGCGCTCGTCACCAATGCAAGAGGCTGCGGTCTCGACTCCCGGAGTCAGCATTGCTTGAGGCTTGGGCTGATACTAACTCGTTTGGCTGGGTTAGGGGGAGGGCAAGTCATGGGTGGGAATCTGGCGTTGTGGACAGCGACGCCTACAGGTCAGGTCTGGGCGCTTGCTCAGCGGAGGCAGGACTTAATGAAGGCAGCGTGACCTCCCACGCGTTACACTTCACCAATGAGAGTCCTCGCTGCCAGGTGAAAAGGGAGTCACTGGCTGTCGCCGCGCGTGTCGGAGGAAGCGTGCAGATGACTTCAGGGTTCCCTTGTACCGACCAGTAGGAGGAACATGCGCACAACGACCAGGTAGGGGAGGGGGGAATTGGCATAACGACTAAATTGGGACGGGGAGAAATGTATTTAAATAAATAAATAAAAAATAAATAAAAAATATGGAAGTTATAAATTAATAACTATGAGATAGACTGACAGGTCAGTGATATCGCTAACAGGGTACTGGTTTGGAACATTGAAGAAATAGATAATAATAATAATCTCCTGTGAGGCTGGCGACTGACATATTATGAGGACCAGGGTATGATGGACTATGATATGACCAGTGAGCCAATTAACAAAATCTAAGGAAGGGTCAGAGAGGTACGTTAATATCATATCACCCACTGCCGTCCCTTGGTTCTGTCTCCCTCCCGATCTACTTGGCCTCTGTCCCAGACTGCCTTTATACAGAAGAGCTCCTCTCTAAAAGTAGCCTGCTTTTAACCTCTATTCAGGTACCCACCCTTATAAGGTGCTGTAGTGTAAACTACTGCTGACTAAAAATGTCCTTTGACCCGAGGGTCTATTTTTCTACCCTGTGACTACTGAGGTCTGTGGGTTTAATTTTGGGATATTGGCTGATATCAATCCCTGTCTCCTGAGCCGTTCAGCCATTGTGTAGTGTGATGTATGCCTGGTTCCAGTGTATGGCAGACATTGAGCCTGCGTAGGGTGCTACCAGTGGTGGTGCAGGAGGCAATTTTCACCCTACATTGTAGGGAGTGCTTTGAGTGTCTAGAAAAGCGCTATATAAATGTAATGAATTATTAATTATTATTACATATTATATTGTACATACAGTGATAATCTTGATACTGTACAATGGACTACTGTTTAACAAAGTGAAAACAAATATCATTGAGAGTTGACCTTTAGTAGTAGATCACTTAGACATCTGCTCTGAGACAAGAGTAACATAATTACATAATTCCTCACTCGCTTCTTCTCTACGTCCTCTAATCCTTGTAATTATATCCATAGAACATATTATATTATGTTCTATAATGGTTCTTTTGTCTGAGGTACTTAATTGTGCACCCATATACTGTAAATATAAGTTGTTAACAGAATTCGGCTATAGGGCGACAATAATGTGGTCAAGAGGCATGGTTTCTATCTTGAGCCTTAACTGGCGTGGTTTATTATTCACATGGCAGAGCAGTAATACTACAGGTCTTCTCTCACTGAGAGACTGGGGGAAAGAGAAAGAAGTGGGAGGAGACACCTCTATTTATACTCGCCACCTGGCGGTGTTCCTGAGTGTCTCCGCCTAGAGCGCCCTCTAGTGGAAACAGTTATATATGCAGTTAGACAGTTACTAGTGGAAACAGTTATATATGCAGTTAGACAGTTACTAACAATCCTACACAGAACCTCTGCCTTCAACATAAGTTACATCAAAGTATTCCGCAACATTACGCTCAACTGTTAACCGTTTGAACTCATTTGTTGCATCATAATAGCCTGTGTGTGTAGCTGTAACACAGTCTCTGTTGAGCCCTGTAACCCTCTTCTCCTGTGATGCTTGCTGGAGTGAATGATCAGGCTACATTACTGATCAAATACGGATAAAGATGAAAGGTGATTTTGGCAAATTCAGTGTGTGTGTGTGTGTGTGTTAGGGCTGCCCCCTCTCAGTTGATTAGTCAGTTGTGTTAACAACTGGTGTAACACAGACAGAAAGAGAGTACGTGTGTGGACATGCATGTTCGTAACCGGGTCAACATGTCCATGGACGACCGACACTTCGCCCTACATACAGCACCAAGACAGACGGTACCTATATGCCAGAGGACGACCGCTCAGCGGTCAATACCGTTATCCCAGAGAGCTCATACAGCTCTCTAAACTGACCCAATGGATCACAGATTTCCTGACAGACGACATGAGACGTGAGGCTGGGTAAAGCACAGAGCTGTGTGCTCTCTCCCCTGCTCCAAGCTCTCTATAATACCAACAACTGCATCTCCAAGGACCCATCATTAACACTATGATGACCAGACTTCCATCCCACAGCGATGAGTCTGCGTACAGACGGGAGGTGGAGCAGCTGATGGTCCTGGTACAGTCAGAACAACCTGGAGCTAGACGCTCAGAAGACTTCAGAGCGCTATCCCTGGGGAAATTACCTTACCGTCTTCTCCAGAGAGAGACAAGAAGATAGATACCAGTTTCCTCTCCGTGTGTTCAGTAGAAAGCTATCCGGCTGCACGTTAGCCTAGCTTAGCACAATGAATGGAAGCGGACATGGCTGGTTAGCCTAGGCATTGTCCAACTAACACCTCTCCCGAAGGCTAACCAGCCATGTCTGCTTCCATTCATTGTGCTAAGCTAGGCTAACGTGCAGCCGGATAGCTTTCTACTGAACGCACAGAGAGGAAACTGGTATCTATCTTCTCGTCAGAGTCTGAGCGGTTTCCAGGAACCACCATAATTATCCTGGGATCTCAAGTGGGAGGCCAACATCAACTCCACTGCAAAAAAGGGCTCACCGAAGGATGTTCTTCTTGTGACTAGCTAGCTGCAGAAGTTACACCTGCCACAGGCAACGATGGTCCAATTCTACACGGCATATTATTGACTCCATTCTCACTCTGCCTAAAATATGATCATTGCTGATCCCTCACACCCTGGACACCACATCTTCCAAGCTCTCCACCCGCAAGGAAGCGGACTGCGGACTGTGATGACTAAAACAACATGACTCGGGAACCGTATACCTTACCCCGAGCTGTGGCCCTCATTAAACAATGTGTTACACACTGTTTAATGTATCCCCCAGACCTCCACCACATATCAGCCCTTAGCACCTTATTACAACTGCAACCCTTCTACCTCTGTATATAGGTTCTGTATAAAAACACTCTTGCATCACTGCCCCTTCACATGCAATATAGTTCAGCCTCTCACAAAGACTGTTTATAGACCCCGTATATATCCTGTACAGTAAAGATATTCTGGCCACCACTGCAAATACTCTGTATATTATATTTATTGTGCCTGGCTGTCACTGTATATTCTGTACAGCAGGTACGCCTCTCACATTCAGTTTATTGTATCCCTGTCCCACTGCATATGCACAGTATCTCCTTGTATTGTTTAATATCTATTTTCTTTTCTTTTTCTTTTTAATATGATTCTAGATGTGTTGTTTTTGCCTTCCTTTCATGATCAAGCACTAAGCCACATTTCTTATATGAGTTTAATGTACTTGGCAAATAAACATGTTTCTGATTGTGAGTAACTCTTTATTGTGTGCGTGTGTGTGTGTGTGTGTGTGTGTGTGCGTGCGTGCGTGCGTGCGTGCGTGCGTGCGTGCGTGCGTGCGTGCGCGTGTGTGCGTGTGTGCACGCTCCCGTGCACGTGCGTCAGAGTCAATAAGAGCGAGAGAAAGAGAGCTGTGTTTGCGCACAAGCTCATGTACACATATGCATGTGTATATATATATATACACAGGAATGTTGTGCCACTGTGTGTGTGTGTTTCGTGTCGGGCGCTCGGATCGATAAAACCATCAGGACCTCACGGCCGCTGCCCTCCTGTTGACTCCTGTGCGTCTCTTGTTTTTTCTCCTCCAGAGAAAGTCAGTATGCTGTCGGCATTGATCGCTCCCTTCAAGTACATGAGCCCGGGGACCAGCAGCACAGAGGACGAGGACAGTTTAAGTAAGCTCTCTCTCTCTCCCCTTCACTTGTCAGCACGTATAGTGTTAACTCCATGGGTTTAATATGACAATCATCCCTCCATCAACCCCCTTTATCAGTTTTGATATCTCTCTTACACGTCTGATGGTGTGAAAATCCCCACGCGAGCTGTCAAATATTAATCTACATATATGTTTTGCGATGAATAAGTCATTATGTACTTAGATACTAATAGGATTCCACTGCTGTTCGTGAAACACGACGGCACAATGGGGTCTGATCCAGTTAGGCTGCTGCTGCCACAGTCTTCCCCCCCTGCCTGCCTGCCTTTGTGTTGCCACTACATATCATCCCATTGACATTATCGCATCGAGATCTGAATGGCCTATTTTCCGTTCATCATCTCCCATCAGAAATGCAATATGCCCCCCCCCCCCTGTAACTAGGTTTGAAGAGCGTGTCACAACTGCTCTGAGTTGCTCCTCATGGAGGACAGAAGTGTGAAATAAACCATGGCTGCAGATGCTCCTTTTCATCTATCCTCTCAGGGTGTGTGTAGCACTCAACCCCCCCCCCCCCCCCCTACTGCCCCAAATCCCAGAAGGGATTGCTGCTTTGCATTGGGCCACACAGGGACACAAACGTTTCCCCCCACTTACACGCCATAGATCCAGAACCAATTTGGAGGCAGATTACAGAATGATTTGGCAGATAATGTTGCCAATTTTTTGGGAGGATTTGGATTTAAAAACACTTAAATGTGATGGCCCGCTCTGTGTGAACAATGTGACTGTCCGCACGCAGGGGGAGAGATGTAGATTTATTCATTACAATTTCATTGTGTATCAAGTGGCTCAATCTGCCCCGGGAGATTCCCCCTCGACTCGCTTCATTCTGTGCGGAAATAAATGGGAATGTCTGCACACATCAAATAATGATGTGTGCATACTTGGCTCTTTTTTTGTTCTGAGCTAGTCTTTTATCCCTCTCTGAATTACTGTGCTGTACTCTGAATTAGTGAACTGTACTCTGAGTTACTGAATCGTACTCGTCGTTATTAATCATTTTCCCCTTTTGTGTTTCAGGCACCAGCAGTACAGAGGTAAAAGAAAACCGGAACGTCGGGAACCTAGAGGACCGCGCCATTGGTCCCGGCGAGCGCCAGTCGATCTTTCGATCCGACGCCTCCAGGGGCGGCGCCGCCACCGGTCTGAAGAGGAAGCGACCGCTGGAGGAGGAAAACAACGGCCACCTGTGCCAGCTCCGCCTCGTCTACAAGAAGCTGTCGTGGTCCGACGCGCCGAAGAACGCCCTGGTCCAGCTCAACGAGCTGCGGCCGGGCCTTCAGTACCTCGCGGCCTCCCAGACGGGCCCGACCCACGCTCCGCTCTTCTCCATCGCCGTGGAGGTCAACGGGCTGACCTTCGAGGGCACGGGCCCCACCAAGAAGAAGGCCAAGATGAGGGCCGCCGAGCTGGCCCTCAAGTCCTTCGTGCAGTTCCCCAACGCCCCCCAGGCCCACCTGGCCATGGGGAACCTCTCCAACCCCTCGGCCGACTTCACCTCGGACCAGGCCGACTTCCCCGACACGCTCTTCAAGGAGTTCGAGTCGTCGTCGACGTGCTCCGACGGCCTCTCCCTCTGCGGCTCGGCGGCCGAGAGCGAGCTGCTGTCCAGCGAGCTGCTGAGACACGGCCGGCTGCTCCGCCACACCCTGGACCTGATGGTGCAGGCGCAGCAGAGGCTGGGGGGCGACATCGTCCCGGAGCCGCCGGAGGCGCCCAAGAGCCCCGTGGCCCTGCTGAACGAGCTGCGGCCGGCCCTGCGCTACGCCTGCCTGTCCGAGCGGGCCGAGGAGGGCCGCCGGCTACGCAGCTTCGTGATGGCGGTGCGCGTCGACGGGAGGATATTCGAGGGCTGCGGACGCAGCAAGAAGCTGGCTAAGACCCAGGCGGCGCAGTGCGCCCTTCAGGCCCTCTTCAACATCCGGCCGGCCCCCGACGGGAAGACCAACCTCAAAGCCAGCAGGAAGAGATGCCCTCATTTACCCCAGGTGAGTTCAGACATGTCTCTCCCGGGGGTTCGCCCTTCAGCACCGGCGTCGTTGGCAGCCACTTGGCTTCCTACGGAGACCTGTAATGACCAAAACAGCGGGAGCAGAGCAGAAACGTACAGAGTACATCCCGGCGAATAATTAAAGAGGAAGGGAGATAGGAGGCTATAGGGAGAGCGGGAGATGAAAGGCAGAATACTGGTGGGGCCAGAGAAAGGGGGTCATGTGTAAGCAGGCTGACGTTTTAACTGTTTGGCTAGAAAGTGTATGAAACACATATTGCAAATGTGTGAATTGTTGCGTATGCGGCGCGCCTGGGCTTTGGGTAAACAGAAGCTGCTTGTTGATTATTCAAACGGAAAAAGGGATGTAAATGAAGCAGATTGTTGTTCAGAGAAGTCGGCATAGCTCCCAAAAACGTTCTGGTTTTTCTTCTCTCCTCCCTTCATGTGTTTGTAGAGCTATAATTGAGAGAGTTTTGTAATTTTGCACAATCTCTTGTTTTCTCATGTGTAGCATCTCAGTGTCTACAAACATTAATTCAATCTGTTGCCCAAAGGAGACAGGAAAGCAAAAGTCCAAATCGACAAACGAACCCGCCGAGCCCAATCCCGTACTCATTTACTCAGATATGTAAATGGCAATCGGAGCGAGGAAACAGTTATTTCTTTTGGTGAAGAACTCGGAGAGGGAAATTGGAAAAGCCTTACGGTGGCCGCATTGGCTGCACGCTTGAAACTCCATTTCTGCAGCAGAGAATGTCATCTAAACGTAAAATGTACCCTGAGTTGATTGTCTGTGAAGTAA
>NC_140176.1:14958993-14965556 GCF_963971535.1 Notolepis coatsorum
GTGTACAGTACAGACAAAAACACCATGGGACACCTGTTCACTTCCTCCCATTACATGTGTACAGTACATACAAAAACACCATGGGATACCTGTTCACTTCCTCCCATTACATGCGTACAGTACAGTCAAAAACCCCATCGGATATCTGTTCACTTCCTCCCATTACATGTGTACAGTACATACAAAAACCCCATCGGACACCTGTTCACTTCCTCCCATTACATGCGTACAGTACAGTCAAAAACCCCATCGGATACCTTTTCACTTCCTCCCATTACATGCGTACAGTACAGTCAAAAACCCCATCGGATACCTGTTCACTTCCTCCCATTACATGCGTACAGTACAGACAAAAACACCATGGGACACCTGTTCACTTCCTCCCATTACATGTGTACAGTACAGACAAAAACACCATGGGATACCTGTTCACTTCCTCCCATTACATGCGTACAGTACAGTCAAAAACCCCATCGGACACCTTTTCACTTCCTCCCATTACATGCGTACAGTACATACAAAAACACCATGGGATATCTGTTCACTTCCTCCCATTACATGCGTACAGTACATACAAAAACCCCATCGGACACCTGTTCACTTCCTCCCATTACATGCGTACAGTACATACAAAAACCCCATCGGACACCTTTTCACTTCCTCCCATTACATGCGTACAGTACAGACAAAAACACCATGGGATATCTGTTCACTTCCTCCCTTACATGCGTACAGTACATACAAAAACCCCATCGGACACCTGTTCACTTCCTCCCATTACATGTGTACAGTACATACAAAAACCCAATCGGACACCTTTTCACTTCCTGTGATTACATGCGTACAGTACATACACGCATATGAGTCTGCATATCAGCGATTGTATACAGTATGTGTAGCAGTTCATTAGCCTAGAGATGGGTAGCGTGGTATTCACTGGGAGGGTGGAGGGGGGGGGGGGGGGGGGGGGGCAACTGTAGCCTGGGAGCCAGTGCCATAGCTGTGCCGCTGTGCCAGGTTATTTCTGTGCCAGCTAGGTCAGCTCTCTTTCCCAGGGATTCCTCAGGCTCTACCTGTCGCATTGGGCCACAGCTGCTGTATGTTGATCCCCGTACCGAATGCACCTCCATTTCACTGCTACTGAAGTAGCCGGACCACCTTGCACACTAGGGTCAAAGTCTCTCTCTCTCTCTCTCTCTCTCTCTCTCTCTCTCTCTCTCTGTCGCTCTCTGTGTCTCAGTCTCTCTCTCTCTCTCTCTCTCTCTCTCTCTCTCTCTCTCTCTCTCTCTCTCTCTCTCTCTCTCTGTGTCTCTCTCTCTCTCTCTCTCTCTCTCTGTGTCGCTCTCTGTGTCTCAGTCTCTCTCTCTCTCTCTCTCTCTCTCTCTCCCTTCTCTCTCTCTCTGCTGCGCTCTCTGTGTCTCAGTCCTCTCTGTTGCTCTCTGTGTCTCAGTCTCTCTCTCTCCTCTCTCTCTCTCTGTCACTCTCTGTGCTCAGTCTCAAGTTTCAAGTTCAAGTTCAAGTTTCTTTATTAATACAGAATACTTTTATATGAAATGCTTCTTTCTGTTTTGCTCCTGAGAGTGTGCTAGATAAAATAGATAAGTATAAAATAAGTATAAAATAGAAAGTCAAGTGTAAAACAAAAGTGTTCATATACATATATACAATATACAATGCAGAGTAGAGAAAAAGTAACTGAGTTACAATACAATATACTGTACAGTACAATGCAGAAATGGGATTAGGTACAACTTAGGGTAAGGTGCAATGAGGTATGAGTTGTAGTGCAAATCTCTTTACCAATAAATATAAAGTGTGTTAAAGTGTCTAAAGTGGGTAAAGTTGGTGCTACAGTGAGTTGTTTATTTAAAGTGAGTGTGGATGTGTGTGCTGTGAGTGTATTTTTCTCTTTATTGTGGGGATTGTATTCTTGTGTTTTTATATTGTATTCTTGTGTTTTTATATTGTATGTTTTTGTCTGTACTGTATGTGGCACCAAGACAAATCCCATCAACAATGTTGAAATGGCAATAAAGTTTCTATCTATCTATATCTATTTGATGGTTTGTTACATAGTGTTATTGTCGTTGAGCAGCCTGATGGCCTGGGGATAGAAGCTCCTTCTGAGTCTCTCTGGGCTTGCCATGAGACTCCAGTATTGCTTGCCTGACCGCAGCAGTTCAAAGAGGCAGTTGTTTGGGTGGCTAGAGTCTTTGGTTATTCTCTTAGCCTTACCCCTGCAACGCTGTTGTAATGTCTTGGAGAGTGGGAAGCCCACCTCCAATTGTGCGTTCGGCTGAACGGGCCACTCTCTGTAGTCTGCTACGGTCTTGTGCGGTGCTATTCCCAAACCAGGAGGTGATATTGCCAGTCAGGATGCTCTCTATTATGCATGAGTAGAGTTTTTAAGGATCTTCTGGCTCACTTTGAACTTCCTTAGGCGCCTAAGGAAGTAGAGGCGTTGCCGTGCCTTCTTGACTACACTGTCATGTTGGGGGTGCCGTGCCTTCTTGACTACACTGTCAATGTGGGGGGCCCCTATGTTGAGGGTGATGGATGAGGAGGTGCTGTTGCCTGCTCTCACCACCTGGGGTCTGCCCATCAGGAAGTCCAAGACCCACTGGCAGACTTCATAGTTCAAGCCCAGGTCCCTGAGCTTGGCTATGAGTTTGGAGGGGACTATGGTATTGAATGCTGAGCTGTAGTCGATGAATAGCATTCTCATAGTTCCCCCTCTTGTCCAGTGTGATGCTGCTGTGTGCAGCACATGGGCTATGGCGTCCTCGTGGACCTGTTGGGTGGTATGCAAATTGCAGGGGTCCAGTGGATGGGGAGGGAGGAACAGATTTAGCCTGTTCAGTCTCTAACAGTCTCTCTCTTTCTCTCTCTGTCACTCTCTGTGTCTCAGTCTCTCTCTTTTTCTGTCACTCTGTGTCTCAGTCTCTCTCTCTGTCGCTCTCTGTGTCTCAGTCTCTCTCTCTCTGTCACTCTCTGTGTCTCTCTCTCTCTCTCTCTCTCTCTCTCTCTCTCTCTCTCTCTTCTCTCTCTCTCTCTCTCTCTCTCTCTCTCTCTCTCTCCTCGCTCTCTCTCTGCCTCCCTGTGTCATCAAGTGTGTTTACACTTTAGGGGCGACAGTGGCTCGGGAGGTAGAGCAGTCGTCTGGCAATCCGGAGGTTCCCGGTTCGATTCCCCGCTCCTCCCGGGCAGCGTGTCGATGTGTCTTGAGCAAGACACTTAACCCTAATTGCTCCCGATGAGCAGGTTGGCACCTTGCATGGTTGCCTCCGCCGTCCGTGTGTGAATGTGGGAGTGAATGTGTAAGTGAATGGGTAAAATGTGAGTAACAAATTGTAAAGCGCTTTGGATAAAAGCGCTATATAAAAAGCAGCCATTTACCATTTACATGTACCTTAAATATTCTGAATACTTGATTATTCACTATATATTCTGTACTGTTCATGCATAGTTCCATTACCTACCTTGCAAAGGAAATACATATAAAACCCATACTAATAAGCCCATAGCTTTCACCATAGCCTTCTAATCATTCCGCTGTTGATTGTACTGTAGCACTATTTTACTCTGTCCATTCTATTGCATAATTTACTATCTATTCTATTCTACTATTTTATTGCACTGTATTATTTTACTATGAGAGAGACAGAGAGATAGAGAGATAGAGAGACACACACACAGAGAGAGAGAGAGAGAGAGAGAGAGAGAGAGAGAGAGAGAGAGAGAGAGAGAGAGAGAGAGAGAGAGAGAGAGAGAGAGAGAGAGAAAGAGAGAGAGTGAGAGAGATAGGGAGAGAGAGAGAGGCTAGAGTTAACATGAAGCTCTCATAGAAATGTCTATGCTGATCGCGTCTATATTAAAGGCAGCCGAAGAGTGCTTCCGCATTGGCGTTTGCGCTCTGATTGGCCGAGCGCGCGCATGCGCATGAGCCGCGACGTGCTCCTCTAGCCAGGAATCGAAACTCCGTTTAAGCTCCAGAGAGCGAGGCTGAAAAATCCACAGTTCTTGCCCCACTGATGGGAGCCGAATCCCGGATCAGAGTTTTCTGATGAATATCCCCAAAATATGGAGGTCCCGAACGCAATTAAGTATTGATTACGCCGTAACTAATCATTAAAAAATATACCGTTAACTGGAGTATGTTGTTTCTTTACATATATGTTGGATTAGAGAATTGGTTTGTCATGACAATCCAATAAAAAATCGCGATTTACCCGGTGGCTACAACAACACACAGTAACTACATGCATCATTGTTTACAATGAGCGGTGGGGCTGGGCTGGGGCGCGCGGTGCTCCCACTTAGGTGGCGGCGGCGGTTGACCGATGGCGATGCCGAGACGAGCGTGCGTCCGTGGGGTAAGACGGCCGGTGAGAGAGTGCGGCGCGGAGCCAATGGCAGTGACATGATGGGAATAATTGGACGCGTTAAACAGCAATCAATTAATTTAATATAACAGTCCGGTTCTGTGTTTGTTTGTGTCTGTAGATTGTTGGTGAACAACTAACTTTAGGTTAGTTTAATGCGTCCGTGTCGATTAGCCCCACCGTTCATTGTTAACAATGATGTGTGTTGTTGTAGCCACCGGGTAAATCGCGATATTTATTGGATTGTCATGACAAACCAATTCTCTAATTCAACATATATGTAAAGAAACAACATACTCCAGTTAACGGTATATTTTTTTAATGATTCGTTACGGCGTAATCAATACTTAATTGCGTTCGGGACCTCCATATTTTGGGGGTATTCATCAGAAAACTCGGATCCGGGATTCGGCTCCCATCAGTGGGGCAAGAACTGTGGATTTTCAGCCTCGCTCTCTGGAGCTTAAACGGAGTTTTGATTCCTGGCTAGAGGAGCACGTCGCGGCTCATGCGCATGCGCGCGCTCGGCCAATCAGAGCGCAAAACGCCAATGCGGAAGCACTCTTCGGCTGCCTTAATATAGGACGCATCCTGATCAGTCACAAACAACTGCTCTCTCTCTCTCTCTCTCTCTCTCTCTCTCTCTCTCTCTCTCTCCTCTCTCTCTCTCTCCTATCTCTCTCTTTCTCTCTCTCTCTCTCTATCTCTCTCTCCTCTCTCTCTCTCTTCTCTCTCCTCTCTCTCCCTCTCTCTCCAGTGCGTGCCCGCGGTTGTAGGGCATTAAAAGTATTGATTCCTTTTTCAAGAGAGAATAAGTATCAGATCCTTCTGTGCCACGGACAATACGACAATCACACATTGAGACTAATTAGTAGGTGATCTGGAGAACAATGACTTCTCCTCATAGGAATGACTCGTGGCTGAGTGGGAGCATCAAGCAAAGCAAGCAGCAGAATCATTGGACTTCCAGTCAAACATTTTCAAAATAAATGTCCCAATATAGAGAATATAGAGATATTTATACCTTTTATACTAATTTAAAGCTTCCAGGAGTAAGTAGGCTATAATGCAGCCTTACTCAGCACTAAGAGGCCCAGCGAATGCACCATCTTCAAAGCTCTCTATAAGATATACAAATCTCAATTACGCCACAGAAACACAATAGACATCTACAGCAAAGACTTGAAATGCATAACTGTGTCTGGCTTTTCCACTGTTGGCTTGCGAAAAGCTTGCAGATTTGACCACAAAGTTAATCATGAAGCACTCAAGCATAAAGGCACAATAACACTATGAAGCATGAAATATGCAGGCAAGGATTTCTTCTGAACGGCACGGCACTCAAACTTCTGGATGCTGAGGGACCGTCGCCAGAGTGCACCGGAGAAAACTTAAATGGAATGTGTCCTAATGGCCGATACATTTTATTGACTGTGTTTGAAAGAGCGTGGTCGGTCCATGTCCAATACAATAACGTACATTGGAAGTCAGTCCATTTGAATAGAATAGCGTACAGTACATAAAAAAAGGGGGGGATATTAAAAGAGCTGTAGATAACATTCAGCACTAGAGCACCAGCAGCATGTCATTTATCCAATCAGGTGCATTCCACGTGGGGAAATGGGAAGTAGGGGGGGGGGGGGGGGGATACATGCCAGCAACATGTAAACTTGATTTATTTTGGACCCGCCAACATTTCTAGTTTTAGTCTTTTTTAAGGAGGATAAGTCTTACTTAACATAAAAATGGTATCTATAGCACCTTTAAATAGAAACACATAAATATGTTGTTGTGCTGTTGATTTAAATGGTGCTACTAAACGTTTTAGTTAGTGACTATTTATAGTTAGCCCTGGTAGTGGAGTAAAAAGTGGAGTGAAAGTAAAGAAATTAAAAAAAAGTTACCTACAATTTTAATACTCAAGTAAAGTACTACAAGTTACGTCAACATTTCACTTAAAAATTGGACTTGAGTAAGAATACCCAGTGGTACTGATTAGGAACCCTCTCAAGACTCTATATTTCTGAGCTAACAGTGACCACATCAGGGCAGGACAATTTAATTGCGATGGATGAATACATGTCAAAACTGAAGTACTCATTAATCAGTACTCTCAGGCTTGCTACAGTAAACACCAGCCTCGTCTGGAGGCACGGTTTCCCAACTAACCGACAGACCCTT
>NC_140176.1:14968256-15020756 GCF_963971535.1 Notolepis coatsorum
GCTTATATGCTTATATATTTCACATTAGACATGTTTGTAGAATGTGTCTGACTTGTTCCTGGGTCTGCAGTCCTGCAGCTGCAGACATACTCACTATTGGAGCTCAGCCTCTGGGGTTCTGCAGCAGCATTGGTTTCAACGAAGGGAGTGGTTTTACTTACATCATGTGTAGACAGTGTAGACGCCGGCAGCGTGAGTCGGCTGCGTTTGACATTTTCGCGCGTGCAGCTTTTGACTATGCTTAGTTATGCCCAATAGCCAAGACGAAGAAAGAGGTCGGTCATTATCACGTTAGCTAATCTATCCAGAAGAGCGCGGCGAGGCGAGTGGATGTCTTTTCAAAAGAAGCAATACGCCGAAAGGTGTCCAGTCTGCCGGAAAGTACTCGAAGAAGAAGAAGAAGAAATTACACCGTGGGGCCAAGAAAGTTTCCTTCCACGTTGATACTGCGTTATGGTGAGTGACCGTGAGTCAACATATGATTATATACCCGCCGTGGATCTGTCTTTCTCTATCTGGAGCCAAACTGGTCGACGAGCTAATACTACTAGTAGCTAACGCTAACGGTGTGTGCCTGGTGGTGAGAGCACCTGGCTGTATGCAGCTACATAGAGCCACGTGCCTGATTGAGCTAACTGTTAGCCAGACGCCATGTGTGGGCTGGCTGGCTGGCTGTCGGCCCACCACGTCCTCCCCACACCCAGTCTCCTCGGCCGGAGCCGTGGCCCCCCGTACTATACCAGGAGGGAGGGGTGGGGAGCGAAGGTGGAGGGAGGCGCGCTGAGGCCTTTTGTCAACGTGGAGACCTGTGTTGCGGCCTTTCGCCCTGCGCCCTCGTGCAGCCAGGTAACTAAGATTAATGAAAATGTCATGACATTACCCCACTCTTACTTCCTTCCCCTCCCGAATGTTTTGTTAATAACGATGTTTTTTTCCAGGCAAAACATATGCTACTTCACAACATTTGGAGATACGACATGTGCTGTGTGTGAATGGTGTAGCTTGTGTAGCTTGTGTAGCTTGTGTAGCGTTGGGCCATTGGCCAAAGCTGTGTGTGGCCTGGTGTCACAGAGTACCTGGCTAGCCTATTTAGCTGATGTCGGCCATTGGCTCCTTGCTTTGGTTTCTCTGGTATACCCTGCTCTTCTTGTTGGATTTAAGTGTTGATCTTTGTCCTTTTGAATCTGTCATACATGCTCTAGTCTCTAACACACACACACATGACAAACACACATGTTCTCTCTCTCTCTCTCTCTCTCTTTCTAACACACACAGTCTGCCTATGGCGGCCTTTCTCGATGGCTAGGCTGTGCTCAAGGATCTTCAGTCACAGTGCTCAGGTATTCTGCCACTGTGTACTCTCTGTTTAGGGCCAAATAGCATTTCAATTTCTTTCCAATGTGTCTCTCTCTCTCTCTCTCTCTCTCTCTCTTTTGATCTTTGTCCTTTTGAATCTGTCATACATGCTCTAGTCTCTCTCTAACACACACACACATGACAAACACATGTTCTCTCTCTCTCTCTCTCTGTACACTGTATATTGACTGTAGAACGGGAGCTCTCTTTCGCTCTCTCTTTTGCTATATGTTGACTGTATCATGCCCCGCCTCGGGCAGCGCTATTATTTAAGAATATGTTGACTGTATATATAAAAAAAAAAAAAAAAAAAAAAAAATATATATATATATATATATATATATAATTTTTTTTTAATTTTTTTTTTACCTTTGGGGGGGGGGGGGGGCCTCGCGTTAAATCTCGCACAGGGCCTCGCATTTCTCCCAGGCGGCCCTGCATACACACACACTCACAGACAGATCATTGGAACCTAATGTAGTTGTATTGAAGTGATTCATCGCTTTGCAAATTGTAAACAAAATTAGAAACACTTGTCAGCACCCTGTTTCTTGTACGTGGTTCAACTAAGTCGATCAAGATGTCATTATCCAGCTTCAGTTAACCCGATGTTTGAAGCCGGGATTTTCCTGTTCCAAGAAGGTGGATTCAGTCTCGTTAACTCAAGCCAGACTTGATTCTCAGGATCAGTGCGCGCGCCCGCCTCAGCTGAGAAGACAGCAGGTGTCGATCGCAGAAATCCTGATTCTCTAGCGGCATTGATTGATTAATTGATTTAAAACTTTATTAACATATTGCAGTACGGCTCAATCGCCTCGCCGACAAGTTAAATGCGTTATCTATAGGCTAATTTTAAGTCCCTCATTACCTCAATCAATCAGATTATATTTCTTTAAACTTGCCTGCTGGATTGAATAATCAAATGAGATCTTGCTAGCGAAAATAATTAGTTAACTGTTATACAGAATTACGATACGGCTCTCTTACCCATTGATTGATGTATAGTCAATCTTTAACTTATCTCCAATGTGGTCTAACGGGTTGTTCTTTTGACTTTCACACAGACGACCGGGGTTCAAGACCCTAGTCGTCTCCTTCTTTTTGCAATATAGGAATAATTCAATTTGGTGCACGTTGAGAGCTATATAAAGAATGACATCCTCAATGCATGTAGATTTATAATATTTTAACTTAAAACCAGGCTACTTTGGCGTATAATCATTAATATTATATTCAAAAAAATCATATTGGAAAGACCGGATTTTGAACCCCGGTCGCTGGGTTGGCAGGCTTGAGCACTACCGCTGGACCACTGTGCCAGATGGGATAAATTCATTGTTTATACATTAATGAACGAGAGACCCGTGTTTAGAATATCCTTTGTTATGAATGAAGTTTATCTCTTTATCCTCATTCATTAATGTGACGTCAACGGCTCATTAAATTTCTCAAATCCGTCAAACAGCGCATCTCATCAGACATCTTAATCCCAGTTACAATTAAAATAACCACATAATGTGTACATCGCACGAGCGAGCGCCACCGTCGCCACGGTATATATAACGTGCATTATTTAGGACAAAGTGAATTTAGTATCAGCATTTTTGGTCTATTTTACATTTCAAAAGCCCCCTCTGGAAGAATGGAGCACAAGAACGTAATTCAGAATGGTATAATGCAGATCGTAGACTGTGGGAATAGTTTCAGGAAACGGGCCGTCACTTCTTTGCGGGGGCGTGGCGATGGTTCAGGCTAAGTTGAACTTGAACTCTGCTTTCGACCAGGCTCAAACTTTACTTACAGTTAAAGTTATCCGGCTAACTCAGTTATCCAGGTACAAGAAACAGGGCCCAGGGCCCTGTTCCTTGTACCTGACTAACTGAGTTAGCCGGATAATTTTCAGGATAACTTGACTTAAGCTAGACTTGTCGGTTCCCCGACATGTGATTGTCTAAATCACTATGGCAACAGATCAAAAAGTTTGAACCTCCAGCGCAGGGTTAAGTTCAGTTAGCTGGATAACCTGCATGGCCACGCCCTCGCAAAAAGAAATGCCATCTCCCTTCCTGAAATAATCGTCACAGTCTAGATCCCATTATACCATTCTGAATTATGTTTTTGTGCTTCGTTCTTCTAGAGGGGGCTTTTGAAATGTAAAATAATAGACCTAAAATTCTGATAATAAATCATATTCAGCCTATGGATTTACTTTGTCCTAAATAATGCACGTCATAGCTACAGTATATGGCGCTCGCAGGCGCGATACACACTATGTGGTTATTTTAATAACGCGGAGCATTGCAAATGTGAATCCTGCTGGGATATTTTTAATGAATGAAATCGGGCATTTGGCTCTGATTCGTTTCATATTCTCTGCGGTTTATGTATTTGCTTAACGGAGCGCCAAAATTGTGTTTCATTCAAGCATAAATTGAAGCGTCTTTATGCGTGGATTCATTGTGATGTGAATTACGACGAATCTGAATATGTGGATTGTTGAATTGTATCACTGTCACACGTTATTGTGATATTGTAACTGGGAATGTCTGAGGAGGAGATGCACTGTTTGACGGATTTGATGACGTGGACGTGACTTGAGAAAATTGAGCAATTGCAAGCTTTTGACGTTTTGATGAATGAATTTGAGAGTAATGAGTAATCATCTGACGATGAACAAGAGGGTGATTAACATGACTGGTGTCACTGGTATAAACCAAAAGTTAATCAATTCGATGCATGTATGGATGATGTCCGAAACAGATTAAAACCTGATTAATAGTGAAACTGTATATCCCTCCAAGCCTCTCTGACACGTTATTTCGGGGGTCGCGCCTTGAAAACTTTGGGAACCATGTATCTATAAAGTACATGATACCTAAGCACATACAGTACAGATATCCTCATACGTATCTATTAATTCGTATCAATTAGATACTCTTTGGGCTTGTTTTTATCTACTTATTCTGAAAGAGTTGAACTAATTATTTTCGCTAGCAAGATCTCATTCGATTATTCATTCCATTAAGCTTACTGCCAGCAGGCACATTTAAAGAAATATAATCTGATTGATTGGGGTAATGAGGGACTTAAGATGTGCCTATAGATTAGGCATTTAACTTGTCGCCGAGGCTATTGAGCCGTACTGTGTATTTTACCCATTCTGCAATCTGTTAATAAAGTTTTCAATCAATCAATCAATCAATCAATCAGTGCCGTTAGAAAATCAGGATTTCTGGGGTGCTCCAGTAGCACACCATGTTACCGCGCTGCGTCGCGGAACTCCGTGCTGCGTCACGGATCTGGTTGACTCCGAGTTCGATTCCCGGACTCGCCGTCATTTGCCGAATGTCTCCCCCTGCTCTCTCTCCCGTTTCACCCTACAACTGTCGGTCATGCTTGACCAGGAAAGCGATAAACGCTAAAAAATAAAGTTAAAAAAAAAAAAAAAAAAAATCAGGATTTCTGCGATCGACACCTGCTGTCTTTTCAGGTGAGGCGGCCGCGCGCAATTATCCTGAGTATCAAGTCTGGTTCGAATTAACGAGACTGAATCAGCGTTCGAGGAACAGGGAAAGCCTGGATTCAAACATCGGGTTAATTGAATCTGGATAATGGGACTTTTGATTGACTTAGTTGAACCAGGTACGGGGAATAGGGCCCTGATCATTATGTCCACCAAGGAGGTTATGTTGTCACTCCTGTCGTGTTGTCAACAAGATCTCTCAAAAAGCAATGGCCCGATCACAAATATTTGCTGTGTCACATCTCCACCATGACACAACATTTGCTGTGGATATTCATGACACAACCTATTGGTTTATGTTACCCTGTGACCTTTCCTCTAGCACCACCATCAGGCCAAACATTCAGTGCAATATAGCTGCTCCTGTCCGTCTTCGTTAGGGACGCGACACTACATCATCTGTTCTGCATGTTTTTCCATTGGGTTTATCTTATCGGGAGGGGAAACCCTTGCGAGCATGGGGAGGACATGCAAACTCCACACAGAAAGGCCTGGTAGATACCCCACCTGGGTAACTGGCAATAAGAGAAAGTTCGAGAACCACTGGCCTACATGTTAACCTCTTAACTGGTGCCCCCAAAAGTGGACTTTTCTTTACTTGAACTTGAGGACTGCATACCTTTTTTTGCAAACCAAAATACTATACTTCATACTTATAGCACATGCATGAGCCTGGTCTCGTTTGAAAGATACAATTCTGAAGTTTCTGATACAATAAAGATAATTTACTTTTAGTGCTAATGAAATAGAGTAACAAAGGTCTGAACTTGAGTTGTAGAAAAACTTGTTATGTTTTTCTGTAGTAGTTAGAAAAACACCCTGGGTCCATAGCATGTACATGTCCAAATTTCATAAAGATCCGTTCAGAAATGAGTGATTAGGAGCGATTTAGGTAAAAAAAAGTTCTCTTTCTGTTTGCGCTCGTGACTTTTTACCTAGATCCCTGATTCAGTCATCCCCAGCTGGGGTAGCCTTGGAAAGCCACACTCATTGGTTACAACCCTGTGCAATACTTTTCGAGATCGCCAAATGATTGACAGAGCTAGAGTGGTCGGGAGTGGTATTCGACGCCTCACATATCGGCATGTAACTCGAGAACCGCTGAACGGATTTTGTCGCCTGAATCGGCAATCGACAGGCAACATTTCCTTCACCTGTGCCAATTGCGCGCCGGTAGAGCGTGCGCCGAAGTGCAGCGGGTGTGTGAGACGGGCACGGAAGATTGAGCTGACGTGAAGTGGGTGTGTGCAGACAGTATGGAGGGTTGTGAAGGTGAAACTGTAATAAACACAGCTTGAATCATAAAACACATACATATAAAATATGTTTTAAATAGGTTGTGTACTCTGCGATGTTACACAACATACACCGTTTTACCTTCAGCTTGAAAGACAGCCGGCTGACTGTGTTTCATTTGCAAATTCCAACTCATTCTGTTCCATAATAGTCTTAGAGTTTCGGAATTAAGTTACTCTTCTTATTATTTTGTATTGTCTGGCAGTGGAGACACGTTGGAGCGCATTGCTGCCATCAAATGAAAAAAAGAAAAACAAGCAGTGAATTGAGGATCATTTTAAATGGAATAATTTTGAGTTATTACATTAATCATGGGAGGGATGTTATTGAGGTGCCCTTGAGCAAGTTACGGCTTACCGCTCCAGTGTAGCTGCTCAGTTGCCAACGATAGAAGTCTGTGATTGTACTGGGCAGCTTGTGTGTGTTTGTGTGTTAGTGCACGTGTGTGTGTGTGTGTGTGTGTGTGTGTGTGTGTGTGTGTGTGTGTGTGTGTGTGTGTGTGTGTGTGTGTGTGTGTGTGTGTGTGTGTGTGTGACCTTCCCTCTCCCTGCAATCACTCCCCCACGCTGCTGTACTAATCATTATGCTCGGTTAAATAAAGCATAAATAAAGCGAAGGCTTTAACAATTTGAGTGCCAGCGTTTGTTTGTCGGATTTTTTAAAATTTATTAGCGATTTGAATTCATATTTCATCAATCGAGCCTCACGCTAGTGTTGCAGACTCTATCTGAGCTCCATTGGGGGGGGGGGGGGGGCAGTTTCCTCATTTTACTTTTCCGTCAAGCCAACTGAAGGATCCAAGTGATCGCCGAGCCGCAAAACAACGTGGAATACATATTTACAGTACCCAACGCTGAATCAATAAACGCGATCGATATTTGGAATGGCGATCAGGAATTGGAATAATCTTTTTGGAGAACATCTGATCTGAGGTAAGCAATTTATTTGACCAGTCTTGGGGTAATCGGATCTGTTTTGACCTATATATCAGCGTGTGCCCTATGTGTGTGTGTGTAGGTGTGTGTGTGTGTGTGTGTGTGTGTGTGTGTGTGCACGCTGATCAGGAAATGAGAGAATATATTTTTCAGATCGCTTATATAGCGTGCATAAGTACACATATACTATGGATAATCTAGCGTTTATTTGAAAACTATTCATAAATAGGCCGAAAAATTACAACGTTTTTTATGTATGCCAGAATATTCCAGTAAAGGGCGTTTATCACGGAATCTATATATTTTCCTGAAAAACGAGGGCTTTTCAAAATGCTATAAAACGGAAATGAACCGATTAAAAAACAATCCGTTTCGACAATGTTGACTGCAAACAAGTAATTGATAAACGACGGCCATATTAGACATAATTTAAGACAGAGATTATGCGTTCACAACGCTATCATTGAAGTGGGTGCTGGCATCCAACCATGCTTTACCATGTTAACAAGTGGCAACCAAAGTGTTAACAGTGTTGTGCAACGGGTAATACAAGGCAACAACACTGCTAGGGTCACAGGTTCAATTCCCTCACAGGGCACCTTAAAGCATTGGTTCTCAAACCTTCTCAGGTCAAGGACCCCCAAGTTGGTAATAGGTCAGGGACCCCCATTTAATACGATTTTGTCATAGAGGAACCACATATGACAAAATATCTGTTGCTAGATTTAGTCCAAGATCTATAATGTATGTTGGTGTGGAGATAACGTGGAAGTGAGTGAAACTTAGAATCCTAAAATGTATTATACAATCTCACAATGGTCCAACTTGTGAATAAAATATTTGTCAAATTAAACTATTACTATTATTTTGCTTAAGGATCCCCTGGAACCCCCTCCGGGACCCCTGGGGGTCCACTGCTTTGAATGCCACCTCCCTGCACTCGGGACATACCCTGTTCCTCACCAAGTGGCACCATTTGAGTTGTACAACATTCTTCTCCAACATGTGTACAGGGGGCCGATTGACTGTACCGCCACCTAGAGTATCTAGATTTTTTCCGCGATGAGGTCGCTGATCCCCAATCACTATTTCCACTAAGTGGCAGCAGTGTGTAAATAAAGTTCAGTGTTCCAGCCATCATTGAATATCAAATAAAGAAGCAGTCTTGTATTCTGGGTAGAAAAAACTAGTTTATTTTTCCTGAATTTGCCTCCAATGGCACACCGGTTATGATACAGCATCAGGTCTGCTGTGTAGATAGGAACCACTCTCTCAAAATATTGAATCTCATATATCTGACCTTTTCGCTCATAACATCCCTTACACTTCCATATGCCTCCACTACATCTGAAAATACACCTTCAGCATCTCGCATATGCTGCAAATCTCACCACGTCTGAAGGAACTGGCATGTTAACATGTGGGTCAAAACTGTTGACACTGTGGACCTTTGAAGTTGCATTGGACATTCTCTGGAAGAGAGCCACTTCTTCCTCATCTAGAGTTAAACTCTGTAGACAGGTTAGCATTTTAGCATCAGATGTGGTGAGTTCTGAGCCTCTACGAGTTGTGGAGAGGTCGATTTTCTGATACACTCCAACCTATGCAAGTGATGACGTGGCATAAAAATGTGTACCGCACCATGTAACTACGCTTGCAGCGTAATCGCAACCTCCTGGGTTTGAATCCGGCCCAGGACATGTGTTGCATGTCCTCCCCATCTCTCTTCCAATTTCTCTCTGTCCTGTCAATAAAAGAACTTAAAAATGCCCCCCTCCCACCCAAAAAAAGAATGACATAATAGGACACACATTTCAGAAACTTGGCCTTGGTAATCAAATGTATAAAAATGTATTTAAAAAAGCAAATAAAAGTATTGTCTCTCTATACTCAGATCTGTTTGACAGTTGCACACTAGCAAAACTGGTGTGAAGTTTTGGTTTCTGTTTGGGTCTCAACAGTAGCTGTGAGGATTGGTTCATTCCCCGCCACACGCTTCTTGGGGTGCTGTGATGATTGGTCCGTTGCCTAACGCACACTTCTAGGTCAAGTATCAATTACCATCACGCACCTGATGTGTGTTCTAATCAGCGCTCCAGGGGCTTCATATGCTCGGACCTTCTGTCATTCGATGTCGGGTCGTTTTGAGTATTACTGCTTTGAATACTTCTGTTTCTGCCTGTTGTTCCCCGTTGCTGTGCCTCGTCTACTCTCCCTCCAGGACATCTTTGGATTACCGCTGGTGAAGACCGTGTCCCCCGTTTTGAGCTGCGCCTCGTTTACCCGCTTTACTCTTGCGCTTTGGTGAGTTTGAACCAAACCCTTTTTTGGACGATTCTGAGTTGTGTGTTTTGAAGAACACTGAAGAGTTCTATTTTTGCTTACACTTGACTCAGCTAAGTTGTGTGTTAAAGGAGACACTGAAGATTATCATTTGCTTGCACTGGACTCAGCTGGGGTGTGTGTTTAGAAGAGACACAGAAGTTTATGGTTTTTGTTTTGCACTGACCCTCAGCTAAATTGTGTGTTGTGGTGAACACTGAAGATATCGTTTTGTTTGTTCTGACCCAGCTAAGGGAGGAGGAGACCGCACTGCCTCTGTGTGATGTGGATTGTTATTTACCTCTCTCTCTCTCTCTCTCTCTCTCTCTCTCTCTCTCTCTTCCACCTCGAGTTGAAGCTGGGAGTATCTGCAGAGCCGCTTCAGCGTCAATACCGTTTCCCCACCTCGAACACCAAGAGGATCTGCAGAGCCGCAGATAACTCTGCTGAAGGCAGTCTCCCTTTGTTTCAAGATTGTTACTTGCTCCTTTTTGACTCTGAAAATAAATACGCCCTAGTATTTGGCTAACTCTGAACTACCTGTCTGTGCCGTGCGTTTGAGGTCGGTTTCAAACCCTAACAGTAGCATTTTGTGACATTTACGAAAACTATACCATTTCTAAATGTAACTATTCGGTATCTATAGGCTACAGAGTATTCATAGCCGACTATGTCATATTCATCATGCAGAAAATACCCAGATTTGCTCCAACACACCTGGCCATTTCTATGGCTCAAGTTGAAACCTTTTCAAAGTAAATGGTGTTCACGCCACCTCAAGTAAAGCTGTGTCTATTTGTATGCATTCGCTGCGCCTTTGAATTTGGTTTCACGTTGTATTTGAAGATACTGTTAAGAGGTTTTCTTGCTTTGTGTCTTCAGGTGCTGGGGCTGCGTGAGCTGGCAGAGGAAGACAAGTACCGAACTAACAAACTCAGAGTGCAGCACCGCAAAGAACTGCTACTGACTCTCTCTCAGAGGTATGTACTCACACATTTTTTGTTTAGTTTTAGTTAGGGATGCACCGATCCGACTTTTTCATTCCAGATACCGATACCTGGCTTTGGGTATCAGCCGATACCGAGTACCGATCCGATACCATTATCTGAAATAAAAAAATAAAATAAAAAATCTAACCCTAACTAACGTAAGGTTATCCTATAACCCTAGTTATATAATACTGGCTGAGCGTCCCGCTCTGCCTACTGAGATAACGCATCATCTCTAGCACCTAGTCTGCTCCAGGAAACAAAACAAATGCACCCACTTGCACGTGACCATGCCACTCCCATGCGCCCTATATTACGCCGGAAGTGGTCACGCCTCACCCTTCCCAGTTCGATTTCCATAAGCGGAAAACATCCAAGGGACCTCAGGGTGCTAAGAGCGGGACGCTCAGCCAGTATCATATAACTAGGGTTATAGGATAACCTTACATTATATATCAACTGGCTATCGTGTCCCGCTCTGCCTACTATGGAGTGCGCCCTGACACCCCCGGGGGGAACCAGTCCAGCCAACGTGTAGCAAAGGGCAATGCCCTCGCACAACCAATGTGACAGGCGCTGCTTGGACAGCGCCTCACCTACGCGAGGGCCACCGTAACAAACAAACAGTTGATCGGAAGCTCTGCGTGCGACTAAGTTAAACCCCCAGTGCACGGACAGGACATGACAGGTGAAGGCTCGACTCCAACCTACTAGCGTGAGGAGGAGGATGAAACGCCTGAATCACAATATCCCAGGAGCGACAAGAGCTCCGGATATTTTTTGGCACGAAGGCTGGATCAGGCCACAGAGTCGCCTGCTATCGGCCCGAATAGACAGGTACTCCGACCGCACCGAGAGAGCACATGGCTCACCGACGCATTTAGCGGAGGTGATGGCCCAAAAAGGAACGCGGTCGTAAGACAGACGATCCAATGGCGCCTGCCCAAGAGGCTCAAACGGGGGCCCCCAACAGCCTTTCCAGAACAGTTGGAGGTCCCGACTCGGAGACAGAGAATGTTCCACAGGCTTGAGACGCCGTGCGCCAAGCAAGAACGTCCCACAGTATTACACGTACAGAATCCCGGGCGGCCACGGACCGAGCGTACTCCTCCCTGTCTGATGACATACGACACCGACGTCGTGCTGTCCGTCCTGATCAGAAGAAAGTGTGTAAGTTAAAATACAATACACTGATTAATATACACAAGTTACAATACACTGTTACAATATAATAATCAGATGTTCCTTCAAACCTTTTTTGTCCATTTTTGAAGAAGGTTTTTTTTGCCATATATACCCATACATACATGCCTACATACTCACAGGATTGTTTTTTCATTTGTTATTTCATTTAACATTTTTGTTTTCAATTCAGCTACGTCATTTGTTATTTCATTTAACATTTTTGTTTTCAATTCAGCTACGTAGTTTCAGTTGAGTTATTAGTTTCAGTATTATTATTATTATTATTATTATTATTATTATTATTATTATTATTATTATTATTATTATTATTATTATTATTATTATTATTATTATTATTATTATTATTATTATTATTATTATCTTTTTTGTTTTGTTTATTATAATATAGTATTGTGGGAAGTCGAAGGAAGAGGTGATACAATAACGCGTGTGACAGGTCCTTCAGTTACTTCCTACTTTATTCATTCAGAAAATCACAGCTGTACACACACCTACCACTCTCCTATATCTCCTCCTCTGTGACCCTTCAACTCTGGAGTGAGAGACTCCCTCAATGTGACATCACACAGGCCCCCCCCCGAACACCCAGAGTAGACATACCCTGCAATCCCAACCCATACAAAACCCCCCAAAGTACTCAGCCCCTCGAGGCCTGACTACCCGACCATAACGACTGCTCTTAACAGTCAGGGGGGAAGGGCACGAGCCGGCGGCCGTCCGCGCCGGCGGCGAGGCTGGACTGGGGGAGAGTCCGGGGCTGCCGGGGTAGAGGTAGACACGGGCCGAAAGCTTGCGGCAGAAGTGGGGTTGGGTGGACGGCCGCGCCGTCGGGGCTGAGCCAGCTCCACCGGCCCGTCCGTGGCCACGTGTGCAGGCTTCAAACGGTCCACTGATATCCGCTCTCTGTCCACCATAAAGCTCTTGGGTCCCGTTCCAGGACCCGGAAGGGCCCATCGTACGGAGCCTGGAGTGGAGAACGGTGGGCATCGCGGCGGATGAACACGTACGGGGCTGACATCAAGTCCTTGGGGATGTAGGACAGGAGAAGACAGTGATGTGCGGGCACGGGAGCGAAAGTGTTGGCGGCGTCTCGGATGGCCAAGCGATGAGATGAACGCCCGAGCCACGTCCGCCGATGTAGTGGATGACAGGGGCACGGCTTCCGGCCACCTGGTGGTCCTGTCCACCATGGTCAGTAGGTGAGTGAACCCCTGGGAGGGGGGCAGCGGGCCCACCAGGTCCACGTTGACATGATCAAAACGTCTCTCCGGGATGAGAAATGGCCCCAGCGGGGCCTTAGTGTGCCGATGCACCTTGGCGCGCTGGCACGCTACACAAGAGGCTGCCCACCCCTTGACGTCCTTCCTGAGGCCTGGCCAGACGAACCTAGCCCTCACCAGCTTAACTGATGCCTTCACCCCCGGGTGCGACAAAGCATGTATAGCATCGTAAATGCGGCGGCGCCAGCCAGCGGGGACCATCGGGCGAGGTCGGCCGGTGGAGACATCGCAGAGGAGCGTGGCCTTACTGTCCTGGAACACCACATCCTCCAGTCTCAGTCCTGTCGTGGCCGTCCTGAATGCCTGGATGTCCATGTCCGTGCACTGGTCAACTACCATGGCTGCGTAGTCCACACCCAGGTGCACAGTGTTGACCTGCACTCTGGAGAGGCAGTCAGCCACCAGGTTGTCCTTGCCCGCCACATGCTGCCGGTCTATGGTGAATTCCGAAATGGCAGACATTTGGCGCTGCTGCCGTGCCGACCATGGTTCCGTGGTCTTAGCCATGGCAAAGGTCAGAGGCTTGTGGTCCACGAACCTAAAATGACGCGTGGCGAGGAAAAGGGCGAGCAGCTCCCTGTCAAACGTGCTGTATTTCCTCTCGTTGTCCCGCAGTGTCCTGCTGAAAAAGGCCAGAGGCTGCCAGGCACCGGCCACCCACTGATCACACACCGCCCCCACAGCATAGTCCGAGGCATCGGTCGTGAGGGCTATTGGAGCGGCCGGGTATGGGTGTGCCAGCATAGTAGCGTTAGCGAGAGCAGCCTTAGCACTATCAAATGCCTGGACCCTCTCAGGGGACCAGTCTACCTCCTGATCGTCCTTCTTGCCCCCTTAGTGCCCCGTACAGGGGGTGCATCAAGAGAGCCGCTCCTGGTATGAATCGGTTATAAAAATGTACCATACCAAGGAACTCCTGTAGGGGCTTGATGGTGCGAGGACGTGGGAAGGCAGTGATCGCCTCCACCTTGGTGGGCAGAGGCACAGCTCCCTGTGAAGAGATGTGATGGCCCAGGAAGTCTATGTCTGGCCGGCCGAACTGACACTTGGCCGGGTTCACAATCAGCCCATGTTCATTCAGCCGCTGAAACAGCTGTCGGAGGTGCAAACAATGCTCTTCAGCAGATGTGCTGGCCACCAGGATGTCGTCTAAATACACAAATTAAAATGACAACCCCCGCAGCACAGAGTCCATTAACCGCTGGAAGGTCTGCGCTGCCCCCTTGAGTCGAAAAGTCCAAACGGGGTAATAACGGCGGTCTTGGGCACGTCTCTGGGATGGACTGGCACCTGGTGGTAGCCCCACACCAAATCCACCTTGGAGAAAATGGTGGTCCCGGCCAGGTGAACAGAAAAGTCCTGGATGTGCGGGACAGGGTAGCGGTCATGAGTTATTGAGGCGCCGGAAATCTCCACACGGGCGCCACTTCCCATCAGCTTTTGGAACCATATGCAAAGGCGAGGCCCACAGGCTGTCGGAGCGCCGCACAATGCCGAGCTGCTCCATTGTGTCGAACTCCCCTTTAGCGATGGCCAGTTTAGCGGCGTCAAGGCGGCGTGCACGCGCGAAAACTGGCGGACCGGCCGTGGGAATATAATGCTCCACCCCATGTTTTGCGACCATAGCAGAAAATGTGGGCACAGTCAGAGCGGGGAAATCAGTGAGAAGCCGCTGGTACATGTCCCCTGTGGCGAGGATGTTGGCGAGGGCGAGCCCCCCCCCCCCCCCCCCCAGAGTGCAGGGGTAAGTGGCAAATGACACAGCGTCAATTAAGCGACAGTTCGCTACATCCACCAAAAGTCTATGAGCGCATAAAAAATCCGCGCCCAGTATGGGCATCGACACAGAAGCAATTACAAAATCCCAATTAAAAGCATGTCCATTGAAACAAACAGTCACTGACCTGGTGCAGAAGGTGCGAATCGGAGTCCCATTGGCGGCGTCCAGTAGGGGGCCGTGACTGCCACTCAAGCTGTCCGCAGCTGAAGCTGGCAGGATACTCCGCTGGGCTCCCGAATCCACCAGCAAGCGCCTACTGGACAACGTATCCTCAATGAACAGCAGCCTCGTTGTGTCGCCAGCACTCACAGCCGCTAATGAGCGCCGGCTCTGGCATTTCCCTGGCCGGCAAAAGAGCACGGCTGCTCACAACGTCTGCCTTTGGCACCATAACGCAGATGAAAAAAACACAGTTCATTCTCCCTCTGGCGATCCGATACCGCAGCTCCCGTCATCTCCCCCGCCGGCAGCGCAGCGTTAACGTTAACGCTGTAGTGGCGGGTTGCCAGCAATATTCTGTCAGCTTCTTCCGCCATCCCCCGATAATCCTTGGCTGTCACGAGCGGCGAGCTGGCCAAGGCAGTGCGTACTGGAGGTGGAAGCTGACGCAGAAATAACTGTACAAATAAAAATGATGCGTCACCTGAGCCGAGCAACGCCAACATGTTCTCCATGAGCTCGGTCGGTTTACTGTCACCTAAACCGTTCAGTGACAACAGGCGCAACAGCTGTTGTTTGAGAGTGGCGTATTTCCCCATGGCTGGTGGGTCTCGCAAAAATCCCATGACGCGACGGGTGGTTTGTGCATCAATGTGACACCATAGTATAGTATTTTATAGTATAGATTGAAGAAGATCAGAAAAGGTATTGTGTGATGTGAACCGCTCAATTAACATTATGCACCAATGCCTTCTCATGCTTGTTGTGTTGACAGATTTGACCAAATTGACAAAGACTAAAACTAACAAAATTGTCTGTATATATATTTTACAAATATAGTTTAGTATAGTTAGTAAATTTTCCCCCCCCTAAAGCCTAGTTTTTATTTCAGTTAACAAAGTTTTTCACACCTAGTTTAACGTTTTAGTCTAGTTTTAGTTAACTATAATAACCTTGACTCACACTCCTTGATACACAGAAGTTCCATTCTAAAGCAAATAGAACCAGTGGACAAAATAATCTCCAATAATGGCTCAAATATATTTAGAACACAGCATATTCTTAATTTATTTATCATATCATTCATTATCATTCCTAATAGGTGAAATTATAATAGTATTTATAAAGCAATACAAGCAACATATTTCATGTTCTAGCACAAATATGGAAACTGTTCTATTCGCTCATTTCAAATGTCTTGGACACACTACTATGCCCTATAACCCTAGTTATATAATACTGGCTGAGCGTCCCGCTCTGCCTACTGAGATAACGCATCATCTCTAGCACCTAGTCTGCTCCAGGAAACAAAACAAATGCACCCACTTGCACGTGACCACGCCACTCCCATGCGCCCTATATTACGCCGGAAGTGGTCACGCCTCACCCTTCCCAGTTCGATTTCCATAAGCGGAAAACATCCAAGGGACCTCAGGGTGCTAAGAGCGGGACGCTCAGCCAGTATCATATAACTAGGGTTATAGGATAACCTTACATTATATATCAACTGGCTATCGTGTCCCGCTCTGCCTACTATGGAGTGCGCCCTGCCCTGGTGAAATTATAATAGTATTTATAAAGCAATACAAGCAACATATTTCATGTTCTAGCACAAATATGGAAACTGTTCTATTCGCTCATTTCAAATGTCTTGGACACACTACTATGCCCTCTACTGTGAAAATACCGTAAACTACAATTGGCCGACATTAATTCATAGATATGAGCTGAACCACAGTAATAAATAAATTTCAGAGATGTCCTACATAAGAATGTGGAATCAGAATGACCGGATAAACTGTGTGTAAAGTATGTGTGCACAATTGGCACAGTGTGTGCACAAATAATTTCCTCAATTCTGCATTATAAGTATCATAACTGGCTAATAAAGCCATGTTACATCGTAACTAAATTGTCCTATAGTCAAAGTAGAAGGAAATAAAAATGCCAACTTGGACAATAATGAATGTTGAACTGGACTAAATTGGTCAACCAAGTAGCTTCTACAGTGTGAGGCATCTCTCATCTTTAAACACAGAAAAACACAGGACATGCCAATGAAAATTACGTGGCATGCTATTCACACACACACACACACACACACACACACACACACACACACACACACACACACACACACACACACACACACACACACACACACTGTTATGTACTAGAGGCCTGGTCACTCCTGTGTCACCAGGGCAGGCAGGTGAGGGCTGCCAATTAGCCAATTAGTGCTGATTGGTTACCTGCTGGGGAGCTTCAAAGGCAGACCCAGAAACACACATGCACTGTCTGTGCCTAGTGAAAGAGCTGTCAGGTTCTTACAGTCCTTGTCCGTTGGGTTACCAGTACATTAGCTTATAGTTATATTAGTAGTTCCTTGGTTTAGTAGCATTTTTGAGTTAGAGCACAGGGTTTTGGTGTTGATTACACATAGGTTGCGTACCCATGAGCCAGGGTCGTAACAATTGGGCGCTCGTCCGGGATCTTTTACCCCTAGCACTTTGTTTGGTGATTTTTTTTGTGTTGCACGGGGTGTCATCATATTATGGTTTGGGTGGTGTTCGTTACACATGGTGTAACGTGGGGGCTGAGCCATTTTCATCAAACAGGTGAGTATGCCGTATTTGTTTGTCATTTGATGTGACTACTTATGCTGTTAAAATATATAGTTTAGTAGGCACCACATGTAGATAGGGATATTATTTTCTGGTTGTTGGTTAGCGTCCGGTGCACCGCGTACTCCTGGGGCGGTCAATGAAATGATTGTATATGATCTTTGACTGGTAGCAGGTGTGGTTGAAGAAAGTTAGGTCTACAGGGCATTAGTTTAAGGGTAGGTAGGTTAGGGCGGCCAAGAAACACAGGTAGTGTGGTAGGGCTTGATTTAGTGTTTCTTAGGGTAGACATGTGGTAGGCCGGGGTTTTCTGCAGTTTAGACGTAGAAGCATATGTGGTCACATCAGGTTAGAAGGCGCACCTGTTTGGAATATTTTGTTGGATTTATTTTGTTTGTTTAAGTGTTTGGTGAGCATACCTGGTAGCACCTAACACCCTGCGTGTATGACACGTCTATTTAGGGTGGGTGTGTTTTTATTTTTTTTTGTTTGTTTGTGCAACCTGGAAAGGTGCGCTCTGTAGAGCTCACATTTCCACCGCGTCCCTTTATGGTTGTTATTATTGGCATTAGCATTCTTCATGGTTCTTCAGTGGTTCTTCGTGGTTCTTCAGTGGTTCTTTAGTGTTTTTTCAGTGGTTCTTTGGTGGTTCTTCGTGGTTTGTTAGTGGTTCTTAGTGACTGTAGGGTAAAGTGAGTAGCTTGTGGTGACTGGTACAGTAACGATGGCTACCATTAAGGATTTTGTTGAGAACCCCTCTGACGAGATGTTGGGAAGGTTTTCCAAAGAGCAGCTTCTGAAGCTTGCTGTGCACTACAATGTGGAGCTTACTGCCAGTGAGAAGCGGTTAAAAACGACTGCCTTGGGGACTTTGAGGGCTATACTCATTGAGGAGCAGGTGATTGTGGCAACGGTGGATGAGCTTCTTTTGTCTGAGGTGTCTCCACAACTCTCTGGCGTGGCGGAAGGTGTTGCCATCGATTGGGGGCCTAGGGAGTTGGCATTTAGGGAAAAGCAGCTACAACAAGAGCGTGAGTTTAAGGAAAAACAGCTACAACAAGAGGAGAGGAGAGATGAGAGAGAGCGGGAGCTTAAGGAAAAACAGCTACAACAAGAGGAGAGGAGAGAGGAGAGAGAGCACGATCGTGCAATGAAGGAGCTTGCATTTAAGCATGCTGCCTTGCAGGCGGGTTCTCTGCATCCAGAGTCACGTTCCGGGTTTGATGTAGGCAGGAATATTAGGATGGTGCCACCATTCTTTGAGAAAGACGTGGAAAGATATTTTCCCCTTTTTGAACGGGTGGCAACCACATTGAAGTGGCCTGATACCGCCTGGACACTGCTGCTGCAATGTGTTTTGGTTGGTAGGGCACAAGAAGCCTACACTGCTCTGTCCCTTGAACAAAGCGCTGATTATGAGCTGGTTAAAGCTTCCATATTGAGGGCTTATGAGTTGGTCCCCGAGGCCTATCGTCAGCGTTTTAGAGGTTATCGTAGGCAGGAGGGGCAGTCTTATGTTGAATTTGGAAAAGAGAAGGAGAACCTGTTTGACCGGTGGTGCACCTCGCAAAAAGCAGAGTCAAGGTAGCAGCTCAGACAGTTGGTTCTCCTAGAGGAATTTAAGAGGTGTGTTCCTGATAACGTTTCCACACATCTAAATGAGCATAAGGTATCGAAGATAGCCGACGCTGCTGTCTTGGCTGATGAGTTTGTGTTAACACACAAATCTGTCTTTGTAGAGGAGGGCCGTGTGGAGTCCAGGGGTAGTAGGCGTCCTTCTCAGGGGAGCCGGTTCCCGGCACCCGTGTCTGCTGGTCGGTTTACTTCGACTCCTAGGCAAGGTGGCTCTGCAAGTGCATTCCCAGAGGGGGTTATCTGTTTTTACTGTAAGGAGCCTGGTCATATCGTTGCTGGATGCCCTGTGCTTAAGCAGAAAAATGTAAAAACGGTGGCTCTGGTAGAAATCATAGACAGGACACCTATGCCGACATTAGTGGGTGGGGTGCGAACAGGGCCGCCTGGGAGAAATGTGAGGCCCTGTGCAAGTTTTAAACGCGAGGCCACCCCCCCCCCCCCCCCCCCCCCCCCAAAGGTAAAAAAAAAAATTTAAATAACACATTTTTTCGTTTCATACAGTCAACATATTCTTAAATAATAGCGCTGCCCGAGGCTGGGCATGATACAGTCAACATATAGCAAGAGAGAGAGCGAGCGAGAGCTCCCGTTCTACAGTCAATATACAGTGTACAGAGAGAGAGAGAGAGAGAGAGAGAGAGAGAGAGAGAGAGAGACACATTGGAAAGAAATTTAAATGCTATTTGGCCCTAAACAGAGAGTACACAGTGGCAGAATACCTGAGCACTGTGACTGAAGATCCTTGACTAGGTACAGACTCAGCGAGCACAGCCTAGCCATCGAGAAATGCCGCCATAGGCAGACTGTGTGTGTTAGAAAGAGAGAGAGAGAGAGAGAGCATGTGTGTTTGTGTGTTAGAGAGAGAGAGCATGTCTGTGTGTCGTGTGTGTGTTAGAGAGAGAGCATGTATGAGAGAGATAAGCAAAGATGAGCCCCTAAAGGATATTCAACTTTTAATGGAAGAACAAAACAGAAGGAAAAGATAACTTCACAAAGGCAACATGAATATACATAGATCCAAAAGGACAAAGATCAACACTTAAATCCAAAGAGAAGAGGGTCTATACCAGAGAAAACAAAGTAGCAAGGAGCCAATGGCCGACATCAGCTAAATAGGCTAACTGCAAATAGAGTAGCCAGGTACTGACACCAGGCCACACACAGCTTTGGCCAACGCTACCCAAGCTACACAAACGACCAAGACAATTCACACACAGCACATGTCGTATCTCCAAATGTTGTGAAGTAACATATGTTTTGCCTGGAAAAAAACATCGTTATTAACAAAACATTCGGGGGGGGAAGGAAGGAAGAGTGGGGTAATGTCCAATGGACATCTTACCTGCACCAAGGAACGCAGGGCGAAAGGCCGCAACACAGGTCTCCACGTTGACGAAAGGCCTCTCGCTGGCGGGACAAAAAGAAGCTATGGCCGTAGCCTTGTCATGGTGCAGGCCCAACTACATCTTCTGTCAAAGATGATGTCGTAGTCAGAGTGCCAGGGCCTGCTATTCTCACGGCTAATGTCAATGACAGCTAACTCTAGGCTAACTGATAGCATCAAGCTAACGTTCCCAGCCGAGCGAAAACGAGCAGCTAACGTCGTAGCTAAACAGCTAACTGGCTAACAGTTAGCTCAACCCGGCTATCGCTAACCACTAGCTAACGCAGTAGCAAGCTATGCGGCTACCACTGAAAAACTGTACAACGTGAGAAAAGCAATACAGGCCAACACTTCAGACAGCCGCTGTGTTTTCCTCTTCTCATACGAAGAGAGAAGGGAAAAAGAAGGCAATACACGTCCCACTACAGAGTGGTGTTTACCATAGCGGTGCCGGCAACAAGTCCCTCGCGGACTATAGCCGAATTGAGCATGGAGATATTCTCATAATGAAACACCAAGCTCACCTCCCTCGCACCAGGTGCTGACACCAGGCCACACACCGTTAGCTACTACAACAGCTAGTCGGCCCGTTTGGCTCCCGAGAGAGAGAGAGAGAGAGAGATATCCACGGCGGGAATAGAATAGAGTGCATTAAAAACTCACCAAACGTCCAAGAGGATGGAGACAACCGCGTGGAGTTGACGAAGTTCATCTGCCGAACGACCGTCCTCTTCATCTTGGCATAACAATGCTGCACGTGCTCTCTCTAGGTTAGCTAACGCTAGTTAGCCTTTAGCTAAGCTAGCTACTAGCCGACATCATCATGGCTATATCCCGACTGAACCACACGTTAGCACTCAATATTATAACGTAGCTAAAGCTAACTAGCTGTCCCTGTCTTTAGCCGGGATGGCTAGCCTGACTGAACTTTCTAACATGCAACAACTTTCATCTTCAGTCCATCTGCCGAACGATGTCCTCTTCATCTTGGCTGGCACAACCTCCAATGCTGCACGCGCGAAATAGTCAGACGCTACCTTACCTGTAACCCCTCCCCTCATTGAAACCAATTCTGCTGCAGAGCCTCAGAGCTGCCTCCAATAGTGTATCTGCAGAGCCGCAGAGCCAGGAACAAGTCAGACACATTCTACAAACGTGTCTAATGTGAAATATATAAGCATATAAGCAAAACTAGATATTAGGTCTGTGATGAAAAAGGGCCTCGCGGGAAGGGGGGCCTCGCAAAAAATTAAAAAAAATTAAAAAATTATAAAAAAAATTATAAATAAAAAATATTTTTCTTTTATTTTCTTTTCTTTTTTTTGTGCGAGGCCCCCCTTCCCGCAAGGCCCTGTGCGACCGCACTGCTCGCACACCCCCTGAGGCGGCCCTGGGTGCGAAGTATCAAAGGTGCAGACAGGGAGCTAGAGGGCTCCTCAACATTTAGGATGGATGGATTTGTTTCACTGGTTGGTGAATTAGGATCAAGGCAGGCTATTACAATATGGAGAGATACAGGAGCTTTCCAGTCTCTCATTCTGGATGGGATTTTGCCATTTTCGGAAGATTCTTCATTGCATTCCGGTGCCATTGTTCAGGGCTTTGGAGGAGGCTTTGTGAATACTCCTTTGCATGAGGTCTCGCTAAACTCTCCCTTAGTATCAGGCAATGTTGTCGTAGGAGTGTGTTCTCACATTCCCATAAAGGGGGTGTCCTTCATTCTAGGGAACGATTTGGCCGGTGGCAAAGTGCTGGCTACTCCAGTTGTAATTCCCGTCCCTGTAGTTTCTGAGGTTCCTGATGAGCTCGCACAGAAGCATCCAGGAGTGTATCCTGTGTGTGCGGTAACACGCGCAATGTCAAAGGTCAAATGTGACACCCATGAGGTTGTTAACTTAGATGGTGATATGACACTTAGTGACACGTTCTTTGTTGAGTTGAAAAGTGGCCCTGATGAGGGGTTTGGTAAGGTGATTCCGTCTCATGAGCAGTTGGTACTAGAGCAAAACAAGGATGTCTCCTTGTCGTCCCTCTTTGAAGAGGCAGTTTTAGAGGATGAAATGGTAGATACGTCTCAAGGATACTTTGTTAGCAATGACGTGCTCATGAGAAAGTGGACACCACCTAACCTGTCCAGTCTGGATGACTGGGGCAGTGTGTTTCAGATTGTTGTTCCAGCCGTGTATCGTCCTGATATACTGCATCTAGCACATGATCATGATCTTGCTGGTCACATGGGGGTCAGGAAGACTTATGACCGTGTGCTGAGACATTTTTGTTGGCCTGGTTTGAAGTCAGATGTGGCACAATATTGTCGCTCGTGCCATGTGTGTCAGGTGGTTGGTAAACCAAACCAGAAGATCCCTCAGGCTCCTCTGCAGCCTATCCCTGCCGTTGGGGAACCTTTTGAGCGGATCCTCATTGACTGTGTTGGTCCCCTCCCTCGAACTAAGACAGGGAACCAGTACCTTTTGACTATTATGTGTGCAGCGACCCGTTTTCCTGAAGCCATTCCTTTACGCAAGATCACAGCCCCAGCTATATCCAAAGCTCTGGTTAGGTTTTTTCTTTTGGTCTACCAAAGGTCATTCAATCAGATCAAGGGTCTAACTTCATGTCCCGTCTCTTTGCTCAGGTCCTCCAGCAGTTGTCTATCCAGCATTGCCCTTCCTCTGCCTATCATCCAGAGTCCCAGGGGGCGCTGGAGAGATTTCACCAGACTATCAAAACAATGCTGCGGGCATATTGTACGGAGTTCGACAAAGACTGGGATGATGGAATTCCTTTGCTTCTGTTTGCTGCTAGGGAGGTAACCCAGGAGTCTCTTGGATTCAGCCCGGCTGAGCTGGTGTTCGGCCACACAGTGAGGGGTCCTTTGAAACTGCTGAAGGAAAAGTGGTTGGCTGACCAGACTCCTTCCTCTACTAATTTGTTGGACTATGTGTGTGACTTCAGGCTTAAGCTTAGTAGAGCATGTGAACTAGCGAAAGAGAACCTAAAGGTAGCCCAAGGAAAAATGAAGGTGTGGTATGATAGGCGGGCCCGACATAGGGTGTTCTCACCGGGACAAGGTGTTGGTTCTCTCGCCTATTCTTGGGTCTGCATTACAGGCTAAATACAGTGGGCCATACTCCATTGAGCGCAAAGTTGGTGAGGTCGACTACTTGATTAAAACTCCCGACCGCAGGCGCAAGAGTAGATTATGTCACGTCAATATGTTGAAGGCGTACAATGCCTGGTATGGAAACAGCACGGCACAGGACAAGAAGGCCCTACAGAGAGTGGTGCGCTCAGCCGAGCGTACCACGGGTATTGCACTACCCCCCCTGCAGGTTCTATACAACAAGAGGTGCAAATCCAGAGCCTGCAGGATAATGAAAGACCCTCACCACCCCAATAACAGCCTGTTTCAGCTGCTGAGGCCAGGCAGACGCCTGCGAACCCCAGCTACTAGGACAGAGCGGCTTAGGCTCAGCTTCTTCCCCCAGGCCATCAGAGCCATGAACAATGAACATTGAGTGCTCAGAACATTGAACTGTCCACACACAAGCACACATGAACACACACACGACACGCACACTGTGCACGCTCACACACGAGCAGCCACTTAACACTTTAACATGAGCGGGCACACACTCATGTCGCACACACGCACACTTATGGCCAAAGGAAAGGACACTTTAAATTAGAATAACAGGAACAGTGTATTGCACTACCAAAGCTAACTAGCATGTCCCACATGCTCTGTAAATAACTATGTACAGATACCGAGACATTTTTTGTCACTCCATGTTACCTGCTACCTGTTACTGCACAATGTTGTTTTCTTCTTTTGATTCTATTATATGTACCACTGTATTGCACATCGTTGCGGGCAAGACCACCCGCATTTCATTGTATACCTGTATGCCGTGACAATTAAAACTCTTGACTTGACTTGACTATGATAGGGCTCAGATTGACCAGTCAGGGGTCAAGCCTGTGGCTGTTCTAACAGTTTCTGCATCTCCTATTGTAGCCGACTGTTCTGTGTCGAAGGAGATTTCTCAGGGCCGGTTGCCAAACACCCAGATACTAGGTGACTTGGACTCACACCTGTCGTACTTACCACTTCCTGAGCGTACGGATGTGGTGCGCCTACTTAGACAGCATACACGTTTGTTTTCTGATGTCCCTAGTCGTACTAATGTACTCGAGCATGACATTGATGTTGGTAGTGCAGGGCCAATTAAGCAACATGCCTATAGGGTGAATCCGGAAAAACGAAGGATCTTGAGTAAGGAAGTAGACTATATGGTGAGACATGGCATTGCGGAGCCCAGTTCTAGTGCGTGGAGCTCCCCCTGCCTGCTTGTTGATAAGCCAGACTGCACTCATCGGTTCTGTACTGATTTCCGTAAAGTTAATGCAGTAACCAAGCCGGACTCGTACCCTCTGCCTCGGATGGACGACTGTATCGATCGGGTGGGTTCAGCAGCCTTTGTAAGTAAATTGGATTTGCTAAAGGGATACTGGCAGGTTCCGCTTACTCCGCGAGCACGTGAGATATCCGCTTTTGTCACACCAGAGAGTTTCTGCCAGTATACAGTGATGGCCTTTGGCATGGGAAATGCCCCAGCGACGTTTCAGCGGCTAGTGAACAAGGTCCTGGGCGGGGTAGCGTTCTGTGAGGCATATCTGGATGACCTGGTTATCCACAGTTCCTCTTGGTCACAACATGTGGAGCATCTGGCCGAAGTGTTCAAGCGGTTGGGTGATGCTAACTTGACAGTTAACCTTGCGAAATGTGAATTTGGACAGGCCACGGTTACCTACCTGGGTAAGGTGGTTGGACGTGGGCATGTGTGCCCCATTACAGCTAAGGTGGAGGCTATAGTGGGTTTCCCTGCTCCCATCACCAGGCGGGAGTTAAAGCGCTTCCTAGGTATGGCAGGGTACTATAGGAGTTTCTGTAGGAACTTTGCTTCTGTTGTTGCCCCTTTGACCAATCTGCTCAGTCCTAAGGTACCTTTCGTGTGGACTGAGACTTGTCAACAGTCTTTTGAGAGCATCAAGGGTATTCTGATTAGCGCTCCCGTTCTGTCAGCTCCCGATTTTCAACTGCCATTCAAGTTGGCAGTGGATGCTAGTGACCTCGGTGCTGGAGCCGTCCTCCTGCAAGAGGATGCATTAGAGGTGGAGCACCCAGTGTGCTACTTTTCTAAAAAGTTTGACAGGCATCAACTGCACTACTCTACTATAGAGAAGGAGGCGCTTGCTTTGGTTCTTGCCTTGAACCATTTTGATGTTTACGTGGGATCCTCCAGTTTACCCCTTGTTGTGTATACAGACCATAACCCTTTGGTTTTTCTTCGCAGCATGGTGAATTCGAATCATCGTTTGATGCGATGGAGTTTGTTCCTCCAGGCGTATAACTTGGATATTCGCCACATTCGTGGGAGGGACAACGTGTTAGCAGACGCCCTCTCACGATCGTAGTACCGGTGTTTGTGGTACCCGTTATCGCTGTTGTGGTAGAGGCCCTGACAACTAAGGGGTCACAGTTGTTTTTGTTTTGTTTATGGGTTGTTGTGTAGTGGTTGCCTCTTGGGCAACCAGTTTGGTGGGGGAGGTGTTATGTACTAGAGGCCTGGTCACTCCTGTGTCACCAGGGCAGGCAGGTGAGGGCTGCCAATTAGCCAATTAGTGCTGATTGGTTACCTGCTGGGGAGCTTCAAAGGCAGACCCAGAAACACACATGCACTGTCTGTGCCTAGTGAAAGAGCTGTCAGGTTCTTACAGTCCTTGTCCGTTGGGTTACCAGTACATTAGCTTATAGTTATATTAGTAGTTCCTTGGTTTAGTAGCATTTTTGAGTTAGAGCACAGGGTTTTGGTGTTGATTACACATAGGTTGCGTACCCATGAGCCAGGGTCGTAACACACACACACACACACACACACACACACACACACACACACACACACACACACACACACACACACACACACACACACACACACACACACACACACCTGAGAGACAGGCATAGTGTTTGTCTGGTAATTGGAAGGTTCCCGGTTCGATTCGGGCTCCTCTCAGCAGTGTCTCAAAGTGTCCTTGAGCAAGACCCTTAACACATTGATTGCCAATGACGAGATTAGTCGACTTAACTCGCCATGCGTTGAGTGCCATGCGACGAGTTTTCTAGTTTTTTTCTCGTTTTAGCTTTTATTAACAATATCCATTCATTTTTCATCCATCCAGCCTGATGTTATCATTGTGAATGGGTCTGAGCTCGAAAAGGGCAAATACCGCCGCCTATCGTCTCCCGGATGGTATTGCACATCATTGGATTGAAATTGGGTAGGCATGTGCATCAGAAAAAAAGTCCGGTCCAGGGTTTTCCCTTCTCTGGCAAGCAATAGCTGTTACCACATTCACTGGGGAGGCTGGGAGCAGCTTTCGATTATCTGTTTTGGACTATAACGTTGGATCAATAAATGCGATCAATATTTGGAATGGCGATCAGGAATTAGATTAATCTTTTTGCAGAACATCTGATGTGAGGTAAGGACTCTATTTTACCAGTATTGGGTTAATCAGATGTTTTTTTCTCAGCCATCGCAGTGTGTCTGTGTGTGTGTGTATGACGTTAGCGCTGACCAGGTCATGGATAATAGATTTTTCAGCCCGCTTCTCTAGCGTGCATAAGTACACATATACTATCGATAATCTAGCGTTTATTTGAAAACTATTCATAAATCAGCCGAAAAATTACAACAGAGCTATTATCGCAGAATTTCTCTGGAATTACTATAACTCTCCAAAACTATACTCGTATTCAAAACGGTATAAAAAAACAATCCGTTTCATACATGTTGACTGCAAGCAAGTCATTGATAAGCGAGGGGTGTTTTAGACCCATAGCCATAATTTAAGATATAGTTTAAGCCTTCGCAAATTTCCCCCTAGATCCCATTGACTTCCTTATTGGCACTCTAGCCCATATATCAGGGCTATTCAACTAAATTGTTCAGGGGGCCACATTGTCAGAAACCCAAGGGGCCAGGGGCCGGACTGCCACGGCGCCTCCCCGTGCTATGAATATATGTACACTTGGCACAACACGCAACCACATTTTCACAACTTTTATTTAACTACATTGCAAAAGTAGTATACTTAGAAAAAAAGTCCTTCATTTATGTGCCACATCTGCAACATCTCCTGCAAAAAGTGCTTCATTTATGACTGCAACATCTCCTCTTCAACATTTCAATATAAAAATAAAATAAAAAACAAACAAGTGCATGATGTGCATCTGAACATTCTAACATCAACACTTGAACAAAAAAAACACATATAGTGCAGCTGAACTTATGAAAAAGTGCTTCATGTCTGTGCAACAACAGCAAATCACAGCATCTTATTAGCACTTATTGTCCACTCTTAACTCTCAAACATCAGGGGGGGTGGGGGGCAGACAGGCCTAGCCTACATACACACATCTAATGAGAGAGATTGCACTTCTTTGACTGGGCAATGGCAGAGAAAGAGGGTTCATAGGAAGTGAGGCTACCCGCAAACAGTGATGCAAATGCTCATTTGTCAAGGAGGCACGGTTGCTTGTTTTAATGGCATTCATGTGAGAGAAACTGGATTCACAGGTGTATGTTGAGCCAAACATTGTTAGCACAGATATTGCCAGCGTTTTTATTTTGGGCAATGTGTTGACATGAATACACTTTATCCAAAATGTTGTGGTGGATTCATTCTCAAGTGCCTGCTTCAGAGCAGATTATGCTTGCATGTCAATTATTTCAAGTTGCAGGAGACCTTCATCAATGTGAAGTGATGCAAGGAACTCTTGTCCTTTTGTGGAAATAGCAGCTACATTGGCAAATGGGTTGCTCACAAAATGCATCAATTCTCTGGGCATGTCAAATTCATCAAATCGACTTGCAAAGTTTTCCCTCAATTTATCAATGAAATCTGTCATTAATTGAGTGAGTTTTGGCTCAATTGTGCGTGTGAACGTTGACATGAAAATAAAAAAGTAAAAAAATTAAATATATTTAAAAATATATATATATATATATTTTTTTTATTATATCATGTAATCTTTTGCGGGCCGGTCAGAATCATCCCGTGGGCCGGATCTGGCCCGCGGGCCGCCAGTTGAATAGCCCTGCCATATATGGTCAAAGGGGCATGGCACTCAATGTGTTAACAACTAACTGCTCCTGATGAGCAGGTTTGCACCTTGCATGGTTACCTCTGCTGTCTGTGTTTGTTTACGTGAGTGAATGGGTGAATGAGGCATGTATTTTGGATATGGATCCCCCCGCTGCCTCTTCCTCCTCCTCCAGGGGTCACTGCAGGGCACCACGGGGAGCAGCGTACTGGCTCATGTTAGGCAGGCCATGCATTATGCAGCAGCTTAGGCCACAGCGGGAGATCTCCATGTCCTTGGCTGCAGTCCACCTGGCGCTGCTCTGGTCGTAGCACTCCACGTTGGATATGGTGTTGAAGCCATTGGAGCGGCCTCCGGCCACGAAGAGCAGGTCGTCCAGCACCCCGATGCCAAACTCGCTGCGGGGGGTGAGCATGGTGGGCAGGGCACACCAGGAGTCAGTCAAGGGGCTGTAGGCCTCCGTGCTACGCAGCCATTCATTGTCAAACCCTCCCACCTGAGAACAGGACGCATGAGAGGAATGTTTTAGTATGTGGTTCAGGTAGACAGGCAGGCAGTATTAATCCACTTAGGGAAATGAGGGCATTACAGCAGCATTGCAAGTCAAATGATACATATCTATAAAAATATCTAGTATAAAGCATTTGTCTCTGTGTGCACCTACCACATAGACTTGTCCTCCGTACGCAGCGACTCCCACTCCTCTACGCCTGCTGCTCATGGGGGCGATCAGAGTCCACTGGTTGGTCTCTGGGCTGTAGCACTCAGCTGTGAGCAGACACTCCACCCTGTTGAAGCCACCACAGATGTAAACCTGTAATAAGAAAGAATATTCTAATTTAGTTTATATATTCCATTTAATTTCATTCTACTTTTATTGTCTGTTAATGTTGATGCACCAAAGGACCCAGACAAATTTTTTGTTTGTGCAAGCTTACTTGGCAATAAAGACATTTCTGATCTAATGTTCCTTGGGTCCCTCAGTTCCACCCACCTTGCCGTGGAGGGCTGCTGCTCCGGCTCTGCTCCTGTGCTCCAGCATGGGTGAGATCAGTGTCCACTGGTTGGTTTCAGGCTCGTAGCGTTCGGCGGTGTTCAGTCGCACGTGTCCGTCGAACCCTCCCATGGCGTAGATACAGCCGTCCAACGCGACCACACTGACGTGACAGCGGCATGAGTGCATGGGAGCCGCCTGCAGCCAGATGCGAGTGACGGGGTTGAACCTGCGCACACTGCTGAGAGGCTCAATGCCGTCCGAGCCGCCAACGCAGTAGACAAGACCGTGGAGATAAGCAGTGGCGTGGTAGGCCCGGGCACTCTCCTTCTCAACGCTCACGTCCATCCATCCACCGGCTCGGATATCGTAAGCCTCCATGCCATTGGTCGTGCTGCGGTCACTCCAGCCTCCGATGGCCAATAGGACCTCTTGGGGCAGGCGTGGGCGGGTCAGGGGGTTTGGGAGCCTGTCGGAGCCAGGGGGTTTCAGGACGCTGAGGATGAGGGGCCTGCAGTCAGGGCTGTCCCTCACCACATGGTTGTTCTGGACGTTGTTCAGGAAGTAGTCAGGCCTCATCAAGCCCATGCGAACCTGGGAAGAGACAATCAAGTACAACTTAGACAGCGGTTGTAGACGGTTTCACTGGAATTCTGTTGCTAGGGAACAGTTTGGACCCAAATGTTCTAGAACCACTCTACTAGGGAACCTAGTGTTGTTTTAATGTAATGCACAGTAATACAATTAGTTACCTTGGGCAGCAGCAAATTAACGTGTGTTTTACGCTCCTCACGGGAGTGCTCGATCCAACGGAGGACGGCCTCGAACACCGTCTCCTCGTTCTTCACGTTCAGGTCATCCCTCTCGATGATGTCCACCAGTTGCTGCAGGGACAGCTCCACAAACTCCTGTGAAATGCACAGCATCTCCTCAAAGTGGCACACGATGAAGAGATAGGCCTTGCGCTTCAGGTCAGGGCAGCAGTAGATGTCCGCAAACCTCCAGATGCCGACACAGTTTTCCAGAGACAGCTGGCCCTCTAGGAAGTCAGAGCACGATCCTACTATGCCCACGACGAGAAGCTGGTCTGCAGCCACCAGAAGCTCTTCCACGTTCTCTGCTGTCACCGGCACAACGTGTGTGTAAGCGTACTCTATGATGAGCTGCATCATACCCACGGACACCCCAGGGATACTGTAGACGAGTTTCTCTGAGTCGCTCCAGTGAGTGAAGAGGGCTCTGTGGGATGCAGAGTATAGAGATATCTGATGAGTAAACAGTAAGCAACATTCTGTCCTGTGTACTAATATATTTTCACTGTAGAAGTATAGGGTCTTAGGACAGTAGACGTATAATCACTTTTTACAGTATATGATATTATCATAGTAGAAGTACAGTATGGTCTTATCACAGTAGAAGTATACTATATTTTCATAGTAGAAGTACAGTGTAGTCTTAGCACAGTCAAAGTAAATTATTCAAATCAAATTCATTAGTATAGCTCAATATCACAACAACTACACCTCCTGACCTTTAACCCTCAATGAAGATGAGAAAAACTCAACACAAAACCCTCTGAAAGTTCAGCTGATGCTGTTTCATCCTTTTCTTTTTCTCTGCTTCATTGAAGCGTCCAGATGACGGACACATCCATCCCTACCAAGCTAACCTGAACCAAGCTAACCTGAACCAAGATAAACTTACCTGAAATAGGCGCTGCAGCCACACAGGATTGCCTTGTGGGCGTTAAACTCTGTGCTGTTGACTTTAATAACCACATCACAGAACCTTCCCGCCAGACGCAGTTCATTAAGGATTGTACAGGACATAGTTTCATTTTCCATGTGGGGATTTTTAAATTGTATCTACAGTATATATATTCAAGCTTACAGACAAGTAGCCGGAAACAACAAGTGAGCTCTTCTCTTGTCTTCTGAGATTTGAGATCTTCTGAGAGAATTGTTGAATAGATACACAAATGTTCTAGAATGTTTGATTATGACATCATACTGTGACATCACAACGGAACATCATACTGTGACATCATACTGTGACATAGAGCTGTCCCCGACTAAAGATTTGGATAGTCGACTATGATTGGAGGAAATTAGCCGATAGTCGACTATGGAAAAAAAATATATTGAAAAAAAATAAGTATAATTATAATATATATATATATTTTTTGTATCATTCCATTTGGGCTGTGGGGGGTGCTTAACACATTCCCGGCCAAGCATGGACATGTGTTTCAATCCAACGGTAGAGTGTTTTGGCTTTTATTCTATTTTAATAACCTACTCAATGTCACCGAGCGGCACTGCAGATTTACCCTACTCTTGGAATTCGGAAACTTGCATTACCGGCCAGATCCTTGTAGGGGCGCTGTCTCGATAATGCAGTGTTCCCTGTGGCAGAAAGGTGTTTTATTTTTTTGGATCTCGAATGGACTTTCCTGTTAGGGTGAATCTATGCGTGTAGCCTGTAGCTTGGAATACGTTTTGGGACGCGGAATTCAGTACGCAGTAAAGGAATATATCATCAGCCAATGGACATATGGATCTACCAGATGGCGATCGATAACTGGGAAATCCTTTTTGGGATCCAACCGGCCACAGATAAGATCTTTTTCACGTAAATTACATGCTGATCAGGCCTTGTTATCATAGCCAACCAGGCGATCAGCGAATGTGGCTACTGAGGCTAACGCCTTTATTGGTAATCAATAATCAGAAACGACGTCCCCCGCCCCCCCCTTTCATGCATTCATGGTGGAACATTATATCGATCATATGTATTTTTGATTTTTAGCTCTAGCTTCTGTAGGGCCGAAACGCCATTCGATTTAACGTTATTAGCTTAGTAGCCTGTATCTCGTTTTGCAGGAAATATACCAGACCAAATCCCATATAACGCTTATATTCAAGTCTCTATAAAATGGGAACATATTGATGAAGAAATTATTTCTTTAAGCCATTTTGAAGGGACAGTTTATAGTGTCAATTGACAATGAGAATGGACAGATAGCAATACTATAAAATATAGATTTAGCTCTACAAACAGCCTCACGCACAATCAAACCTTATTATGATATACTGGCCGTATAGAGTGGGGCCCGTCTAATCCCTGTGGCCGTCAATGTGGTAATGTCTGAAGGAGTCGACGGAAGGCTTCTTATCCTCTGCAAAAGCATGCAATTGGTCAATATGCACGTGATTGATTGAATGAACATTTTATTAACAGATTGCAGAATGGGTACAGTACAGTACGGCTCAATACACACAATTGTTAAGGGGATGCAGAGCAGAGAAAGACTTTCGTGTTGTTTACATCAGGGTCCCCCATTTTCAATTCATAATGAATTGTAAGTAAGGGTGCAACTTGCTCCGTGCAATCCATTCTTTGTGGATCTAGCCCTAGGAGTTTACATCTGTAGCCTAGCTGTGAGATGGTCTGCTGTAGCTGTTGGTATTTTAGCATTTTGGTTAGAAAGGCTTCTTCTAAGCTGTAGTCAAAAGTACAGCCAAGCTCAAGAATGGACACCTCCCTAAGGTGTTCATTTACAACAAATACATCAGGGGGGTGTTAGCTCAGCTAACTTAGCTGTAATATTAGAGAACACAGAATCATCATTGCACAGGTTGAACATGCTTGGCTTCACAGTAGAATGCTTAAACAGCGTGATGGATGACCCAGACCACCCTCACGTTTAAAAAAAGAAAAAATACCACATGGCTTGGGAATTGGAACTGAGTGATATTGTTTGTAGTTGGAACTGAGTGATATTGTTTGTAGTTGGAACTGAGTGATATTGTTTGTAGTTGGAACTGTGTGATATTGGTCCTTATTCTCAAACGTGTTCGTAAGTGCCTTGTAAATATCTTGGTAAAAAAACGGATTTACGGAAATCCTGAAAGGTTAATCTTCTGTAGTGTGGTAGTTAAAATTTTTAACCTTCTGTCTTGTGGTAGTGAAAGGGATAACCTTCTGTAGTGTGGTAGTGAAATGGTTAACCTTCTGTAGTGTGGTAGTGAAAGGTTAACCTGCTGTAGTGTGGTAGTGAAATGGTTAACCTTCTCTAGTGTGGTAGTGAAAGGTTAACCTGCTGTAGTGTGGTAGTGAAAGGTTAACCTTCTGTAGTGTGGTAGTGAAAGGTTAACCTGCTGTAGTGTGGTAGTGAAAGGTTAACCTTCTGTAGTGTGATAGTGAAATGGTTAACCTTCTCTAGTGTGGTAGTGAAATGGTTAACCTTCTCTAGTGTGGTAGTGAAAGGTTAACCTGCTGTAGTGTGGTAGTGAAAGGGTTAACCTGCTGTAGTGTGGTAGTGAAAGGTTAACCTGCTGTAGTGTGGTAGTGAAATGTTTGATTTTTTTTTATCTTTATTTATCTCGAACAACCATAAACACATACACTTGAAATAACAAAAGATAACAAAAACTAAATACAAAAAAAATACAAAATAAATGAATACAATACATTAACCTTATGTAGTGTGGTAGTGAAATGGTTAAATACTAGAAGAGCACACAATGGGAAATGCAATCACAGCAGTGGTAACTGTCTGGACATTTTGGATTCATTCCTACTCTCTTGCTCTTTCTCTTTTTCTTTCCATCCTCCCTTCTCTGTCTCTTTTCCTCGTTCACTTCTCAGTTTCCTGGAAGAGACGACTAGTGATTGGCTGAGGACGTTTGAGGGATCTGGTGTTCCCGTCGGACCAATCAACAGCATCCAGGAAGTCTTCTCTGACCCTCAGGTCAGTCGGTGTGGCGAGCCCACACACACACACGCACACACACACACACACACACACACACACACACACACACACACACACACACACACACACACGCACACACTGACACACAACTGCATGTAAACACACACACACACATGTACATTCACACACACACAGACACACACACACACACACACACACACACACACACACACACACACACACACACACACACACACACACACACACACACACACACACACACACACACACACACACACACACACACACACACACAGTTAACACTGTTGCCTCACAGCCATGACGTCCTTGGTTCAAACCCCACAGCGGTGCAGGGGTTAACACTGTAGCCTCACAGCCAGGACGTCCTGGGTTCAAACCCCACAGCGGTGCAGGGGTTAACACTGTAGCCTCACATCCTGGGTTCCACTACTGTGCCGACTAATCGGTTATTTGATTTCATTGAGAGATCTGTACAATTCTTGTTTCAGTGGCTCAGGAGGCAGAGCGGTCGTCTGGTAATCTGATGGTTTCTGGTTTGATCCTGGCTCTTTCGACTTCCTGTCAATCAGAGTCAGTCGACATGCCAATGACCAATGTTCTAATTTATCTTTTCATAAGAAGAGAGACATGAGACCCATCGCTGTGAATCTTTCCTCACTGTTTACCAACTTGGAAACGTCACAGAGCCTTTCCTAGCATGGATAGGAGGAATTGCTATTGCTAATTGACGGCATCGGCTAAGTAAACTAAACCAGCTACAGTCGATGGTTGTCTCATTCGGTGAGATGGCGTGAGTCTACGTGACCTGATGGAGACGAGATCATTTCAACAACAATATCCTATAAGCCTACCCACCTGCAGCTAAAAACCTGCCAATGGTTTTCAAAACAGTTTCCAATAACAGCTTAAAAGTTCTCACAACCACGGGACGTCTTAAGGAACTCAACTGGTTCTCAGAACGTGCCAAAGTGTGCACAAGGCCTTCGTTTGATTCGGAGCAGATCGTGGATGGGGCGACTTCATAGTGGAAATAGAACCCAGTCGTCGTCCCATTTTTTTTTAGATCAAAACCATTGTGTGATACGGATTGAGATGTAATTTAGATGCCGAAATGATATAAAACAACAAACGGGACATCGGTGTGATTTAAAACTCATGTTAAACGTGCGCGTCCACATGTAATCCATGAGCAGTCCGATTTGCAGACACAGCAGTTCCCTATACGATTCCCCTCGGGCCTTTTATTAACGCTCTCTTTCATTGTCTCAAGAAGCTTCTCAGACCCCAACAGCGGTTCGCCACGGCGAGTTCTCACAGTGGAAACGGGCCATGTGTTAGTAAAGCAAAACAGACCAGAATCTCATGCATGAACGATCGAGCAGCTTTGTACTGTAGATGCTCTGTTCCGTGTTGCAGAGCTGTTCCATGGACAGATCTCTCTATACTATCAGATGTTTGTCTCCTGATTCCTTAGATGTTTTAATTAGTGATGGTTTTCTTGTAGTGGCTGTTTCTCTTCCTGTTTTTGTGCATAGGGGGGCTATTTGTGTGTGTTTGTGTGTGTGTGTGTGTGTGTGTGTGTGTGTGTGTGTGTGTGTGTGTGTGTGTGTGTGTGTGTGTGTGTGTGTGTGTGTGTGTGTGTGTGTGTGTGTGTGTGTGTGTGTGTGTGTGTGTGTGTGTGTGTGTGTGTGCGTGTGTGTGTGTGCTTTAGCCATCGGTGTGTATAGTAAGGAATGAATGGCGACTGACATGACATTTTTATTTATTTTATTTTACCTTTATTTATCCAGGCAAATCAATTAATAACTAATTCTTATTTACAATGATGGCCTGACAACACTTCTTGAAGGGAGGGGGGGGGGGGGGGGGCTGAAAAGGAATTCAGGATTAAACATTTCCGACATACAATATATGTTATTAGAATATAAATATACATACAACAAGCAATATAGCAGTGAGCGGGGCACCATGACAGACAGGGGGTTGGGGATGTTACTGGGTTGAGAAACAGTTGCAGGAATCAGTGAGAATGTTGACTTAGGCATAAAGGTGACCAGTTTGAGAGATGTTTGTAGGTTGTTCCAGTCCCTGGCAGCAGCAGCAGCCCTTAATGACGTTTGACCAATGTGTATCTCTCAGTGTAACGTTACTGTAATGTAGGTGTAGTTAGGGCTGGGCGATATGACGATATTATATAAATATCGGGTACAGTTCATTAACAATACACTTTTTCAACGTATCGTGGATATCGTGATGTTTTGCCCAATAGGATTGTGTCGCGTCAATCTGGTCCACACGTTACTCGTTCATATCTCAGCCCGTGTTGAGATATGCCCATTCCGCGGTCTGTTAAAAAGTTTTCAATCAGACAGATGTATGGAAAGGCTTTTATTATAACATTCGGTGAGGTAAAATCATTATGGCTCATTTAGTCATCCTGTGGTGCACTGGTCTCCTACTAGTCGGTCGCGGGGAGCTAATGTAAGTAGCTTTGTTGATGTCTGCACACCGGACATTCAGGAAGTAAAAAACGAATAGAGCTTGCCGATTGGTGCTAAGAACAGCAGGGCGGGTGCAAGCGGTGTGACGTAATTGGCAGACTCGACTGTCAATCAAAATTATTCTGTTGTCCGTCAGAATGAATGAATGAAAACTTTATTAACATATTGCAGAATGGGTACAATACAGTACAGGAGGATGAAGACCAGAAAAAGACTTTCGGCTTTTTTACATAAGGGTCCTCCATTTTCAATTCATCAAAACATTTAGAGACATACAAATATACAGTAGTTTCATAAAAATGCTAAAATGCTATTGATTGATTTAAAACTTTATTAACATATTGCAGAATGGGTACAGTACAGCTCAATACATACAATTGTTAAGGGGATGCAGACCAGAGAAATACTTTTGTCTTGTTTACATCAGGGTCCCCCATTTTCAATTCATCATATTTCATATCTAAATCATATAATATCTCATTGCTAAATATATGCAATATATTATAATCTAATAATCCAATAATCTAAATCAAATATATAATATAAAAATGCTAAATGCATGGGTATTTTATTTTGTCTTTAATGTTAGCTTGCAAACTCAAATACTGTCTTGGTAAGCCTCATAATGAATCGTTTGGGGTAAAAAAGAAAAACATCGTGATGTGTATCGTGTATCGCCGAAAGGTCAGAAAATATCGTGATATCATATTTAGGCCATATTGCCCAGCCCTAGGTGTAGTGTTGTATATCTCAGTGTAACATTACTGTAATGTAGGTGCAGTGTTGTATATATCTCAGTGTAACATTACTGTAATGTAGGTGTAGTGTTGTATATATCAGTGTAACATTACTGTAATATAGGTGTGGTGTTGTATATCTCTCTCAGTGTAACGTTACTGTAATGTAGGTGTGGTGTTGTATATCTCTCTCAGTGTAACGTTACTGTAATGTAGGTGTAGTGTTGTATATCTCTCTCAGTGTAACGTTACTGTAATGTAGGTGTGGTGTTGTATATCTCTCTCAGTGTAACGTTACTGTAATGTAGATGTAGTGTTGTATCTCTCAGTGTAACGTTACTGTAATGTAGATGTAGTGTTGTATATCTCTCTCAGTGTAATGTTACTGTAATGTAGGTGTAGTGTTGTATATCTCTCTCAGTGTAACATTACTGTAATGTAGGTGTGGTGTTGTATCGCTCACGGTGCTGTAGTACCGGTCGGTATGACCCATGACAAACATTATCACGGTATCACGTTGTATGTTGGCCTTTCTGTCAACATGTTTATCTTTCAACACGTGATTGGTTGTTGTACACACAATGAAACAACCTATGCACTCAGGAGGAATGCCAACATAGTGAAGAGATTCATAATGTCATTATTGGCAAGGTTTTGGTCGGTCAGCCCTATAGTACCAATGTACCATTACAGTTCCGTTGCTGTTGCCATTGGTGTTGCTGTTGTTCTTGTTGTTGTTATTGTTGTTGTTGCTGTCATCATCACATTCTTCGACATAAAACCTATGCGGTTCTGGCACTCCGCTGTGTCATGCAATTTACTCCGGTATCCCTCAAGATTTTGATAAAATGTTAACAGTCACACATAGATTGCTTATATTCAACCATACTTATATTCAACCACACGTATATTCAACTATACTTATATTCAACCATACTTATATTCAACCATACTTATATTCAACCATTTATTTGCTCGTCGTACCCAGAGTATCATCCCCACTAGACGTCAGGCCACATTTCGAAACAGTCAGTAACTTGCTACGCAGTGGATTCTATAGTCTTGTGTGAAGTGTTCCAAAGCTGTGAAAAGGTGGAGAAGTCCTCCGTTAGCTTACATACCAGAAATAAGTGTCTGCCGGCGGCTTAAGGAGCCTGTCGTTGATGTGGGTCTTGTTATATATTATGCTAAATGGTGACTCCATACGGAATCGGAATGTGAAAGCATCATTAGTCACTACTGTCAGCCTTATATAACTCAACATGTTACAATAACACTATAGTCAGGCACTGGCTGCATAAACGACTGTACATACTGTGTGTGTGTGTGTGTGTGTGTGTGTGTGTGTGTGTGTGTGTGTGTGTGTGTGTGTGTGTGTGTGTGTGTGTGTGTGTGTGTGTGTGTGTGTGTGTGTGTGTGTGTGTGTGTGTGTGTGTGTGTGTGTGTGTGTGTGTGTGTGTGTGTGTGTGTGTGTGTGTGTGTGTGTGTGTGTGTGTGTGTGTGTGTGTGTGTGTGTGTGTGTGTGTGTGTGTGTGTGTGTGTGTGTGTGCGTGTGTGTGTGCATGTTAGTCTTAAGAACAAAGCAACAGGACACATGGCATAGTGAGGTAAACACAATATAACACACACATGAAAAGAATTCTCTCTCTCCTTCTCTCCTCTTTCTATCCAAACAAAAATAAACACATTGATTGCCAGACTAGTGTGCTGTCCACCTTTCATCCAATCAGCTGGTAGTGTAAGATGATTATGATGACCATGATTAGCCCATTGGACTTTGGGTTGTTTCACTAATGGGACCGCCACTGTCCACATGTCTGTCTGTCTAGCGGTCGTTTGTCTTCATCACAGGGCTCTTCTGGAGACTAATAGCACACCCTTTGTGTGTGTGTGTGTGTGTGTGTGTGTGTGTCTGTGTGTGTGCGTGTGTCTGTCTGTGTGTGTGTGTGTGTGTGTGTGTGTGTGTGTGTGTGTGTGTGAGACATACCCCTCAGCTGCTGCATGTGCACATATTTAACATTAACCCCTCATTCTTTAACCCTTCTACTACCGCACTACCAATGGGTTAACCCTTTTACTGTGACAATACAGACCCTTTCACTGCCACATGACAAATGGTTAACCCTTTCACAACCACACTACAGAAGGTTAACCTTCTGTAGTGTGTTAGTGAAAGGACCTTCTGTATTGTATTTTATTTTATTTTATTTGACATTTAAAAAAATACAAGATTCCAGAAAACATCAAGGATGCTACACAAAAAAGTCGAGACTTATTTCCATTGTTGTCCTTGGTCTCAGACAGACAGACAATCAATACAAAACATGACCATAAATAACAATTTGACAAACTACATAGACATGTACATTTTAAATGCAGTACAAACCTAGCCACAGACAACAATGTATCAGACAACATTTTCATGCATTTCAAAATCTAGTTTTTAACATTGTCGAGGAGCCATGATTTGACTTTTTTTCTTAAAATTGAGTCGGCTACTAATGCATTTTATCCGTGAAGGTAGCAAATTCCAATGTATGGCTCCCCAGAATTTAAAAGAACATTTGCCCATATTTGTTTTGAACCTTGGAACACACAGGTCGGCAATGTATTGTATTGTATGTTTTGTATCCTATGTTAAGGACCCCCTCGAAAACGAGATAGCATATCTCAAGGGGTTTATCCTTCTAATAAATTTCAATGCTGGCTCTGGTGTTATGGTTATGCATGTCCCTATTCCATTGAAAATAATTTGTAAGATAAGTGGGGGGCCCTATTATTATAAATGTTGTGAACTATATTGAGCTGGAGTTGAACAGACATGGCTTCCAGAGAGAGCCAGCCCAACAACTGTAAGTGTTGTTTGCCCACATGTGCTCTGGAGGCTAGTCCTAGAGTTAATCGGATGAGTTTGTTCTGGCAAACCTGTAACTTATTTTTAATTTTTTGTATCCACTTTTTCTCCTTATTTTTCTCCCATCCCAATTTCGTGTTTCCAATTATCCCCTCCCCTGTCTTGAACGTTGCTAGACTATGCCCCCCCACTGGTCGGTTGTAGGGAGGATAGAAGTCTTGCATCACGTGTCCCCTCCGGTACACGAGGCGGCAGCCTGTCACATCTTTTCACCTGCTGGCGCGGACTCTCATTGGCGAGGTGTAACGCGTGGGAGGCTCACACTACCCCCGCCACTTCCTGTCTCTGCTGTGCAGGCGTCCCCCAACCGACCTGTAGGAGTCGCTGTCCACAACGTCCAAATCCCCACCCATCGACTTCCACCCGCTGGCTCTGCCAATTGAGCCAGTATGACGGCCGGCCCAAGCCTGGAGGCAATGCTGACACCCGGATTCGAGACCGGAGTCTCTTGCATTGGTGACGAGCGCAATCTCCGCTGCGCCACCCAGCCGCCCCCTGTAAGTTATCTTTCACAACTTTGGTCAGACCTCCGCACCAAGAACAGATAGCATAGTCAAAGCAACAAGAAACAAGTGAATTTGCCAGAATGCGAAGACTTTCAGGGTCTAAATGTAGTGTGTTAGTGAAAGGGTTAAACATTTTGAAAAACACAGGGCAATATTCACAATAGGTCCCCTTTAGCACAAGAGTGTTTACAGACCCGTGTTTGACTTAGACTGTAGAAAGACGTCGAGGCACAAAGAGGGCAGCTCTGGCTGCAATTGTAGCTTACCACCACCGGTATGACTGTGTATGAACGAATAATGGACTCTGTGAAGCGCTCTGAGTCAGAGCAACAGTCAGTCAGAGAAGAGCGCTATATAAATCCAATCCATTATTATTATTATTATACAACCCGGGTCTGACTCGCCCCACAAGCCTGGGAGAAAAAAGAGAGTGGCCAGAGCTGAACTGGCATTCGTTTTGTGTACAATTATTTATAAACAATCAATTATTCACAATAAAAGAATCCCTAACAAGCTGCGATGGATACGCCATGCCAAGGTGACTCATCACTACAGTCGCTCCATCATTACCTGTCTGCAGTCAGTGCACACATGGACGTAGGGCTTTGATATAACCCGACACAACAACACGACGTTGGCCCGTAATAAAAGAGAGTTACAATTTAATAGTAGAACTCATTTTAGTGCATTTAGTTCTGCGTTTGGTTTCACGGTATGCCTTTCTATAGCCTCGAGCCCCTCAATATAACAATAATCAGTATTTGGCAATACTGTGCGCAATTAGGGTTATTAATCCTGCATTAAAGCCAGGGTTTATCTGCAGAGAGAACAATGGGAGGAAAGGGAAGGAAGAATACAGATTCATTATTATAATAGCAGTGACCTCGTGTTTAGAGAAGGAGGCTTGCGACCTGGGGGGGGGGGGGGGGGGGGTTGTTGGAAGAGAACAACTAATGCTCCCCCCTCCCTCAATACTCAATACAGGGTTCGCACAAGGTCCTTGAAGTGCTTAAAGTGCTTGATTTTTGACAAAGAAAAGTCAAGGCCTGTAATTCCTTGAAAACACAGGGTGCTTAAAAAGTCCTTGAAATTCAAATCAACCATTCGCATTGAAAGGTTTGTTCATCCACGATACAATTGTTCTGAATCAAGAAATCGATATTTTTTTATCTAAAGTGTAAGTAATTGTCGGAAATTGTTTTTAAGCCATACATATTGGATCAGATTTTCTTAATAAAACATCTGCATTCTAAAGTGAATTGTATCATTTTAAATGCCCTTTTAAAATGAAAAATAGTGCTTGGGAAAGTACTTGCAAGTCCTTGAATTTCATTTTGCAATGTCTGTGGGAACCCTGTCAATACCCACCATTCCTGTGGGTGTCCTTGAGCAAGGTGCTTAACCAGGACTGTGGCTGCCCACTGTTCCTAAATTAGGTTAGTTTAAATCAAGTTTCAAGATTTGCGGGTACATGTACAAATGTACAGTATATGGCAATGAAGTGGTTTTATTCTATTGACATTGATATCTACTGTATCTATCAACCGGTTTCTGCCCGTCTGTTTCACCTTCTATCTATCTATCTATCTATCTATCTATCTATCTATCTATCTATCTATCTATCTATCTATCTATCTATCTATCTATCTATCTATCTATCTCTCCATCTCCATCTCCATCTCCATCTCCATCTCCATCTCCATCTCCATCTCTCTCTCTCTCTCTCTCTCTCTCTCTCTCTCTCTCTCTCTCTCTCTCTCTCTCTCTCTCTCTCTCTCTCTCTCTCTCTCTCTCTCTCTCTCTCTCTCTCTCTCTATCTATCCATATCCCTCTCTATCTCTCTCTCACACACGCACGCACACACACACACACACACACACACACACACACACACACACACACACACACACACACACACACACACACACACACGCACACACACACATTCGATCGATCAATCAATCAGAGTGACCCAGAATCAGCCTCAGCCTCCAGAGAGGCCAGTGGTGTGGTTTCTCTCAGACAAGCCTCAGGCCTCAAGACTGGCTTTGTAGTGGCTTACACGCTGTGTGTGTGTGTGTGTGTGTGTGTGTGTGTGTGTGTGTGTGTGTGTGTGTGTGTGTGTGTGTGTGTGTGTGTGTGTGTGTGTGTGTGTGTGTGTGTGTGTCAGCATGTGTTTCTTGTACTTTTATCCTTTCGAGGACCAACTATATTCACAGGATTTAGGTTTAGGAATTTTTGTGGTTACAGTAGGATTAAGGTTAGGGTGAGGGAATAAATGTATGTCAATGGCATGGCCCACACTATGTGTGTGTGTGTGTGTGTGTGTGTGTGTGTGTGTGTGTGTGTGTGTGTGTGTGTGTGTGTGTGTGTGTGTGTGTGTGTGTGTGTGTGTGTGTGTGTGTGTGTGTGTGTGTGTGTGTGTGTGTGTGTGTGTGTGTGTGTGTGTGTGTGTGTGTGTGTGTGTGTGTGTGTGTGTGTGTGTGTGTGTGTTTGAGACCATGTCTCCCTGAGGCCTCAGGCCAGGCAGCTCCACCAGTTCCACAACAAAGCTTCTTTTAAAACCCGCACGACTCTCTGATGCTTGGATTCAGCAAAGCCGGCCTCTCGGGGAAACGGTGTGTGTGAGCATGCATGCGTTTTTATCTTCCCGTCTATTTGCGTTGATAAATGTGTGCGCACGCGTGGTTTTCTGTGTATGTGTGTGTGTGTGTGTGCGTGTGTGTGTGTGCGTGTGTGTGTGTGTGTATGTGTGTCGACAATATTCCCCGCATGCCTCACCGTAGCACATGACTGTCAGTGTCAGACGTGACGCACGGGGAGAGCTACACGTCTCTACAGTATCGCGTTTCTCGCGCGGAACATGTTACATGTATGTGTGTGTCTGTGGCTTACGTGGGAAAACGACGTATCTGAAAATCACATGCATACAAGGAAGCCACATGAGTGGCGTGTTCTGACACTTAAATACACGCACGCACACGTATATAAAACACACGCATGCACACAGACTCACATTCTCTGTGGTATATGCTACCTTTGTGTTTGTGGCTCACTGGTACCTCGTGATCAGACCACCCATGTCTGGTAATTGGATTTTTTTCCCGCCATTTTAGCATCTTCTCACATTTCTCACAACATGTTTTCATCAGCATATAAAAGGGATTATTAGATCCAGGATGTAGCTGGAGAACAGGAGGAAGGGAAGCCCGCGGAGGAAAGGACATACCTCCATGCTCAGGTCCAGTCATTCAAACTGTACATTATGTACAGTGTGTTGAGTGAAGGGTAGGAAACATTTTCTTCATCTCCTCCTTCTTTGTTTATCCAATGGCCAGATTTGGTCAGGAGCAGTAGTGCTCAAGTACATGTTTTAAATCACCATTTTAAACCCTTTCACTGCCACACTACCAAAGGGTTAACCCTTTCACAACCACACTCTTTCACTACCACACTACAGACGGTTAACCTTCTGTAGTGTGACAGTGAAATGGTTAACCTTCTGTAGTGTGGTAGTGAACGGGTTAAATGCCCTGTTTACACAAAATGTAAAAATAAATATATACAGTATGTTCCCCCTCATCCAGAGTGCTATCTATCCATCCAGAGATACTGTAGTTTCAGTGTGATTTGAAAAACTCAAACGCAATGTCTCTTTCTGGAAATCATGACCCGGTTACTCAAGGTAACTCCACAGACCTTGTTTTGAGCAGTTTCATGTAGGCACTATTTTCTACACATTTCTTTTTAACATTTTGGTTGAATTGCCCTTTTAAGAAAGACGTAACACGTTTTTTTCCCCCATCGATGCACCCTGCCAATGCAATATGCTCCGTATGAGCACGACATCTTAAATTGATGTGGCTTGACCTATATGTATTCACTGTATTCACTTTTCTTTTTATTTATTGCCTTATTTTTATTTATATTTATTTTCTTTTGGAAAATGTTTGTCTGCTTGTCATTTTGTTTTGACATTTGTCGTCCTTGGCATTCCGTTCTGTGTCCCTATTGGATAACATTCAAGTGCATCTCATTTGTAAATGTTGGTTGTGCTGAAAATTCAATAAACAAATTATATACAAAATTAAAAAGACAGGCCGGCTGGGTGGCCCAGCGGACATTGCACTCGTCACCAGCGCAAGAGACACCGGGTTCGGCTCCGGCTGTCGCTGTTGCCTCCGGCTTGGGCCAGCCGTCATACTAACTCATTGGCAGAGTTAGAGGGTGGAAGTCGATGGGTGGTAATCTGGACGTTGTGGACAGCGACTCCTACAGGTCGGTTGGGGACGCCTGCACAGCAGAGACAGGAAATGGCGGGGGTAGTGTGAGCCTCCCACACGTTACACCTCGCCACTGAGAGTCCGCGCTGGCAGGTGAAAAGATGTGACAGGCTGCCTCCTCGTGTACCGGAGGGGACACGTGATGCAAGGCTTCTATCCTCCCTACAACCGGCCAGTGGGGGGCATATGCGAGCAACGTTCAAGACAGGGGAGGGAAGAATTGGCACTGTGGAATTGGGATGGGAGAAAAATAGAAAAAAAAATTCAAAATAGAAAAAAAAACGTAACACAGTAATGACAAAAACATCACAAGATTCAATCATCATATATAAACATAGGGCTGCTTGATTATTGATCGATATTGAACTGGATAAACGTGCCGTGGCTCCCTTTTCCCTCTCAAAATGAGCTGAAACTACTGTTTGGGCTTGAGGGGGGGGGGGGGGGGGGGGGGGTGTAGCACACCACTGTGAAGGAAGGGTGCGCTGCATTTACAACACAAGGCAGAATGAGAGCAACACAGCATGCGGCATAATTATCATTTTATACTGATGCTTTAAAGTAGTCCGTGCTGATGCTTACAATTACATGTCCTTCTATGGTTCTCATCCTCAGAACCAGAAACAAACAACTTCTGCAAGCTTTCTGGCAATACTCAGTTTTTAGCTTTGTCCATAACTAGGGGTGTAACGATGTGACCTCACAACGATTCATTTCTATTACGATTATTCAGGCGACGATTCAATGCATCATGAAATCTCTTCATTTGACCATGATTCAATTCGATTAATTTTCAATACATTTTCTATCAGTTAATTCCCCCCAAAATTTTTAATACACTATAGGTCATGAATGGACTATAGGTCAATAAAAACAATACACAAAAAAAATACATACTAATTATTATTTTTATTTATTTATTTAGATTATAATCGATTCTAACATTTTCAAATCGATGCAGTTGAATCGTCACATTAGAATCGATGCATTTCGATTAATCGATGCATCGTTACACCCCTATACATAACTAATAATAATAATAATTGTATCTCAACTATATCTTTAAGTTTCATAATTCCTGACAGGCTGTTGGTGTGTTCTCTTGAATCCACCTTATGAACAATTCTTACAGTTTTTTTCTGTAATATAACCAATGGCTTTATGTTGTTAATATACGTGTTGCCCAAAATATGGCAAAATAAGTGAACAATACAGAATCCGCATTGCCTTGTAGTGTAACACATACTTGTGACAAATGCAAGTGTCACACAGGCTGATCTGGCTAAATGGAATTCAACCATTTTAATTTGAAATCACTTTTTGTCATTTACATTTACATTTAGTCATTTAGCTGACGCTTTTGTCCAAAGCGACTTACAAGTTCTGTACGACAAGCCATCAGGAAGGGCACAACTCTATCAGCTGAGTAACAATGTTCATCAAAGTGTTGAGTGCTACAGTGTAGGTTAGTTTATTAGGACAAGTGCATGACAGTATGGTTAGTTAGGGTTAGATTTTTTTTTCTTTTTTTCTTCTTTTCTTTGTCAGTGGAGTGCAATGATTTCTCCATATCCATGTTGTACCTTTTAACATGATTTTATGATCTAATTTTACAGACATGTAAATTTGTTCAATCATTATATTCACCCATATCCGTGATTAGGTCTGCAACTAATGACTATTTTGGTAGTCGACTAATCTGTCGATTATTTTTTCGATTAGTCGACTAATCGAAAAACAATTATATAAATTTTTTTTTTTTTTTATTTTTCACTACCTATCTTTGTGAAAGTGGCTTCTCAGCTCTGGTCCAGCTGAAGACAGAGCAGAGGAACAGATTTGACATTGAGCATGACCTCAGAGTTGCTTTGAGACTCTTGTCAGGACCAAACAACATCCCCAGTTATCCCATTAGTTCCCCCAAACTTACTGTCGGTCTGTTATGTTAAGCTAAGAAGTCTTCAGCTGGCTGGACCAGAGCTGAGAAGCCACTTTCACAAAGATAGGTAGTGCAAAAAATAAATAAAATTATTATTATTTTTTATTTTTTTTGAATGACTAATCGACGCAACAATTCCTCGTCGACGATTTTTTATAATCGACATCGTCGATTATGTCGACGAATAGTTGCAGCCCTATCCGTGATAATACAGCAGACATGAATGGACCTGTGGGAACATTTGTATAATGAGAATTGGGGGAATAAGGAAAGTCTTACAATGTATGGCCTTTTTAAAGTTTTACCGTTTGACCTTTAATTATACTGTATTGCTTCCATCAGGTTGATTGGGGTCATACAGTATAAGCATTTACACCCTCATCTGTAATTGTGGAACATTTCCTGAGTATATCATCGCCTATGGTTGAATGTTTTGGACGGGCCGATGCACCTGGTCAGACCTGACCTATATTTCCTGCCGTTCGCAGGAAAAATAAAAAGTCTAAATGATACATTCATGTCAAGTAAGTCACATTTGTTTTTGATATGAAAGATATATGGGTCACTCATGTCATCGTATGTTGGCAGTTTTGCAAACATTTTGGTGTGAACTCATCCCCTAATAATGTTATTGACACATTCTACTACATACAGGTCAGACATTACATCACAATTAGTTACACATGTGCACACACACACACACTAACACACACACACACACACACACACACACACACACACACACACACACACACACACACACACACACACACACACACACACACACACACACACACACACACACACACACACCTGACTGATAGCCGAGATTCATCCACATCTGGCCCTAATAGCTACCAGAGAGAGAGAGTGTGTGTGTGTGTGTGTGTGTGTGTGTGTGTGTGTGTGTGTGTGTGTGTGTGTGTGTGTGTGTGTGTGTGTGTGTGTGTGTGTGTGTGTGTGTGTGTGTGTGTGTGTGTGTGTGTGTGTGTGTGTGTGTGTGTGTGTGTGTGTGTACGTGTGTGTACGTGTGTGTGTGTGTGTGTGTGGGTGCTATTATTGTGTATTAAAAGAAGACAATGAAACACTTGTGCCCTGGCTCTCTCTACCATCGTGCATCATAAACTACAGTACATCATGAGAAAGTATACATACAAGCAGTTTGTTTCCAATAAGCACCATGTTCCTTACGCAAATTTGTACAAAACCTGTGTTCTTTCGGGGGAACCAGTAACTGCTGCGTGTGTTCGGGTGCTTTCATATAGTCCCTTTTCAACTAACCAAACTGTTTTGAAAGAGAACAGAGCCCCGATGAGGTCACGGTCCACTGTCTGTTCACACCGACGTCCTTCTCCACAACGCAGCCCCCGGATGGCTGTTATACAGTAGATACAGTAGCCACTGTGTGCCACAATGTGAAAGGAGATATCATCAACACAAAGAGAGGTTTATTATTGAATTCGATCAGGTTCATTGTTTAATATGATTGTCTATATAGCCATGGCCTGTTTTCAAACACAGACATTAGCTAGTTTGACTGCACCCCCTTTATTTGTGTTCAGGACAGTGCTTGAAAATTGTGTTTATTTTTGTTGTCTTGGTGAAAAAGGCACTTCTGGGAAACTCAATACGTATTTTATTAACACAATATAAACAGCCTCCTGAAGCCGAGTGAATGGAGCGCGAGAGCACTCGATGTTCACAGTGAAGCGGAACCACGAAGCAGACTGAACTGAACTGAGACCATCTTCTGTGGTGGTCTGAATTCTGGTTGCGTCGGATGGGTCCGAGTTAATTTGGAGTGTTCACGCCGCCCTCTGAGGTCACTTGAAGTGTTCACACTTCCCTCTGAGGTCACTTAGAGTGTTCACGCCGCCCTATGAGGTCACTTGGAGTGTTTACCCCTTGCTCTGAGGTCACTTGGAGTGTTCACACCACGCTCTGAGGTCACTTGGAGTGTTCACACCACTCTGAGGTCACTTGGAGTGTTCACACCACTCTGAGGTCACTTGGAGTGTTCACACCACTCTGAGGTCACTTGGAGTGTTCACACCACTCTGAGGTCACTTGGAGTGTTCACACCACTCTGAGGTCACTTGGAGTGTTCACACCACTCTGAGGTCACTTGGAGTGTTCACACCACTCTGAGGTCACTTAGAGTGTTCACACCGCCCTCTGAGGTCACTTGGAGTGTTCTGTGTTCACGCCACCCCTGAGGTCACTTGCGAGGCTGAAAGGGACCACAATTCGAAAACAAGACATCTACAGGCTTGCATACTAATGCACTCCAAGCCATCAGATAAACCATAAGGGTTAAGATGAAGAAAAGGACAAATTACTTCAAGCGAGCTAACTTTGTACGCTGTCTTTTTGTCTGCTCAAGACGTCAGATTGAAGTGGCAGCGTCTGCCCAGAAGGGTTTTGTGTGGCTGACTTCAGTGGCTTTCTTCTTCAGTGGGATTTTTCTTTCACTGCAGTGATTCAGATTGTTAAACAATATTACAGTATTTCTACAGTTCCAAATGCATATATTTTTTTCTTTCTTTTTTTTGTCATTGTATTGCTTTATTTCGGATAGGCCCGGCAGAGAGGAAAGTTGGGAGAAGATATAAGGGGAAGACATGCATCATAGGTCTCCGGGTCCGGGAGTCGAACCCGGGACAGCTGCGCCACCCGTGCACCCCCCCCCCCAAATGCATATCTTTAATGTAGAGAGAGGAGCGGTGCCTTCTACCACTTGGGTGCTGTTTATACCAATGACCACCGGCGATTTGCAATTGAAACAGCTGTGGTGAATAGCATACATACTACGTGTAGCTGGTTAAGGACCAGAAGGACTGGGGTGAGTTCTGTCCTCGAAACATTGCGATTGAAAAGTCACTACAGTAGGTGCTCTGGGGCCAGACATCAAGGTGAAAAGTCACTACAGTAGGTGCTCTGGGGCCTGACATCAAGGTGAAAAGTCACTACAGTAGGTGCTCTGGGGCCAGACATCAAGGTGAAAAGTCACTACAGTAGGTGCTCTGAGGTGCTGACATCAAGGTGAAAAGTCACTACAGTAGGTGCTCTGAGGTGCTGACATCAAGGTGAAAAGTCACTACAGTAGGTGCTCTGGGTCCTGACATCAAGGTGAAAAGTCACTACAGTAGGTGCTCTGAGGTGCTGACATCAAGGTGAAAAGTCACTACAGTAGGTGCTCTGGGGCCAGACATCAAGGTGAAAAGTCACTACAGTAGGTGCTCTGGGGCCAGACATCAAGGTGAAAAGTCACTACAGTAGGTGCTCTGGGGCCAGACATCAAGGTGAAAAGTCACTACAGTAGGTGCTCTGGGGCCTGACATCAAGGTGACAAGTCACTACAGTAGGTGCTCTGATGCCTGACATCAAGGTGAAAAGTCACTACAGTAGGTGCTCTGGGGCCTGACATCAAGGTGAAAAGTCACTACAGTAGGTGCTCTGAGGTGCTGACATCAAGGTGAAAAGTCACTACAGTAGGTGCTCTGAGGTGCTGACATCAAGGTGAAAAGTCACTACAGTAGGTGCTCTGGGGCCTGACATCAAGGTGAAAAGTCACTACAGTAGGTGCTCTGAGGGCCTGACATCAAGGTGAAAAGTCACTACAGTAGGTGCTCTGAGGCCTGACATCAAGGTGAAAAGTCACTACAGTAGGTGCTCTGAGGGCCTGACATCAAGGTGAAAAGTCACTACAGTAGGTGCTCTGGGGCCTGACATCAAGTTGTGTGTTTCAATCTGGAGACTACTGTACAACGTGTGTTGGTTTTTAGTGTTCTTATTTGAAGCTGTCAAGTTGGGGGGTTGTTGTGTACATCAGCAGTTAAAGAGAGTGCATCACATTCACACATTAAGTGACATGGATTTATTTTATTATTGCAGGCACACAGGCTGTCCAAAACATGTCTCATGGACTCATGGTTGTTAGTCTCAAGAGTTACTGGCAACCTTGACTTTCTATACCCATCCCCGAATTTAGTCGTTATGCCAATTTCATTTCAGTGGTCATTGCACCCATTGCTCTACTGTTGGTCTGGGGAGGGTCTAGAACTACCACATGAGATCACATGCCTCCTCCGATACAGCGAGGAGTTTCACTGAGAGAACATAACGCGTGTGGAGTGACCAGTAGGAGTCACTGTTGACCAGGACTCATACCCCACTGGCTTCCCACCCACGAACACTGCCAATTGTGTTAGTAGGGACGACTGACCAAGCCGGAGGTCCCGCCGACAGCTGGATTCGAACCCAGAGTTTCTGCGGTGGTAGGCGAGTGCGTATAGACCTCTACTCTACCCAGCCGCACCCAAACCTTGATACATTGTTAAAGGAACATGCTAACATTATTATGGGAAATGTGCTTGCCATCTTCTTCTAGAGTCAAACAAGAAGATATACACATACCATTTTCCTCTCAGTGCATTCAGTTAGAAAGCTATCCAGCTTCAAGCTAGCCTAGCTTAGCACAAATTAACGGAAGCTGATACGGACCACTAGCCTATAGCTTAAAACTCCGGGAGAGGTGTTTTTGGCCAACAGCTAAGTTAGCTGGTCCGTGTCCGCTTCCATTCATTTGTGCTAAGCTAGGCTAGCTTGTAGCCGGATAGCTTCCTATTGAACGCACAGAGAGGATATTGGTATCGTCTCCGCATGGTAGCATAGACCTCTCACAGGTGGCGTATCTCCGGCTGCTCCCGTCTCTCCCACATCCCCTGCTGGAGAAGGAATGGACTATTCATAGGTCACTCTTAGCTGTGTCTGTGTTCATGCAGCTGTGGTCCCCCGAACAAAGCCTTCCGATATACATTTGTCTCTCTGATAAGGCAGGATATTTTTTATTTCGAAGCAGCAGTTAAAAATCGCTCTGCAAAAGTAGCTTAGAATCGCAGATCAGGTCACCCCACGTCGCCAGTGCATTCTCTGCAACCTCGGGTCGTTTAGTGTCAGCAATTTAGTGTGCGCGACAGTGCAGCAGGTAGAGCAGTTGTCTGGTAATCCGGAAGTTCCCGGTTCGATTCCTGCTCCTCCCAGGCAGCGTGTCGAAGTGTCCTTGAGTAAAGACACTTCACCCCTAATTGCTCCCGATGTGCAGGTTGGCACCTTGCATGGTTGCCTCCGCCATCGGTGTGTGAATGTGAGTGAACTAGGTCTGCAACTAATGACTATTTTGGTAGTCGACTAATCTGTCGATTA
>NC_140176.1:15025756-15029464 GCF_963971535.1 Notolepis coatsorum
TTCAGTGTGGCTGTAAATGGTAAATGATGAATGGTAAAGGACTGCATTTACAGTATATAGCGCTTTTATCCAAAGCGCTTTACAATCTGTTCCTCAACATTTTACCCATTCACTCACACGTTCACACACCGACGGCGGAGGCAACCATGCAAGGTGGAATTGAAAATGGGGGACCCTGATGGAACAAGACAAACGTCTTTCTCAGGTCTGCATCCCCTTAACAATTGTGTGTATTGAGCCGTACTGTATTGTACCCATTCTGCAATCTGTTAAATAAAGTTTTCATTCATTCATTCATTCACCTGCTCATCAGGGGCAATTAGGGATTAAGTGTCTCTTGCTCAAGGACACTTCGACACTTCAACCTTTTTTACCAGACGGGATTATCAGACGACTGCTCTCGTTATTTTCTTTTAGAATACTGTTTTGGAGTCTTAATTTTGTTAAGAATATAGGACAGCAGGGCGGCTACGTGGTGCAGTGGGCAAGGCGCTCATCACGAATACTGGAGACGCTGGGTTCGCCTGTTCGAGCCCAGCGCTCCACATTGCTTTCAGTTTAGCTGGTCGTCCGTACTAATACACATTGGCAGTATTAGGGAGTGGGAAACTGATGGGTGGGGATCGGGCGTTGTGGACAGCGACTCCTACAGGTCGGTTGGTGCGCCTGTGCAGTAGAATCAGAAGCGATGGGGGCGGCGCCCCTCCAAAGCGCAGACCCCTGACGCTGAAAGATCGAGCCGCGCAGGTGAAAAGATGCGACGGCTGTTACCTCGAGTATCGGAGGGGACTCGTGCTATGTATGACTTAGTCCACATTGCAGCCGGCTTGTGGGAGGCAAGAAACAGACAAAGACAGGGGATGGTTGAATTTGATGATACGAAATTGGGATGGGAGAAAAATAGAAAATGGGAGAAAAAGTGGATACAAAAAATAATAATATAGGACAGGCATGTATAAACATTATGCTTCAGTCTGTACCTTTTCAGTCACTGCCAAATCAAAAAGTGTTGAACGATTGTGCATCATTGTATTGTGTGTGATGACTGAATAAAACGACTAAACTACTACTAAACTACTCGACCTCCCGAGCCACTGTCGCCCCATCAGCTAACGCTCGGTGCAGTGCGTAGCGCATGCTTACATACATACAGTACCTCCAACGTGGCCAACGTGCAACGCCTTGCTATTCACAACTCGTGCACATTGCGGGGAACACAAATCTAGTAACAAGTGACACCTGCGATGGTCATGCGTATTATTGGGTTGTTAGGTGAAGAGAATGTATTTCTCTACGGGTTCCTTGGGTCACGGGGTCACGACCCCAAACACTGAGAACCACGTGACCTTTCACTTCAAGTGAAACATGGAGAATTACCACATTTTCGGGTTGCGAGGTTTCAGTACAAAGGCAGTGACAATGCAAACCCTGTTCCTTTCTCTGCACACGTGGTGACGATTTGTACTGTAGGCGCGGTCGTGCAAATTTGATGCGGGGCCTAATTCATTAACACTTCACGCAAACATTAACTCTGTTATGCAACTGTAGTACAAAACAAGATCTTTGGGAGGTAGACCGTGTGCAGTGTGATCCGCTTGCCTAATCATTAATGGGCAGAGGCAGGCATTGTGGGTATTGGGTAACACATCAGGCAAGTAAGGAAGAATGTGTTCTGCTCTAGAATATCTTACAAAGGGGGCTATAGTGATGGACATTGCTTTTTGAGTGTGTTTGACACATTTGTTGCCAACCTTTTGTGAATTAGAGACATTTGCAATTAGTTCCAGTGACTGAGAATCAAGTTCCAGAGCGATTCTGTGTAATCCCAGGAAACGCAGCTAAAACAGCGTTTATCTGCATTTCATTTTAAATCGTTTAATTTCTCGCGCCTGATTATTGAATCGATCTGAAATCAACGCTAGATTATTGGTATTATGTTTCATCATGCATCTACGAAAGGGTGTGTGTGTGTGTGTGGGGGGGGGTACTAAGCTTCGAGCGCCACCAACGGCAAACACTACACAGTACATTACAGACACAACCTGCGATTGCGTAGAAAAAATTATCGGATCAACACAAGATTGGTAACATATAGTCCGTACCTTGTCTCTGATGTACTGCAAAAAAGAATAATCCAATTATCTGATCGCCATTCCAAATATTCATCGCAATCGTTTGTCTGACGTTATCCAGCATTGCAGATGATCTGGCGGGCGGGGACCCTCGTTGAGGCAACTGTGGTGACCGCTTGTCTTGCCGGAGTGTTTAGACCCCGCCCCCACGCCGCAGCTCGGCCAAGAAAACAAACCACATAATTTCAAATGGAGTGCAATAGCGGCCGCAAGGCGTTAGGCGGCGGTATTGGCAGTTTGCGATCTCAGACACATTCAGGACAGCCTGCACAAGGTGCCTCGATTGATTATGAATGGCAAAAGTGAATAAAATAAATAACGAAACAGAAACATAGATCTAACATGAAGGCTGGCACTGCTTAATGAAATGCTCTCTTTTAACATTCGTGCCTGGTGGCAGTGATCACATAAAGGCTTGCACCCAGGGAACAAAATAAGTACCAGCCAACCGCCAATGGCTGGTAAGTCAAAAAGTTAAGTTTGTTCCCTGAGAGCAGAGCTACACAGCAGTGCGCCTATTTTGCGAGCCGAAAATAAGTCTGTGGTTTTTTTCTTCTTCTCACAACGGGTCAAATGCATCTAACATGCATTGCATCGTCGCCATTCCTTTATGCCCACATCGCCCGAAATGAACGTTATGTTAGCGTAAGCTAACAAGCTAATCCTGATCAGCGGCAGAGCCATAGAGAACAGCAGACAGTGTGGACTGGGGAAAGGGAAATGGGGGGGGGGGGGGGGGCCCTCTCCCTTTCTCTGTGTGTGTGCGTGCGTTTGGAAAGACGATGAAGTCACTAGTCAGGACTCAGGAGAGGAGTATATTGTAGTAAACTCAGGATTACTGAGGATGCACAGATAATGTTGATATTCAAATATAAAAAGGTTTCGAGAGGAGTGGAAGTTTGAAGACAGACTAGACTACAATATGATGCGGGGGTGGGTGAGTTTGAAACAGTGTGTGTGTCCCCGACCCCACTTCTATGTTTTCAATAAATTATTTGCATTTAAAACTATTAACGCTGACTCATTCCTTCAGTCCACTCAAAATTATGCTAATATTCCTTATGTTGTTTTATGATATTAATTGAAAATAGCATATGAGAGTATTATATAGTAATAATAACACATGGCGATATACTAAAAAGCTATTTTAAATTTTGGCTGGTAAAAAATCTGCCTGGCTGGTAGTTTTTAAAATCTACCAGCCAAATGGCTGGTAAGTCAAAAAGTTAAGTTTGTTCCCTGCTTGCACCGCTTGATGAAACACTTCCTTTTAAAGGATTGACAGTTGTGCCTGGTTGCTGGCCAACAGGCATTCGCCCAGCATTTCCCCATAGCTCATAACTTACCTCTTTCAATGTCTTCTTCCTCTCTGTTCCTCTCTCTCTCTCTCTATTTCTCTCTCTCTATTCTTCTACTACTAGACAGCTATCAGGTCAAGGTGACATCATGTACAGTAGTTCCATGTGCTTCATAAGTCCTCTCTCTCTCTCTCTCTCTCTCTATCTCTCTCTCTCTCTCTCTCTCTCTCTCTCTCTATATATATATATATATATATATATATTAGTGCTGTCAGGCG
>NC_140176.1:15029664-15134986 GCF_963971535.1 Notolepis coatsorum
CGTGAACACAAAACACTCCAAGTGACCTCAGAGTGGTGTGAACACAGAACACTCCAAGTGACCTCAGAGTGGCGTGAACACTCCAAGTGACCTCAGAGTGGCGTGAACACTCCAAGTGACCTCAGAGCGAGGGGTAAACACTCCAAGTGACCTCAGAGTGGTGTGAACACTCTAAGTGACCTCAGAGTGGTGTGAACACTCCAAGTGACCTCAGAGGGCGGTGTGAACACTCCAAGTGACCTCAGAGTGGTGTGAACACTCCAAGTGACCTCAGAGTGGTGTGAACACTCTAAGTGACCTCAGAGTGGTGTGAACACTCCAAGTGACCTCAGAGTGGTGTGAACACTCCAAGTGACCTCAGAGTGGTGTGAACACTCCAAGTGACCTCAGAGTGGTGTGAACACTCCAAGTGACCTCAGAGTGGTGTGAGCACTCCAAGTGACCTCAGAGTGGTGTGAACACTCCAAGTGACCTCAGAGTGGTGTGAACACTCCAAGTGACCTCAGAGTGGTGTGAACACTCCAAGTGACCTCAGAGTGGTGTGAGCACTCCAAGTGACCTCAGAGTGGTGTGAACACTCCAAGTGACCTCAGAGTGGTGTGAGCACTCCAAGTGACCTCAGAGTGGTGTGAACACTCCAAGTGACCTCAGAGTGGTGTGAGCACTCCAAGTGACCTCAGAGTGGTGTGAACACTCCAAGTGACCTCAGAGCGAGGGGTGAACACTCCAGATGACCTCAGAGTGGCGTGAACACTCCAAGTGACCTCAGAGCGAGGGGTAAACACTCCAAGTGACCTCAGAGCGAGGGGTAAACACTCTAAGTGACCTCAGAGGGTGGCGTGAACACTCCAAGTGACCTCAGAGAGTAGTGTGAACACTCCAAGTGTTCACACTACCCATGCGACCCATCCGACGCAACCAGAATTCAGACCACCACAGAAGATGGTCTCAGTTCAGTTCAGTCTGCTTCGTGGGTTCCGCTTCACTGTGAACATAGAGTGCTCTCGCGCTTCATTCACTCGGCTTCAGGAGGCTGTTTATATTGTGTTAATAAAATACGTATTGAGTTTCCAGAAGTGCCTTTTTCACCAAGACAACAAAAATAAACACAATTTTCAAGCACTGTCCTGAACACAAATAAAGGGGGTGCAGTCAACTAGCTAATGTCTGTGTTTGAAAACAGGCCATGGCTATAGACAATCATATTAAGCAATGAACCTGATTGAATTCAATAATAAACCTCTCTTTGTGTTGATGATATCTCCTTTCACATTGTGGCACACAGTGGCTACTGTATCTACTGTATAACAGCCATCCGGGGGCTGCGTTGTGGAGAAGGACGTCGGTGTGAACAGACAATGGACCGTGACCTCATCGGGGCTCTGTTCTCTTTCAAAACAGTTTGGTTAGTTGAAAAGGGACTATATGAAAGCACCCGAACACACGCAGCAGTTACTGTTTCCCCCGAAAGAACACAGGTTTTGTACAAATTTGCGTAAGGAACATGGTGCTTATTGGAAACAAACTGCTTGTCTGTATACTTTCTCATGATGTACTGTAGTTTATGATGTACGATGGTAGAGAGAGCCAGGGCACAAGTGTTTCATTGTCTTCTTTTAATACACAATAATAGCACCCACACACACACACACACACGTACATACACACACACACACACACACACACACACACACACACACACACACACACACACACACACACACACACACACACACACACACACACACACACACACACACACACACACACACACACACACACACACACACACACACACACACACACACACACACACACTCTCTCTCTCTCTCTGGTAGCTATTAGGGCCAGATGTGGATGAATCTCGGCCATCAGTCAGGTGTGTGTGTGTGTGTGTGTGTGTGTGTGTGTGTGTGTGTGTGTGTGTGTGTGTGTGTGTGTGTGTGTGTGTGTGTGTTAGTGTGTGTGTGTGTGTGTGCACATGTGTAACTAATTGTGATGTAATGTCTGACCTGTATGTAGTAGAATGTGTCAATAACATTATTAGGGGATGAGTTCACACACATTTTTTGCACAACTGCCAACATATGATGACATGAGTGACCCATATATCTTTCATATCAAAAATAAATGTGACTTACTTGACATGAATGTATCATTTTGACTTTTTATTTTTCCTGCGAACGGCAGGAAATATAGGTCAGGTCTGACCAGGTGCATCGGCCCGTCCAAAACATTCAACCATAGGCGATGATATACTCAGGAAATGTTCCACAATGACAGATGAGGGTGTAAATGCTTATACTGTATGACCCCAATCAACCTGATGGAAGCAATACAGTATAATTAATGGTCAAACGGTAAAACTTTAAAAAGGCCATACATTGTAAGACTTTCCTTATTCCCCCAATTCTCATTATACAAATGTTCCCACAGGTCCATTCATGTCTGTTGTATTATCACGGATAGGGCTGCAACGATTAGTCGACATAATCGACGATGTCGATTATAAAAAATCCTCGACGAGGAATTGTTGCGTCGATTAGTCATTAAAATAAAATAAAAAAATTATAATTTTATTTATTTTTTGCACTACCTATCTTTGTGAAAGTGGCTTCTCAGCTCTGGTCCAGCCAGCTGAAGACTTATTAGCTTAACATAACAGACCGACAGTAAGTTAGTCGACTACCAAAATAGTCATTAGTTGCAGCCCTAATCACGGATATGGGTGAATATAGTGATTGAACAAATTTACATGTCTGTAAAATTAGATCATAAAATCATGTTAAAAGGTACAACATGGATATGGAGAAATCATTGCACTCCACTGACAAAGAAAAGAAGAAAAAAAGAAAAAGAAATCTAACCCTAACTAACCATACTGTCGTGCACTTGTCCTAATAAACTAACCTACACTGTAGCACTCAACACTTTGATGAACATTGTTACTCAGCTGATAGAGTTGTGCCCTTCCTGATGGCTTGTCGTACAGAACTTGTAAGTCGCTTTGGATAAAAGCGTCAGCTAAATGACTAAATGTAAATGTAAATGACAAAAAGTGATTTCAAATTAAAATGGTTGAATTCCATTTAGCCAGATCAGCCTGTGTGACACTTGCATTTGTCACAAGTATGTGTTACACTACAAGGCAATGCGGATTCTGTATTGTTCACTTATTTTGCCATATTTTGGGCAACACGTATATTAACAACATAAAGCCATTGGTTATATTACAGAAAAAAACTGTAAGAAATGTTCATAAGGTGGATTCAAGAGAACACACCAACAGCCTGTCAGGAATTATGAAACTTAAAGATATAGTTGAGATACAATTATTATTATTAGTTATGTATAGGGGTGTAACGATGCATCGATTAATCGAAATGCATCGATTCTAATGTGACGATTCAACTGCATCGATTTGAAAATGTTAGAATAGATTATAATCTAAATTAATCAACAAAAATAAATTAGTATGTTTTTTTGTGTGTGTATTGTTTTTATTTACCTATAGTCCATTCATGACCTATAGTGTATTAAAAATGTTGGGGGGAATTAACTGATAGAAAATGTATTGAAAATTAATCGAATTGAATCATGGTCAAATGAAGAGATTTCATGATGCATTGAATCGTCGCCTGAATAATCGTAATTTGAAATTAATCGTTGTGAGGTCACATCGTTACACCCCTAGTTATGGACAAAGCAAAAAACTGAGTATTGCCAGAAAGCTTGCAGAAGTTGTTTGTTTCTGGTTCTGAGGATGAGAACCATAGAAGGACATGTAATTGTAAGCATCAGCACGGACTACTTTAAAGCATCAGTATAAAATGATAATTATGCCGCATGCTGTGTTGCTCTCATTCTGCCTTGTGTTGTAAATGCAGCGCACCCTTCCTTCACAGTGGTGTGCTACACCCCCCCCCCCCCCCCCCCTCAAGCCCAAACAGTAGTTTCAGCTCATTTTGAGAGGGAAAAGGGAGACACGGCACGTTTATCCAGTTCAATATCGATCAATAATCAAGCAGCCCTATGTTTATATATGATGATTGAATCTTGTGATGTTTTTGCCATTACTGTGTTACGTCTTTTTTATATTTTGAATTTTTTTCTTCTATTTTTCTCCCATCCCAATTCCACAGTGCCAATTCTTCCCTCCCCTGTCTTGAACGTTGCTCGCATATGCCCCCCCACTGGCCGGTTGTAGGGAGGATAGAAGCCTTGCATCACGTGTCCCCTCCGGTACACGAGGAGGCAGCCTGTCACATCTTTTCACCTGCCAGCGCGGACTCTCAGTGGCGAGGTGTAACGTGTGGGAGGCTCACACTACCCCCCCGCCATTTCCTGTCTCTGCTGTGCAGGCGTCCCCCAACCGACCTGTAGGAGTCGCTGTCCACAACGTCCAGATTACCACCCATCGACTTCCACCCTCTAACTCTGCCAATGAGTTAGTATGACGGCTGGCCCAAGCCGGAGGCAACGCCGACAGCCGGAGTCGAACCCGGTGTCTCTTGCGTTGGTGACGAGCGCAATGTCCGCTGCGCCACCCAGCCGCCCCGTCTTTTTAATTTTGTATATAATTTGTTTATTGAATTTTCAGCACAACCAACATTTACAAATGAGATGCACTTGAATGTTATCCAATAGGGACACAGAACGGAATGCCAAGGACGACAAATGTCAAAACTAAATGACAGACAAACATTTTCCAAAAGAAAAGAAATATAAATAAAAATAAGGAAATAAATCAAAAGAAAAGTGAATACAGTGATTCATAGGTCAAGCCACATCAATTTAAGATGTCGTGCTCATACGGAGCATATTGCATTGGCAGGGTGCATCGATGGGGGGGGGGAAAACGTGTTACGTCTTTCTTAAAAGGGCAATTCAACCAAAATGTTAAAAATAAATGCGTAGAAAATAGTGCCTACATGAAACTGCTAAAAACAAGGTCTGTGGATTACCTTGAGTAACCGGGTCATGATTTCCAGAAAGAGACATTGCGTTTGAGTTTTTCAAATCACACTGAAACTACAGTATCTCTGGATGGATAGATAGCACTCTGGATGAGGGGGAACATACTGTATATATTTCTTTTTACATTTTGTGTAAACAGGTCATTTAACCCAGTTCACTACCACACTACAGAAGGTTAACCATTTCACTGTCACACTACAGAAGGTTAACCGTCTGTAGTGTGGTAGTGAAAGAGTGTGGTTGTGAAAGGGTTAACCCTTTGGTAGTGTGGCAGTGAAAGGGTTTAAAATGGTGATTTAAAACATGTACTTGAGCGCTACTGCTCCTGACCAAATCTGGCCATTGGATAAACAAAGAAGGAGGAGATGAAGAAAATGTGTCCTACCCTTCACTCAACACACTGTACATAATGTACAGTTTGAATGACTGGACCTGAGCATGGAGGTATGTCCTTTCCTCCGCGGGCTTCCCTTCCTCCTGTTCTCCAGCTACATCCTGGCTCTAATAATCCCTTTTATATGCTGATGAAAATGTGTTGTGAGAAATGTGAGAAGATGCTAAAATGGCGGGAAAAAAATCCAATTACCAGACATGGGTGGTCTGATCACGAGGTACCAGTGAGCCACAAACACAAAGGTAGCATAGACCACGGATAATGTGAGTCTGTGTGCATGCATGTGTTTTATACGTGTGCGTGCGTGTATTTAAGTGTCAGAACACGCCACTCATGTGGCTTCCTTGTATGCGTGTGATTTTCAGATACGTCGTTTTCCCACGTAAGCCACTGACACACACATACATGTAACATGTTCCGCGCGAGAAACGCGATACTGTAGAGACGTGTAGCTCTCCCCGTGTGTCACGTCTGACACTGACAGTCATGTGCTACGGTGAGGCATGCGGGGAATATTGTCGACACACATACACACACACACACGCACACACACACACACACACACACACACACACACAGACACACACACATACACAGAAAACCACGCGTGCGCACACATTCATCAACGCAAATAGACGGGAAGATAAAAACGCACGCATGCTCACACACACCGTTTCCCCGAGAGGCCGGCTTTGCTGAATCCAAGCATCAGAGAGTCGTGCGGGTTTTAAAAGAAGCTTTGTTGTGGAACTGGTGGAGCTGCCTGGCCTGAGGCCTCAGGGAGACATGGTCTCAAACACACACACACACACACACACACACACACACACACACACACGCACACACACACACACACACACACACACACACACACACACACACACACACACACACACACACACACACACACACACACATAGTGTGGGCCATGCCATTGACATACATTTATTCCCTCACCCTAACCTTAATCCTACTGTAACCACAAAATTCCTAAACCTAAATCCTGTGAATATAGTTGGTCCTCGAAAGGATAAAAGTACAAGAAACACATGCTGACACACACACACACACACACACACACACACACACACACACACACACACACACACACACACACACACACACACACACACAGCAGCGTGTAAGCCACTACAAAGCCAGCCTTGAGGCCTGAGGCTTGTCTGAGAGAAACCACACCACTGGCCTCTCTGGAGGCTGAGGCTGATTCTGGGTCACTCTGATTGATTGATCGATCGAATGTGTGTGCGTGTGTGTGTGTGTGTGTGTGTGTGTGTGTGTGTGTGTGTGTGTGTGTGTGTGTGTGTGTGTGTGTGTGTGTGTGTGTGTGTGTGTGTGTGCGTGAGTGTGTGCGTGTGAGAGAGAGAGAAATAGAGAGGGATATGGATAGATATAGATGGAGAGAGAGAGAGAGAGAGAGAGAGAGAGAGAGAGAGAGAGAGAGAGAGAGAGAGAGAGAGAGAGAGAGAGAGAGAGAGGAGAGATAGAGATAGAGATAGAGATAGAGATAGAGATAGAGATAGATAGATAGATAGATAGATAGATAGATAGATAGATAGATAGATAGATAGAAGGTGAAACAGACGGGCAGAAACCGGTTGATAGATACAGTAGATATCAATGTCAATAGAATGGAACCACTTCATTGCCATATACTGTACATTTGTACATGTACCCGCACATTTTGAAACTTGATTTAAACTAACCTAATTTAGGAACAGTGGGCAGCCACAGTCCTGGTTAAGCACCTTGCTCAAGGACACCCACAGGAATGGTGGGTATTGACAGGGTTCCCACAGACATTGCAAAATGAAATTCAAGGACTTGCAAGTACTTTCCCAAGCACTATTTTTCATTTTAAAAGGGCATTTAAAATGATACAATTCACTTTAGAATGCAGATGTTTTATTAAGAAAATCTGATCCAATATGTGTATGGCTTAAAACCAATTTCCGACAATTACTTACACTTTAGATACAAAAAAAATCTATTCTTGACTCAGAACAATTGTATCGTGGATGAACAAACCTTTCAATGCGAATGGTTGATTTGAATTTCAAGGACTTTTTAAGCACCCTGTGTTTTCAAGGAATTACAGGCCTTGACTTTTCTTTGTCAAAAATCAAGCACTTTAAGCACTTCAAGGACCTTGTGCGAACCCTGTATTGAGTATTGAGGGAGGGGGGAGCATTAGTTGTTCTCTTCCAACAACCACCCCCCCCCCCCCCCCCCCAAGTCGCAAGCCTCCTTCTCTAAACACGAGGTCACTGCTATTATAATAATGAATCTGTATTCTTCCTTCCCTTTCCTCCCATTGTTCTCTCTGCAGATAAACCCTGGCTTTAATGCAGGATTAATAACCCTAATTGCGCACAGTATTGCCAAATACTGATTATTGTTATATTGAGGGGCTCGAGGCTATAGAAAGGCATACCGTGAAACCAAACGCAGAACTAAATGCACTAAAATGAGTTCTACTATTAAATTGTAACTCTCTTTTATTACGGGCCAATGTCGTGTTGTTGTGTCGGGTTATATCAAAGCCCTACGTCCATGTGTGCACTGACTGCAGACAGGTAATGATGGAGCGACTGTAGTGATGAGTCACCTTGGCATGGCGTATCCATCGCAGCTTGTTAGGGATTCTTTTATTGTGAATAATTGATTGTTTATAAATAATTGTACACAAAACGAATGCCAGTTCAGCTCTGGCCACTCTCTTTTTTCTCCCAGGCTTGTGAGGCGCGTCAGACCCGGGTTGTATCAAGCCTTCCTCTTTGTGCCTCGACGTCTTTCTACAGTCTAAGTCAAACACGGGTCTTTAAACACTCTTGTGCTAAAGGGGACCTATTGTGAATATTGCCCTGTGTTTTTCAAAATGTTTAACCCTTTCACTAACATGATACATTTAGAGCCTGAAAGTCTTCACATTCTGGCAAATTCAATTGTTTCTTGTTGCTTTGACTATGCCACCTGTTCTTGGTACGGAGGTCTGACCAAAGTTTTAAAAGATAACTTACAGGGGGCGGCTGGGTGGCGCAGCGGAGATTGCGCTCGTCACCAATGCAAGAGACTCCGGTCTCGAATCCGGTGTGTCAGCATTGCCTCCAGGCTTGGGCCGGCCGTCATACTGGCTCAATTGGCAGAGCCAGCGGGTGGAAGTCGATGGGTGGGGGATTTGGACGTTGTGGACAGCGACTCCTACAGGTCGGTTGGGTCGGGTGACGCCTGCACAGCAGAGACAGGAAGTGGCGGGGGTAGTGTGAGCGTCCCACGCGTTACACCTCGCCACTGAGAGTCCGCGCCGGCAGGTGAAAGATGTGACAGGCTGCCTCCTCGTGTACCGGAGGGGACACGTGATGCAAGGCTTCTATCCTCCCTACAACCGACCAGTGGGGGGCATAGTCGAGCAACGTTCAAGACAGGGGAGGGGAGAATTGGAAACACGAAATTGGGATGGGAGAAAAATAAGGAGAAAAAGTGGATACAAAATAAATAAAATAAGTTACAGGTTTGCCAGAACAAACTCATCCAATTAACTCTAGGACTAGCCTCCAGAGCACATGTGGGCAAACAACACTTCCAGTTGTTGGGCTGGCTCTCTCTGAAAGCCAGGTCTGTTCAACTCCAGCTCAATATAGTTCACAACATTTATAATAATAGGGCCCCCCACTTATCTTACAAATTATTTTCAATGTAATAGGGACATGCATAACCATAACACCAGAGCCAGCATTGAAATTTATTAGAAGGATAACCCCCTTGAGATATGCTATCTCGTTTTCGAGGGGGTCCTTAGCATAGGATACAAAACATACAATACAATACATTGCCGACCTGTGTGTTCCAAGGTTCAAAACAAATATGGGCAAATGTTCTTTTAAATTCTGGGGAGCCATACATTGGAATTTGCTACCTTCACGGCTAAAATGCACTAGTAGCCGACACAATTTTAAGAAAAAAGTCAAATCATGGCTCCTCGACAATGTTAAAAACTAGATTTTTAAATGCATGAAAATGTTGTCTGATACATTGTTGTCTGTGGCTACGTTTGTACTGCATTTAAAATGTTCATGTCTATGTAGTTTGTCAAATTGTTATTTATGGTCATGTTTTGTATTGCTTGTCTGTCTGAGACCAAGGACAACAATGGAAATAAGTCTTGACTTTTTTTGTGTAGCATCCTTGATGTTTTCTGGAATCTTGTATTTTTTTAAATGTCAAATAAAATAAAATACAATACAGAAGGTCCTTTCACTAACACACTACAGAAGGTTAACCTTCTGTAGTGTGGTTGTGAAAGGGTTAACCATTTGTTGTGTGGCAGTGAAAGGGTCTGTATTGTCGCAGTGAAAGAGTTAACCCATTGGTAGTGCGGTAGTAAAAGGGTTAAAGAATGAGGGGTTAATGTTAAATATGTGCACATGCAGCAGCTGAGGGGTATGTCTCACACACACACACACACACACACACACACAGACAGACACACGCACACACACAGACACACACACACACACACACACACACACACACGCACCTCATACAAAGGGTGTGCTATTTTAGTCTCCAGAAGAGCCCTGTGATGAAGACAAACGACCGCTAGGCAGACAGACATGTGGACAGTGGCGGTCCCATTAGTGAAACAACCCAAAGTCCAATGGGCTAATCATGGTCATCATAATCATCTTACACTACCAGCTGATTGGATGAAAGGTGGACAGCACACTAGTCTGGCAATCAATGTGTTTATTTTTGTTTGGATAGAAAGAGGAGAGAAGGAGAGAGAGAATTCTTTTCATGTGTGTGTTATATTGTGTTTACCTCACTCTGCCATGTGTCCTGTTGCTTTGTTCTTAAGACTAACATGCACACACACACACACGCACACACACACACACACACACACACACACACACACACACACCACACAGACACAGACACAGACACACACACACACACACACACACACACACACACACACACACACACACACACACACACACACACACACACACACACACACACACACACACACACACACACACACAGTAAGTACAGTCGTTTATGCAGCCAGTGCCTGACTATAGTGTTATTGTAACATGTTGAGTTATATAAGGCTGACAGTAGTGACTAATGATGCTTTCACATTCCGATTCCGTATGGAGTCACCATTTAGCATAATATATAACAAGACCCACATCAACGACAGGCTCCTTAAGCCGCCGGCAGACACTTATTTCTGGTATGTAAGCTAACAGAGGACTTCTCCACCTTTTCACAGCTTTGGAACACTTCACACAAGACTATAGAATCCACTGCGTAGCAAGTTACTGACTGTTTCGAAATGTGGCCTGACGTCTAGTGGGGATGATACTCTGGGTACGACGAGCAAATAAAATGGTTGAATATAAGTATGGTTGAATATAAGTATGGTTGAATATAAGTATAGTTGAATATATGTGTGGTTGAATATAAGTATGGTTGAATATAAGCAATCTATGTGTGACTGTTAACATTCTATCAAAATCTTGAGGGATACCGGAGTAAATTGCATGACACAGCGGAGTGCCAGAACCGCATAGGTTTTATGTCGAAGAATGTGATGATGACAGCAACAACAACAATAACAACAACAAGAACAACAGCAACACCAATGGCAACAGCAACGGCACTGTAATGGTACTATAGGGCTGACCGACCAAAACCTTGCCAATAATGACATTATGAATCTCTTCACTATGTTGGCATTCCTCCTGAGTGCATGGGTTGTTTCATTTTGTGTACAACAACCAATCACGTGTTGAAAGATAAACATGTTGACAGAAAGGCCAACATACAACGTGATACCGTGATAATGTTTGTCGTGGGTCATACCGACCGGTACTACAGCACCGTGAGAGATACAACACCACACCTACATTACAGTAAAGTTACACTGAGATATACAACACTACACCTACATTACAGTAACGTTACACTGATATATACAACACTACACCTGCATTACAGTAACGTTACACTGAGAGAGATATACAACACTACACCTGCATTACAGTAACGTTACACTGAGAGAGATATACAACACTACACCTACATTACAGTAACGTTACACTGAGAGATACAACACCACACCTACATTACAGTAAAGTTACACTGAGAGATACAACACTACATCTACATTACAGTAACGTTACACTGAGATATACAACACTACATCTACATTACAGTAACGTTACACTGAGATATACAGCACTACACCTACATTACAGTAACGTTACACTGAAAGAGATATACAACACTACACCTGCATTACAGTAACGTTACACTGAGATATACAACACTACACCTGCATTACAGTAACGTTACACTGAAAGATATACAACACCACACCTACATTACAGTAACGTTACACTGAGAGAGATATACAACACTACACCTACATTACAGTAACGTTACACTGATATATACAACACTACATCTACATTACAGTAACGTTACACTGAGATATACAGCACTACACCTACATTACAGTAACGTTACACTGAAAGAGATATACAACACTGCACCTACATTACAGTAACGTTACACTGAGATATACAACACCACACCTACATTACAGTAACGTTACACTGAGAGAGATATACAACACTGCACCTACATTACAGTAACGTTACACTGAGAGAGATATACAACACCACACCTACATTACAGTAACGTTACACTGAGAGAGATATACAACACCACACCTACATTACAGTAACGTTACACTGAGATATACAACACGACACCTACATTACAGTCACGTTACACTGAGAGCGATACAACACCACACCTGCATTACAGTAACGTTACACTGAGATATACAACACCGCACCTGCATTACAGTAACGGTACACTGAGAGATACAACACCACACCTGCATTACAGTAACGTTACACTGAGAGATACAACACCACACCTGCATTACAGTAACGTTACACTGAGAGATACAACACTACACCTGCATTACAGTAACGTTACACTGAGAGAGATATACAACACCACACCTACATTACAGTAACGTCCACACTGAGAGATACAACACTACACCTACATTACAGTAACGTTACACTGAGAGAGAGATACAACACTGCACCTACATTACAGTAACGTTACACTGAGAGAGATATACAACACCACACCTACATTACAGTAACGTTACACTGAGAGCGATACAACACCGCACCTACATTACAGTAACGTACACTGAGAGAGATATACAACACCACACCTACATTACAGTAACGTTACACTGAGAGCGATACAACACCACACCTACATTACAGTAACGTCACACTGAGAGATACACATTGGTCAAACGTCATTAAGGGCTGCTGCTGCTGCCAGGGACTGGAACAACCTACAAAAATCTCTCAAACTGGTCACCTTTATGCCTAAGTCAACATTCTCACTGATCCTGCAACTGTTTCTCAACCCAGTAACATCCCCAACCCCCTGTCTGTCATGGTGCCCCGCTCACTGCTATATTGCTTGTTGTATGTATATTTATATTCTAATAACATATATTGTATGTCGGAAATGTTTAATCCTGAATTCCTTTTCAGCCCCCCCCCCCCCCCCCCCCCCCCCCCCCCAAGAAGTGTTGTCAGGCCATCATTGTAAATAAGAATGTGTTATTAATTGATTTGCCTGGATAAATAAAGGTAAAATAAAATAAATAAAAATGTCATGTCAGTCACCATCTTGGTCCTTACTATACACACCGATGGGCTAAAGCACACACACACACACACACACACACACACACACACACACACCACACACACACACACACACACACACACACACACACACACACACACACACACACACACACACACACACACACACACACACACACACACACACACACACACACACACACACACACACACACACAAACACACACAAATAGCCCCCCTATGCACAAAAACAGGAAGAGAAACAGCCACTACAAGAAAACCATCACTAATTAAAACATCTAAGGAATCAGGAGACAAACATCTGATAGTATAGAGAGATCTGTCCATGGAACAGCTCTGCAACACGGAACAGAGCATCTACAGTACAAAGCTGCTCGATCGTTCATGCATGAGATTCTGGTCTGTTTTGCTTTACTAACACATGGCCCGTTTCCACTGTGAGAACTCGCCGTGGCGAACCGCTCTTGGGGTCTGAGAAGCTTCTTGAGACAATGAAAGAGAGCGTTAATAAAAGGCTCCGAGGGAATCGTATAGGGAACTGCTGTGTCTGCAAATCGGACTGCTCATGGATTACATGTGGACGCGCACGTTCAACATGAGTTTTAAATCACACCGATGTCCCGTTTGTTGTCTTATATCATTGCGGCATCTAAATTACATCTCAATCCGTATCACACAATGGTTTTGATCTAAAAAAAAATGGGACGACGACTGGGTTCTATTTCCACCGGCGACCGGCGAGCTATGAAGTCGCCCCATCCACGATCTGCTCCGAATCAAACGAAGGCCTTGTGCACACTTTGGCACGTTCTGAGAACCAGTTGAGTTCCTTAAGACGGTCCCGTGGTTGTGAGAACTTTTAAGCTGTTATTGGAAACTGTTTTGAAAACCATTGGCAGGTGTTTTTAGCTGCAGGTGGGTAGGCTTATAGGATATTGTTGTTGAAATGATCTCGTCTCCATCAGGTCACGTAGACTCACGCCATCTCACCGAATGAGACAACCATCGACTGTAGCTGGTTTAGTTTACTTAGCCGATGCCGTCAATTAGCAATAGCAATTCCTCCTATCCATGCTAGGAAAGGCTCTGTGACGTTGGTAAACGGTGAGGAAAGATTCATAGCGATGGGTCTCATGTCTCTCTTCTTATGAAAAGATCAATTAGAACATTGGTCATTGGCATGTCGACTGACTCTGATTGACAGGAAGTCGAAAGAGCCAGGATCAAACCAGAAACCTTCAGATTACCAGACGACTGCTCTGCCTCCTGAGCCACTGAAACTAAAATTGTACAGATCTCTCAATGAAATCAAATAACCGATTAGTCGGCACAGTAGTGGAACCCAGGATGTGAGGCTACAGTGTTAACCCCTGCACCGCTGTGGGGTTTGAACCCAGGACGTCATGGCTGTGAGGCTACAGTGTTAACCCCTGCACCGCTGTGGGGTTTGAACCAAGGACGTCATGGCTGTGAGGCAACAGTGTTAACTGTGTGTGTGTGTGTGTGTGTGTGTGTGTGTGTGTGTGTGTGTGTGTGTGTGTGTGTGTGTGTGTGTGTGTGTGTGTGTGTGTGTGTGTGTGTGTGTGTGTGTGTGTGTGTGCGTGTATGTGTGTGTGTGTGTGTGTGTGTGTGTGTGTGTGTGTGTGTGTGTGTGTGTGTGTGTGAATGTACATGTGTGTGTGTGTGTGTTTATATGCAGTTGTGTGTGTGTGTGTGTGTGTGTGTGTGTGTGTGTGTGTGTGTGTGTGTGTGTGTGTGTGTGTGTGTGTGTGTGTGTGTGTGTGTGTGTGTGTGTGTGTGTGTGTGTGTGCGTGTGTGTGTGTGGGCTCGCCACACCGACTGACCTGAGGGTCAGAGAAGACTTCCTGGATGCTGTTGATTGGTCCGACGGGAACACCAGATCCCTCAAACGTCCTCAGCCAATCACTAGTCGTCTCTTCCAGGAAACTGAGAAGTGAACGAGGAAAAGAGACAGAGAAGGGAGGATGGAAAGAAAAAGAGAAAGAGCAAGAGAGTAGGAATGAATCCAAAATGTCCAGACAGTTACCACTGCTGTGATTGCATTTCCCATTGTGTGCTCTTCTATTATTTAACCATTTCACTACCACACTACATACGGTTAATGTATTTTATTCATTTATTTTTTATTTTTTTTGTATTTAGTTTTTGTTATCTTTTGTTATTTCAAGTGTATGTGTTTATGGTTGTTCGAGATAAATAAAGATAAAAAAAATCAAACATTTCACTACCACACTACAGCAGGTTAACCTTTCACTACCACACTAGAGAAGGTTAACCATTTCACTATCACACTACAGAAGGTTAACCATTTCACTACCACACTACAGCAGGTTAACCTTTCACTACCACACTACAGAAGGTTAACCATTTCACTACCACACTACAGAAGGTTAACCCTTTCACTACCACACTAGAGAAGGTTAACCATTTCACTATCACACTACAGAAGGTTAACCATTTCACTACCACACTACAGCAGGTTAACCTTTCACTACCACACTACAGAAGGTTAACCATTTCACTACCACACTACAGAAGGTTAACCCTTTCACTAACACACTACAGAATGTTATCCCTTTCACTACCACAAGACAGAAGGTTAAAAATGTTAACTACCACACTACAGAAGATTAACCTTTCAGGATTTCCGTAAATCCGTTTTTTTACCAAGATATTTACAAGGCACTTACGAACACGTTTGAGAATGAGGACCAATATCACACAGTTCCAACTACAAACAATATCACTCAGTTCCAACTACAAACAATATCACTCAGTTCCAACTACAAACAATATCACTCAGTTCCAACTACAAACAATATCACTCAGTTCCAACTACAAACAATATCACTCAGTTCCAACTACAAACAATATCACTCAGTTCCAACTACAAACAATATCACTCAGTTCCAACTACAAACAATATCACTCAGTTCCAACTACAAACAATATCACTCAGTTCCAACTACAAACAATATCACTCAGTTCCAACTACAAACAATATCACTCAGTTCCAACTACAAACAATATCACTCAGTTCCAACTACAAACAATATCACTCAGTTCCAACTACAAACAATATCACTCAGTTCCAACTACAAACAATATCACTCAGTTCCAACTACAAACAATATCACTCAGTTCCAATTCCCAAGCCATGTGGTATTTTTTCTTTTTTTAAACGTGAGGGTGGTCTGGGTCATCCATCACGCTGTTTAAGCATTCTACTGTGAAGCCAAGCATGTTCAACCTGTGCAATGATGATTCTGTGTTCTCTAATATTACAGCTAAGTTAGCTGAGCTAACACCCCTGATGTATTTGTTGTAAATGAACACCTTAGGGAGGTGTCCATTCTTGAGCTTGGCTGTACTTTTGACTACAGCTTAGAAGAAGCCTTTCTAACCAAAATGCTGAAATACCAACAGCTACAGCAGACCATCTCACAGCTAGGCTAGCTACAGATGTAAACTCCTAGGGCTAGATCCACAAAGAATGGATTGCACGGAGCAAGTTGCACCCTTACTTACAATTCATTATGAATTGAAAATGGGGGACCCTGATGTAAACAACACGAAAGTCTTTCTCTGGTCTGCATCCCCTTAACAATTGTGTGTATTGAGCCGTACTGTACTGTACCCATTCTGCAATCTGTTCATAAAATGTTCATTCAATCAATCACGTGCATATTGACCAATTGCATGCTTTTGCAGAGGATAAGAAGCCTTCCGTCGACTCCTTCAGACATTAACACATTGACGGCCACAGGGATTAGACGGGCCCCACTCTATACGGCCAGTATATCATAATAAGGTTTGATTGTGCGTGAGGCTGTTTGTAGAGCTAAATCTATATTTTATAGTATTGCTATCTGTCCATTCTCATTGTCAATTGACACTATAAACTGTCCCTTCAAAATGGCTTAAAGAAATAATTTCTTCATCAATATGTTCCCATTTTATAGCGACTTGAATATAAGCGTTATATGGGATTTGGTCTGGTATATTTCCTGCAAAACGAGATACAGGCTACTAAGCTAATAACGTTAAATCGAATGGCGTTTCGGCTCTACAGAAGCTAGAGCTAAAAATCAAAAATACATATGATCGATATAATGTTCCACCATGAATGCATGAAAGGGGGGGGGGGGGGGCGGGGGACGTCGTTTCTGATTATTGATTACCAATAAAGGCGTTAGCCTCAGTAGCCACATTCGCTGATCGCCTGGTTGGCTATGATAACAAGGCCTGATCAGCATGTAATTTACGTGAAAAAGATCTTATCTGTGGCCGGTTGGATCCCAAAAAGGATTTCCCAGTTATCGATCGCCATCTGGTAGATCCATATGTCCATTGGCTGATGATATATTCCTTTACTGCATACTGAATTCCGCGTCCCAAAACGTATTCCAAGCTACAGGCTACACGCATAGATTCACCCTAACAGGAAAGTCCATTCGAGATCCAAAAAAATAAAACACCTTTCTGCCACAGGGAACACTGCATTATCGAGACAGCGCCCCTACAAGGATCTGGCCGGTAATGCAAGTTTCCGAATTCCAAGAGTAGGGTAAATCTGCAGTGCCGCTCGGTGACATTGAGTAGGTTATTAAAATAGAATAAAAGCCAAAACACTCTACCGTTGGATCCGAAACACATGTCCATGATTGGCCGGGAATGTGTTAAGCACCCCCCACAGCCCAAATGGAATGATACAAAAAATATATATATATATTATAATTATACTTATTTTTTTTCAATATTTTTTTTTTCCATAGTCGACTATCGGCTAATTTCGGCCAATCATAGTCGACTATCCAAATCTTTAGTCGGGGACAGCTCTATGTCACAGTATGATGTCACAGTATGATGTTCCGTTGTGATGTCACAGTATGATGTCATAATCAAACATTCTAGAACATTTGTGTATCTATTCAACAATTCTCTCAGAAGATCTCAAATCTCAGAAGACAAGAGAAGAGCTCACTTGTTGTTTCCGGCTACTTGTCTGTAAGCTTGAATATATATACTGTAGATACAATTTAAAAATCCCCACATGGAAAATGAAACTATGTCCTGTACAATCCTTAATGAACTGCGTCTGGCGGGAAGGTTCTGTGATGTGGTTATTAAAGTCAACAGCACAGAGTTTAACGCCCACAAGGCAATCCTGTGTGGCTGCAGCGCCTATTTCAGGTAAGTTTATCTTGGTTCAGGTTAGCTTGGTTCAGGTTAGCTTGGTAGGGATGGATGTGTCCGTCATCTGGACGCTTCAATGAAGCAGAGAAAAAGAAAAGGATGAAACAGCATCAGCTGAACTTTCAGAGGGTTTTGTGTTGAGTTTTTCTCATCTTCATTGAGGGTTAAAGGTCAGGAGGTGTAGTTGTTGTGATATTGAGCTATACTAATGAATTTGATTTGAATAATTTACTTTGACTGTGCTAAGACTACACTGTACTTCTACTATGAAAATATAGTATACTTCTACTGTGATAAGACCATACTGTACTTCTACTATGATAATATCATATACTGTAAAAAGTGATTATACGTCTACTGTCCTAAGACCCTATACTTCTACAGTGAAAATATATTAGTACACAGGACAGAATGTTGCTTACTGTTTACTCATCAGATATCTCTATACTCTGCATCCCACAGAGCCCTCTTCACTCACTGGAGCGACTCAGAAAAACTCGTCTACAGTATCCCTGGGGTGTCCGTGGGTATGATGCAGCTCATCATAGAGTACGCTTACACACACGTTGTGCCGGTGACAGCAGAGAACGTGGAAGAGCTTCTGGTGGCTGCAGACCAGCTTCTCGTCGTGGGCATAGTAGGATCGTGCTCTGACTTCCTAGAGGGCCAGCTGTCTCTGGAAAACTGTGTCGGCATCTGGAGGTTTGCGGACATCTACTGCTGCCCTGACCTGAAGCGCAAGGCCTATCTCTTCATCGTGTGCCACTTTGAGGAGATGCTGTGCATTTCACAGGAGTTTGTGGAGCTGTCCCTGCAGCAACTGGTGGACATCATCGAGAGGGATGACCTGAACGTGAAGAACGAGGAGACGGTGTTCGAGGCCGTCCTCCGTTGGATCGAGCACTCCCGTGAGGAGCGTAAAACACACGTTCATTTGCTGCTGCCCAAGGTAACTAATTGTATTACTGTGCATTACATTAAAACAACACTAGGTTCCCTAGTAGAGTGGTTCTAGAACATTTGGGTCCAAACTGTTCCCTAGCAACAGAATTCCAGTGAAACCGTCTACAACCGCTGTCTAAGTTGTACTTGATTGTCTCTTCCCAGGTTCGCATGGGCTTGATGAGGCCTGACTACTTCCTGAACAACGTCCAGAACAACCATGTGGTGAGGGACAGCCCTGACTGCAGGCCCCTCATCCTCAGCGTCCTGAAACCCCCTGGCTCCGACAGGCTCCCAAACCCCCTGACCCGCCCACGCCTGCCCCAAGAGGTCCTATTGGCCATCGGAGGCTGGAGTGACCGCAGCACGACCAATGGCATGGAGGCTTACGATATCCGAGCCGGTGGATGGATGGACGTGAGCGTTGAGAAGGAGAGTGCCCGGGCCTACCACGCCACTGCTTATCTCCACGGTCTTGTCTACTGCGTCGGCGGCTCGGACGGCATTGAGCCTCTCAGCAGTGTGCGCAGGTTCAACCCCGTCACTCGCATCTGGCTGCAGGCGGCTCCCATGCACTCATGCCGCTGTCACGTCAGTGTGGTCGCGTTGGACGGCTGTATCTACGCCATGGGAGGGTTCGACGGACACGTGCGACTGAACACCGCCGAACGCTACGAGCCTGAAACCAACCAGTGGACACTGATCTCACCCATGCTGGAGCACAGGAGCAGAGCCGGGGCAGCAGCCCTCCACGGCAAGGTGGGTGGAACTGAGGGACCCAAGGAACATTAGATCAGAAATGTCATTATTGCCAAGTAAGCTTGCACAAACAAAAAATGTGTCTGGGTCCTTTGGTGCATCAACATTAACAGACAATTAAAGTAGAATGAAATGAAATGGAATATATAAACTAAATTAGAATATTCTTTCTTATTACAGGTTTACATCTGTGGTGGCTTCAACAGGGTGGAGTGTCTGCTCACAGCTGAGTGCTACAGCCCAGAGACCAACCAGTGGACTCTGATCGCCCCCATGAGCAGCAGGCGTAGAGGAGTGGGAGTCGCTGCGTACGGAGGACAAGTCTATGTGGTAGGTGTACACAGAGACAAATGCTTTATACTAGATATTTTTATAGATATGTATCATTTGACTTGCAATGCTGCTGTGATGCCCTCATTTCCCTAAGTGGATTAATACTGCCTGCCTGTCTACCTGAACCACATTCTAAAACATTCCTCTCATGCGTCCTGTTCTCAGGTGGGAGGGTTTGACAATGAATGGCTGCGTAGCACGGAGGCCTACAGCCCCTTGACTGACTCCTGGTGTGCCCTGCCCACCATGCTCACCCCCCGCAGCGAGTTTGGCATCGGGGTGCTGGACGACCTGCTCTTCGTGGCCGGAGGCCGCTCCAATGGCTTCAACACCATATCCAACGTGGAGTGCTACGACCAGAGCAGCGCCAGGTGGACTGCAGCCAAGGACATGGAGATCTCCCGCTGTGGCCTAAGCTGCTGCATAATGCATGGCCTGCCTAACATGAGCCAGTACGCTGATCCCCGTGGTGCCCTGCAGTGACCCCTGGAGGAGGAGGAAGAGGCAGCGGGGGGATCCATATCCAAAATACATGCCTCATTCACCCATTCACTCACGTAAACAAACACAGACAGCAGAGGTAACCATGCAAGGTGCAAACCTGCTCATCAGGAGCAGTTAGTTGTTAACACATTGAGTGCCATGCCCCTTTGACCATATATGGCAGGGCTATTCAACTGGCGGCCCGCGGGATGATTCTGACCGGCCCGCTAAAAGATTACATGATATAATAAAAAATATATATATATATATATTTTTAAATATATTTAATTTTTTTACTTTTTTATTTTCATGTCAACGTTCACACGCACAATTGAGCCAAAACTCACTCAATTAATGACAGATTTCATTGATAAATTGAGGGAAAACTTTGCAAGTCGATTTGATGAATTTGACATGCCCAGAGAATTGATGCATTTTGTGAGCAACCCATTTGCCAATGTAGCTGCTATTTCCACAAAAGGACAAGAGTTCCTTGCATCACTTCACATTGATGAAGGTCTCCTGCAACTTGAAATAATTGACATGCAAGCATCATCTGCTCTGAAGCAGGCACTTGAAAATGAATCCACCACAACATTTTGGATAAAGTGTATTCATGTCAACACATTGCCCAAAATAAAAACGCTGGCAATATCTGTGCTAACAATGTTTGGCTCAACATACACCTGTGAATCCAGTTTCTCTCACATGAATGCCATTAAAACAAGCAACCGTGCCTCCTTGACAAATGAGCATTTGCATCACTGTTTGCGGGTAGCCTCACTTCCTATGAACCCTCTTTCTCTGCCATTGCCCAGTCAAAGAAGTGCAATCTCTCTCATTAGATGTGTGTATGTAGGCTAGGCCTGTCTGCCCCCCACCCCCCCTGATGTTTGAGAGTTAAGAGTGGACAATAAGTGCTAATAAGATGCTGTGATTTGCTGTTGTTGCACAGACATGAAGCACTTTTTCATAAGTTCAGCTGCACTATAAATGTGTTTTTTTTGTTCAAGTGTTGATGTTAGAATGTTCAGATGCACATCATGCACTTGTTTGTTTTTTATTTTATTTTTATATTGAAATGTTGAAGAGGAGATGTTGCAGTTGTTGCACAGTCATAAATGAAGCACTTTTTGCAGGAGATGTTGCAGATGTGGCACATAAATGAAGGACTTTTTTTTAAGTATACTACTTTTGCAATGTAGTTAAATAAAAGTTGTGAAAATGTGGTTGCGTGTTGTGTCAAGTGTACATATATTCATAGCACGGGGAGGCGCCGTGGCAGTCCGGCCCCTGGCCCCTTGGGTTTCTGACAATGTGGCCCCCTGAACAATTTAGTTGAATAGCCCTGATATATGGGCTAGAGTGCCAATAAGGAAGTCAATGGGATCTAGGGGGAAATTTGCGAAGGCTTAAACTATATCTTAAATTATGGCTATGGGTCTAAAACACCCCTCGCTTATCAATGACTTGCTTGCAGTCAACATGTATGAAACGGATTGTTTTTTTATACCGTTTTGAATACGAGTATAGTTTTGGAGAGTTATAGTAATTCCAGAGAAATTCTGCGATAATAGCTCTTTAGTGGAATACACAAAACATGTTGTAATTTTTCGGCTGATTTATGAATAGTTTTCAAATAAACGCTAGATTATCGATAGTATATGTGTACTTATGCACGCTAGAGAAGCGGGCTGAAAAATCTATTATCCATGACCTGGTCAGCGCTAATGTCATACACACACACACAGACACACTGCGATGGCTGAGAAAAAAACATCTGATTAACCCAATACTGGTAAAATAGAGTCCTTACCTCACATCAGATGTTCTGCAAAAAGATTAATCTAATTCCTGATCGCCATTCCAAATATTGATCGCATTTATTGATCCAACGTTATAGTCCAAAACAGATAATTGAAAGCTGCTCCCAGCCTCCCCAGTGAATGTGGTAACAGCTATTGCTTGCCAGAGAAGGGAAAACCCTGGACCGGACTTTTTTTCTGATGCACATGCCCACCCAATTTCAATCCAATGATGTGCAATACCATCCGGGAGACGATAGGCGGCGGTATTTGCCCTTTTCGAGCTCAGACCCATTCACAATGATAACGTCAGGCTGGATGGATGAAAAATGAATGGATATTGTTAATAAAAGCTAAAACGAGAAAAAAACTAGAAAACTCGTTGCATGGCACTCAACGCATGGCGAGTTAAGCCGACTAATCTCGTCGTTGGCAATCAATGTGTTAAGGGTCTTGCTCAAGGACACTTTGAGACACTGCTGAGAGGAGCCCGAATCGAACCGGGAACCTTCCAATTACCAGACAAACACTATGCCTGTCTCTTAGGTGTGTGTGTGTGTGTGTGTGTGTGTGTGTGTGTGCGTGTGTGTGTGTGTGTGTGTGTGTGTGTGTGTGTGTGTGTGTGTGTGTGTGTGTGTGTGTGTGTGTGAATAGCATGCCACGCAATTTTCATTGGCATGTCCTGTGTTTTTCTGTGTTTAAAGATGAGAGATGCCTCACACTGTAGAAGCTACTTGGTTGACCAATTTAGTCCAGTTCAACATTCATTATTGTCCAAGTTGGCATTTTTATTTCCTTCTACTTTGACTATAGGACAATTTTGTTACGATGTAACATGGCTTTATTAGCCAGTTATGATACTTATAATGCAGAATTGAGGAAATTATTTGTGCACACACTGTGCCAATTGTGCACACATACTTTACACACAGTTTATCCGGTCATTCTGATTCCACATTCTTATGTAGGACATCTCTGAAATGTATTTATTACTGTGGTTCAGCTCATATCTATGAATTAATGTCGGCCAATTGTAGTTTACGGTATTTTCACAGTAGAGGGCATAGTAGTGTGTCCAAGACATTTGAAATGAGCGAATAGAACAGTTTCCATATTTGTGCTAGAACATGAAATATGTTGCTTGTATTGCTTTATAAATACTATTATAATTTCACCTATTAGGAATGATAATGAATGATATGATAAATAAATTAAGAATATGCTGTGTTCTAAATATATTTGAGCCATTATTGGAGATTATTTTGTCCACTGGTTCTATTTGCTTTAGAATGGAACTTCTGTGTATCAAGGAGTGTGAGTCAAGGTTATTATAGTTAACTAAAACTAGACTAAAATGTTAAACTAGGTGTGAAAAACTTTTAGTTAACTGAAATAAAAACTAGGCTTTAGGGGGGAAAAAATTTACTAACTATACTAAACTATATTTGTAAAATATATATACAGACAATTTTGTGAGTTTTAGTCTTTGTCAATTTGGTCAAATCTGTCAACACAACAAGCATGAGAAGGCATTGGTGCATAATGTTAATTGAGCGGTTCACATCACACAATACCTTTTCTGATCTTCTTCAATCTATACTATAAAATACTATACTGTGGTGTCACATTGATGCACAAACCACCCGTCGCGTCATGGGATTTTTGCGAGACCCACCAGCCATGGGGAAATACGCCGCTCTCAAACAACAGCTGTTGCGCCTGTTGTCACTGAACGGTTTAGGTGACAGTAAACCGACCGAGCTCATGGAGAACATGTTGGCGTTGCTCGGCTCAGGTGACGCATCATTTTTATTTGTACAGTTATTTCTGCGTCAGCTTCCACCTCCAGTATGCACTGCCTTGGCCAGCTCGCCGCTCGTGACAGCCAAGGATTATCTGGGGATGGCGGAAGAAGCTGACAGAATATTGCTGGCAACCCGCCACTACAGCGTTAACGTTAACGCTGCGCTGCCGGCGGGGGAGATGACGGGAGCTGCGGTATCGGATCGCCAGAGGGAGAATGAACTGTGTTTTTTTCATCTGCGTTATGGTGCCAAAGGCAGACGTTGTGAGCAGCCGTGCTCTTTTGCCGGCCAGGGAAATGCCAGAGCCGGCGCTCATTAGCGGCTGTGAGTGCTGGCGACACAACGAGGCTGCTGTTCATTGAGGATACGTTGTCCAGTAGGCGCTTGCTGGTGGATTCGGGAGCCGAGCGGAGTATCCTGCCAGCTTCAGCTGCGGACAGCTTGAGTGGCAGTCACGGCCCCCCACTGGACGCCGCCAATGGGACTCCGATTCGCACCTTCTGCACCAGGTCAGTGACTGTTTGTTTCAATGGACATGCTTTTAATTGGGATTTTGTAATTGCTTCTGTGTCGATGCCCATACTGGGCGCGGATTTTTTATGCGCTCATAGACTTTTGGTGGATGTAGCGAACTGTCGCTTAATTGACGCTGTGTCATTTGCCACTTACCCCTGCACTCTGGGGGGGGGGGGTGGGCTCGCCCTCGCCAACATCCTCGCCACAGGGGACATGTACCAGCGGCTTCTCGCTGATTTCCCCGCTCTGACTGTGCCCACGTTTTCTGCTATGGTCGCAAAACATGGGGTGGAGCATTATATTCCCACGGCCGGTCCGCCAGTTTTCGCGCGTGCACGCCGCCTTGACGCCGCTAAACTGGCCATCGCTAAAGGGGAGTTTGACACAATGGAGCAGCTCGGCATTGTGCGGCGCTCCGACAGCCTGTGGGCCTCGCCTTTGCATATGGTTCCAAAAGCTGATGGGAAGTGGCGCCCGTGTGGAGATTTCCGGCGCCTCAATAGTGCCACGGCTCATGACCGCTACCCTGTCCCGCACATCCAGGACTTTTCTGTTCACCTGGCCGGGACCACCATTTTCTCCAAGGTGGATTTGGTGCGGGGCTACCACCAGGTGCCAGTCCATCCCAGAGACGTGCCCAAGACCGCCGTTATTACCCCGTTTGGACTTTTCGACTCAAGGGGGCAGCGCAGACCTTCCAGCGGTTAATGGACTCTGTGCTGCGGGGGTTGTCATTTTAATTTGTGTATTTAGACGACATCCTGGTGGCCAGCACATCTGCTGAAGAGCATTGTTTGCACCTCCGACAGCTGTTTCAGCGGCTGAATGAACATCGGCTGATTGTGAACCCGGCCAAGTATCAGTTCGGCCGGCCAGACATAGACTTCCTGGGCCATCACATCTCTTCACAGGGAGCTGTGCCTCTGCCCACCAAGGTGGAGGCGATCACTGCCTTCCCACGTCCTCGCACCATCAAGCCCCTACAGGAGTTCCTCGGTATGGTACATTTTTATAACCGATTCATACCAGGAGCGGCTCTCTTGATGCACCCCCTGTACGGGGCACTAAGGGGGCAAGAAGGACGATCAGGAGGTAGACTGGTCCCCTGAGAGGGTCCAGGCATTTGATAGTGCTAAGGCTGCTCTCGCTAACGCTACTATGCTGGCACACCCATACCCGGCCGCTCCAATAGCCCTCACGGCCGATGCCTCGGACTATGCTGTGGGGGCGGTGTGTGATCAGTGGGTGGCCGGTGCCTGGCAGCCTCTGGCCTTTTTCAGCAGGACACTGCGGGACAACGAGAGGAAATACAGCACGTTTGACAGGGAGCTGCTCGCCCTTTTCCTCGCCACGCGTCATTTTAGGTTCCTGTTGGAGGGCCGGGAGTTCACCGCTTTCGTGGACCACAAGCCTCTGACCTTTGCCATGGCTAAGACCACGGAACCATGGTCGGCACGGCAGCAGCGCCAACTGTCTGCCATTTCGGAATTCACCACGGACCTGCAGCATGTGGCGGGCAAGGACAACCTGGTGGCTGACTGCCTCTCCAGAGTGCAGGTCAACACTGTGCACCTGGGTGTGGACTACGCAGCCATGGTAGTTGACCAGTGCACGGACATGGACATCCAGGCATTCAGGACGGCCACGACAGGACTGAGACTGGAGGATGTGGTGTTCCAGGACAGTAAGGCCACGCTCCTCTGCGATGTCTCCACCGGCCGACCTCGCCCGATGGTCCCCACTGGCTGGCGCCGCCGCATTTACGATGCTATACATGCTTTGTCGCACCCGGGGGTGAAGGCATCAGTTAAGCTGGTGAGGGCTAGGTTCGTCTGGCCAGGCCTCAGGAAGGACGTCAAGGGGTGGGCAGCCTCTTGTGTAGCGTGCCAGCGCGCCAAGGTGCATCGGCACACTAAGGCCCCGCTGGGGCCATTTCTCATCCCGGAGAGACGTTTTGATCACGTCAACGTGGACCTGGTGGGCCCGCTGCCCCCCTCCCAGGGGTTCACTCACCTACTGACCATGGTGGACAGGACCACCAGGTGGCCGGAAGCCGTGCCCCTGTCATCCACTACATCGGCGGACGTGGCTCGGGCGTTCATCTCATCGCTTGGCCATCCGAGACGCCGCCAACACTTTCGCTCCCGTGCCCGCACATCACTGTCTTCCCCTGTCCTACATCCCCAAGGACTTGATGTCAGCCCTGTACGTGTTCATCCGCCGCGATGCCCACCGTTCTCCACTCCAGGCTCCGTACGATGGGCCCTTCCGGGTCCTGGAACGGGACCCAAGAGCTTTATGGTGGACAGAGAGCGGATATCAGTGGACCGTTTGAAGCCTGCACACGTGGCCACGGACGGGCCGGTGGAGCTGGCTCAGCCCCGACGGCGCGGCCGTCCACCCAACCCCACTTCTGCCGCAAGCTTTCGGCCCGTGTCTACCTCTACCCCGGCAGCCCCGGACTCTCCCCCAGTCCAGCCTCGCCGCCGGCGCGGACGGCCGCCGGCTCGTGCCCTTCCCCCCTGACTGTTAAGAGCAGTCGTTATGGTCGGGTAGTCAGGCCTCGAGGGGCTGAGTACTTTGGGGGGTTTTGTATGGGTTGGGATTGCAGGGTATGTCTACTCTGGGTGTTCGGGGGGGGCCTGTGTGGTGTCACATTGAGGGAGTCTCTCACTCCAGAGTTGAAGGGTCACAGGGGAGGAGATATAGGAGAGTGGTAGGTGTGTGTACAGCGGTGATTTTCTGAATGAATAAAGTAGGAAGTAACTGAAGGACCTGTCACACGCGTTATTGTATCGCCTCTTCCTTCGACTTCCCACAATACTATATTATAATAAACAAAACAAAAAAGATAATAATAATAATAATAATAATAATAATAATAATAATAATAATAATAATAATAATAACTAGACAATTCCGCGCGGGGGAAATTGTGAAAGTGTGGGTGACGCCTGTGCACCGCCGGCCAACGGGGGAGAGGGTCTCTCGCGAGTCTCTATGACAAACGGTTCAAAGGATACAAAAAGGGGGCGTGGCCTAAGGATCGGGGGAGTGGTCAACATAGACCAATCAAAGAGGATATCCCTACTGAGTGCAATGACACAACCCGCAACACTATTACACAATATTACACTATTACACACTATTACACACTATTACACTATTACACACTATTACACACTATTACACACTATTACACACTATTACACTATTACACACTATTACACTATTACACACTATTACACTATTACACACTATTACACACTATTACACTATTACACACTATTACACACTATTACACTATTACACTATTACACTATTACACAATATTACACTATTACACACTATTACACTATTACACTATTACACACTATTACACTATTACACACTATTACACTATTACACAATATTACACAATATTACACTATTACACACTATTACACTATTACACACTATTACACTATTACACTATTACACACTATTACACTATTACACACTATTACACTATTACACACTATTACACTATTACACACTATTACACTATTACACACTATTACACTATTACACTATTACACACTATTACACTATTACACACTATTACACTATTACACACTATTACACTATTACACACTATTACACTATTACACTATTACACACTATTACACACTATTACACACTATTACACTATTACACACTATTACACTATTACACTATTACACTATTACACACTATTACACTATTACACTATTACACACTATTACAATATTACACACTATTACACTATTACACACTATTACACACTATTACACTATTACACACTATTACACACTATTACACTATTACACTATTACACTATTACACAATATTACACTATTACACACTATTACACTATTACACTATTACACACTATTACACTATTACACACTATTACACTATTACACACTATTACACTATTACACACTATTACACTATTACACACTATCACACACTATCACACTATTACACTATTACACACTATTACACTATTAAACTATTACACTATTACACACTATTACACTATTACACTATTACACACTATTACACTATTACACAATATTACACTCTTACACACTATTACACACTATTACACTATTACACTATTACACAATTACACTATTACACACTATTACACACTATTACACTATTACACACTATTACACTATTACACCGAGTACAATGGCACAATCCGCAAGTCTCTACGACAAACGGTTCAAGAGATACACTGAGGGGGTGTGGCCTAAGGGGGCGTGGTCTAAGGATCGGGGGAGTGGTCAACATCGACCAATGAAAGGTGGTCAACATCGACCAATGGCACAATCCGCAAGTCTCTACGACAAACGGTTCAAGAGATACACTGAGGGGGTGTGGCCTAAGGGGGCGTGGTCTAAGGATCGGGGGAGTGGTCAACATCGACCAATGAAAGGTGGTCAACATGGACCAATGAAAAATGAAAGAGGATATCCCTACTGAGTACAATGACACAACCCACAAGACAGAGGGCGCTGTCCAGCAATTCAGTACTGCAACACAGTGATGGCCAATGATGGGTTAAGTGGATGATGTCATTGGCAGCTCAGCCACGAGCCACACAGCTGAACCAATCATGAGTGAGCCATGAGCCACACAGGTGAAGCAATCACTATGACTTGCATATTTTCTATCCAATGCATTTCTATGGAGGCAGATGCATGACTGCATTGTCACATTGATTAAAAGAAAACTATAAGAGATGAAGCGTTGTGACGCGCACATGAGCACTACAACGAGTAGGCGAAGGGTTGTGCGCGATATTGTGACATTCGTGCGATATTGTGGCACTCCTTCGGCGATCGGAACAGAAGGCTAAAAAATAGTGTGAAAAATGTGATTTCTAGAGTGCGATTGCATGGCGGTCAATGGGGAGGAGAACCTTCAAACAAATGGTCGTCAGTTGAGATAGAAATGTCCAATTCCATTTATTTTTCTTTTGTGAGCGGGTTGACAGCCGTGTCATCGTTTTGATGTGTTTGTTTTATTTCTACGTCCAAAATTGAGATCACACTCGCAATTCACCCAAGGTAGGGGGAAAAAGATTATTTCAGCTGCTACACTCTAAATTGCAATGCATTCCCAATGGGACCGAAATTTTACCGTTTAAAGTTGATTCGTAGCCAGACGGTGCGGTGAAACTTTTACGAGTTCGGAGACCGCAGTTGCCATAGGCAAGCCGCTCGTTTTGATACCTTTCACGTGTATGGTGCGCGAACGCTTACGTGTTGCAAAGTGTTTGAAACTCTAAATTGCACTGTATTTCCGAAATTTTACCGTTTAAAGTCGATTCGTAGCCAGACGGTGCCGTGAAACTTTACGAGTTCGAATAGCACATCGAGTTGGAGCAAGCCGGTCGTTTTGATACCTTTCACGTGTATGGGGCGCGAACGCTCTGGCACGAGTGTTGTTGGGAAAATCGGTGGATCTCGCACTCTAAATTGCATGCATTTCTGAAATGTTACCGTTTAAAGTCGATTCGTAGCCAGACGGTGCGGTGAAACTTTACGAGTTCGGAGACCGGTGTTGCCATAGGCAAGCCGCTCGTTTTGATACCTTTCACGTGTATGGGGCGCGAACGCTTACGTGTTGCAAAGTGTTTGCAAAATCGGTGGAATAAATAGATAAAAAGAGTATGGATATGTATAGTGTGGGTTGCAACCTGGCTTCGCCAGGTCACCCACACTAATAATAATAATAATAATAATAATAATAATAATAATAATAATAATAATAATAATAATAATAATAATAATAATAATAATAATAATAATAATAATAATAATAATAATAATAATAATAATAATAATAATAATAATACTGAAACTAATAACTCAACTGAAACTACGTAGCTGAATTGAAAACAAAAATGTTAAATGAAATAACAAATGAAAAAACAATCCTGTGAGTATGTAGGCATGTATGTATGGGTATATATGGCAAAAAAAACCTTCTTCAAAAATGGACAAAAAAGGTTTGAAGGAACATCTGATTATTATATTGTAACAGTGTATTGTAACTTGTGTATATTAATCAGTGTATTGTATTTTAACTTACACACTTTCTTCTGATCAGGACGGACAGCACGACGTCGGTGTCGTATGTCATCAGACAGGGAGGAGTACGCTCGGTCCGTGGCCGCCCGGGATTCTGTACGTGTAATACTGTGGGACGTTCTTGCTTGGCGCACGGCGTCTCAAGCCTGTGGAACATTCTCTGTCTCCGAGTCGGGACCTCCAACTGTTCTGGAAAGGCTGTTGGGGGCCCCCGTTTGAGCCTCTTGGGCAGGCGCCATTGGATCGTCTGTCTTACGACCGCGTTCCTTTTTGGGCCATCACCTCCGCTAAATGCGTCGGTGAGCCATGTGCTCTCTCGGTGCGGTCGGAGTACCTGTCTATTCGGGCCGATAGCAGGCGACTCTGTGGCCTGATCCAGCCTTCGTGCCAAAAAATATCCGGAGCTCTTGTCGCTCCTGGGATATTGTGATTCAGGCGTTTCATCCTCCTCCTCACGCTAGTAGGTTGGAGTCGAGCCTTCACCTGTCATGTCCTGTCCGTGCACTGGGGGTTTACCTTAGTCGCACGCAGAGCTTCCGATCAACTGTTTGTTTGTTACGGTGGCCCTCGCATAGGTGAGGCGCTGTCCAAGCAGCGCCTGTCACATTGGTTGTGCGAGGGCATTGCCCTTTGCTACACGTTGGCTGGACTGGTTCCCCCCGGGGGTGTCAGGGCGCACTCCATAGTAGGCAGAGCGGGACACGATAGCCAGTTGATATATAATGTAAGGTTATCCTATAACCCTAGTTATATGATACTGGCTGAGCGTCCCGCTCTTAGCACCCTGAGGTCCCTTGGATGTTTTCCGCTTATGGAAATCGAACTGGGAAGGGTGAGGCGTGACCACTTCCGGCGTAATATAGGGCGCATGGGAGTGGCGTGGTCACGTGCAAGTGGGTGCATTTGTTTTGTTTCCTGGAGCAGACTAGGTGCTAGAGATGATGCGTTATCTCAGTAGGCAGAGCGGGACGCTCAGCCAGTATTATATAACTAGGGTTATAGGATAAGCTTACGTTAGTTAGGGTTCGATTTTTTTATTTTTTTTTTCAGATAATGGTATCGGATCGGTACTCGGTATCGGCTGATACCCAAAGCCAGGTATCAGTATTTGGAATGAAAAAGTCGGATCGGTGCATCCCTAACTAAAACTAAACAAAAATGTGTGAGTACATACCTCTGAGAGAGAGTCAGTAGCAGTTCTTTGCGGTGCTGCACTCTGAGTTTGTTAGTTCGGTACTTGTCTTCCTCTGCCAGCTCACGCAGCCCCAGCACCTGAAGACACAAAGCAAGAAAACCTCTTAACAGTATCTTCAAATACAACGTGAAACCAAATTCAAAGGCGCAGCGAATGCATACAAATAGACACAGCTTTACTCGAGGTGGCGTGAACACCATTTACTTTGAAAAGGTTTCAACTTGAGCCATAGAAATGGCCAGGTGTGTTGGAGCAAATGTGGGAGCAAATTATCTGCATGATGAATATGACATAGTCGGCTATGAATACTCTGTAGCCTATAGATACCGAATAGTTACATTTAGAAATGGTCTAGTTTTTGTAAATGTCACAAAATGCTACTGTTGAGACCCAAACAGAAACCAAAACTTCACACCAGTTTTGCTAGTGTGCAACTGTCAAACAGATCTGAGTATAGAGAGACAATACTTTTATTTGCTTTTTTAAATAAATTTTTATACATTTGATTACCAAGGCCAAGTTTCTGAAATGTGTGTCCTATTATGTCATTCTTTTTTTGGGTGGGAGGGGGGCATTTTTAAGTGTTTTTATTGACAGGACAGAGAGAGATTGGAAGAGAGATGGGGAGGACATGCAACACATGTCCTGGGCCGGATTCAAACCCAGGAGGTTGCGATTACGCTGCAAGCGTAGTTACATGGTGCGGTACAAATTTTTGTGCCACCTCATCACTTGCATAGGTTGGAGTGTATCAGAAAATCGACCTCTCCACAACTCGTAGAGGCTCAGAACTCACCACATCTGATGCTAAAATGCTAACCTGTCTACAGAGTTTAACTCTAGATGAGGAAGAAGTGGCTCTCTTCCAGAGAATGTCCAATGCAACTTCAAAGGTCCACAGTGTCAACAGTTTTGACCCACATGTTAACATGCCAGTTCCTTCAGACGTGGTGAGATTTGCAGCATATGCGAGATGCTGAAGGTGTATTTTCAGATGTAGTGGAGGCATATGGAAGTGTAAGGGATGTTATGAGCGAAAAGGTCATATATATGAGAAAAACTGTCAGATATATGAGATTCAATATTTTGAGAGAGTGGTTCCTATCTACACAGCAGACCTGATGCTGTATCATAACCGGTCGTGCCATTGGAGGCAAATTCAGGAAAAATAAACTAGTTTTTTCTACCCAGAATACAAGACTGCTTCTTTATTTGATATTCAATGATGGCTGGAACACTGAACTTTATTTACACACTGCTGCCACTTAGTGGAAATAGTGATTGGGGATCAGCGACCTCATCGCGGAAAAAATCTAGATACTCTAGGTGGCGGTACAGTCAATCGGCCCCCTGTACACATGTTGGAGAAGAATGTTGTACAACTCAAATGGTGCCACTTGGTGAGGAACAGGGTATGTCCCGAGTGCAGGGAGGTGGCATTCAAAGCAGTGGACCCCCAGGGGTCCCGGAGGGGGTTCCAGGGGATCCCTAAGCAAAATAATAGTAATAGTTTAATTTGACAAATATTTTATTCACAAGTTGGACCATTGTGAGATTGTATAATACATTTTAGGATTCTAGGTTTCACTCACTTCCACGTTATCTCCACACCAACATACATTATAGATCTTGGACTAAATCTAGCAACAGATATTTTGTCAGATGTGGTTCCTCTATGACAAAATCGTATTAAATGGGGGTCCCTGACCTATTACCAACTTGGGGGTCCTTGACCTGAGAAGGTTTGAGAACCAATGCTTTAAGGTGCCCTGTGAGGGAATTTAACCTGTGACCCTAGCAGTGTTGTTGCCTTGTATTACCCGTTGCACAACACTGTTAACACTTTGGTTGCCACTTGTTAACATGGTAAAGCGTGGTTGGATGCCAGCACCCACTTCAATGATAGCGTTGTGAACGCATAATCTCTGTCTTAAATTATGTCTAATATGGCCGTCGTTTATCAATTACTTGTTTGCAGTCAACATTGTCGAAATGGATTGTTTTTTAATCGGTTCATTTCCGTTTTATAGCATTTTGAAAAGCCCTCGTTTTACAGGAAAATATATAGATTCCGTGATAAACGCCCTTTACTGGAATATTCTGGCATACACAAAAAACGTTGTCATTTTTCGGCCTATTTATGAATCGTTTTCAAATAAACGCTAGATTATCGATAGTATATGTGTACTTATGCACGCTATATAAGCGATCTGAGAAATATATTCTCTCATTTCCTGATCAGCGTGCACACACACACACACACACACACACACACACACACACACACACACACACACACACACACACACACACACACACACACACACACACACACACACACACACACACACATAGGGCACACGCTGATATATAGGTCAAAACAGATCCGATTACCCCAAGACTGGTAAAATAAATTGCTTACCTCAGATCAGATGTTCTCCAAAAAGATTATTCCAATTCCTGATCACCATTCCAAATATCGATCGCGTTTATTGATTCAGCGTTGGGTACTGTAAATATGTATTCCACATTGTTTTGCGGCTCGGCGATCACTTGGATCCTTCAGTTGGCTTGACGGAAAAGTAAAATGAGGAAACTGCCCCCCCCCTTCATCAGTCTAATCTAATGGGGTGCAGTTACACAGGGAGAGACGATAGGGGGCGGTATTTTCCCAATGGAGCTCAGATAGAGTCTGCAACACTAGCGTGAGGCTCGATTGATGAAATATGAATTCAAATCGCTAATAAATAAAAAGAAAAATCCGACAAACAAACGCTATATAGCGTTGCTGGCATTCAACTGGCGGCATGAACTAATGACAAAAGGCGTCCGTGGCACTCAAATTGTTAAAGCCTTCGCTTTATTTATGCTTTATTTAACCGAGCATAATGATTAGTACAGCAGCGTGGGGGAGTGATTGCAGGGAGAGGGAAGGTCACACACACACACACACACACACACACACACACACACACACACACACACACACACACACACACACACACACACACACGCACACACACACACACATGCACACACACACACACACACACACACACACACACACGTGCACTAACACACAAACACACACAAGCTGCCCAGTACAATCACAGACTTCTATCGTTGGCAACTGAGCAGCTACACTGGAGCGGTAAGCCGTAACTTGCTCAAGGGCACCTCAATAACATCCCTCCCATGATTAATGTAATAACTCAAAATTATTCCATTTAAAATGATCCTCAATTCACTGCTTGTTTTTCTTTTTTTCATTTGATGGCAGCAATGCGCTCCAACGTGTCTCCACTGCCAGACAATACAAAATAATAAGAAGAGTAACTTAATTCCGAAACTCTAAGACTATTATGGAACAGAATGAGTTGGAATTTGCAAATGAAACACAGTCAGCCGGCTGTCTTTCAAGCTGAAGGTAAAACGGTGTATGTTGTGTAACATCGCAGAGTACACAACCTATTTAAAACATATTTTATATGTATGTGTTTTATGATTCAAGCTGTGTTTATTACAGTTTCACCTTCACAACCCTCCATACTGTCTGCACACACCCACTTCACGTCAGCTCAATCTTCCGTGCCCGTCTCACACACCCGCTGCACTTCGGCGCACGCTCTACCGGCGCGCAATTGGCACAGGTGAAGGAAATGTTGCCTGTCGATTGCCGATTCAGGCGGCAAAATCCGTTCAGCGGTTCTCGAGTTACATGCCGATATGTGAGGCGTCGAATACCACTCCCGACCACTCTAGCTCTGTCAATCATTTGGCGATCTCGAAAAGTATTGCACAGGGTTGTAACCAATGAGTGTGGCTTTCCAAGGCTACCCCAGCTGGGGATGACTGAATCAGGGATCTAGGTAAAAAGTCACGAGCGCAAACAGGAAGAGAACTTTTTTTTACCTAAATCGCTCCTAATCACTCATTTCTGAACGGATCTTTATGAAATTTGGACATGTACATGCTATGGACCCAGGGTGTTTTTCAGCCATACCAATTATTTTGGAAATATACGTTTGGATAACTACTAACTACTACAGAAAAACATAACACGTTTTTCTACAACTCAAGTTCAGACCTTTGTTACTCTATTTCATTAGCACTAAAAGTAAATTATCTTTATTGTATCAGAAACTTCAGAATTGTATCTTTCAAACGAGACCAGGCTCATGCATGTGCTATAAGTATGAAGTATAGTATTTTGGTTTGCAAAAAAAGGTATGCAGTCCTCAAGTTCAAGTAAAGAAAAGTCCACTTTTGGGGGCACCAGTTAAGAGGTTAACATGTAGGCCAGTGGTTCTCGAACTTTCTCTTATTGCCAGTTACCCAGGTGGGGTATCTACCAGGCCTTTCTGTGTGGAGTTTGCATGTCCTCCCCATGCTCGCAAGGGTTTCCCCTCCCGATAAGATAAACCCAATGGAAAAACATGCGGAACAGATGATGTAGTGTCGCGTCCCTAACGAAGACGGACAGGAGCAGCTATATTGCACTGAATGTTTGGCTTGATGGTGGTGCTAGAGGAAAGGTCACAGGTAGGGGTGCACCGATATGAAAATTGGCCACCGATACCGATACCGATTGTTCAACTAACACAATCGGCCGATACCGATACCGATACCGATAATTGTGGCAAAAAATAAGTATTTTTAATTTTTTTAATTTTTTTTTAATTTTTTTTTAAAATTTTTTTAATTTTTTTAATGAAACTACTGTATATTTGTATGTGTGTTTGTATTTGTAGGCATCTTTACTTACTTAAAAAAGGAAACATCAAGAAATATGTTTATGGTATCACTGATCCCTCTCCCAGTATCGTCTGGCGGCCTGCAGAGGGATACTATTTTCTCAACCAGAGCTTTCAACCAATGCAATGGAACCATTCTGGCGGCCTGCAGCGGGATACTATTCTCTCAACCAGAGCTTTCAACCAATGCAATGGAACCATTTTGATTGACAGTCGATTCGGCCAATTACGCCACACCGCTAGCACCCACCTCCTGCTTACCACCAAGCGTTTATTCATTTTTCTACTTCGGGGCATGCCGCCATTGATCTGCTTGCTCGAATGCGAGTCAAACTTAGAACCACAACAAGCTAATACGTTAGCTGCCCGGCAGTGCCCGCCGACCAGCGCGCTCCACAGGATGGCCAAACGAGACACAATGATTTTACTGCAACAAATTTTATAATAAAACAAAGCCTTTCTATACATTTGTCTGGTTGAAAACTTTATTAACAGATTGCAGAATGTGTAGTTGGGTACGGAATGAGCAACGGAATGTAACCGAGCTATGCACGGCTTGCTTGCTATCTTCGGGTAAATACTATGCTGATGTAATTGAACGTGTAACTAACTATAATAACGTTAATGCCACAAAACGAATGTTTGTGTCATTTTAACAGCAGATACTTTCTTAAATGCCATCCTCCCGACAGAGCGGTGTTGATGGGGAGCTCTGATGGATTCGCTTGGTTGTGTTATTAACATTGAACAGCTAACCGAAAGCTAGGGTTAACTAATGTTAAAGGTTTAGCCATAACGTTACGTTGGCTAAAGTTGGGGCTATTCTTAATCCAGTAATAATGGCTGCAGACCTGCAAGCAAAGTACAGCAAGTTGGCAAAGGAGTATTCCAACGTAAATCACATTTTCACCAGTAACGTTAGTCTTCTGCCTCCCGGCTATGAACGGACTCGGAGTAATGCCTTGCTGCTATGGGTAATAATAATATGCTGATGTTATTGTCCGTGTAACACTAACTATATAACGTTAATGCCACAAAACGAATGCCTTGTTAATCATAAATAGTAACTTTGATGCAGTAGCTTGTGTGTGTGTGGGGGGGACGGCGGGCGTTGTGCAGGTAGGTCGCGAGTGAATTTTTTTTTTTGCCTTTTGACGCTACACAAATGGATGGTTAGTTATCGGCGACTGCTATCGGCACATTTGAGCTTATCGGCCGATAGGCCGATAGCAGTCAACAAGGCACTTATCGGCCGATACCGATACCCGACCGATATATCGGTGCACCCCTAGTCACAGGGTAACATAAACCAATAGGTTGTGTCATGAATATCCACAGCAAATGTTGTGTCATGGTGGAGATGTGACACAGCAAATATTTGTGATCGGGCCATTGCTTTTTGAGAGATCTTGTTGACAACACGACATGAGTGACAACATAACCTCCTTGGTGGACATAATGATCAGGGCCCTATTCCCCGTACCTGGTTCAACTAAGTCGATCAAAAGTCCCATTATCCAGATTCAATTAACCCGATGTTTGAATCCAGGCTTTCCCTGTTCCTCGAACGCTGATTCAGTCTCGTTAATTCGAACCAGACTTGATACTCAGGATAATTGCGCGCGGCCGCCTCACCTGAAAAGACAGCAGGTGTCGATCGCAGAAATCCTGATTTTCTAACGGCACTGATTGATTGATTGATTGATTGATTGATTGAAAACTTTATTAACAGATTGCAGAATGGGTAAAATACACAGTACGGCTCAATAGCCTCGGCGACAAGTTAAATGCCTAATCTATAGGCACATCTTAGGTCCCTCATTACCCCAATCAATCAGATTATATTTCTTTAAATGTGCCTGCTGGCAGTAGGCTTAATGGAATGAATAATCGAATGAGATCTTGCTAGCGAAAATAATTAGTTCAACTCTTTCAGAATAAGTAGATAAAAACAAGGCCAAAGAGTATCTAATTGATACGAATTAATAGATACGTATGAGGATATCTGTACTGTATGTGCTTAGGTATCATGTACTTTATAGATACATGGTTCCCAAAGTTTTCAAGGCGCGACCCCCGAAATAACGTGTCAGAGAGGCTTGGAGGGATATACAGTTTCAGTATTAATCAGGTTTTAATCTGTTTCAGACATCATCCATACATGCATCGAATTGATTCACTTTTGGTTTATACCAGTGACACCAGTCATGTTAATTACCCTCTTGTTCATCGTCAGATGATTACTCATTACTCTCAAATTCATTCATCAAAACGTCAAAAGCTTGCAATTGCTCAATTTTCTCAAGTCACGTCCACGTCATCAAATCCGTCAAACAGCGCATCTCCTCCTCAGACATTCCCAGTTACAATATCACAATAACGTGTGACAGTGATACAATTCAACAATCCACATATTCAGATTTGTCGTAATTCACATCACAATGAATCCACGCATAAAGAAGACGCTTCAATTTATGCTTGAATGAAACACAATTTTGGCGCTCCGTTAAGCAAATACATAAACCGCAGAGAATATGAAACGAATCAGAATCAGAATCAGAGCCAAATCAGAGCCAAATGCCAGATTTCATTCATTAAAAATATCCCCGCGGGATTCACATTTGCAATGCTCCGCGTTATTAAAATAACCACATAGTGTGTATCGCGCCTGCGAGCGCCATATACTGTAGCTATGACGTGCATTATTTAGGACAAAGTAAATCCATAGGCTGAATATGATTTATTATCAGAATTTTAGGTCTATTATTTTACATTTCAAAAGCCCCCTCTAGAAGAACGAAGCACAAAAACATAATTCAGAATGGTATAATGGGATCTAGACTGACGATTATTTCAGGAAGGGAGATGGCATTTCTTTTTGCGAGGGCGTGGCCATGCAGGTTATCCAGCTAACTGAACTTAACCCTGCGCTGGAGGTTCAAACTTGTTGATCTGTTGCCATAGTGATTTAGACAATCACATGTCGGGGAACCGACAAGTCTAGCTTAAGTCAAGTTATCCTGAAAATTATCCGGCTAACTCAGTTAGTCAGGTACAAGGAACAGGGCCCTGGTGCTGACAAGTGTTTCTAATTTTGTTTACAATTTGCAAAGCGATGAATCACTTCAATACAACTACATTAGGTTCCAATGATCTGTCTGTGAGTGTGTGTGTATGTGTGTGTACGTCAAGTCAAGTCAAGTCAGTTTTATTTATATAGCACATTTCCAGGCAGCGGCAGCTGACACCAAAGTGCTTCACAAGCAAGTTGATAAAAACAAAATAATGTGATGCAAGGTATAAGATTAAATACATAGCAAAGCAATGAAAGCAACAAAAACAAAACAATATGGTGCAAGATATAAGATTAAAAACATAATAAAGCAATGAACTATAGAAACACAAACACACACCACTAACCTGCTAGCCAAGCCACATTCTCATTCATGTGTGTGCAAGGCCGCCGGTCGGCTAACCCTGTATCCGCTAGCCTCGCTACACACAACTCACACAAACTGATGCTAACCCCTAACCCTGTAGCCGCTATAGCCTCGCTACACACAACTCACACAAACTGATGCTAACCCTTAGCCGCCACCTCCCTTTCATCCTCCGGGGCCCTATGGACCCTGGGTAGCGTAGTCCACACAAGGACTACAGCCTTCCTTTCATCCTCCGGGACCCTGGGTAGCGTAGTCCACACAGGGACTACAGTACAACAGCATGTTGTACTGTAGAATGCGCCGAGACGAGGGTCGGTGTTACGGTTGAGACGGTTGCTATCTTCGGGTAAATACTATGCTGATGTAATTGAACGTGTAACTAACTATAATAACGTTAATGCCACAAAACGAATGTTTGTGTCATTTTAACAGCAGATACTTTCTTAAATGCCATCCTCCCGACAGAGCGGTGTTGATGGGGAGCTCTGATGGATTCGCTTGGTTGTGTTATTAACATTGAACAGCTAACCGAAAGCTAGGGTTAACTAATGTTAAAGGTTTAGCCATAACGTTACGTTGGCTAAAGTTGGGGCTATTCTTAATCCAGTAATAATGGCTGCAGACCTGCAAGCAAAGTACAGCAAGTTGGCAAAGGAGTATTCCAACGTAAATCACATTTTCACCAGTAACGTTAGTCTTCTGCCTCCCGGCTATGAACGGACTCGGAGTAATGCCTTGCTGCTATGGGTAATAATAATATGCTGATGTTATTGTCCGTGTAACACTAACTATATAACGTTAATGCCACAAAACGAATGCCTTGTTAATCATAAATAGTAACTTTGATGCAGTAGCTTGTGTGTGTGTGGGGGGGACGGCGGGCGTTGTGCAGGTAGGTCGCGAGTGAATTTTTTTTTTTGCCTTTTGACGCTACACAAATGGATGGTTAGTTATCGGCGACTGCTATCGGCACATTTGAGCTTATCGGCCGATAGGCCGATAGCAGTCAACAAGGCACTTATCGGCCGATACCGATACCCGACCGATATATCGGTGCACCCCTAGTCACAGGGTAACATAAACCAATAGGTTGTGTCATGAATATCCACAGCAAATGTTGTGTCATGGTGGAGATGTGACACAGCAAATATTTGTGATCGGGCCATTGCTTTTTGAGAGATCTTGTTGACAACACGACATGAGTGACAACATAACCTCCTTGGTGGACATAATGATCAGGGCCCTATTCCCCGTACCTGGTTCAACTAAGTCGATCAAAAGTCCCATTATCCAGATTCAATTAACCCGATGTTTGAATCCAGGCTTTCCCTGTTCCTCGAACGCTGATTCAGTCTCGTTAATTCGAACCAGACTTGATACTCAGGATAATTGCGCGCGGCCGCCTCACCTGAAAAGACAGCAGGTGTCGATCGCAGAAATCCTGATTTTCTAACGGCACTGATTGATTGATTGATTGATTGATTGATTGAAAACTTTATTAACAGATTGCAGAATGGGTAAAATACACAGTACGGCTCAATAGCCTCGGCGACAAGTTAAATGCCTAATCTATAGGCACATCTTAGGTCCCTCATTACCCCAATCAATCAGATTATATTTCTTTAAATGTGCCTGCTGGCAGTAGGCTTAATGGAATGAATAATCGAATGAGATCTTGCTAGCGAAAATAATTAGTTCAACTCTTTCAGAATAAGTAGATAAAAACAAGGCCAAAGAGTATCTAATTGATACGAATTAATAGATACGTATGAGGATATCTGTACTGTATGTGCTTAGGTATCATGTACTTTATAGATACATGGTTCCCAAAGTTTTCAAGGCGCGACCCCCGAAATAACGTGTCAGAGAGGCTTGGAGGGATATACAGTTTCAGTATTAATCAGGTTTTAATCTGTTTCAGACATCATCCATACATGCATCGAATTGATTCACTTTTGGTTTATACCAGTGACACCAGTCATGTTAATTACCCTCTTGTTCATCGTCAGATGATTACTCATTACTCTCAAATTCATTCATCAAAACGTCAAAAGCTTGCAATTGCTCAATTTTCTCAAGTCACGTCCACGTCATCAAATCCGTCAAACAGCGCATCTCCTCCTCAGACATTCCCAGTTACAATATCACAATAACGTGTGACAGTGATACAATTCAACAATCCACATATTCAGATTTGTCGTAATTCACATCACAATGAATCCACGCATAAAGAAGACGCTTCAATTTATGCTTGAATGAAACACAATTTTGGCGCTCCGTTAAGCAAATACATAAACCGCAGAGAATATGAAACGAATCAGAATCAGAATCAGAGCCAAATCAGAGCCAAATGCCAGATTTCATTCATTAAAAATATCCCCGCGGGATTCACATTTGCAATGCTCCGCGTTATTAAAATAACCACATAGTGTGTATCGCGCCTGCGAGCGCCATATACTGTAGCTATGACGTGCATTATTTAGGACAAAGTAAATCCATAGGCTGAATATGATTTATTATCAGAATTTTAGGTCTATTATTTTACATTTCAAAAGCCCCCTCTAGAAGAACGAAGCACAAAAACATAATTCAGAATGGTATAATGGGATCTAGACTGACGATTATTTCAGGAAGGGAGATGGCATTTCTTTTTGCGAGGGCGTGGCCATGCAGGTTATCCAGCTAACTGAACTTAACCCTGCGCTGGAGGTTCAAACTTGTTGATCTGTTGCCATAGTGATTTAGACAATCACATGTCGGGGAACCGACAAGTCTAGCTTAAGTCAAGTTATCCTGAAAATTATCCGGCTAACTCAGTTAGTCAGGTACAAGGAACAGGGCCCTGGTGCTGACAAGTGTTTCTAATTTTGTTTACAATTTGCAAAGCGATGAATCACTTCAATACAACTACATTAGGTTCCAATGATCTGTCTGTGAGTGTGTGTGTATGTGTGTGTACGTCAAGTCAAGTCAAGTCAGTTTTATTTATATAGCACATTTCCAGGCAGCGGCAGCTGACACCAAAGTGCTTCACAAGCAAGTTGATAAAAACAAAATAATGTGATGCAAGGTATAAGATTAAATACATAGCAAAGCAATGAAAGCAACAAAAACAAAACAATATGGTGCAAGATATAAGATTAAAAACATAATAAAGCAATGAACTATAGAAACACAAACACACACCACTAACCTGCTAGCCAAGCCACATTCTCATTCATGTGTGTGCAAGGCCGCCGGTCGGCTAACCCTGTATCCGCTAGCCTCGCTACACACAACTCACACAAACTGATGCTAACCCCTAACCCTGTAGCCGCTATAGCCTCGCTACACACAACTCACACAAACTGATGCTAACCCTTAGCCGCCACCTCCCTTTCATCCTCCGGGGCCCTATGGACCCTGGGTAGCGTAGTCCACACAAGGACTACAGCCTTCCTTTCATCCTCCGGGACCCTGGGTAGCGTAGTCCACACAGGGACTACAGTACAACAGCATGTTGTACTGTAGAATGCGCCGAGACGAGGGTCGGTGTTACGGTTGAGACGGTTGCTATCTTCGGGTAAATACTATGCTGATGTAATTGAACGTGTAACTAACTATAATAACGTTAATGCCACAAAACGAATGTTTGTGTCATTTTAACAGCAGATACTTTCTTAAATGCCATCCTCCCGACAGAGCGGTGTTGATGGGGAGCTCTGATGGATTCGCTTGGTTGTGTTATTAACATTGAACAGCTAACCGAAAGCTAGGGTTAACTAATGTTAAAGGTTTAGCCATAACGTTACGTTGGCTAAAGTTGGGGCTATTCTTAATCCAGTAATAATGGCTGCAGACCTGCAAGCAAAGTACAGCAAGTTGGCAAAGGAGTATTCCAACGTAAATCACATTTTCACCAGTAACGTTAGTCTTCTGCCTCCCGGCTATGAACGGACTCGGAGTAATGCCTTGCTGCTATGGGTAATAATAATATGCTGATGTTATTGTCCGTGTAACACTAACTATATAACGTTAATGCCACAAAACGAATGCCTTGTTAATCATAAATAGTAACTTTGATGCAGTAGCTTGTGTGTGTGTGGGGGGGACGGCGGGCGTTGTGCAGGTAGGTCGCGAGTGAATTTTTTTTTTTGCCTTTTGACGCTACACAAATGGATGGTTAGTTATCGGCGACTGCTATCGGCACATTTGAGCTTATCGGCCGATAGGCCGATAGCAGTCAACAAGGCACTTATCGGCCGATACCGATACCCGACCGATATATCGGTGCACCCCTAGTCACAGGGTAACATAAACCAATAGGTTGTGTCATGAATATCCACAGCAAATGTTGTGTCATGGTGGAGATGTGACACAGCAAATATTTGTGATCGGGCCATTGCTTTTTGAGAGATCTTGTTGACAACACGACATGAGTGACAACATAACCTCCTTGGTGGACATAATGATCAGGGCCCTATTCCCCGTACCTGGTTCAACTAAGTCGATCAAAAGTCCCATTATCCAGATTCAATTAACCCGATGTTTGAATCCAGGCTTTCCCTGTTCCTCGAACGCTGATTCAGTCTCGTTAATTCGAACCAGACTTGATACTCAGGATAATTGCGCGCGGCCGCCTCACCTGAAAAGACAGCAGGTGTCGATCGCAGAAATCCTGATTTTCTAACGGCACTGATTGATTGATTGATTGATTGATTGATTGAAAACTTTATTAACAGATTGCAGAATGGGTAAAATACACAGTACGGCTCAATAGCCTCGGCGACAAGTTAAATGCCTAATCTATAGGCACATCTTAGGTCCCTCATTACCCCAATCAATCAGATTATATTTCTTTAAATGTGCCTGCTGGCAGTAGGCTTAATGGAATGAATAATCGAATGAGATCTTGCTAGCGAAAATAATTAGTTCAACTCTTTCAGAATAAGTAGATAAAAACAAGGCCAAAGAGTATCTAATTGATACGAATTAATAGATACGTATGAGGATATCTGTACTGTATGTGCTTAGGTATCATGTACTTTATAGATACATGGTTCCCAAAGTTTTCAAGGCGCGACCCCCGAAATAACGTGTCAGAGAGGCTTGGAGGGATATACAGTTTCAGTATTAATCAGGTTTTAATCTGTTTCAGACATCATCCATACATGCATCGAATTGATTCACTTTTGGTTTATACCAGTGACACCAGTCATGTTAATTACCCTCTTGTTCATCGTCAGATGATTACTCATTACTCTCAAATTCATTCATCAAAACGTCAAAAGCTTGCAATTGCTCAATTTTCTCAAGTCACGTCCACGTCATCAAATCCGTCAAACAGCGCATCTCCTCCTCAGACATTCCCAGTTACAATATCACAATAACGTGTGACAGTGATACAATTCAACAATCCACATATTCAGATTTGTCGTAATTCACATCACAATGAATCCACGCATAAAGAAGACGCTTCAATTTATGCTTGAATGAAACACAATTTTGGCGCTCCGTTAAGCAAATACATAAACCGCAGAGAATATGAAACGAATCAGAATCAGAATCAGAGCCAAATCAGAGCCAAATGCCAGATTTCATTCATTAAAAATATCCCCGCGGGATTCACATTTGCAATGCTCCGCGTTATTAAAATAACCACATAGTGTGTATCGCGCCTGCGAGCGCCATATACTGTAGCTATGACGTGCATTATTTAGGACAAAGTAAATCCATAGGCTGAATATGATTTATTATCAGAATTTTAGGTCTATTATTTTACATTTCAAAAGCCCCCTCTAGAAGAACGAAGCACAAAAACATAATTCAGAATGGTATAATGGGATCTAGACTGACGATTATTTCAGGAAGGGAGATGGCATTTCTTTTTGCGAGGGCGTGGCCATGCAGGTTATCCAGCTAACTGAACTTAACCCTGCGCTGGAGGTTCAAACTTGTTGATCTGTTGCCATAGTGATTTAGACAATCACATGTCGGGGAACCGACAAGTCTAGCTTAAGTCAAGTTATCCTGAAAATTATCCGGCTAACTCAGTTAGTCAGGTACAAGGAACAGGGCCCTGGTGCTGACAAGTGTTTCTAATTTTGTTTACAATTTGCAAAGCGATGAATCACTTCAATACAACTACATTAGGTTCCAATGATCTGTCTGTGAGTGTGTGTGTATGTGTGTGTACGTCAAGTCAAGTCAAGTCAGTTTTATTTATATAGCACATTTCCAGGCAGCGGCAGCTGACACCAAAGTGCTTCACAAGCAAGTTGATAAAAACAAAATAATGTGATGCAAGGTATAAGATTAAATACATAGCAAAGCAATGAAAGCAACAAAAACAAAACAATATGGTGCAAGATATAAGATTAAAAACATAATAAAGCAATGAAAGCAATAAAAACTGGTAGGACACAGTAAAACAAAGAGGATAGAAGGGCCAGGGGTCCATGTGTGTGTGTGTGTGTGTGTATGTGCATTTGTGTGTGACTGTGTGTGACTGTGTGTGTGTGCATGTGCATGTGCATGTGCGTGTGTGTGTGTGTGTGTGTGTGTGTGTGTGTGTGTGTGTGTGTGTGTGTTTGTTTGTTTGTTTGTTTGTTTGTTTGTTTGTTTGTGTTTGTGTGTGTGTGTGTGTGTGTGTGTGTGTGTGTGTGTGTGTGTGTGTGTGTGCGTGCGTGCGTGCGTGCGTGCGTGCGTGCATGCGCGCGTGTGTGTGTGTGTGTGGCTGTGTGCGTGCGTGCGTGTGTATGTGTACAGTATGTGCATAGTAATAGGCTAGACGAGGTTACTTACATGACACACTTTGACAAACTGCTTGTCATTTCCTGCGGCCACAACAATGTATCCATCTTTGGTTTTGAAAGCCTGTAGTACATGAAAAAGAACAGGTCACACACTAGTGTGGTTAGATAGATGAATAAAAAATTTAAAAGTTCAGAAATGCAAGAGGGTAAACTGATGGAGGGACAAGTGGACATAACATGAATGAATTGAATTGAATTGAATTGAAAACCTTTATTTATCACCTGAATCTCCCCTCAGGGATAAATAAATGTTTTCAATTCAATTCAATTCATACAAGTAAGTACGTATTTCCTTGTGCTCGATTAGTAGGTTACTTTATGTACAGGGTGCATTCCTCCTCTCCTCCTCCAACCAGTGATAACCACACGGCGACAGCCGTTGCCTGAAAGTCCTTTGCCACATGAAAGGAGGACAAAACCCATTGTCCTGGATGGCAATACTATAGAAACACAAACACACACCACTAACCTGCTAGCCAAGCCACATTCTCATTCATGTGTGTGCAAGGCCGCCGGTCGGCTAACCCTGTATCCGCTAGCCTCGCTACACACAACTCACACAAACTGATGCTAACCCCTAACCCTGTAGCCGCTATAGCCTCGCTACACACAACTCACACAAACTGATGCTAACCCTTAGCCGCCACCTCCCTTTCATCCTCCGGGGCCCTATGGACCCTGGGTAGCGTAGTCCACACAAGGACTACAGCCTTCCTTTCATCCTCCGGGACCCTGGGTAGCGTAGTCCACACAGGGACTACAGTACAACAGCATGTTGTACTGTAGAATGCGCCGAGACGAGGGTCGGTGTTACGGTTGAGACGGCCTCCCTCGTACGACTCATGAACCATGTGTACCCCCTGCCAGCCTGGGTTCAAATCCCACTGTCTCCCCCCTGTACTCTGCAACACTCGTAGCCTGAATACATAGCAATCATACATAGAAGAATACACACACACACACTAGGGCTGTCAAATATTCTATAGTCAAATGAGTAATGGAATTGTAAAAAAAGAAATTACATTAAAATTGTGAAAATCCTCTGGACTTCTCGCCCGTGCCTGAATGTGCTGCATGACGGACAGGAGACGTGTGACGTCACTTTCATTTAGCGAGTGAAAATTAAATGGAGGTCTATTCCTTGAGCTGAAGAACGTGCCAATAATTCAACTGATGCTAACCCTTAAAGGAACATGGCAACATTTTGGGAAATTAGCTTATCGTCTTCTCCTAGGCCTTGTCCAACTAACCCCTCTCCTGAAGGCTAACCGGCCATGTCCGCTTCCATTCATCGTGCTAAGCTAGGCTAGCATGCAGCCAGATAGCTTTCTACTGAACACACAGAGAGGAAACTGGTATCTATCTTCTCGTCTCTCTCTGGAGAAGACGGTAGGCAAATGTCCATGCTAATGCTAGCGTTTTGAGAGTTCTAGCGTCAAGCACTAGAAAAAAAGTTGCCTAAGTTGTTTTTGAATAACACTTTATTATAAATCATCCCTCAGGGTAAAACTTCTAGATATTGAATGATGAGTGTCATGCAGGTCCCCGATGGTTTGATTACTATTCCCATTTCATGTCCAGGAAAATATATTGTTCCATGTTTATCACACCTTGCTCAGAGGCGCGTTGCTTTGTATGAATGTCCATTATATAAACCATAATCTTTCATTAATTTGATCTCGCTATGAGTGACAGCACGTTCTCAATCTGGACACAATGTGCAATACACACTTACACATACTCACATATAGAGAGAGAGAGAGAGAGAGAGAGAGAGAGAGAGAGAGAGAGAGAGAGAGAGAGAGAGAGAGAGAGAGAGAGAGAGAGATAGAGAGAGAGAGAGAGAGAGAGAGGAGCGAAGGAGTGCAGAGTCTTAATTCAATTAAGAAATATGAGAGAAATATGCATGATCAAGTTCAACAATGTGTGCTTTTATTTTGATATTCCTTATTTCCACGTTGAAATTACGCGATACATTAAGTGTGGGGTCGCCAAAAAAAATCCTAAATAAAATGGGGTCGTGGTATAAAAAAAAAGATTTGAGAACCCCTGCTCTAGCTCTATCTCTCTAGCTCTCTAGCTGAATTTCCCCAAGGGGATCAATAAAGGAATATCTTATCTTATCTTAGCTCTCTAATTATTGAGTTTTCTAACTATCTAGCTTGTGTGTTCCATGGGTCTGACGTGTGTCAGGCGACATGTGGTATTATGCATTTTAGCTGGATTAAATGTACACCTGTTTCAGGGTGGATATTTAACTTTCATATCTGGTTCACAAAACCAAAAACCCCAACGTCCAACATTTTTATATATAAATATATTTGTTTTTATTATTAAAAAAAATGTTTCCCACTGTCATGATATCCACGCTAACCACCACTTCCCTTTCATCCCGGGGCCCTTGGGCGGAGACGTCACTGTGGGTACCAGCGGTTCACACAGGGATTACGAGCAAACGTTCAACAAGGCCCAAAATGTGGGGTCCTTTGCGAGTTTAATATCTTGTTCACACAGCCAGAATCTCACCACAGGAATCCCAAGTGCTTTGTTCACACTAAACAGATGTGTCGAGGGGGGGAAAAAGCATCGACAACACACTGGGAAGTGCTGACAAGGGTCTGTATTCTTTTTTTTTTTTATATATATATAACTCGTGTTTAATGTGCATGTCCACATGTAAGCCATGAACTTTGAATAGGCTAACGTTTCACTTCCCTTGGGTCTGTATTTTGAATAATGGAAACCAGATCCGATTCCCCTGAGTAGAGATTATACTGTGTCTGTTGAAAGACACATACATACAAGAGGGAGTAATGTATAATAATCTGTTGTGGCATGTGTTGTTTGTTGTGTTCTTTTGGTCTCCCTCTTGTGTCTACATATCCCCATTCTCAGGTGTCTCAGTTCCAGCAACAGCAACAGCAACGGCAACAGCAGCAGCAGCAGCTGAGGCTCATCAGGCAATCAAGCTCCACACTCATTCATATACCCCATTGTGTGCAGTGTTAGTTAGCTCCCTGGTTCGTTTGGTTGTGGTAACTATTCTGTGTCTTTGTAGGAGAGCGGGTCTTTTGTAGAGCTGGTGAAGGCTCTGGCACTTCGTGCTGTTAGTTTGTAGGAAATAGCTTTAGTATTGTTCTTTATTGTAAAGCTGTATCTTTAGTGTTATGTGTTCTGTAGAGCTGTGGCCTTTTAGGCATTTCGGTTGGTGTAGAGCTGGTACCTAAAGCTCTGGTTAGTTGTGCTATTGTTTAGTGGAATCCTTGTATCTTTTGATGTGTGTAGCACATTTCTGTTTAACTCTAACCCTGTGTATATTTATTCCCTTGTCACCCAGCCTATGGTGTTTGTTTTTCTTTTGTATTAATCTTTTGTTTCGCACACAGGGACAATTGAGGACAGGAAGATACCCTGGGGTCTACATTTTGCATCACGTAGGTGACCTGATGTTAAAGACACCAGCCTTAGAGTGAGCACCGCCACCTGTACTGTTGGGTGTCCGCGACTGTAAGGGGGGGTGGGTTTTCATTTCCTTTTGATATTTCATTTGGTGCCACTCGTAGGTCCTCATTGCTCTCTGTGTTGCTGTGTTTTGGTTATCTTGTGAAATAAATACTATTATTTTGCAAAGTGTTTCCATGGTTTTGTGTCACTGCACCCTCACCTACCCTGTCTGTGGCCTTGTGTTGCATCCCCTTACTGGGGTGCGTAACACATGCATACATACATACATGAGTCTTCTTTATTGTAAAGAGTAATTTATTGGCGCTTTATTATGAAATCACACACGAATAATAGTGTGCATGCTTGCACGCTCTGTATTACTCCCGCCATCTTTTTATTTTATCCCACTCTCTCTCTCTCTCTCTCTCTCTCTCTCTCTCTCTATATCTATATATCTCTTTCTCTCTCTCTATCTCTATCTCTATATCCATCCCTACCTTTTTGTTATGTCCAAAAACCACCACTCCACTGCCAGTCATTCTTCTTCTCTCATGATTACAAGCCAGCAGCATGGCCAGACGCTTAATAATACGAGTTTGATGGAAATGATAAATGATCAATTATGGCCATTTCCACGGTAGGACTCTAGGCAGCCAAAAACGTGGCTATAACTCTCCCTGCTCCCACCGGTCGAAAGCATCGGATACCGTGTGGAGTAAAGCGAGGCTGCCACATTAATCCCAAGAACAACAGAGATATTGAATATGATGTCTCCCCTCGCTCCTCTCGACAGCCTTCAAGTAATGTATTTTAGTTGACACAGGCCCGGGGTGTTTCTCGGTTTTCAGGAACAGGTTTTCCTGGAGTCATGCAAACACGCGACGGCTTGGCTTTTGCATTCCAGTGATAAATGTGTGAGGTTTCTGAGCACTGACAAACAACACGCAGCATAGTTGACTGAATGAATCAATGCAGAACAATGAAAGATGAACCAGGAGAGTGCGCTCAATACAGCGGAACTCTCCACCAGGCAGGAGCATATGCCTGCCATTAGAACTATCTGCCAGGCGGTAGCCTATGCCTGCCGTTAGAACTATCTGCCAGGCGGTAGCCTATGCCTGCCATTAGAACTATCTGCCAGGCGGTAGCCTATGCCTGCCATTAGAACTATCTGCCAGGTGGTAGCCTATGCCTGCCGTTAGAACTATCTGCCAGGCGGTAGCCTATGCCTGCCGTTAGAACTATCTGCCAGGCGGTAGCCTATGCCTGCCGTTAGAACTATCTGCCAGGCGGTAGCCTATGCCTGCCGTTAGAACTATCTGCCAGGCGGTAGCCTATGCCTGCCATTAGAACTGTCTGCCAGGCGGTAGCCTATGCCTGCCGTTAGAAATGCCTTCCCGCTGTCAGAAATGCAAGCTGAGGCCACAATGAGACATAAATAATAAGTTAACTATACTAGAATGCGATGGCCCACTTTCTCCGATCAGACCTTCATGATCGCGGTTAAATGAGCAGATCAATGTTCCTCTTTTGCCATATGTTGGTCCTCGCATTGAACGGGAACGTGCAACAAACCGCAGTCCAGATGACTGGAGTGGAGCACAGCCGGAGAGAGGATTAGAAGAGGCGTGAAACACTGAAATTATCGAAATTTTGTTTCATCTTGTTCCACCAAACAGTGAAAATTGGAAATACAACCCTACTTAGCTCACGCAATGTTGTTGTAATTAAGAGATTTGCTGGGAAGATAGTCGATTTCGTGCATAGATCAGTTTTATAAACGTATAATACAAGATTTCACGCATAGAACTAAGTTTCACATGAGCATGTCCTGGTTGATAAGATGACTGGCCTGATAGGGGATAATAGTGAACATTAAATACTTAACCTGCAAACATAAGACTGTTCTGACAGCACAATATTGATGTACCTACTTTTTTTTAAGGCATAGGTATATCAGCAACAATAGGTTCACTATGGCATTGTAAACAGGTGTCAGTATCGCCTCTTGCATTCAAAAGGTGTAACTTCATACTGAATATAAAATGTCAATGGACAAATCAATCCAAATAAAATGTCGTTGACCGATTTGAGAAATATTCAAGGATTCAGGTCCTTGGTCTGCTGTTAGCCCATGTGTGACATTTCATCTAAATTGGCCCTGTAGTATGCAAGATTAGCTGCGGACACACAGATGTGACCAAACGCATAATCTCCCCCAGGTGTACCGCCTGGGGGAGATAATGAGATGTCAAACGATATCCGTCTATTCCAGCCATGTGGGTCTGATGAGAGCAGGCTGTATCCTGTCATGTCTCCACCAGCTCCGGGGTCCATGCTAACCAGGAATTCCTGATTCTATCCTATAACGTATTAGGTTATTACTAGGGATGCTCGATATTGGCTTTTTTACCGATACCGATATACCGATATTGTCCAACTGTTAATTTCCGATACCGATATCAACCGATACCGATATATGCAGGGTTTCCCCCCCAAAAAATTGAATAATTTCAGGTAATTAACATTACATATCTCTTGTTGTGGAATTAACACAACTATGCATACTTTTGACAATAAATAAAATCAGAATTTGTTCTTAGTTGCTTGCCTGGGTAAATAAAGGTTATAGAAATGTAAAAAAAAAAATTAAAATTGAAAACAGATACCGATATTTCCCGATATCACATTTTAATGCCGATATCGGCCGATAATATCGGTAGGCCGATAATATCGGACATCCCTAGTTATTACTTAGCTTTAGATCAAGCTGCCTGTTAAATAGCCTAAGCTTATTGCAGGAGAGGTCACCGAGAGGTTACATGCATTCCCAGAGAGTGCACAAGTTTACCAACACTCATTTCCCTCGCCCCAATGTTATAATTGCATGGATCTCATTGCGAAGCCACATAATCATAATCAATCTGGGCACACTTTGGATTTAAGCCAAATGACACAAGTATGTTGTTAAAGGTCTCAAATTAGACAGCGGGGGGAAATAACAAGTACTCTTTGGCCTGAAGAAAGTCTTAACAAGCTGTTCAGAAGTACTGCCTTTTGTGATGTCATACCAAAGACACATCATTTGCTTTAATTCATCAATTAGCTGTAATTTTTGGAGCCAGGGGCCCGCTGTAGCTAGGCCGCGCTTTAAGCGATAGGAGTGCGTCACCTTGTTTGTAGAGCAGGGGTGTCAAACTCATTTTCACAGAGGGCCACATCAGCATTATGGTTGCCCTCAAAGGGCCAAAGACCATATAAATGTTAATGTAATGTAAAATAAATGTAGCTATACATTTACATATTGTTAAACATGGTGTTTCTGTATTTATTACTTATTCAAGTTATACATATTGCATATTCATTTGCATAAATGTAAAAATATATGTTAGCTTATGTTATTTTAACAAATAATTTTAGTTTATCAGAACCCCATATTACTCCACCAATCAATGATCAAACCATTCAAGTAAATAACAAAGAAGAATATCATCAAATACAAGCTATGACATTAAGTTTGTTCAAAACCTTTTTGTCACAGTCAAGATGGGCAGAACTAACAACTGTGAGCTGCAAAGAACACGTGGGACAGATGTAGCAGATGTTACAAAAACAAATGGCTGCACACAACCTTGCAGAGGCCATACATCCAACTAATGGAAGATTGCAGACAATTAACAGATTGCAGAATGGGTACAGTACAGCTCAATACACACAATTGTTAAGGGGATGCAGACCAGAGAAAGACTTTCGACTTGTTTACATCAGGGTCCCCCATTTTCAATTCGTAATGAAATTGCTATTATGTGTCTGCATGAACACACAACTGTAACTGTACTCAAAAATAACAAAATAAGGGTTGTCTCAGTTCACAACTATATTGGTCAAGTTTTGGGTGGGACTTGTTTGCGTCCCTACAGCTTCTTATTCAATTGAGCGAGATGCTCGGTTATGTCACACAGCCAGTTTGCATCTGACAGTTCAGACAATATTTCTTCAACCCTTTGTTACCTATTCCGCCTGGATCTTTTTTGTATTTTGGGCTGTAAAATTGTCAAAGAATGTCTGAGGAGTAAGTGCTTTTGGCTTTTTTCCTTTGTTACCTCAGATGTTCAACATACATGTATGTGTAAGAATGTGTAATAACTAAGGCTGTCAAAGTTAAAGCTTTATTAACGCATTAACCCACAATTATTTTAACACTGCTATTTTTTAACCCAATATTAATGTAAAAAAAAAAAAATGTTTTTTTTTTTTACCTGAGCTCTTGGGGGGCCACATCAAATGACGTGGCGGGCCGGATTTGGCCCGCGGGCCGTGAGTTTGACACCTATGTTGTAGAGCTATAACTATATTATGGATACAATACTATGGCCCATTTGACATCACCTATCTATCATTCATAATGTGAAAAATAATATATTTTTCCCTCCATACGTTCCCGTATTATACCGTGGTGAATATAAGTATGGTTTTAGAGCCGTCTAGGGTAATTCATGAAATGCTGAGTTATAGCCCTATACGTCAATTCCACTATAGACGTTGCCGTTTCTTGCCTGTACACGCTATTATTCCGAAATCAAATCTATATCATAGGTATTATGTTCCATCATGAATGCATGAAAGGGGGGGGGGGGGGTCATTTCTGATTATTTGATTGTCAGTAACGGCATTCGTATTGAACACTAAAAACGCTTATCAGCCCAATCGGTATAAAAGCATCACAGGATCAAGCAAAAATTTACGTCAGATCGTTCTTACCTGTGATCGGGAGTATTCCAAAAATAATATTCGAATTGTTTGATCGCCATCTGGTACATCCAATGTCCATTTGGTCCACGGCATAATCCACCACAACATATGGATCGGGGATATTTGACGTGCTTCAATGGAACCGGGAGAACCGTTCCGACCACGAAAAATGAAACCGGAGACGTTTGGCCATTACACAGGCCGAGATACAAGGTTACAAAGGGTGCTCGATACCGCCGTCTAGCTGGATGCGGCCAGTATTGCGACATCAGACTCATTCCCTATGGTAACACAGAGGTCGGTGGATAAATAATGAATAAAAATATCGAATAAAAGAATAAACTACCAGAACCCAAGAAATCTCTGGTATGGCGCCCAACACATGGCGAGTTAACCCGGGATATATCGGGTCTGGCGCCGAATCTGTTAAGCACTAGCCATATTTTCAGAATATTTACTTGTTTCATTAGGAGATAGTAGATACTGTATGTGCTGCCCTATAGTAGTGTGTACAGTACGTACAGTACACATCTTAGCATGACATATTAAGGCTGCCACAGATTCGGGCGTACTGTTAGCATTTCCTGGATAACAGTGTGGCCAGCGGGGCGATAGCGACCATGCTAAGTTCGTTCAAGTTCATGCCTCCAAGAGAAGTTAACTGTAGACAAAAAGTATCCGGCAATGGGCTTTAACAAACAGCCATGTGCATTACACACAAGCTACACAGTGCAGCAATGTCAATGGGTTCAATGTTTATTAATGGATGGCGCATAGATACAATGTCTGCATATGTTTATTCATACTGCAAAAAGCTTTCTGGAATTGATTTGCGGGGGCCTATCAAAGCATGACAAATGTCATGAATATTGGATTGTTTGAATAACGTCTAGGCTACATGATAACGCATATGAGGAGATAATAACAGGCATATCAGATCACTTCAAGACCACACTGATATTGTCTATCCCTCTCTCCCACACACACACACGGAACCCCCCCACCCCCCGGCAGACAAGAAGGCATACGTGCACGCACGCACGCACGCACGCACGCACGCACCACACACACACACACACACACACACACACACACACACACACACACACACACACACACACACACACACACACACACACACACACACACACACACACACACACACACACACACACACACACACACACACACACACACACACACACACACACACACACACACACACACACACACACACACACACACACACCAGATAGTGGAGGGGTGAATCTCCAACATGAAACAATTATGGTAAGTGAAAGTAATTGTATAATTGGCATGATAACACTGTGTGGGTAATGCTGTGCCCGCTAGTCTGCAGTATAATGTGCGTGCGTGCGTGCATGTGTGTGTGTGTGAGTGCGTGCATGTGTGCGTGAGTGCGTGCATGTGTGTGTGCGTACATGTGTGCGATTGTGTGTGTGCCAGTGTAATGGGAAAAGTTTCCATGGGAAGAAGTTATCTTCTTTAGTGCGCAGAGACGAGCACACAACGTGCTGAGATGAACAAGTCAATGCACCGCCCCTCACATCTACCTCCCTGCTCCCCAGTCCCCCGAGTCTTTGTGTCCCTGCCAGCCTCTTAACCCTTTCAGGTGTGCAGTCCCTACATGTGACAGGAGAACTTTGAGAGCTGAACATATTAATAAGGATGATGCCGCAATGGCTGCTGGCCTGAAAGCTGTATAACTTTATAATTCTAAGATAGAATTATGGGACTGTGGTTGTACTGGACAGCTGCTAGTGGTCAACAGTGTCAGACTGTGGTTGTACTGGGCATGCTGCTAGTGGTCAACAGTGTCAGACTGTGGTTGTACTGGGCAGCTCCTAGTGGTCAACAGTGTCAGACTGTGGTTGTACGGGGCAGCTCCTAGTGGTCAACAGTGTCAGACTGTGGTTGTACTGGGCAGCGCCTAGTGGTCAACAGTGTCAGACTGTGGTTATACTGGGCAGCTCCTAGTGGTCAACAGTGTCAGACTGTGGTTGTACTGGGCAGCTCCTAGTGGTCAACAGTGTCAGACTGTGGTTGTACTGGGCAGCTCCTAGTGGTCAACAGTGCCAGACTGTGGTTGTACTGGGCAACTCCTAGTGGTCAACAGTGTCAGACTGTGGTTATACTGGGCAGCTCCTAGTGGTCAACAGTGTCAGACTGTGGTTGTACTGGGCAGCTCCTAGCGGTCAACAGTGTCAGACTGTGGTTGTACTGGGCAGCTCCTAGCGGTCAACAGTGTCAGACTGTGGATGTACTGGGCAGCTCCTAGTGGTCAACAGTGTCAGCCTGTGGTTGTACTGGGCAGCTCCTAGTGGTCAACAGTGTCAGACTGTGGTTGTACTGGGCAGCTGCTAGTGGTCAACAGTGTCAGACTGTGGTTGTACTGGGCAGCTCCTAGTGGTCAACAGTGTCAGACTGTGGTTGTACTGGGCAGCTCCTAGTGGTCAACAGTGTCAGTATGTGGTTGTACTGGGCAGATCCTAGTGGTCAACAGTGGGTCAGTATGTGGTTGTACTGGGCGGCTCCTAGTGGTCAACAGTGTCAGACTGTGGTTGTACTGGACGGCTCCTAGTGGTCAACAGTGTCAGACTGTGGTTGTACGGGGCAGCCCCTAGTGGTCAACAGTGTCAGACTGTGGTTGTACTGGGCAGCTCCTAGTGGTCAACAGTGTCAGACTGTGGTTGTACTGGGCAGCTCCTAGCGGTCAACAGTGTCAGACTGTGGTTGTACTGGGCAGCTCCTAGTGGTCAATAGTGTCAGACTGTGGTTGTACTGGGCAGTTCCTAGTGGTCAACAGTGTCAGATTGTGGTTGTACTGGGCAGCTCCTAGTGATCAACAGTGTCATACTGTGGTTGTACTGGGCAGCTCCTAGTGGTCAACAGTGTCAGACTGTGGTTGTACTGGGCAGCTCCTAATGGTCAACAGTGTCAGACTGTGGTTGTACGGGGCAGCTCCTAGTGGTCAACAGTGTCAGACTGTGGTTGTACTGGGCAGCTCCTAGTGGTCAACAGTGTCAGACTGTGGTTGTACTGGGCAGCTCCTAGTGGTCAACAGTGTCAGACTGTGGTTGTACTGGGCAGCTCCTAGCGGTCAACAGTGTCAGACTGTGGTTGTACTGGGCAGCTCCTAGTGGTCAATAGTGTCAGACTGTGGTTGTACTGGGCAGCTCCTAGTGGTCAACAGTGTCAGATTGTGGTTGTACTGGGCAGCTCCTAGTGGTCAACAGTGTCATACTGTGGTTGTACTGGGCAGCTCCTAGTGGTCAACAGTGTCAGACTGTGGTTGTACTGGGCAGCTCCTAATGGTCAACAGTGTCAGACTGTGGTTGTACGTGGCAGCTCCTAGTGGTCAACAGTGTCAGACTGTGGTTGTACTGGGCAGCTCCTAGTGGTCAACAGTGTCAGACTGTGGTTGTACTAGCAGCTCCTAGTGGCCAACAGTGTCAGACTGTGGTTGTACTGGCCAGCTCCTAGTGGCCAACAGTGTCAGACTGTGGTTGTACTGGGCAGCTCCTAGTGGTCAACAGTGTCAGACTGTGGTTGTACTGGGCAGCTCCTAGTGGTCAACAGTGTCAGACTGTGGTTGTACTGGGCAGCTCCTAGTGGTCAACAGTGTCAGACTGTGGTTGTACGGGGCAGGCCCAAGTGGTCAACAGTGTCAGAGTCAGACTGTGATTGTACTGGGCAGCTCCTAGTGGTCAACAGTGTCAGACTGTGGTTGTACTGGGCAGCTCCTAGTGGTCAACAGTGTCAGACTGTGGATGTACTGGGCAGCTGCTAGTGGTCAACAGTGTCAGACTGTGGTTGTACTGGGCAGCTCCTAGTGGTCAACAGTGTCAGACTGTGGTTGTACTGGGCAGCTGCTAGTGGTCAACAGTGACAGACTGTGGTTGTACTGGGCAGCTGCTAGTGGTCAACAGTGTCAGACTGTGGTTGTACTGGGCAGCTCCTAGTGGTCAACAGTGTCAGACTGTGGTTGTACTGGGCAGCTCCTAGTGGTCAACAGTGTCAGACTGTGGTTGTACTGGACGGCTCCTAGTGGTCAACAGTGTCAGACTGTGGTTGTACTGGGCAGCTCCTAGTGGTCAACAGTGTCAGACTGTGGTTGTACTTGGAAGCTCCTAGTGGTCAACAGTGTCAGACTGTGGTTGTACTGGGCAGCTCCTAGTGGTCAACAGTGACAGACTGTGGTTGTACTGGACGGCTCCTAGTGGTCAACAGTGTCAGACTGTGGTTGTACTGGGCAGCTCCTAGTGGTCAACAGTGTCAGACTGTGGTTGTATTGGGCAGCTCCTAGTGGTCAACAGTGACAGAATGTGGTTGTACTGGACGGCTCCTAGTGGTCAACAGTGACATACTGTGGTTGTACTGGACGGCTCCTAGTGGTCAACAGTGACAGAATGTGGTTGTACTGGACGGCTCCTAGTGGTCAACAGTGACAGACTGTGGTTGTACTGGACGGCTCCTAGTGGTCAACAGTGACAGACTGTGGTTGTACTGGACGGCTCCTAGTAGTGGTGGAACCTACCCAGGCTATCCTGGGTGCGTGTATCCTTTCCGCAACGGAATTCGGTTTCCGGGTTCCTCTGATTGGCCGCGACCCCCACGTGACCCGCCCCCCTATCCACCGCTCTGCCGTAAACAATGAGCCCGCTTCCTCATTGTTTACATCAGGGTCGCCCATTTTCAATTCATATAGAACGACTACGCCGTAACAAATCATTAAAAATATATACCGTTAACTGGAATATGTTGTGCCTTTACACATATGTTGGATTATGTAATTGGTTTGTCATGACAAACAAATAAAAAAATCGCGATTTACCCGCTGGCTACAACAACACTCAGTGACTGCATGTAGTCAGAGCCAGAGCTCAGCGATCACTGTGTGTTGTTGTAGCCAGCGGGTAAATCGCGATTTTTTTATTTGTTTGTCATGACAAACCAATTACATAATCCAACATATGTGTAAAGGCACAACATATTCCAGTTAACGGTATATTTTTTTAATGATTTGTTACGGCGTAGTCGTTCTATATGAATTGAAAATGGGGGACCCTGATGTAAACAAGACAAACGTCTTTCTCTGGTCTGCATCCCCTTAACAATTGTGTGTATTGAGCCGTACTGTATTGTACCCATTCTGCAATCTGTTAAATAAAGTTTTCATTCATTCATTCATTCATTCAGTCAATACTTCCATGCGTATAAATTGAGGAAGCGAGCGAGTCTGCGGCCGCTCGCTCTGCCGCGCGCGGCAGCGGCAGAGCGGTGGGGCTCGCTTTGCCGCGCGCGGCAGCGCCAGAGCGGTGGATAGGGGGGCGGGTCACGTGGGGGTCGCGGCCAATCAGAGGAACCCGGAAACCGAATTCCGTTGCGGAAAGGATACACGCATCCTGGGTAAATAAATGGCTGAAAGGCCCCTGGAGGCTGTCCTCGGGCTCCAGTAAAAAGACCTCCCTTGTCTTTTTTTCTTCATACCAACCTTCTCTCTTTTCCTCTTCCCTTCATCTTCAGAAACCCCTGCTGCGCTAACCAGTGCCATGCAATACCCTGCAAGGATCATTCAGTGTCCAATTGAGAATACTGTACCACTGTATCTCTCTCTCTCTCTCTCTCTCTCTCTCTCTCTCTCTCTCTCTCTCTCTCTCTCTCTCTCTCTCTCTCTCTCTCTCTCTCTCTCTCTCTCTCTCTCTCTCTCTCTCTCTCTCTCTCTCTCTCTCTCTCTCTCTCTCTCTCTCTCTCTCTCTCTCTCTCTCTATCTCTCTACAAAAGGTTTAACAAAGTAAGTAAGTAAAAAAAAAAAAAAAAAAAAAGTACATTCAAGTAAAAACAAATATATTCAAATAAAACAAAGTAAAAACAAATACATTAAACTATGTGACAACAACCAACTGCCGATCAGATGCTGGGAAATATATGCAGTCATCATGGATGATTTTGGATTGTGGTTGAACAGAAGAAATGTCATATCTTGGGAAAAAACATGCTTATTGGCTCACCGACACCGATGAGATTAGCTACTTAGCTACTTCGATATTGGTGTCATTCGATACCAAATTTCAATACCACAGCATTTGTCTATACTCAATAGTATTGAAGCAATTTGATCGATACATTGCATTGCATGTTGATACCCAGGCATAGTAAGGGGATACATGAGGATACATGAGGATACATGAGGATAATATAGGGATAATAACACATTGCTTAGGTCTGGTTAAAAGCCTGGGTTCAGCGTTCTCCACTAGTTGACAGGGATGACAATGCTGGCTTAGACATGAGAGGAGAGAACTATAGTCTAAACGAGATGAGATAAAAGTGTCAATCACTTTTTCAAGTCTGGCAAAGGATAAAACCTACCTTATTTTGGAGATGGCTTTCAGCTGAAAGCAACACCATTGTACACCTTTTTTAACTTTATCATCAAAGCGAAGGCATGAATCAAATAGCACTCACAGATTTTCAGCAGCAGGTTCAACATTGGCTAACCGACTACAAAGGGAAGCTGAATAATCTAGTCGGATGGGCCAAATAAAACAATCTCAGATTTATAGAGAAAGTTTTGAAACATCCAACATTTATATCCTTGACAATCCAAGATATTTTAAGCGACTGGAATCACTGTTTTGTATGGGTACATACAGCTGTGTATCATTTCCATAGCAATGGTAGGAGACACTGTGTGTGTGAATTAGGGCTGACCCCTATTAGTCGATTAGTCGACTAATCGGTCGAAAGGAGCCATAGTCGACTGCCAACCTCTTAGTAAAAAAAATATATATATATATTATTAAATTTTATTACATTTTTGTATCATTCTTTCCAAAAGAAAAGAGGCCTAGAAGCGTGGCTAACGCTAATGGCACGCATGCCAGAGGCTAACTGCCTACGAAAACAGGCACAGAGGCACTGAAAGAGGATTTCACCCATCTAATGAACACACTAGACTATAGACAAATATCAAGATGTATCCATCAGTGGACCAATTGCATGCTTTTGCAGAGGACAATAAGCCTTCAGTCAACTCCTTCAGACATTAAGCACCCCCCACAGCCCAAATGGAATGATAAAAAAAATTATTTAAAAATATATTGGCCAATCATAGTCGACCATCCAAATCCTTAGTCGGGGACAGCCCTGATACAGTGCAATACAGTACAATGTGATGAGGTACAACTTAGCTTAACTTGTGGTGCCACCTTGTAGTGGTGAGGTGCAATGAGGTAGAATAGAATATACAGATATACCGGTACCAATAAATATAGTGGGTCAAGTGGGTGCTACAGTGAGTTGTTTATTAAAGTGAGTGTGTACGTGAGGATGTGTGTGATGTGAGTGTATTTGATGGTTTGTTACATAGTGTTATTTTCATTGATTGTCATTGAGCATCCTGATGGCCTGGGGATAGAAGCTCCTTCTGAGTCTCTCTGTGCTTGCCATGAGACTCCAGTATCGCTTGCCTGACCGCAGCAGTTCAAAGAGGCAGTTGTTTGGGTGGCTGGAGTCTTTGATTATTCTCTTAACCTTACCCATGCAACGCTTGTTGTAAATGTCTTGGAGAGTGGGAAGCCCACCTCCAATTGTGCGTTCGGCTGAGCGGGCCACTCTCTGTAGTCTGCTGCGGTCTTGTGCTGTGCTATTCCCAAACCAGGAGGTGATATTGCCAGTCAGGATGCTCTCTATTGTGCATGAGTAGAAGTTCTTAACGGTTCCCGTCGCGGCTCACGGCGCCGTGATGAAGTGACGTCATCAGTTTGTGCCGCTCTGTATCGAAAAAAGTAGTCCATTTCCGGGTTTTTTTCGGCGTGGCATTATGACGTGGCCTTGAAACTACACGCTACTTTTTATTTTGTCTTGATAAACCAATAAATGACTCAACCAGGATCATTTCAATTCGATGCTAAATAAACTTTTACGCACGCGTAAAATGTGCCAGATATAATTTGACATGCGTTACATTTTTATCAATATCTTGGCCATTTTTTGTACTACAATGAAACGGAAAAGATTGGGAGGAAGTGACGAAGGAGGCGGAAGTTACTGCCAGAAAAAAAGAGTAGAACAAGCCTGCACAATTCGTCCACTAGATAATTTCTGTCGGACAGTTAGTAGTTAGTAGTTCGACTTTTATAACAGTAGTAGTAGCAGTAGTAGTAGCAGTACTAGCAGTAATAGTAGTGGTAGTAGTAGTAGTAGTAGCAGTAGTAGTAGTTGTAGTAGCAGTAGTAGTAGTATTAGTAGACGTTTTAGTAGTAGTAGTTTGAGCTATCCATGTGCTAATGTTGACGATCCAGTGAGGAGGAGCAAGGAGCAGAAGGAGCACTGAAGCCCTGCCTTCAACCAGTTCAGTGAGACATGGAAGTAGAACAGAACAGATTTAACCCACCCACGGCAGTTTGCTAGCAACCCGGCTAATCTCTCCTACCCTCCTACAGCCACTAATACACCCGTCACAGTACGGGGAGGCTTATGGAATTGTCAATCAGCAGTCAAGAAAGCTGACTTCATTACTGCCTACGCCCATAGTCTAAATCTGCAGCTCCTGGCTCTAACTGAGACCTGGATAACCCCCAATAACTCATCAACACCTGCAGCATTATCTACAAACTATAACTTCACTCACACACCTCGACCTTCCAGACGGGGTGGAGGCACTGGCCTCATGACATCTCCTTCATGGGCTACAAACGTAACACCACTCCCAGAACTGTCACTCTCCTCTCTCGAATATCATGCAGTATCTGTCTCTAATCCTTTCAATCTCACCATTGTTACACTCTACCGCCCTCCAGGTACACTCGATCACTTCACAGATGAGCTGGACATGCTTCTTAGCTCCTTACCGGAAGATGGTACCCCTCTCCTTCTATTGGGCGACTTCAACCTGCCTGACTCATCTCAGTCAGTCATAGTAGTCTCCCTCCTACAATCGTTTGACCTGACTCCCACTGCCATGCCTCCCACCCACAAAGCAGGCAACTCCTTGGATCTCATATTTTCCCGTAACTCCAGCATCATTAACACCACGGTAACTCCCCTACATGTATCTGACCATTCCTTCATATCCTTCTCACTAACTCTCATGCTTAACCGAAAGGTCTTCACCCCAACTCAAACAGTCTCACTCAGACGCAACCTGCCCTCCCTATCCCCCTCCACCCTCTCCTCTGACATACTATCCGCTCTACCTCTGAGTGACACCTTCTCTGCTCTCTCCACAGAGATGGCAACCTCCACCCTCCTTTCAGCCCTTGCAACCTCCTTCAACAAGCTCTGTCCCCTCGTTGAGAAACCTGCCCGTCGTTCCCCACCCAGTCCATGGCTGACAGATCCAGTGAGAGAACAAAGACAGGTCCTGAGAGCAGCTGAAAGGAAGTATAGAAAGTCACGCCTCACTGCTGACATCGACACATATCACAACCTCTTGTTAACATTCTCCAAAACCATCACTAATGCCAAAGCTTCTTTCTTCCACCATAGGATCGAGGCCTCTGCCAAGAATCTTCGCAAACTGCATGCTACCATGTCCTCCCTCCTCACTCCCCCCCCACCCCCCCCTCCCTCATCTTTCTCTGCCGAAGACTTTGCGATCTTCTTTGAGGAAAAAGTGGAGAACATCCGCAGCTCCTTCTCCCAACCCCCACCCATTCCAAATGCTGAATCGAGAACCTCATCCTTCACTCTGTCATCTTTCTCTCCCATTACAGAAGCAGAGACCCTGACACTGGTAACGTCGAACCGTCCGACTACTTGCCAGCTGGACCAGCTACCCTCCCCACTCCTCCAGACCATAGCACCGGACATCCTCCCATTCCTAACGGCAACCATCAACTCCTCACTCAACTCGGGGGTGGTCCCTACCTCCCTAAAACAAGCCAGAGTCACGCCGCTCATAAAAAAACCAACCCTGAACCCTACCGTCATAGGCAACTACCGTCCTGTCTCTCTTCTCTCCTTCCTTTCTAAAACACTTGAACGTGCTGTATCCAACCAACTTACTGCTTATCTCTTACAGAATGACCTCCTAGACCCTAATCAGTCAGGCTTCAGGACTGGTCACTCCACAGAGACAGCCCTCATTGCGGTCAGAGAGGCACTTCACTTAGCAAAAGCGAAAGGCCTCTCCTCTGTCCTGATTCTCCTAGATCTATCTGCAGCCTTCGACACAGTCAACCACCAGATCCTCCTTGCGGCCCTCGCAGGAATGGGAGTGGCTGGCTCTGCGCTGACATGGCTGTCATCATACCTCAATGACCGCTCCTACCAAGTGTCATGGAGAGGGACCCTGTCGGCCACCCGCCCCCTGCGGACGGGTGTCCCCCAGGGCTCGGTTTTAGGACCCCTTCTCTTCTCCCTCTACACTAAATCACTGGGTAACATTATCACGTCTCATGGCTTCTCCTACCATTGTTATGCCGACGATACTCAACTCTTCCTCTCCTTCCCTCCCTCAGATATCCACGTCTCTGAGCGGATCTCGGCCTGTCTGTCCGACATCTCCGCCTGGATGACGTCCAACCACCTCAAACTGAACCTAAGCAAAACAGAATTGCTCCACCTGCCGGCCAAATCCTCCCCCCTAACCGACCTTTCAATCACAGTCGAGAATGCAGCTGTGACTGCGTCCCCGACCGCCAAGAACCTTGGTGTTGTCCTCGACGACCAGTTGAACTTCTCTGCTCACATCGCAGCGACGACCAGAACCTGCCGATTCCTCCTGAGCAACGTCAGAAGGATCCGCCCCTTCCTGACAAAAGAAGCCACCCAACTCCTCGTCCAATCAACAGTCATCTCCCGCCTCGACTACTGCAATGCACTGCTCGCTGGCCTCCCGGCCACTGCCACTAAGCCTCTTCAACTCATTCAGAACGCAGCGGCCCGCCTGATCTCAAACCTACCGAAGTCGGCCCATGTCACCCCACTTCTTAGGGACCTGCACTGGTTCCCCATTGCTGCACGAATCCGCTTCAAGGCCCTCGACCTAGCATACCGTGCGGCAAAGGGAACCGCTCCCGCCTACCTCCGGTCAATGGTGTCTAACTACACACCCTCAAGACCCCTACGCTCTGCATCTTCTGGCCGCCTCAGACCTACTCCTATCCAAGCTCCGGGAGGGTCATCAAAGAGAAGTCGCCTATTCTCAGTCCTTGCCCCACAATGGTGGAATGAACTACCCACCCCAGTTAGGACAGCCGAATCACGTCCAATCTTTCGCCGTCGACTAAAGACGCACTTCTTCAACCATTATCTGAATTAAAAAAAAAAAAAAAAAAAAAATCTAACCCTAACTAACCGTACTGTCATGCACTTGTCCTAATAAACTAACCTACACTGTAGCACTCAACACTTTGATGAACATTGTTACTCAGCTGATAGAGTTGTGCCCTTCCTGATGGCTTGTCGTACAGAACTTGTAAGTCGCTTTGGATAAAAGCGTCAGCTAAATGACTAAATGTAAATGTAAAGTAGGGCTAACCAAGACAGGTGAGAGACTTATTATTATTATTATTATTATTATTATTATTATTATTATTATTATTATTATTGTAACTGAGGGGTACAATTCCCTGACTGTATTACTAGATATGATACTTACTACCACTACCTTTGTACTTTATATTCGGCCACCCAGTACTTGGCATAAATATATTATGATAAACACTCTCACGTAGATGAAACGGATCCAACACAAATGTACGAAGTCGAAGTATGCGTTTATTACTACACAGCAATGGTGTGTAGAGCAAGCACTTAATCACTTAATTACATTTATGAATTGAAATAGTATGCACTTTTATGGCAAAGAGTATTCGTCGGTATATCAATAGAGAATGTCCAATCTCTGATGGCGCAGGCGGTAAATATACGACCTGGAATAGTTAAGGAATAACAGCAATGATACTTTAATGATTATAAGACTGGATACACTAAGGGGGGTAATCCGGTCGCTTGTAAGACAACAGGAGTAGGAGGGGGGGGGGGGGGGGGTAGAGTCTGGCTGCCTCGTCCGGCCAAGGGTATCCTGGGTGAACCCACAGTTGTGCAGCTCGGTGCGCCAGCGATCCTTGGACCACAGATGAAAGCAGGTGGACTCTCTGTGAGCCGGCTCTCTCCGGTCCACGGGGGAGAGACGTGAAGCGACCTCGTCTTGCAGAGCGTCTCCTCACCTTGCGTCCTCTCCAGGGGGGGGGGTTCCAACACACGGCAGTGTCGGGGGTCTTTATCCATGGAATAATCACTGTACACAAAGCATAATCCGTGCCTGGGAAGGCGGGCTGTCGTCGGTAGAATAATCCGGTATACAGGTCCACTCGCTCGTCGGCTCTGGGGCTCCTCGGATGCAGTCTCACATGGGGTCGACCATCCTGGATAAGCAGCCAGTTCTCTGCCCGAAACGATGGGGTACTGACTACGATAGTATTCTCACCGCACGAAGCACTATATATTAACAGACTATTATTAGCTTAATAGACTACGTCCAACTCGACGATATAGTGCCAAATATGACTATTCAAATATTAATATACACGATGTCTCAATACCGATGGTAGGCCGAACTTGGCCTTACTCCCACACGTGGCGTCGCGGGGAGGCTTTACGTCTGTCACTCTATTGGAGGGTAAGAAACTGGACTGAAAAGGAAGTCCTACTTTAGTAGCGCAGTATATATACGCACTATGAACAAATAGTACCGTTAGTGGTGCGGTAGCCAGATTCCTACGCGGAACTAGGACTTGTTCGTACATGTTGAGCGGTACGTTTGAACTGGGTCTGGGGGGTATGGCAGCCTGGCACCAAGGTCTCGACCAATAGTAGAATGGAGACTATTATGGGATGTTCAGTAGGCTAGAATGGATATTCAATGCATATTGTACAAGGAATATACAAGGGATATCAAGGAATATTAGAGAATATACAAATACAATTAAATATATACATATAATAAATATATATATTCGGTTTAATCTGGCCCTTCACAACAATTATTATTATTATTATTATTATTATTATTATTATTATTATTATTATTATTATTATTATTATTATTATTATTATTATTATTATTAGTATTATTATTAGTGCTTTTGTTTTAGTTATTACTCTGTTCATAAAAGTTGAAAATAATGTATTTTTACATGTCATTGTCTACAGCAATGATTTGCCTGGGACATCTAGGGGGGCAGGGCGTGCCCAAGCCAACCCTAACCCTACCCCTTATTACTAGGTTTGCAGACTTTGTACGCAATATATACAGAATGGAATATTGAGTGTATATACAGTGTGTGTGTGTGTTGTATGAGCAGTGTCTTATATGTACAATGTGTGTGCCATTTATGTGCAGACATGATGAGCAGCCTGCTCCAGTCCGACGCAGGACAACCCAGGCCAGGCCAAGACGTCCAGCCCAGGCAGGAGATCAGGCAGGAGATCAGACGCCCTGGAAGAACGACAGTGATCCTGATCCAGCCCCTCAGCCCCTCCGGTTCATGCCGTGCAGACCCCCAGGACCGCAGCTAGACCCCCATGCCACGTATACACAGGTAACACCTGTCAAAAGGCGTTACAGTTTGACAGGTGCAATATTTTTTTTGGATACGCCTCAGGCATCCTGCACTCTATATAACTGCACTCTAGTCATATGTGTACTGTATATATGTATATTGAATATCCCACAATTTAATTATTTTGTTATTTTTTACTTTTTTACTGTAAACATTTTTTTTTAACTTTTTTTTGTAAAAAAAAATTACCTTTACTGACTTTTTGTTTAAAAAAAAGCATGCTGGTGATCATTTCCAGTTGAGAATCAAAATTCCGTCTGTGTTTATTACCTGTGTATGGAGAAAATAATGCTTTGTAAATTGAATTCTGATCTGTTCTCTTTTGTTTATGTAAATATGCTACCTGAGGGTGCATTTCCACTGTTTTATATCCTTGATTTGATATGTTTGCATTGGTTCATAGTAAAAATAACACATTTTCTCAATCCGATTTTGTGTTTTGTGTTGTACATTATGCAGTATACAGTATATACAGTATTATACAATATGAAAACTAACTGTCAGGTCATATATGTGAGGCTGTGCTGAAAAAAAAGATACCAAACATACCATGGTAAAACATTTTAAAATGGGAATTATACAATTAAATCAAAATTAGCCAAAACATATGAAATATCCCAAGACCCAGAAGGGTCTTCTGACTCACGTTGAACCTCCTTAGGCGCCTAAGGAAGTAGAGGCGTTGTTGTGCTTTCTTCACTACACTGTCAATGTGTGTGGTCCATGTCAAGTCCTCGGATATGTGGACTCCAAGGTACTTAAAACTGTTCACTCTCTCGACCGGTGCCCCGTCGATGCTGAGGGGGCTGTAGTCCCTGACCCCCGACCTCCTAAAGTCCACAATCATCTCTTTTGTTTTGCTGACGTTCAGGGAGAGGCTGTTCTCCTGGCACCATCCCGCCAGAACCTCTACCTCTTCCAGGTAGGCCCTCTCGTCGTTTGATTAGGCCCACCACCACTGTGTCGTCAGCAAATTTGATGATTGTGTTGTTGTTCCGATGTGCCACACAGTCGTGTGTGTACAGCGAGTAGAGGAGGGGACTCAGAACACAGCCCTGGGGGGTCCCTATGTTGAGAGTGATGGATGAGGAAGTGCAGTTGCCTGCTCTCACCACCTGGGGTCTGCCCGTCAGGAAGTCCAAGACCCACTGGCAGAGGTCATAGTTCAAGCCCAGGTCCCTGAGCTTGGCTATGAGTTTGGAGGGGACTATGGTATTGAATGCTGAGCTGTAGTCGATGAATAGCATTCTCACATAGTTCCCCTGCCTCTTGTCCAGGTGTGATGCTGCTGTGTGCAGCACATGGGCTATGGCGTCCTCCGTGGACCTGTTGGGGCGATATGCAAATTGCAGGGGGTCCAGGTTGATGGGGAGGGAGGAACAGATGTAACCCTTCACTAGCTTCTCAAAGCACTTCATGGCTATGGAGGTGAGAGCTACAGGGCGGTAGTCGTTGAGGCAAGCGGGCGTGGATTTTTTGGGTACAGGGATAATGGTGGACTTATTCAGGTGGGGATGACAGCCTGTTCTAAGGACAGGTTAAATATGTCAGTGAATACCGGGGCCAATTGGTCGGCACAGACTTTTAGGACGCGACCGGGGATACCGTCCGGTCCTGCTGCCTTCCTGATATTCACTTTCTTAAAGGTCCTCATCACCTCATGTTCTGTTATTTCCAAGTTGTTTGGCTTGTACATGTAGCCAAAAATACACACTTGCTAAAAGGTGCCAGAGTTGGTTGTATCTGGTTACATACAGGACATACAATTTATCATTGGGGAATACCACATGGAAGATGAGCTGTGGATGACGGAAGTGTTCTCATATCAACTGAAAATGTTCTATTAAAGTGCTCTGTCTGTGGCGCAAAGCCACCTTCAGAGGTGCATCATTCCGATACCATGTTCAACTATATAAAATGCAGCGCTGAGATCCAAAAGGATAAAGACTATCCGGCCATCAGCTTTGGAAATGGATGGATAATGACTAGAGCCCATGTTACCCCAATTCTTAGAGACCTGCACTGGCTCCCCATCGCCGCACGAATCCGCTTCAAGGTCCTCGACCTGGCATATCGCGCAGCAAAGGGAACGGCTCTCGCCTACCTCCGGTCAATGGTCTCTAACTACACACCCTCAAGACCCTCCTCTCTGCATCTTCTGGCTGCCTCAGACCCACTCCTATCCGAGCTCCGGGAGGGTCATCAAAGAGAAGCCGCCTATTCTCTGTCCTTGCTCCACAATGGTGGAATTAACTTCCCACCACAGTCAGGACAGCCCAATTCCGACCAATCCTTCGCTGTCGACTAAAAACACACTTCTTCAATCAATATCTGAAATAAAAATACTACCATGCACGTCTCCTACTATACTAATATGTCTCATGACTATGCACTCAATACTGCAGCACCCAGGTTGCAGCACTGTTTGATCATTGTTACTCAGCTGAAAGAGTTGTACCCTTCCTGCTGACTTGTCGTACAGAACTTGTAAGTCGCTTTGGATAAAAGTGTCAGCTAAATGACCAAATGTAAATCTAGAGCCAGAGGCTGCAACATTGTTTAACAGAGGCTATGCTACAGCAGCGTGTTTGAATCAAGAGGGGAATGAGCCAGGGGACAAGGAAAAACGTACAGTACACACACGTACAACCATATAGATGCAGAAACCATATGCTCACACTCTGTGTCCTGCTGGGTTCAGGAGTAAACACTTCCTCTTTGATAACTTTACTGCCCTCTTCAGCTCAGCACCTCTTTCTCCTCCATCTGTTTATCTCTCCCCTGCCATCCAATCCATCCCATGTTTCTTCTCTCCTTCTCTCTCTCTCTCTCCCTCTGTCTCTCGCTCTCTCCCCGCAGGTCATTAAAAACTAAGAGAAACTCAACAACCTCTCCCCAGGAACACACCGCTTCTCACCTCCCTGCTCTCTCTCTCTCCCTCCCTCCCTCCCCGCAGGTCATTAAAAACAAAGAGAAACTCAACAACCTCACCCCAGGAACACACCGCTTCTCACATGGGTAACAAACAGTGAATATGATCTGACGGTATGTTTGACAAAAAGGCTGGCTTGCTTGCCAGACATCTCATTGTCCCCAAATCAATAACGATTTTGTATTAAATATGCATGGTCAGTCGTAGCCTCAAGTACAGTCATTGTTGCAAGTAGAATATCGAGGGCAGGATGTGTCATGATATGAAGGGCTTATGCAAATCCAGGAATAAATTGCCTCTCCACATACCAATCTGCTTTGCTAGCTCTTATCTTGGAAAAGGAATAATCGCTCCAAAATAATAATAATTGCAGAATAACTATACATGCGCAACATGCCAGAGCACATTTGGCTGAATAGCAAGATGTATCACATCCTACCTGGTCAGCAGCATTGTTGCAAACATTGCCTCTCAGATATTAACACTCTTTAGACAGACTACATGTTTGCGCAAGACTGTACAGTACATCCAGTCCTTGCAAAGGCCAGTGGTGTAGTCTAGTCTGAACTTAGTGTGCATGCTGTGACTTTATACAACATTGACAATAAATCGGTCAACATTATCTTATAGATCAGATTTTGATGATGTATTGTTCATTGACTTCAGTGATTGTTTACCCAGCACTCCAACTCGCATTTAATGTGGAGTAGACAGATTACGAGGGCACAGTCTGAAAAACATAGTGGATCCTCCTCTTGTCTTCACTGAGTTATGTTCTGTTAACATAGTGGATCCTCCTCTTCACTGAGTTCTGTTCTGTTAACATAGTGGATCCTCCTCTTGTCTTCACTGAGTTATGTTCTGTTAACATAGTGGATCCTCCTCTTGTCTCCTCCTCTTGTCTTCACTGAGTTATGTTCTGTTAACATAGTGGATCCTCCTCGTGTCTTCACTGAGTTATGTTCTGTTAACATAGTGGATCCTCCTCGTCACTGAGTTATGTTCTGTTAACATAGTGGATCCTCCTCTTGTCTTCACTGAGTTATGTTCTGTTAACATAGTGGATCCTCCTCTTGTCTTCACTGAGTTATGTTCTGTTAACATAGTGGATCCTCCTCTTGTCTTCACTGAGTTATGTTCTGTTAACATAGTGGATCCTCCTCTTGTCTTCACAGAGTTATGTTCTGTTAACATAGTGGATCTTCCTCTTGTCTTCACTGAGTTATGTTCTGTTAACATAGTGGATCCTCCTCTTGTCTTCACTGAGTTATGTTCTGTTAACATAGTGGATCCTCCTCTTGTCTTCACTGAGTTATGTTCTGTTAACATAGTGGATCCTCCTCTTCACTGAGTTATGTTCTGTTAACATAGTGGATCCTCCTCTTGTCTTCACTGAGTTATGTTCTGTTAACATAGTGGATCCTCCTCTTGTCTTCACTGAGTTATGTTCTGTTAACATAGTGGATCCTCCTCTTGTCTTCACTGAGTTATGTTCTGTTAACATAGTGGATCCTCCTCTTGTCTTCACTGAGTTATGTTCTGTTAACATAGTGGATCCTCCTCTTGTCTTCACTGAGTTATGTTCTGTTAACATAGTGGATCCTCCTCTTGTCTTCACAGAGTTATGTTCTGTTAACATAGTGGATCCTCCTCTTGTCTTCACTGAGTTATGTTCTGTTAACATAGTGGATCCTCCTCTTGTCTTCACTGAGTTATGATCTGTTAACATAGTGGATCCTCCTCTTCACTGAGTTATGTTCTGTTAACATAGTGGATCCTCCTCTTCACTGCATTATGTTCTGTTAACATAGTGGATCCTCCTCTTGTCTTCACTGAGTTATGTTCTGTTAACATAGTGGATCCTCCTCTTGTCTTCACTGAGTTATGTTCTGTTAACATAGTGGGTCATCCTGTTCTGTTTCGTTAAGGCTTCGCTCAGCACCAGTTGCACTGTACCTCACTTCGTGCACGAGCACTGAATAAAAAATTCCACCAAGTACCTTTACATCCCAATATTCGTCTGAGCACACCCCCATCCGCTTACCTTCATAAGCAGGTGTGTGGTCACCTACTCGTCTCCTTCTTCACTTTCACCACAAGGAAGTGCCTTCGGTAGATCCCCACTTGACGAGGTTGTTAGTAGAAGAAAGTTGGAAAACAAAAGAACGGGAAGATACGTTGACATCATATCTTTATTTTCTCTCTCACTATTTTCGAGAAAATACGGCGATATTGTCTTCGTTACTGGAGTGTCTGGAAGATGATGGTCATTCCGACCTTCAACGGCTTTTTCGTATTAGGAGCTCACGCCGCTGACATGCTCCCCAGCTACAGTCCTCCTTGCTGCGGCTGGATGGGGTTGCCCTCCGGCCATACAGCTGGACTGTGGGAAGCACCGACTGTTGTGAGAAGCGGTTGTTTCCAGGTTGGGTATGTACTGTTTTGCTTGCGAGCTCTGGTTGTTGTTGATGCTGTGGGGGTTAGCTGACAATTTACGAAAACGGCGACTTCAGGCTGGGGTCCTCTGCTCGGCTTAAACGGCGGTCGGAGGATCTTGGTCTGACGCCCATGATGGTCAATCTAGTGGGCCCCGACCAGGACCTGGTGATCCCAGGATTCTCGAGCGGATGCTTCTCTGTCCCGTGCAGGCCCCATCTTTCATATACAAATGAAAGTATACCCTAACGAGGAAATGTGGGCATAGGATCTTCTTTATCGGGAGTTCCATGCTCAAAGTCGGCTGCAGCCCGAAATGGGAACTGTGCTGGCCCCGCTGTATGTCTGGATCACAGTTGACAACTGTGTTCTGACATTCTTTTTCTTTTCCCTCTTAGGGGAGGGACTTGGACAGCGGCCTGTCTGAAGTGTGGCTTGTTATGTGTGTACAGTTCAGGTGATAGCTGCTTAGCTTGCGTGCTAGTTGTGGCCTACTGTGTTAGCCAGCTGTTAGCTGCGGCGTTAGCTCGCTGTGTTTACCAGGCTAGTAAACGTTAGCTTGTTGCTATCAGTCGATCGGCTGTTAGCTTGATGCTACACTGTTGAACGTTTTTTATGACTATAACATGCCTTAAACACTCTGACTACGACGTCATCTTTGACAGAGGATGTTAGTCGAACCTACACCGGAGCCCTGCCAGCGAGGACTGCGTCAAACATGGAGAAACGTAGCGGCTGGGTGGCGCAACGACGTTACCCTCGTCGTCAACACAGGGATGCTGTGTTCAACTTCGGTGCCCCGTTAGCCAGATTGCAGTTCGCTTGGCCTGCGTTCAGGGTAGGAAGGTCCCGACCGGACCTTAAACACTTCTTCTTTCCTTCCCTTCTAGATGTTTTGTAATAACGATGTTTTCCAAAACGTGTGTTGCTGCAATACATTGAGGATACGACGCGTGTTGTGTGTGAATTGTCTTGTCACTGGTATAGCTTCTCTCTCCATAGAAATCGGGTTGTTGTTTTACATGTGTAAAAATGATCTGGTTAGTTGTGATGAGAACATGTGTGTTCATGTAAACGTGAACTCACAACTAAGGGGGTTATTTAACCTATAAAGCTATGCTTAGTGACATGTGATTAAGGAATGAATTCTTTTCTCAGCCTGTAATGACAATGAACAGTGTGTTCACATATTAACAGGGTTACCTGTTCAACTTGGTCGTATCAAGGGTAAGGAAGGAGGGGTGATCCCCCCGGTTCCCTGGGGCTTCCCCACCCTCCTCTCAGACATGTTGTTTACAATATATTGTGTCACTGTGTTTGTGGGGATACGATGTAACCCTCAGGTTAATTGCTGGGGTTGTGCTAACCGCTTGAGAAACTATATTTTCCTAAAGAAAAGATTGTTTGGTCACTTATCGTGTGTGCTTAGCAAGGCCTGTGGCCAATACATAATCGAGGATTCTGTATTCTCTCGTTATGAAAAACGGCGTTCCTCTGTAGAGAGTGTACTTTTGCCATTTTTTGTTGTGATAAAGGGTTGTGTGTGTCTTGTGATCTACAACTGGGTTAGGTTTGGCCACAGAAGCACATGTGTAAGTCTGGTACCGGGGCTCTTAAAGGGGGCCCTCTCTATTCTGTGTTTTTTCCTTAGTAAAAATCAGATAGCAGGTTAGCACATGAGCTATGTGAAGCTGTTAGACACTTCATGTAGCTGACTATGACTGTGTCATGCTCTTTTTTGTCATTACATCGTATCATGGGTGTGGGGTCGTAAAGGGGTGAACTGGTAATCCTTCCCTCCCCTTTTCTGATTGGTCAGGGGTTAAAACCTTGTGTCCTTCAAGGTTCCTGTCACGTTGCTGTTCGGCATGTTACAGGGTAAGGTGGGGGGGGGGGGGGGGGGGGGGGGGTGAGTTTCCTGGTCCCACGCCCTGGAAGATTGGGCGTGTGCACCGCAGAAATTCCCCCGCCATAGAGTACGTCACTGTGCGCGTCTCTGTTGGTAAGACTTCCGTGAGTTGTTCAGGTCCATGTTATGGATCTGTTTCAGGGAGTTGTCAGAGCTCCTCCTCACGAAGCTCCTCTTCGGGCCTTCTGTGAGTTCGGACTCTCCTTCCCTGTGAGGGAGCCTCCTCAGAGTTCAGAGCCTCCTCCTCAGATTGTCAAGGTGAGTAGAACTTCAAAAAGGAGTTCTGCTCTATTGTGTGTGTATTCGATTCAATTCGATTATTGAGTGTGTATTGGTTCAGTGCCTCCTCCTCGGAGAGCCCTAACCCAAATTATACATAGCTCAATGTTGCAATATATTCTTTTCAATCTATACAGCTTGCGTGGGAAGTCTCTCTGGGGATTTCCGTCTCCTCCCTATGGCGAGGGTGGTGGGATGTAAAAATGTAAACGATTTTTACCCTCAGCTGCGTCACGTGGGATTCATGTCAGTCTGTGTTTCTTTCTTTTTTGGATAAAAAGAGGAAGGTACATGAAGCACGACGGCTCCGTGTCGTTCTCCCAGGCGACTTGGAGGAACAATGTTTGGTGTCTTGCTAGACTATCCATTGATGTGTTTGGGTCTCGACGCATACATAGTGCTGGCTCGGTGTGTTTCTGTTAAAGAATCACGCAGGGGCTAAGTGCGCCTTGGTTGCTTATTAAAACAGCGGTTTTATAGGGCAACTGAGATGGAGTTTTGTCTCTTCTGAGCGCCAGTTTACTAGGTTGTCTCGATGAATTCTCGTTCATATCTGGGGGATGTTAACGGAATAGATCAGAACATAGGTAGAGGGGTCTCACGCCCTTGGGGTGGGCCACTGAGCACGGTCCAAATGGGGACCGTCTGGGTGGCTCCCTCTTTTCATGTTTTAGATCGACACGCATACCTACCCCCTCTTCTGGAGTGGGCATGTCGGCGTGGTTAGGACACGGGACTGGTCTGGTCGCGCTGGTCCTGGTCAGTTAACCCGTTGTCAGCCGGGGATGCAGATCTGCTGTTCTGGTACCCTGAGGGACTTGTGCTTTTTTCGGGGAGAAAAATGCCGGGTCGATCCGGGTGTCACAGGGTTAGGCGTTATGGAGACCCTTTGTTGGGTACATGTTGTACTCTGCACTATCGTAATGGCTTACGGCCATACCAACCTGTACACGCCCGATCTCGTCCGATCTCGGTAGCTAAGCAGGTTCGGTCCTGGTTAGTACTTGGTTGGGAGACCGCCTGGGAATACCAAGTGCGGTGTGCTTAGGGCTGGTTCTCCATTCTTTTCGCTCCTCTCTCACGCGTGGCGAAGAGGGGGCTGTTGGGGTGGTCTTGGACCTCCTCTGGTAACCCTGTGCTTCCGATGCCGCCGGGCCCAGTCCGAAGTAAAGTTTTGTTGATACCGTAGGCCTGGGATAACCCTTTTTTCTTGAGGGGTTATAGGAACAACCACCGTCTGTCCCACGAGGGTGGTTGATTTCCTGGTGTGTTGGAGCAGAGTCAACTCCCGGGTTACCCGGTTGAGTGTGCCCCTGCACGTTCATGACGTCTGCCAATCATGTCAGCCTTCTCTGCCTCGACCCCTCTGGGTGGTTTTTTTTTAATGGAGGCTTTGTCATGGTGATCAACAACGCCAGCATACGCCCCTTCCGCCGGGGGGGCTGTTTTCAGCTGACTCCTTTGGCGCCTGTCTCGTCCGCAGTGCTCCAGGCTCAGGTTACAGCCTGCTGCCTGGTTTCCCCGGTGCGTTGCCTGCTTCCGTTGGTTAACCTTTTGAGTGCTTACGGCCATGCTGACTGCCTGTTCTGCAGGGTCAGTGTGCCAGGCGGTGTGCTATTGGGGGGAAAGGGCCCACTCTTGGAGGGGCCCTATCCGAATACGATGGCGATGTGGGGGGCGGTGTCACTAAGTGACCACCTGGTGGGGTCTTGATGCCTGGCGTCATTGACCTCTCCAGGCCCCCTTTTTCCAGGGGATCCAGTCCCTTCAGTGGGACTGGGTCTTCCTTCGCGCTCCGCTGCTACGGCCTTGCCACGGGGTTGGGGTTGCTCTTGACCCCGTGATTTTGGGGGCAGTAACGAGGTTGTTCCTTCCGTTCGTTCCCTGGTGGCATGCGGGTTGTGCGTGTGTGTAGTCGTGGGGTCAAGCCACGGTCTGCTCACCCTGTGCGTTGAGTTGCTTGAGTTCCTCTTCGCCTGGTCGGATCCGACTCCCTCCCGTAAGCCTCCAATAGGGGGGGTACCCTCCATTAGGGAGGGTCGGGGGGGCTCGGTCCTCCCCGGTCTGATGGTTGTGGGGGGCCTCAGCGGGGTGTATTTGTCGGGCTATGGCTCCCGCTCAGCCCCTGTTGTGCAACTGGTGCTGAGTGAAGCCTTAACGAAACAGAACGTAAGGTTATGTATATAACCAAGTTCTGTGAGTTATGGTGCGCTCAGCACCAGGACGCCACTCCGGCCCTTGATCTCGCCTTGTGGTGAACGTTTGGGAAGGAGGCGAGTAGGTGACCACACTCCTGCTTATGAAGGTAAGCGGATAGGGGTGTGGCCAGACGGATGTCGGTATGTAAAGGTACATTGTGGAGTTTTTTATTCAGTGCTAGGCACGAAGTGAGGTTAGTGCAGACTGACGCTGAGCGTCACCAGTATTCATAGAACTTGGTTATATACATAACCTTACGTTATGTTCTGTTAACATAGTGGGTCATCCTGTTATATTCACTGAGTTATGTTCTGTTAACATAGTGGGTCATCCTGTTATATTCACTGAGTTATGTTCTGTTAACATAGTGGGTCATCCTGTTATATTCACTGAGTTATGTTCTGTTAACATAGTGGGTCATCCTGTTATATTCACTGAGTTATGTTCTGTTAACATAGTGGATCCTCCTCTTCACTGAGTTATATTCTGTTAACATAGTGGATCCTCCTCTTCACTGAGTTATATTCTGTTAACATAGTGGATCCTCCTCTTGGCTTCACTGAATCGCTTCAGGACATTCTTGAATTTAGTTTTTGCTTCAGAGGTTCATGTCAGCTACTTGCTGCATTCACATTAGACCAACAAGTAATGCAATGTGCTGGACAAGATGTTCCGATTACTATAAAGAGTTGAGTAGTGGCAATATCATAGCACATTTTGTAGTGGGCATACGGAAAATTCTAGTGGGCTCTAGTGGGCATATGGTGTATACCTGCATATCATGTAGACCAGGGGTTCCCAAACTGTTCAGGCCGGGACCCAGAAAATAAGGCGTCAGAGAGCCGCGGCCCAATGCACATCGTCAGGCTTTTCTTTAAAAAAAAATTGCCAGGCGACCGATTTTTTAAGCCAAATATCACTTCAATCCTATTAAGTTAGTTCAAGTTAGTTATTCATTTATATGTGCTATTTATGAGAGGGCTAACTTGTTGCAAAATAATAATGATAATAATAATAGCCTCATTAAAATACTATTGTTGCTTCGGTTGTTTTCAGCGTTTTATGTGCATAATCTGTTATTTAGTTTGAAATGTTCGTTGAAATAAGTAGATTTTTCGTTTTTGTTTATTTATTAAGTTAATATAAAACCATATAGTCACATTTTAGAATACAATAGAATAGAATTTTAGAATACAACTAGAAACACTGTCCTGGCCTGAAGTTCAGTGGCCTGAAAAAGAAAAAAAAAAAATAAATTTTTTATTTTTTTTTTTAAATCATCTCGCGGCCCTCCTGTGGCTGCTCGCGGCCCACCTTTGGGTCGCGACCCCGACTTTGGGAACCACTGATGTAGACTACACCACTGCTTGAGGCTACATGACCAACAGTGATACCAGGAGCTTTCACACTATGGTCGTGAGATGGTTAGCTCTGAGGTCTAGGTCTGCCAGTGTTGCACATGGAAGTGTGACTGGTGTCGTCATGATGTGAAGCCGATGCGCTGCACCAGGGGGCAGAGTGGCTAAGTGTGAGTGAATGACTGAATGAATGAATAATGCATGAATTAGTCAAGCGCTTTTATCCAAAGCGCTTTACAACTTACGCCTCGCATTCACCCATTCACTCACACATTCACACACCGACGGCAGAGGTAACCACGCAAGGTGCCAACCTGCTCATTGGGACCAGTCAGGTATTAAGTGTCTTGCTCAAGGACACTTTGACACGCTGCAGAGAGAGGAGCAGAATTGAACCGGGAACCTTTGCGATTACCAGACGACCGATCTACCTCCTGAGCCACTGTCACCCCCCAACGATGAGTGAGAGTGAGGTAGTCGTAAAGGTGCTCTGCGTCTAAATATAGCACTAAACCCTTCAACTAAAAGCCTTCAACACTAGGTCATAGTGAGTTCATAGTGAAACACTATCTGGTAACACTTTAGAATGACTATCCCTTTAAGTGTCGCCCCACTATCTCAACCCCTTAATGGTTTTAAGGAAAAGCAGTTCTCAGAAACCATTATGAGGCCAAATAAGAGAGGTTAAGGCAGCAAGGCCCTCTCCTTCTGGATCTGGTACCTCCATTCTTCACCTCTTTCCTTTCAGAAGACAAAGTAACAGAAGGAGGAGAGAGAGAGAGAGAGAGAGGCCTGCTTGCTTGCCGTCAAAAAATGGATGTCGCAAAACTTTCTACTCCTTAATGCAGATAAAACTGAGATGTTAATTGTTGGCCCCCCAAACCACAGAGGCCTGTTTCAGGACATCTCCCTCAACTTTGATACCTGTCATGTATCCCAGAGCTCCACCATAAAAAACCTCGGAGTCATTTTTGATTCCTCCCTCTCATTTAATGCACATATAAAAAACGTCACCAAAATTGCATTCTTCCATCTTCGTAATATCGCAAAAATACGCCCCATTTTAACTCTGGCTGATGCTGAAACCCTGATTCATGCTTTTGTCTCATCACGTCTGGACTACTGTAATGCACTTTTTTCAGGCTTACCTAATTCAAGCATCAAAAATCTTCAACTCGTGCAAAATGCGGCTGCACGGATACTAACTAGAACTTAGAAAATTTGATCACATCACACCAGTTTTGTCCGCCCTACATTGGCTTCCTATCCAAGCCCGCTCTGACTTTAAAGTGCTACTCCTCACCTACAAAATTTTAAATGGGCTTGCACCGCTCTATCTATCTGATCTCATCTCCCGATACTCGCCCGCTCGTGCTCTGCGCTCACAAAATGCGGGGCTTCTATCGACCCCTAGGGTTAAAAAGAAATCCGCCGGCCACAGAGCCTTTGTCTACCGCGCTCCCTACCTGTGGAACAAATTACCTGCCGTCATCAGGGGCGCCTGCTCTGTCGAAGCTTTTAAATCCCTGCTTAAGACTCATCTTTTCTCTCTCTCCTTCAACCTACCTTGATCTCACCTGGTCGGGGACTGACCTTTAGATTAATCTGTGTAGTTTAGTTATGGTACAGGGTACTACATGGTACCACTGGGTAGTTTACTATAGGGTAGTTTAGTTAGGGTACAGGGTACTACATGGTACCACAGAGTACTACTTGGTACTGCATGGCATTACAGGGTACTACATGGCTTACACAGCTCTACATGGCACTACAGGGTACTACATGGCACCACAGGGTACTACATGGCACTACAGGGTACTACAGGATACTACGGGGTACTACATGGCACTATGGGGTACTATAGGGTACTACATGGCACTACGGGGTACTACATGGCACTACAGGGTACTACATGTCTGCTCCTTTGCAGCACCACAAATATGGGAACTCTCTAACTCTTCCCCCCCCCCCCCCCTCCCCCCCCCCCCCCCCCCTCTCCCTCCCCTTCTCTCTGAGTACCCGTCTCCTGGCGCTGACCAAGGTGATGGATGCCTCGGGGTCTTGGCCAAGCTTGTAGTGACTGCTCTACATGCACCTCCGAGGCATTGGATCAGTTATTCACCGCCGTCTGTCCGTGGTCCTGTCAACTGATTAACAGACTGTTAACAGATTAACAGTCAACGCGGTTTCATTGCTGGGTTAAGTACTTCTATTCTATTCACATAATACGCTTACTTCATATATCTACTCCATTCACATATATGCCTACCACTTGTATCTATTGCTATGTCCGCCTACTACAATCTCATGAGCTGTCTAACGCCTGTCCCGTCTCCCTGTCTTCCTATGACTTGCTGTCCTGGAGTGTTGACCGGAGTGTTGGACGTCCCGTGACGAAGGCCGGGAGATTGCGACCCCCTCTGCGTGCCCCCCTGTCTTCGGAGGTTTCGTAGTGGTGACCGGAGTGCCGGTTGTCCCGCGATGATGTCGGGGAGTTCGCGACCCTCTCTGTGCCACCCCCCCTTCCCCCTGTCTCCGGCTGTCCCTGAGCAACGACCGGAGTGCTGAATGTCCCGTGACTAAGACGGGGAGGACGTGACCCTCTTGCGCCGCCCCTGTGCTTCAAATAGATCCGCTATCAACTCTATCTTTAATTTTTCAAAATGTACAGTTGCTATTGCATGCACTCATCTGTGTTTCACTACACACATGAGTGCATGCTTACCAACTGTCCGTCTGCAACACTACTATCACCGACATCTAAGAAGGGAGATCCCCCTTGAACGGCCCTTCTAAGGTTTCTCTCCTCCACATTGCCTGTGGAGCTTTTTTCCCTATTGTTAGGTTTTAGTGAGTTTTTCCTTACCTTCGCGTGGGGTATGTCTGGGAGTGCTTGCATTCTTTCATTTATTTGCATTCATCTAAAAAATGTTTGGACCCTATGGTGTTCTTGTTCTGTTCTTGACTTATTGTTATGTTGTCTTCTTGACTTGTTTAAAGAAGACCTGTACGGCCCATGGGGACATTAACGTGTGTTGTCGGGCCCTATAAATAAATTTGATTTGATTTGATTTGAGAGAGAGAGAGAGAGAGAGAGAGAGAGAGAGAGAGAGAGAGAGAGAGAGAGAGAGAGAGAGAGAGAGAGAGAGAGAGAGAGAGAGAGAGAGAGAGAGAGAGAGAGGTCACCTGATAGGGCACGATGCTCTCGTGGGCCGTCCCCCAGCGGCGAGCCTCCTTCCCCGCGTTCAGGTAATTGGCTGCTATATGAGTGAGACAGGCCACCTGAGAGAGAGAGAGAGAGAGAGAGAGAGAGAGAGAGAGAGAGAGAGAGAGAGAGAGAGAGAGAGAGCACGAATGAGTGCAGAGTCTTAAATCAATTAGCTGTCGTCAGCCTCGCTTCTCCCTGCTGCTGCAGAGTGAGTCCAGTCCAGTCTCACGGCTCCACCCTCCCTGCTGCAGAGTGAGTCCAGTCCAGTCTCACGGCTCCACCCTCCCTGCTGCTGCAGAGTGAGTCCAGTCCAGTCGCACGGCTCCACCCTCCCTGCTGCAGAGTGAGTCCAGTCCAGTCGCACGGCTCCACCCTCCCTGCTGCAGAGTGAGTCCAGTCCAGTCTCACGGCTCCACCCTCCCTGCTGCAGAGTGAGTCCAGTCCAGTCGCACGGCTCCACCCTCCCACCAGTCCAGTTGCCGCCGGCACACAGCCACTGAGAAATGCGATGCCGCTGTGTGTGTGCGAGTACTGTACTGTACACACTACACACACCTCCAGCGTTGGTGATGTTCCCATGTGTTTTATTTTGAATGAACCCTTTCACCGCTGTCGGCTGTGTGATAGTAAAGGGTTAACCTTCTGTCGTGTGGCAGTGAAAGGGTTAACCGGCTGGTGTGTGGTGGCAGTGAAAGGGTTAACCTTCTGTGAATTGTCACAGTGAAAGGGTTAACCGTTTTGGTAGTGTGGCAGTGAAAGGGTTAAAAAAAGGGGAACGTTCTTCCAGTGACCCAGAACAGTTGCGTGATTTTTTTCCGTAGCCTCTGTTTGCGAAGATGCTCTCTGATTGGCTAGGCCGCGTACAGCGAAGAAGAAAATACCCTCTCTGACTGGTTTAACTCCGAAGGGTCTCTTCCGCCTTGTACATATATTCTCTGCTTCAAAGTGGTTATGCTTAGGCCCTCTTTCGATGTGGTTATGCTTAGAGTTAGGGTTAGGGTTAGCCAATCGGAGAGCGTATTTTTCTTCTTCGCTGCAATCAAAGAGCGTATTCGCTCACAGAGGCTACGAAATAAAATCACGAGGAACAGTTCTAGCCGGCATTGCATTTCCTTGTATTTTATCTCAAAGTATGTTTGCATCTCTACAGCATATCAACCTGCTTCAATGAACAGCATATTAACAGTCCAGTAACATGCTGATCTGTATATGTGTATATTCACCAATAACTCTTATATGTGTATATTCACTTATAATATTCACTAATAACTCTTACATGCTGAATCTGTGCCACAATTTTGCTGTGCTTTTTATTTGGCTCCATCTGTACATGATTGCCTATAAAGCCCATGTTTTTAAGTGATGTTTCCACTCTTGTGGCAATAAGTTAATGATGTAGTGGAGCTGCTGAGTGGTCAACAGTAAAACATTGTGGTCGTATCGGACAGCTCCCAGATGTGTCTGTGTCTGTGTGTGTGTGTGTGTGTGTGTGTGTGTGTGTGTGTGTGTGTGTGTGTGTGTGTGTGTGTGTGTGTGCGCTCGCGCGCGCGCGCGCGTATGTGTGTGTGTGTGTGTAACCCTACCGCCTGCAACTACTTCCTCTGGAACGGTTATTGCTGTAGTGTAATTAAGAATGTATTGTTATTCAATGGAATGTGCAAAACCTACAGTGTGTAGTTCTTCCATTGGCCAGGTTCAGCTCCAACTCCCTAGTGAAGTTTGCGGACGACACGTAGTGGTGGGTCTGATCTCTGACAACGACGAGAAGGCCTACCGGGAGGAGGTTGATGTCCTGGCACGCTGGTGCCGGGATAACAGCCTACTCCTGAACATTGGTAAGACCAAGGAGCTGATCGTGGATTTTAGGAGAATACAGCAGGGGACACACACGCCACTGTGGATAAATGGGGCTGCCGTGGACAGGGTGAGCAGTTTTAAAACTTTTAAGTACCTGGGAGTCCACATCACAGAGGACCTGACATGGACAACACACATAGACACTAGGGGTGTAACGGTACACAAAAACCACGGTACGGTACGCACCTCGGTTTTGAAGTCAAGGTTCGGTACGGGTTTTCGGTACAGTGGGGGAAAGTTTGGCTTTCCATGTTCCACTCAGGGGTGATGTAGTGTGCAGTAACTAATTGTACTTGTAGGGCTGTCAACAAATATTCTATATTGAAATTAATAATCAACTTGTAATTTTTTTTTTAAATAATAATAATTATATTAGATTGTGAAAAAAACAGCCCCCGGTGGGCGGTCGTTAGTGGTTAACTTAACATACCGTTGTATTCGTTCGGTACACTACACAGCCGTTCGGTGCGGTACGGTACACACTGAAACGGTTCGGTTCGGTACGGATACGTGTACTTTTACACCCCTAATAGACACTGTGGTGAAAAAGGCAAAGCAGCGCCTCTACCACCTGAGACAGTTAAGGAAGTACAGAGTATCGGGGAAAGATACTCCACTCCTTCTACTCCGGGGCTGTGGAGAGCATCCTGACTGGGAACATCACTGCCTGGTTTGGAAACAGCACGGCCCAGGACAGGAAGGCCCTACAGAGAGTGGTGCGCTCAGCAGAGCGTACTACGGGTATTGCACTACCACCCCTGCAGGACTTATACAATAGGAGGTGCAAATACAGAGCCTGCAGAGTGCAGAATAATGAAGGACCCTCACCACCCCAACAATAGCCTGTTCAAGCTGCTGCGGTCAGGCAAGCGCCTCCGCATACACGCAGCAAGAACAGAGAGACTTCCCCCCAGGCCATCAGAACATTGAACACTGAACTCTACACACTCAAGCACACATGAACACACACACCACACATCTGCACTCTCTCACACACAAACACACCACAGGTCACTTTAATCACATGAGAAGAGGTCACTTTAAAGGAAAAAAACAAAACATAACTGGATGTTTTTGTATAGTATAGTTAGGATAGCATAGTGACATAGGGCAGCACTGTATATTGTATAGAAAGTGTACATAGGAGGGCGGTCAGGTGGCGTAGCGGAGATTGCGTTTGTCACCAACACCGGAGACGCTGGATTCGCCTGTTCGAATCCAGCTCCCGGCGTTGTCACCAGCTTGGCTGGCCGTTCACACTAATACAATTGGCAGTATTAGAGGGTGGGAAAGCTGGAGGGGTGGGTCCGGGTCGTTGTAAACAGCGACTCCTACAGTCTGCTCAGCGCGGATAGGATCTAAGGGGGGTAGTGTGAATCACACTGTGTGATCCTTCCACACGTTACACCCTCTCAGTGAGAGTCCGCGCTGCCAGGTGAAAAGAAGCGGTTGATTGGCTAGACGTGTGTCGGAGGAAGCACGTGATAGCCTCCACTCTCCCAGACCGACTGTGGGGGGGTAAGTGCGCAGCGACCAGGAAGGGGATTGGGAATTGGCATAACGACTAACATTGGGATGGGAGAAAATCGGAGGAAAAAGGAGGGGGGAAAAATAAAAATAAAAAAGTGTACATAGGACTCCTTGCCTTTTGTATTTTATCTTTATTTTTATCATGTGTATTTGATTGTATTTCTATTCTATTTTATTCTTTTATTCTATTATTTGTATTTTTAGCACAATCGAAGCGGGTATCGCCTCCTGTGTCTGGTTTCAGGATTATCTATCTTCTAGGTGGCAGTGTGTGAAGTTAGGTCAAGGCCAATCTGAATTATTGGCCATGACTAAAGGTGTGCCACAAGGTTCAGTTTTGGGTCATGTCCTTTTTACAATTTATATTAATGATATTGTTTCTTCTTTGTATGGATGTCATGCCCATTTGTATGCTGATGACACAATTGTGTACTGTATAGCTGACTCTGTACAGTTGGCCATTGAGAAATAGCAAAATTGCAAATTGTAAGGATGCCCTTGCTAGTCTTAAATTGGTTCTTAACACATTGAGTGCCAACGACGAGATTAGTCGTGTTAACTCGCCATGCGTTGAGTGCCAATGACGAGTTCTTGTTTTTTTCTTGTTTTTGCTTTTATTAGCAATATCCATTCATTTTTCATCCATCCAGCCTGACGTTATCATTGGGAATGGGTCTGAGCTCGAAAAGGGCAAATACCGCCACCTATCGTCTCCCGGATGGTATTGCACATCATTGGATTGGATTGGGTGGGCATGTGCATCAGAAAAAAAGTCCAGTCCAGGGTTTTCCCTTCTCTGGCAAGCAGTATCTGTTACCACATTCACTGGGGAGGCTGGGAGCAGCTTTCGATTATGTGTTTGGACTATAACGTTGGATCAATAAACGCGATCAATATTTGGAATGGCGATCAGGAATTGGATTCATCTTTTTGCAGAACATCTGATGTGAGGTAAGGACTCTATTTTACCAGTATTGGGTTAATCAGATGTTTTCTTTCTCAGCCATCGCAGCGTGTCTGTGTGTGTTTGTGTATGACGTTAGCGCTGACCAGGTCGCGTGAATATTAAAAGGCAACCAACTTGTGTTCAGCTTTTCGTTCAGCGTTTCTCTGATTGGCCACACGGCCAATCAATCAATCCACTAGCACGCGGCCTTGCGGCAAGAGAGACAAGAGAGACAAGAGAGACGCGGCAGTCGCGGCAGAGTGGCTGCGCATGCGCATATATGTATGTATATATATATGTATAAACATATCTACTAGAAACACTGGTGTTCTGTTGTGCGACTGTGCTAAACTCTTCCACCACATGACCGACATTTGACATACAGTAGTACACCTCCTATCTATGTTGGGATTATGTTTGGTCATGACAAAACAATAAAAATCGCTACTGTTAGTAAGCTGCCACCACCCACTTCAATGACAGAGCTCTCATATTTGCGAATGCATAAACTATATCTTAAATTATGGCTATGTGTCTAATATGGCTGTCGCGAAGTCATTGATAAGCGACAGCCATATTAGACACATAGCCATAATTTAAGATATAGTTTATGCATTCGCAAAATATGAGAGCGCTTGTCATTGAAGGGCTTCCTACAACGGAGGAACGGCCGCTGCTGCTGCTGGAGCTGAACCGAGTCAAGCCGCGGGCGGCACACGCAAGCCGGGGAAAAAACAACCGCGTCGCCCCGCTGGCTCTTCAGCAAGGAGCCTCCACAGCTCCAGTTAACCTAATTTATACCGTAATGAATCATTAAAAAATATACCGTTAACTGGAATATGTTGTTTCTTTACACATATGTTGGATTATGTAATTGGGTTTTCATGACAAAACAATAAAAATCGCTACTTTACATCAGGGTGAACGCTGAACCGAGTCAAGCCGCGGGCGGCGCACAAGCCGGGGAAAAAACAACCGCGTCGCCCCGCTGGCTCTTCAGCAAGAAGCCTCCACAGCTCCAGTTAACCTAATTTATACCGTAATGAATCATTAAAAAATATACCGTTAACTGGAATATGTTGTTTCTTTACACATATGTTGGATTATGTAATTGGGTTGTCATGACAAAACAATAAAAATCGCTACTTTACATCAGGGTGAACGCTGTTACACTGCCACCACCCACTTCAATGACAGAGCTCTCATATTTGCGAATGCATAAACTATATCTTAAATTATGGCTATGTGTCTAATATAGCTGTCGCGAAGTCATTGATAAGCGACAGCCATATTAGACACATAGCCATAATTTAAGATATAGTTTATGCATTCGCAAAATATGAGAGCGCGGTCATTGAAGGGCTTCGTTCTACAACGGAGGAACGGCCGCTGCTGCTGGAGCTGGACCGAGTAGAGCCGGCGGCGGTGCACGTTAGCCGGGGACAAACCACCGCATCGCCCCGCTGACGTTAAAAATGCGAAATAACGTTACTGATGTACAGTGACACCCAAAGTTTCTAGTTACAGTAGTGACGTGTGACTCGAGATAGTCCTAACACTGTAACAGTGTTTATTATTAAGAGTCAGATAGTCCTAACAGTGTTTATAGTCCTAACACAGTGTTTATTAGTAAGAGTCAGATAGTCCTAACAGTGTTTATTATTAAGAGTCAGACAGTCGTAACAGTGTTTATTATTGCGAGTCCTAACAGTGTTTATTATTTCATAACTGTATAAAAACGCGAAACATAATAATCAGTCAGCAGCGCTCCACTGCTACCGCAGCCCAACACAAGTGCGTTGGAACAGCAGCCCAACACTACACAAGTTGGTTGCCCGCGCTGCCGCGCTTGCTCTTTGGATTTCATTTGGGACGTGGGACGGCTGCGCTTGCCTGCGCGTGGGGGCGGGGGGGCGCGGCCAATCAGAGAAAAGCCGAACACAAGTTGGTTGCCTTTAATATTCACGCGACCAGGTCATGGATAATAGATTTTTCAGCCCGCTTCTCTAGCGTGCATAAGTACACACATACTATCGATAATCTAGCGTTTATTTGAAATAAATAATATATCAGCCGAAAAATGACAACGTGTTTTGTGTATTCCACTAAAGAGTTATTATCGCGGAATTTCTCTGGAATTACTAGAACTCTCCAAAACTATACTCGTATTCAAAACGGTATAAAATGGAAATGTACCAATGAAAAAACAATCCGTTTCGTACATGTTGACTGCAAGTCATTGCTACGCGAGGGGTCTTTTAGACCCATAGCCATAATTTAAGATATAGTTTAAGCCTTCGCAAATTTCCCCGACCTCCAGTTGACTTCCTTATTGGCACTCTAGCCCATATAATGGTCAAAGGGGTGTGACACTGAATGTGTTAATGCTAGTAAGACAAAGTTTATGTTGTTTTCAAGAGCCAGAAATATTAACTTTGATTCAAGATTCAAGAGTTGTATTCATCACATATACGAGGGCATACAGTGAAATGAGGTTGGCCATGCCCGCTTCGATTGTGCAATAAAAACAATAGAATAGTAATAATAATAAAAAGATACTGTACAACAATCACAACAAGTTATTTTCTTAGTGTCATTTTCCTTCCTTTAACACATTCGTGGCCAACCACGTATATATACGTGTTTCGGATCCAACACTTGAGGGCCAACCACGTATATATACGTGGTAAGGTTGTTTTGGCTTTTATTCCATTGTAATATCCTACTCAATGTCACCGAGTGGCACTGCAGATTTACCCTACTCTTGGGATTCGGAAAAGTGCATTACCGGCCAGATCCTCGTGGGGGCGCTGTCTCGATAATGCAGTGTTCCATGTTACAGACCGGTGTTTTTTTTTTTCATCATGGGTGGACTTTTTTGTTAGCCTGAAGCTATGCCTTTAGCATGTAGCCTAGAATACTTTTTGGGATGCTGAATTCAGTATGCAGTAAAGGAATATAGCATCAGCCAATGGACATATTGATCTACCAAATGGCGATCGATAACTGGGAAATCCTGTTTGGGATCCAACCGGCCCACGGTAAGAGCTTTTTCACGTAAATTTCAGCCCGATCGGGCCTTGCTTTGATAGCCGACCAGCGTATGAGGCTAATGAGGCTAATGCCGTTATTGGTAATCAATAATCAGAAACGACGTCCCCCGCCCCCCCCCCCCCTTCATGCATTCATGGTGGACCATGATACCGATAATATGCATTTTGAGTTTTAGCTGTAGCTTGTGTATAGCCGAAACGCCATTCGATTTAACGTTATTAGCTTAGCGTCCTTTATACAACGGCATGCAAATTTCTCGATTCTGATTGGCTGAAACAGTCCATTTACACGTATTTATTGGGAACAATCCACGGTCCTGGGCCCAGGACGCGCCCACAACCGCATCACATATCACTCCGCCGGCTCACTCCGGGAGAAATCAAGATGGCGGACCATAATCTTTTACAAATGGATATGTTGATAGCATCATAACGACTAAATATGAAGCGATTCTGTCAAGGCGAATGTCTTAGTCCTTTAAACAATGTTGGATGATGTAATTGATGGGTCATGAGTCATTTTAGAACAAAAGAAAAATCGCGGATTGATTGATTGATTATTTGCAATTTTATTTTAAATTTCTACTTCCTTCCCACTGACTGCAGCGTTCACTCTCACACTGTCCGACGCTGGCGTACCCACAAACACACACACACACACACACACACACACACACAGGCACACACACACACACACACACACACACATACACACTCCTGTCTGCAACAGCGGGGGAGTCAGACTGAGAGAGAAGCAGCGCTGTTTTAAGTGAGCATGGTCTATTGAATTGATTGATTGGTTGATTGCTAATTTTATTACTGTACCCCTGGTTTCCAACTGGTTAAGTTTAGGCTAAAAATAAATAAATAAAAAAATAGGGCGAAGAAAACTTTTTTTTTCTTATAGGGCAAAGAAAACGTTTTAATTTGTTTTACCTACTTTCTATAGAAGCATCTAAGAATGAACTTCTATAGAAAGTAGGTCTGCATCCCCTTAACAATTGTGTGTATTGAGCCGTACTGTATTGTACCCATTCTGTATCTGGTAATACAATTTTCAATCAATCAATCAATCATTCCAATAACCACTAATTAAAAACTAAAGAAAAGTTGGATGTGTTAGTTGGTTGGATGTCTTAGTTGAAAGGCAGTTGGATGTGTTAGTTGGTTCGATGTCTTAGTTGAAAGGCAGTTGGATGTGTTAGTTGGTTGGATGCCTTAGTTGAAAGGCAGTTGGATGTGTTAGTTTGCCATTAACACACAGTTGGATGTGTTAGTTGGTTGGATGCACTTCAAGCTGCTTCCACATGGAGGCAACTTCTCTCAATCATTCCAATAATACACAGTTGGATGTGTTAGTTGGTTGGATGCACGTCAAGCTGCTTCCACATGGAGGCAACTTGTCTTTTTTGTAGTTGTGGGAACTACTTTTTCTGGCGGATGGTTTTTTCAATAAATCTTCGATTAATGTGTGTTTATTGTATAGCAATAAGGTTGGATGAATATGGCAGTTGTATAAAAGCATTACACCACTTGCAGTCGTGATTTGTGAACAATAAACCATGCCTAGGGGGGTCTAACGACCACCCCTAGGCATGGTTTATTGTTCACAAACCACTCCTGCGCGTGATGCTTAAATATATCGCCTTCCAGGAAATACCCCAGAACATTGCGGTATATAGTTCATATTCACGACGCTATAAAATGGGAACGTATTGCTAATTTTTTTTTATTTAAGGCATAATGAAGGGACGGTTTATAGTGTCAATTGACAATGACAACGGACAGATAGCAATAATATAAAGTATAGATGTAGCTCTACAAACAGCCTCACGCACAATGAAAGGTTGTTATGATAAGCTGGGTTTATAGAGTGAGATTAGACGGATCCCAGTGGCCGCGAAAGTGTTAAAGTGACCTTTTATTGTGTGTTTAAAGTGACCTGTTGTGCGTTTGTGTGTGTGCAAGTGCAGAATGGTGTGTTGTGTGTGTGTATGTGTGTGTTCATGTGTGCTTGTGTGTGGAGAGATCAGTGTTCATTGTTCTGATGGCCTGGGGGAAGAAGCTGAGCCTTAGCCTCTCTGTTCTTGTTGCGTGTATACGGAGGCGCTTGCCTGACCGCAGCAACTTGAACAGGCTGTTGTTGGGGTGGTGAGGGTCCTTCATTATTCTACAGGCAACAAGTCCTGCAGGGGTGGTAGTGCAATACCCGTAGTCCATTCTGTTGAGCACACCACTCTTTGTAGGGCCTTCCTATCCTTGGCCGTGTTGTTTCCAAACCATGCAGTGATGTTTCCAGCCAGTCAGAATGCTCTCTACAGCCCCAGAATAGAAGGAGTGGAGTATCTTCCCTGATACTCAGAACTTCCTTAATGGTCTCAGGTGGTAGAGGCGCTGTTTCGCCTTTTTATGATGTGATGATGTGTGGATATCTACTGTCAGTGGCTCTTGTATAGAGAGAGTCACCGAGTATAAATATCTTGGCCTGTGGCTTGACGAGAAATGTACATTTAAGTTCCATGTGGACAATCTTGCCTCTAAACTGCGACAGAAAATTGGTTTCCTGTACAGAAACAGATCCAATTGTCCTCTATTTAGTAGGAAAAGAATTGTTGAATCAGTCTTCTTATCAGTTTTGGATTATGGTGATGTAATGTATAGGCATGCTGCGGCATCAACTCTTAAACCTCTGGATTATGCACATCACTCAGCTCTTAGGTTTATTACTGGGTGACAGATATGATACTCACCTTTGTGTCCTGATAGGGTGGGTTGGCCTTCTCTTACAGAAAGGTGCAACAAACACTGGTATTTATTTATTTTTAAAGCCCTTATTGGTAAACAACCTGTTTATATCTCTTCACTGTTAGAATATTGGAACCTATTCAGCTTGATCAAATTACTGGATGGTTCTTAGGGTCCCTCAAGTTTGTTCTGATCTAGAGAAGTCAGCTTTTTCCTTTGATGCCTCTAACTCTAATAGAATGTCCTTCAACTCTCTCTGAAATTGGAGGTTCTCCCTTCCCTTGGTATGTTTAAACGTATGATTTCAGACCATTGTGTGACTACCTAACTTTAGTCTTTAGATCTTTTTCAATTATTTTTAAAGTTTTTTATTTTTATTCTGGTGTTTAATTTTCTGTGAACATTGCTTGTATTATGTACTGTTTACATTTTGTACAATCGTCGTTTCTGTAAATGAGGGAAACCTTAGAAGCTTACGATTTTAAATAAAGGTTGAAATGAACATTTAACGACACATAATTCATGAACGTGAGAATTGTAACTCATTGTCCCATTGTCCTTTATTACTTCCTTATTATTATAATTTTATTATTATAATTGTATTATTATTATTATTATTATTATTATTATTATTATTATTATTATTATTATTATTATTATTATTATTATTATTAATATTATTATTATTATTATTATTATTATTATTATTATTATTATTATTATTATTATTATTATTATTATTATTATTATTATTATTATTATTATATCACTACATACAGGCTGAGGATAATCACTGCCATGGAGCACAACATAAAGATCAGCACCGGTAGCTCAATTTCACTCATACAGTGTATCTTTTCCCCCAATGCTTTACAAATATAATTGACCATAAAGAAAGTGCATTTCTTGTCTGAGTTCTTTAAACACAAGTGTTTGTCCGAGGGGAGCAACAGAAAAGAGGGTGGAGTTTGAGATCAATTCAAGTCTTTCATGATCAAATAACCAAAAGAAATGAGTAGATATAGATGTCTTTTTTTTTTAAATAAGTACACTACGTATTTCATCATATGAAAGGCAGTAAAAGATAGAGTGGGTATCGTTTACAATTTCTCCCAAATCACATAAACTAAATCGTTCCTCCCCTGGGGTATCATTCAACCTATGGCCTTCTATGAACCGGAACGTAACTGTGCACAAAAATATCTTTGACTTTTAGATTTTGCATAACATATGGTTCTGAGCTATAGTTATTCTTTTAGGTATCTATTTTGGTTTATACCATATATCAACAGACCATCTTTCTTTATACAAAGACAATAATCTACTCCTAATGTCCACACTGGAACCACTTAAAAAGAAAAAAAATATGAAAACATATATATATATATTTATTCTTGGCCCAGGCATAACCATTAGAGGTTTTCATCTATTGTGCACAAGCCTACATGATGTAATAAAGATGACAGCATTTCAAAAAAACTATTTCCTGTACACGTCTGCAGATAAAACCCCGTCAGTGGTTTCCAAAACCAGGTCTTTGGTCGCTCAAAGCCAAATGTTTTCGTAGCCCCTGGAAATTTGGATTTGATGGTTTTGAGGAACGGAAACCGCTCTCAAAACATTTCAAAACACGGCCAACGGGGATACAAAGATGTAACAACTCAATATCAACAGCCCTCCAGGCCTTGTAAGCATATCGGATTTGGACAGACATTATTCCCCTTTGGCTGACTGGTAAATGGAAATGGACTGCATTTATATATCGCTTTTTATCCTAAACGATTTACAACGCATGCCTCACATTCACCCATTCACTCACACATCCGGAGGCAAGGTGCCAACCTGCTCAGTCATCGGGAGCAGTAACCGTCTGTAGTGTGGTCGTGAAAGATGAACCTTCTGTAGTGTGTAGGGCTGCACGATTTTGGGAAATAATCTAATTGCGATTTTTTTCGGACAGATATTGCGATTGCGATTATATTTATAATATATATTTTTAAGCAGCCCCACAGAGGTTTATTGTAAAATGCGGCTAGCATCTGGCCTACGCGGTGGGTCTGTTCGGGACACCGAGCCTGAAAATGTTTCTTTTTACCTGGGAATCGATACCGGTACCCAACGGTACCTTTACTCTCCCTCTCTGAAGTCTAAACTTCACAACAACACAATCTAAAACCCCTTACCTCCCTCTCCCAAACCGATCTTGTATCTCAATGGGAATTCCTGGTTAAAAAAAATTATAATAATAATAATAATTGCGTTTTTTTTTTTTTTTTGCGATTTGATAATTGCATCATTCCAAATCGCGATTTCGATTTTTAAAATCGATTAATCGTGCAGCCCTAGTAGTGTGGTTGTGAAAGTTAAGTGTTTGGCTCAAAGACGCTTTGACGCACTCATCGGGAGGAGCCGGACCCAAAACTGGAGACCTTTTCCGACGACCGCTCTACCTCCTGAGCCACTGTCGCCCCCGTTACGCTAACAGCGTTGGGTCCAATAGGTTACGAGTATCAGTCCTAGCTACGACTGTGGCCTCTAAGAGGTGGGGTCACAGTATACATTAGCTCTATGGTGGAGACAGGGTGGATACTATGGTTGGCTGGCTGAGCCACGTATAACTTCCATCGTCTATCGTAACAGTTCCAGCTCCCTTCTTTGGTCCAATTAAAGGAACACGCCAACATTTTGGGAAATTAGCTTACCGTCTTCTCCAGAGAGAGACAAGAAGATAGATACCAGTTTCCTCTCTGTGTGTTCAGTAGGAAGCTATCTGGCTGCATGTTAGCCAGTTAGCTTAGCACAATGAATGGAAGCGGACAGACCGGTTAGCCTAGGCATTGTCCAACTAACTATCTCCCGAAGGCTAACCGGTCATGTCTGCTTCCATTCATTGTGCTAAGCTAGGCTAACATGCAGCCAGATAGCTTTCTACTGAACGCACAGAGAGGAAACTGGTATCTATTTCTGTCTCTCTCTGGAGAAGCTAATTTCCACAAATGTTGGCGTGTTCTTTTAAGATTTGGCTCAATCGGTAGTGTGGCTTTCATATTTTCCCACTCACGCTGCGAGATGTTTCTTTGCTACCAGGGACAGGTGAGGTAACTCCACACAGCCTATTTGAATGAGCAAAGTAATCAACCTACACCTGCCACCACACCTGATTGATTGATTGATTGATTGATTGATTGATTGATTGAACATTTTATTAACAGATTGCAGAATGGGTACAGTACAGTACAGCTCAATTAATACACACAATTGTTAAGGCGATGCAGACCAGAGAAAGACTTTCGTCTTGTTTACATCAGGGTCCCCCATTTTCAATTCATCATAACATATATGACATACATGACATACAGATAGACAGTACTGCTACATCTATACATTTATGACATACCAGATTTACAAATGCAGTACTGTTTGTGATGCAAAAAGTCTAAAAAAGAGAGTATATACATTTGACGAAGAAACTGTACATTGGTGACACGTGATACAACTGGTTTCTAAAACTATAGGATGAGACAGCAAATCGGTATTGTTATATGAAATTAGAAACACAAACCGCCATGATAGATAAGCTAATGTTAGCTAACTAATGAACCGTTAGCTAGCGTCAGACGTGGCGACGATTCAATTCAGTGTGGATGACGTATTGCCGGCCTGGTGAATTTACAATGCTAAGCAAAGCAAACGTTGTATCAATTATACCAAGCTGACAAACTGAAACGATGTGGTAGAAGTGGTTGTCATGAACTGATTATTATACACTGTATATAATTAGATTTGTATGATTTCATAATATTGATAAGAGTCAGTTTATAACATTGGTTTATGACCCAGAAGCAGGCCGGAACAAATTTCACAAATGGAAGGGATTTTGCACCGGACTAGAATTTTCGTGACAACAAACCTAATTTCCTTGACAACAAACCTAAACTTATCTGAATGCCTCCAGTCCCCATCTGTAGACCGATAGGCTGCAGTAAGCAAGTAAGTGGTGAGTGTGTATGTTTGTCTTTTAACCACTGCACAACTGAAGTTCCGAAAGGAAAATAAAGTAATTTGAAGTTGAAGTTGAAGTTGAAGCAGGTCTGTGGTCACAGAGGAATGCACCATGGGTAATCAGTGGGGGTTGTGGGTATTTATCTCTGGCAGCAATGGGAATCAACCACAGCGACCGTTACCCCAACAGCATCACGGAGATCCCGTTGCCTCCCCCTGCTCCTTTACATGTGACGTATCATAAAGGAGTCATATGATGGAAAATAGGTTTTACCTATTCGGCAGTCTGGAATGTTATGCATGGTCGGAAAAGGACACAACGTACTCCTTTGTGGGATTGAAAGTCGTAAGTCTTATTGAAGATTAACAAGCCTAAACAAGCTGTTCACAAGTATTGTCATTCATGATGTCATCAATGAAGAATCAATTAGCTGTGCTTTTTGGAGCCAGGAACAAATGGACTGGATTCTGTAACCACTCAAAGCACTTCACATCTTGTGCCTCACATTTTGCCCATTCACTCACGCACAGCAACGCAGAGCGGGCACCCGTGCATGGCCTGCTCGCTGGGACCAGTTCATGGTTCAGTGACTTTCCATCTGGTGTAGCCAGGCAGGGAAGGAAATAATGAATAAAAAAATGTGGTGTATGATACACTAATCACCTGCACCTGTTTGGTTCCTCCCAGCCCATGTGTGTCTTTTCCTGCTACTGTTTGTTCTGCTTTTATTTACATCTTCTTGCACTACACCTTGCTGCACTTCTACTGTATTTATTGTATTTATCTTATACTGTTCTCGCCATGTGGCCCAGGTCGTTATTGTAAATGAGAACTGGTTCTCAATTAACTTAACCTGGTTTAAAAAAAGGCTAAAAAAGATTATTAAAAAAAATGGCGTGTTACAATGGAAGAAATATGTGCTGGAAAGGATTTAGACTAGTTTATTTTGCAAAACCACACAAACGTGTTCCACTGATTCAGGCCGGGAAAGGGCACCTCCATGGTAGTTGATGAAGGGGGTGAGAGCGACACTGCACCCATCTGGGGTCCTGAACCATAACTCAAGAAACACTGCTCTGTGACAACTAGAGGTAATACACTTTGGTAAAACAGCATGTCACTCAATCCAAATGAAAAAGAAATCAAAGACTCTATGTTAACTATGTACATGTTAAATCAACTAATGTGTTACCTTTTTAAACCGTCAAGTCTGGCAAGTTACGGTGAAATTAAGAGCACTTCAAGTAGCCTAATAGGCCAAGGAATAGCCTATTTGAAGTAATCTTTGAGCAGATTTTCACCCAGCGGGTCTGGAGTTAATATAACAGGCCACCACAACATGATCTAAACCAGACCGCCGACATTCTTCTGTACCACCATCGCATTATCAGGAGGCAATCAGGCAGAGCCAGAGTCACAAACTCTCTGTCACACACACACACACACACACACACACACACACACACACACACACACACACACACACACACACACACACACACACACACACACACACACACACACACACACACACACACACACACACACACACACACACACACACACACACACACACACACACACACACACACACACACACACACACACACACACACACACACACAGACACACACAGTCATCCTTGTGTTGTTTGTGAGGATATTCTATGAACTTACTATGAACTTGTTTTTTTTTCAAGGCTTTTATTGAAAAATAGTTTTGAAGATCAAATCTTGTTTTTATAAAGACAATAATTATCTGACCAGAATGAAGCAGTAATGCGAATGCAGTTGTCTTGTTTAGATCACATAGGCCTAAACATGTATTCATTATTACAAAAAGAAATATTATTATAAAAATAATCACCATCCGAGGGGATGAGGTGGAGATGGTGGAGACATACAAGTTCCTTGGAGTACACCTGAACAACAAATTAGACTGGTCGGACAACACAGAGGCCCTCTACAGGAAGGGACAGAGCAGGCTGTTCTTCCTGAGGATACTCAGGTCCTTCAACGTGTGCAATAGACTGCTGCAGTCGCTTTACCAGTCTGTAGTAGCCAGCGTCCTCTTCTTTGACGTGGTATGCTGGGGGGGCTACATCAACTCATGGCACACCAACAAACTGAACAAGCTGGTGAGGAAGGCTAGCTCCATGGTGGGAGTCGAGCTGGTAAATCTAGAAGTGGTGGCAGAGAGGAGGGTGAGAAGGAAGCTGGCCGCTATCCTGGAGAACCCCTCCCACCCCCTCTATAAAAAAAACAAAAACAAAAAACAAAAAAATTCAAATCTAACCCTAACTAACCTCACTGTCATGGTCCTAATAAACTAACCTACACTGTAGCACTCAACACTTTGATGAACATTGTTACTCAGCTGATAGAGTTGTGCCCTTCCTGATGACTTGTCGTACAGAACTTGTAAGTCGCTTTGTATAAAAGCGTCACGCTAAATGACTAAATGTAAATGTAAGGAGCTAGCCAAGGTGAGGAGCAGAGTTCATACATACCATGTCACAACAGCAGTCATAGTGTATATTTTCAGGAATACGTTTGTTTAACAATAGGTTAAAGTGTTATTAGTGAACTATTAGTTTTTGAAATGCATTCATTTACAAGCGATTATCCGCCATTTTTAATCCGTGCCGCAATTCTGTTTGTAGTCATATGAGGAGACAAGACCTTGAGCTTTGAATGAGTGTTGAAATTTCGAAAAACAACATTACCCAGCTCATGCCAGCTTCTGTCAAGCAAATTACTTGTGGAAGAATTTTTTTTATTTCTTTAATTTTTCGCTGGAAAACACTGTGGTTCCATAGCCTGAAGTCTATGTAGTACAAATCCAAATCGTATAAAAATCCATTCAAAGATGAGTGCTTGAGAAAGGTTTTAGTAAACCGTGTACCCCCCAAAAAAGCGAGAAAATCCAAAATGGCTATCCACCTCCATGCGTTCTGAAGCTTCAGTCACAACTAATTTTCGCTCGTCAACTTTCACCTACTTCCCCCACTCGCACCCACCCACGTGAGGTATCGTTGGAAGCGGACGCTCGTTGGCTAATCATTTTCGCCATCAGTGGTGATTGGTCAGTTCTAGAGCGTATAGAGTCAGACATGGTCTTTTGACGGGCAGCCTGTAAAAAGACGCTCGCCTGACACATCGTAATCTAACATCGAGAACCGAGGCACGCAATTGGTCGAGTGAGGTGGTGTTCGAAAGAGAACGTGGCCCCAATGCCTACGAGCAAGATAACATGCAATCACCTCACCGCTGACGTAGTCGACCCCCACCCCCCCATTGGGTAAGTCGGTGACAATTTCAATGTGGTAATAATTTGGGGAAGGAGCTGATCCTAGATCAGATGGGTAACTTCACCCTGCAAAGCCTTTGATATAGAGGTTGCCGGTTCGGCTGTGCCTAACAAATTCTATTTATCTGACACGGCACATCTATCATGTATACAAGGTTGCTGGTTCGCTGTGCTAAACAAGCTCTATTTATCTGACATATGGCACTATCTATCACGTTTACAACTTTTGTTTTCATTGTAAATCTTCTCTCACTTTAATCGTATTGCTAGGCTATTACCATACACTGGTAATAATCAGACACGATAGCTTTGGTAATACAGAAATAATCATCTGCTAACTTTGTCACCTAACTAGCTGTAGATGTCTTTGTATTTTAAAGTGTGCTATACAAATACAATTCATGATTATTGTTTATTATTAGTAAGCTGGTAGCAAACTGTGATATATGAAATGATACCCACTCAGCCTATACATCCTAAAACATAAAACGCCACCTCGTAATAACTCAGCAAACATGTTCACGTTGTGTGTGATGGTGTACTGTATGTCCGTAGTTAGGACATCTTCCCACAGCGTCCAGAAATGCTGTAAATATAGTTCCAGAATGAAAATCCAACTGGCGTCCTAGAGGTGTTTTTCCACATCCTACTATTACATTCTCAACGTCATCGCTAGACCATTTTTCAATATGATGCAATCTATATTATCAATATTAGTAATAATATTTGTAGGGCGGCTACGTGGCGTAGTGGGCAATGCGCTCACCACGAAATGCTGGAGACGCTCGGCTCGTCAGTTCGAGCCCAGCGCTCCACATTTGCTTTCAGTTTAGCTGGTCGTCCGTACTAATACACATTGGCCGTATTAGGGGGTGGGAAACTGATGGGTGGGGATCGGGCGTTGTGGACAGCGACTCCTACAGGTCGGTTGGTGCGCCTGCGCAGTAGAATCAGGAAGTGTCGGGGGCAGCGTGAGCCTCCCACGCGTTACTCCTCGCCACTGAGAGATCGAGCTGCGCAGGTGAAAAGATGCGACTGCTGTTACCTCAAGTACCGGAGGGGACTTGTGCTATGTATGACTTAGTCCACATTGCAGCCGGCTTGTGGGAGGCAAGAAACAGCGTCCGTGACAGGGGAGGGTTGAATTGGATGATACGAAATTGGGATTGGAGAAAATATAGGAAAATGGGAGAAAAAGTGGATCAAAAAAAATGTGTAATAATATTTGTATTGGTTTTAATTCATCTATTTGATCCGTGACCAGGAGGGTGATGATTTATATTTTCTTTGTACCCTCGGAGACTAAATCAGACTCGGAAGTCAACTACATTGACACTATGTTTGATGTGTTCTGATAGAGAACTGTATGCTACAGTCTACTGCAGGGCTTTCCCTAAAAAAAGTGTGTGTGTGTGTGTCTGTGTGTGTCTGTGTCTGTGTGTGTGTGTGTGTGTGTGTGTGTGTGTGTGTGTGTGTGTGTGTGTGTGTGTGTGTGTGTGTGTGTGTGTGTGTGTGTGTGTGTGTGTGCGCGCATGCGTGCATGCATGCGTGTGTTTTTGTGTTCAACATTAAACTATTGTGCAACCTTATACACTCTTATTTGGAACGTACCCTTGTGTTTGCTATTTGATTGAAATGTGGCAGGAAATTACACCAAATGGCTTTCTTTATTGCAATTTGTTGGCCTTTACTGTAAGTCCCATTCAAATGTATTGAGGTGTATTGGTCTCTGCTTTGTTAGCAAATCATTTCACGAACGGCCACCTCCGGCTCACTTCAGGGCAAACGCCCATTGATTGTAGAGAATTTGCAACCAAATATAAAAAATATGACTTTATTTTAAGTTGTACAATAAACTTTTTTCCTATAAAATGAGGGGACTATGCATAAATAAAATATATATATAAATCACCTTATACTTGAATAATCTCTTAAATGTATGTATCGAACTACACATTTTTTATTCATTGTCCCAGTTATTCCATAACAGTTATACTGTACATCTACTTTTTACATTTATCCATTGCCTTTGTGATATTGAAGACACAAGTTCCCCTGAGTTTATACCGGCTCGCTCTAGTTTGGAACAACTCCTGAATGCAGCATGGAAGTGAGTGGTTATGTGCTTTATACATTATTATTAGTGCTGTCAGGCGATAAAAAAAAATGTATCTAATTAATTACAGGATTTGTAATTAATTAATCTAATTAATCGCATTTTAATCGCATAACCATTTTATGCCTGATATTCTATATTCTATAATCATATTTCAAATTGCATGTGTCCGGATGGCAGAATTCAGTACTGTATCTACAAAACCTTCTGTTTAATCATCTTCCATCTATTAATTTGCTTAGATTTTTCAGGTCTGGTCAATTTGAGCATGGTGTTATTCACAGTCAAAGATTACAAAAATGTAATTTATATTCTCATTTGGTTCATTACAATTTACTCAAGCCTAGTAACAGACACAGTATTTCTGACACTGGGAATACATTCCCTGAGATCCATAGATGTCCCTAGAATCAGATACCAAGAACATGCAAATGGTCCATATAAAAAAAAAAAAAAAATCTAATGTATTCTACTGACAGCCCTAATTATTATTGTAATGTATCCAATCCAATGTGCTGGAGTTCAGATCCAAAACAACAACTAAATAAAAGCTTAAGGACTGAACTGCTGGCAGCATCTCTTCCCTCTGTCCACCACTGTCCTCTCCGGGTTTAGCTTGTGTGTGTGTTTTCCCTGTATTTTCAATCACTTATTCAGAGAAAGAAATGATAGCAATTAAATTACAAAATTATTTATTTATTTATTTATTTAAAATCAGTTATTCCTAAGATACTAATGATAAGGATAAGCGCTCAATGAAGAAACCCACTCCCGTTGCCAAAAGAAAGTCGAACATGCCTATAAATACTTATTATACTATGGAAGTATACACTACAACTGTATTACGTGGCACATAATGGCCCCCAAACAGCATTGCCAACTTCAACAGACTCGCAGACAAATTGTGATTTGAAAGAGCAGCATTCTACGCCCTCCAGAACATCAGTCTCTGTCAATGGCACAGCACCAGGTTTTTGTCTTTCGGTGACATCAAATTATTAAGATTTGCTTTGTTCCTAGCTATATTCATAGATATCGATTTGTGTGTTTATGATCCACACGGCACCCTCTCAGGGGTAATCTTAATGATGATGAAGCAATAGGGTTCTAGAACTTAGCAGAAGGAAGGTTATTGAAGCTCTGTTTTGTATTATTGAATTTTCATTCAATCAATCACTGTGCAGATTGATTGATTGAATGAAAGTTTTATTAACAGATTGCAGAATGGGTACAATACAGTACGGCTCAATACACACAAGTGTTAAGGGGATGCAGACCAGAGAAAGACTTTCGTCTTGTTTACATTAGGGTCCCCCATTTTCAATTCATAATGAATTGTAAGTAAGGGTGCAACTTGCTCCGTGCAATCCATTCTTTGTGGATCTAGCCCACAAAGTGGACTGGAAAATGTGGAGTACAGGATTTTTTCCCCCATCCATTTTCATTGAGTCCATTCCAAAATCCCTTATGTCATCTGGGAGACGATAGGGGGCGCTTTTTTCCACATCTGATCGCCGGGCGGCACTCGGGTATACTAGGGTAGGCTCGCGTGATGCAATATGATTTCAGATCGCTAAAAAAAAAAAAAAAAAAAAAAATCCGAGAAATCTCGTGAGTGGCTTTCAACGAGATATTAATAATTCCGAGAAAACTCGTGAGTGGCATAGAAAGTGTTAAGGTCTCCAGAGTTTGCACTGAATTAAGAAAATCTGCTTTTAGTTTCTGTGCCCACGACACGTGGGATGTTTAGCAAAGAAACTTAAAACTCAATACTTTAGTATCCATTGGTCAAATACATTTGATTTGATTGATCAGTTTAAAGCTATAATGTGCCAACCATGTCACCTCAGTCAGTAGTTGCTTTGATTGATTTTTTATTGTTTCATTGATTGACTTTTCTGTTTCTATATTGTCTTTGTCAATGTAAATGAGCTCTTGATGATCTTTCGATTAAATAAAGATTGAATTCTGGGGGAAAAAGTTATAGAACTGATATAGAACCCTACAGAGGGAAACATGATACAATTCAGAGAAAACATTACACACACACAGACACACACACACACACACACACACACACACACACACACACACACACACACACACACACACATACACACACACACACACACCTGAATGGGTTAACTGTCGTCCGCCTCTCAAGACTCCAGTACCTCTATAGACTGATGGATTTGAAAATGTTTCATGAAGTGGCGTGCATTAATACAGGCTCTCCGTTTTGAATGCGTCTGTACTGTATTATGCGTGATAAATGACACATTTGTACCGAACTCTAAAAAGACGTCTCCTTCCTTGGCCTGAGTGGGAGGGGGTGGGCTGGGCTGGGCT
>NC_140176.1:15135186-15207686 GCF_963971535.1 Notolepis coatsorum
GACTTAATAGAAATATGTCGCACTCGACGGTATAGCGCCAAACTCTGACAATTCAGTTATTAATTCGCACGCGGTCTCAATGCTCTATTTGGGGCCAAACAGGCCATACTTCACCGCACGTCGTATCGTGGGTGAGGCTTCAACTTATTGGGTAACTTAACTTCTGTATTCACCTGCACCATATTTATATGCACGGCGAACAATCTAGTGCCAACCTCATTTCTGTCTCGTATTCTTGGGCAAGGCCGGCATGTACAGACATGTCTTGACGGTGGCTTTGAACCTGACTCTGGAGGCATGGCCTTGGCGCCTGTGGACCGCTGTCCAATAGGAGAATGAAATATTATGGTCTGTACTAGGCTAAAGGGATATTCCGTGTATATGTACAAGGAATATACAAGGGATATCAAACGATATACAAATATTATGCAATATATATCAATCAATAAATATATATATTCGGTTTAATCTGATCCTTTGTAACAACCGCCATACACTGTAATCATAGTAATCATTATAATCTTAACTACCCACCTCATACTAGTGTGCTGTATATATATACCACATATTTACATTTATATATTTACCGCATATATATATCCATACTTGTCTGAATATACCTGCCTATAACCCCTCTATATACTTACTTATACACCTGCATATAGCTCTGTATGATAGCATGTAGAATAATGCTGTATATCATATATATTTATTCTCACCGCATAATATATATCTATCCACACCTGTCTGTACTTAGCTGCACATAATCCTTTTACATTATCTGTAGATGCTATATCTACATCTGTACATATCCTACTCTTACTAGCTGCTGGCCAGTATGACTACTACCATACTGTCTTTATACCTGTATCACTGTACATATTATACTACAACTCTGTACATACATCTGATTAGCACTACACTCAGTAGTACTAATTTGTATATTTTGTACCCAGTTTAATCACCTGTAGGCTACATTGTATATTGCTGTTGCGCTTTACTGTTATATTTGCACTCTGGTTGGATGCCAAACTTATTTTCGTTGTACTGTACTTGTGCTGTATAATGACAATACATTTTACTCTAATCTAATCTACTACTCAAACTGGGCATCAGGTACCCAAAACTACCACAACCTACATGGGATATGTAGTATTTTCTCTGCAGTCAGGTCCCGCAGCTTCCCATCCACACGAAAACAGTGGAAAACAGAGTTTTTAGGTCATGCCATTTACATTGACATTTACATTTTGTCATTTAGCTGACGCTTTTATCCAAAAGCGATTTACAAGTTCTATACAACAAGTCAGCAGGGAGGGTACAACTCTTACAGCTGAGTAACAATGTTCATCAAACAGTGCCGAAACGTGGGTGTCATCAGGTCATTTCATGTTGCCTGGATGGAGAGATGTTCTATAACACGTTGGGTGTGGACGGGATCTGAAAAATACATATTTAAATTTTCAAACATACCCATGATGACCGTGTGGACTAGGAGTCACATGTGGGAAGTTCCCCCCGGAACTAGGGACTTGTTCAGTGACTCTGTGCCTTTGCACCGCGGGGCCCAGGGTCCAAGCAGAAGACCCTGCTCTGGGGGGGTGGTGCTTGCAGCACTGAACATTCTGAATGGTTGAGCACCCGCAGCATTTAATTTCAACCGATATATAAATCGGCAGCACAAATAAATTATATATAAATCTGCAGCACAAACCAGTTTTTATTTTTTAAGTTAATTGAGCTATGCAGTAAAAACAGATAATCTTTTAGCTACATCAATAGTGTATAATAATAAATAATAATGCAGGACCTGTTGCAGAGGTCTTTATTCGGCATGCAACAACACTCAATGTTTTAGTGGTACACACAGCGGTTAGTTTAGCACACACACCGGAACACACACGCATGCATTGTCTCTTTAGGATCAGAGATGCGATTTGTCTCTGCGATTAACCCATCCCGTCGTCCTTCCCCCCCAAGGGCAGCCGGGAGCAGACAGGCGTCAATGTGAGCCGCGCCAGGGGACCAATCCAAGTGCTCCTGTCCGTCTTCGTCAAGGACGCCACAGCGTTAGCGATCTGTTGTTGTGCATGTTTTTCCATTGGGTTTTTATCTTATCGGGGGGAAACCCTTGCGAGCACGGGGAGAACATGCAAACTCCACACAGAAAGGCCTGGGAGATACCCCACCTGGGTACCTGGCATCATGGAAACCTGGTCCCCAAGCGGGAATCGAACCCTGGACCTTCTTGCTGTGAGGCGACAGTGTTAACCACTACACCACCGTGCCGCTCTTCCTGTCAGAAGAGTCCTAGGTTTGTTTTAATTGAACATCCATTCTGCCAATGTCATCTGCTTTCAACCAGCAAATGTGAACGTGTAATGTTGTATAAGCTGATATATCTAGTGATCTATGCAAAAAAAGTTGTCATTATTAGTAGGAAATTCAGGCGCCTCTTTTGGAAACACGAGTCATGTCATCTGGGACTCTTGAGTTGGCAGTGTGTTGTGCGGTCTGTTGCATGTTCCTGTTCAATGCGACAACCAATATATGGCAAAAGAGTAAGTAGGGAACATTGGTCTGTTAATTTAACCGTGATCACAACAATCTCATCAGAGAAAATGTTCCTTCCGCGTTTTAATGAGACAATGAAATGTATAGACCTTTTTCACACGTCACCGGATATCATTTGCCTAATCTTTTCGCGGATCTTTTCAAATGCAGAGAACAATGGGCAAAAGGAACTTGAATGCAGTTCATGGTAGTTTCGCTGCAAGCGTAGATATACATATTAATTTACTCACTCACTCGTGTACCCACAGTTAGGACACTCTGCCCCTAGTGGCTGCTCACAGGCATTGTTCAGTATGTTGGTAACCAAAGAGACAGCAGTTAACAGACAGTTTGAAGTTGCTGAAGTGACAAAGGACGAGAGACATAATTACATTTCTCAATATTATCATTTTATTCCCTTGTCTTACCCTTGCTATTATTTTACTTATTTTTTATTTCTATTTCTACGCCTTACTATCCGCTGGGTGCATACTACTGTATGACCGTTATCATGTTTTGTAACAGATTACAGAAATCCAAGAAGCCTATTGGAACGTTAGGTTCTGATATGGTGTTGATTAATATACCTGCATTATTTTATCCCACTTTATGCTTTGCTCTTGCTGCTTGTTTTACACAGATTTTATGTCTTATTTCTTACTGATGTAAAGCACTTTGAACTACAATCCCCTAGTTCAAGGTGCTATACAAATAACATTTATTATTATTAGTAGTAGTATTGGTGACCCCCCCCCCCCCCCCCCCCCCCCCCCCCGAGTGGGAATCAAACCCCTATACTTGGCTCTGTAACTGTCATCCTCAAGAGAGACGAGCACATTAACCCTTAAGCCACGCTTATATCCATCCTTGTAGCCAGTCTGCCAGCTCTATTTGTCTATGGAGATGTTCACCTACTTTGCAGGGCTATAACTTTTTAAATTGTATTGCTAAATTGACATTACTATGGCCCATTCAACATCGATTAGCTATCGTTCAGGATGTAGGAACGTTATACTTTTTCATTCATAGATTCATACGAAAATACCGTCTAGAATATAAATATGTTTTTATTGTTTTCTGCAGTATTTCATAGAACGTGAGTTATAGCCATAAATGCATATATTAGATCATCAAATGCAATTTGATACCGATTGACGCCAGATTAAACATTTCAACTGTACAAGGTCCCAGACGTTATGACTCATCATGCGCGGTTGACCGGAGGGGGGGGGGGGGGTCGTTTATAAGTCCGTGGCCGACGTTAAATCATTCATGTAGTATGGGTGATATATAGATCAGAGCAGTTTGTATCGAAAATGGTAAACAAACAGGCTGAAACTCACCCCAGTCTCCTCGTAGCGTTGGGTGATGAGCGTGGAGCAAAAAGATTGCTATTATGGGATGTTGATGTATGCGATCCATTTCCAGGTTGTATAATACTATATACGTCCAAATAATGTTGTTTATTGGTTATGGCAACGGATCGCTATCCAGTGTGTCCAGTGGTGCAGTCGTAATATGGGAACTGGTTACACGCCACGTGCATGCGCGCTCCCGCTCCCGCGCACGCGCATACATGTTCCCTCAGTTGCGCACAGAACAGATGATTATTATGCATAACAATGGTGATCAAGCAGCCCCCCACCTTCTCGTAGGTTCCTATTATTATGCAAAGTCTAGGTGAGAAGTGCCGGCCGCCGGCCGGGTAGCTTTCTACAACGGCCGGGTACTTGCCCTGAGTGACCTACTAATAACACGCCGTGTAACCGCGTGTGTGCACGACTGCATGCCTGAGTGTGTCAAGATGGAGTCCAGCGAGTGGCCGGACAGAATAGGGAGACACACCGGCGTCACAATTATCGACATCCGGTTGCAACTCGCCGATCGGCCACCAGGTGGCGGTATTGAAGTGTTGGAGAGTTGAGCGGAGATCTACAGCACCAGTCAAGGATCCGTGGGTGAAATATGAATACCATGACAGAAATTTGAAATATTGATCTCAAAGACGCTGTAAAACGTCATTGGCAGATTACGCATGGCGAGGAATGACGTGGTAACACGTCATTGGCGAGAAAAGGGTTAAACCCTATCCCTCAATCTCTCTCTCTCTCTCCCCCCACCTGTCTCTCTGTCTCTATCTCTCTCTGTCTCTCTCTCCCCACCTCTGTCTCTCTCCCCCATCAACTCCCACCCAGCTATAGATCAGGGGTTCCCAAACTTTTCAGGCCGCGACCCAAAAATAACGGGGTCAGAGAGCCGCGACCCCCACTATTATAGGAGGTAAAAAAAATTATAATAAAAAAAATATATATATAAATGGAAATGTATGGTTGAAACATGCACACGTTCAAACGCACACACACTAATAAGCATTGGAGGCTTTTAACCAGGGCCGGACTGGGGAAATCATTCAGGCCAGGAAATATAGTGCAAAATATAGCCCCAGTCAGGCCACTTTTTAAGCAGGGGGTCTGGGGGTCCCCCACCAGGACATTTCTTGTTACAAAGACTTCATTTCCTGCATTCTGGTGCAGGCATTTTTTTATTTGTACCCTTTAAATGCCAGTGTTTGTGATGGCATCACAAATTATTGTTAAAAAACAGGCTAGCATATGTATGATTAGCAACAACACTGATTTTGATGGATTTTCAGTTTTTTTGTAATGTCAGATTGAAAATAATACAATCTTTTCATCATAACACCACATATTAATTTTATAATTCTAACCCTTTAAATGCCAGTGTGTGTGATGGCATATATTTGCAATATATCAAATGCAAAGTCGATTTTTCTGGGGGGGATTATTACAGGCTAGCATGTGTCAATGATTAGCAACAACAGTTTTTTGTAAGGGTCCCGCCTCCACCAATCACATGCGGCTCCTTTTGTGTGTGTGTGAAAGCAAGAGAGAGAGAGAGAGAGGAGAGAGAGAGAGAGAGATAGTTCTCCAACTTGTGTGAGTTGCAGTGATCTCCTGGTTGTTCCCCACCTAGGTTATCTAACTATTGCGCTGCTGCAACTAGAAACACTGTCCTGGCCTGCTTCTAAGTTCAGTGGCCTTTTTTTAAAATGTTGTAAATCATCTGGCGACCCCCCCCCCCCCCCCCCCCCCCCCCCGCGCGGCGGCTCGTGACTCTCCTGTGGGTCGCGACCCCGACTTTGGGAACCCCTGCTATAGATCACAGAGTTACCGCAGCAGTTTTCACTGTAAAAGACTGTAAACTGAAATGGGCCTTTTCACGAGGCGGAGAGTGAATTGAAAACATGGTAAACCTGGGACAGCATGCACAACAGAGACGCTGCGCAGCGGCTAATTAGAAACAACAGGAGCAGAGTGTAACTTGGCCAGATTTAGAAAAAAAGATAGAACTACTGTTTAGCTTGACGTTTCGGATTTTAATCTGTAAAACTGAAATTGAATATAAAGGTTTAGGAATTTGATTCCATCATACATCTTGATAATTGTTAGTTATGAACAAAGATATTAGAAGTTATTCAAATATACTTTTGGAAACTTATCTGGCTAATTGTGTACTTATATATATATATATATATATATATATATATATATATATATATATATATATATATATATATATATATATATATATATATATATATATATATATATATTATATTGTGGCTTAGGTTCACTTCAGTCCAGCAGAAATCCTGCGAGGCTTAGGGAGCCGTGACATGTAGACTGTTCTCCAACTTCTCCCTCAGACACTTATGTCAAAAGGAACACGTTTGTTTTGGCATTTTTGGACACGTCTTTAAGGATTTATTACCTTAAAGCAGATCCGGTACATTTGTTAGTTAGTTTGAAAGAGAATGCTGTAATAACTTTTAATTGCATGTATACTTACTGTACTATCACAAATAACCAAATATTAAAGATGCATGAGAACAGCATTAACGGCATCGCAAGCCTCCACAATTTGATGTATTTTCGAATGCAATTCAATTTGATTGACGTCCTAAAGTCCCCACACACTGGAGGTTGCGGTTCCAAGTATTTGTTTTTGGTGTTTGCCTTCAAGTGCAGTGTGATGCAATTCCTGGATTAGGTACTTTTCCAGGAAGAGAAAACAATGGATTTCTTTTGACAAAAATAAAAAGACAGACAAATGGTACAAATGACAAATTTAATTTCATGGGATCTTTAAGCTTGTCTGCCATTTATTCATATTTTCAACATTAAAATATAAAGAAATATGTTATTTATGCTCACTCCTGACTTTCATTATAGTCCCCATGCGCTACCTTAGCAACATCTTGACAACCACCTGTGACTTGACTGATGCCAGTGAGAATGACCCAGATAGCTAACTTTATGTTAGTAAGCCATTCTGTCAATAACTTTGCCTAACAAACAGTGAATATGATATATGACAAAAAGGCTGGCTTGCTTGCCAGACATCTCATTGTCCCCAAGTCAATAACTTTTATTTTCACATTAAATATGTATCACAGTATCACTGTCAGTCTTGCATCAATTCATTATTGTGAGTTGAATTGCAAGGACGGGATGCGTAAACCGGATGAATTAGACGCAAGCAAATAACGCGCCATGAAAGCGTTGTAGTCCTAAAACAGAGGAGACCCAGGGCTTTCAATGGACATCGACATTTCATAAAACTACACTAGCCAGCTCACACCAGCCTCTGTGAAAGCTGCTGAAAATATTCTTTGTGAAAAATTCAGACGTTATTTTTGTGATTATATCTCACGGGTTGAACCAACCTGAACGTTATTGCCATAAAATAGAACAGTTTGTTTCTTTACCTTTCTGTGAATGTCTAGAAAAAAACGCTTCTCAATCTGATGAAAAATGGCAAAGCTATTTACATTATAAAAAAAGTAACTGTACTTACAGTAGATTTCATTCACAGTCTTTGCTGCCCTGTAACGGGCGCCTGGTGGTACTAAATCCAGATTTAACTATGCCATTGGAAAGAGGAGATGTGGCCCGATCCATAGATGTATGACATGGCCATAATAAGGTCATTTATAGGCCTGATATTCTATATGCATATTTCAAATTGCATGTTTCAAATTTCTAAATTCAGTACTGTATCTACAAAAAAACCTGTAAATCATCTGCCCTTTATTCATTTGCTTAGATTTTTTGTACACTGGGAATACATTCCCTGAGGTCCATAGATGTCCCTAGATACCAAGAACATGCTAATGGACCTTGTAGAAGTGGAGCAATCTTCCATTTACTTGGATATGTACTTTTAGGTGAATTTTCTGAAAATATGGCTAGGGCTTAACACATTAACTGCCATGCAGTTTGCCCCTCTCATGCCCATCTCTGCCACCACTCTAAGCCTATGGAGATGTTCACCTTCTTTGCAGGGCTATAACTTTTTAAATTGTATTGCTAAATTGACATTACTATGGCCCATTCAACATCGATTATCTATCGTTCAGGATGTGGGAACGTTATACTTTTTCATTCATATATTCTTCCAAAAATACCGTCTAGAATATAAGTATGTTTTTATCGTTTTCTGCAGTAATTCCTAGAACGTGAGTTATAGGCATAAACGCATATATAGATTATCAACTGCCGTTTATTGCAGATACACGCTATATTAAAAAATTCAACTGTACATGATCCTAAACGTTATGACTCATCATGCGCGGATGAACGGGGGGGGGGGTCGTTTATAATTCCGTGATCGTCAGTAAATGCTTTATGTAATATGGGTTGATTTATTGATCAGATGGTTTGTAAATAAAGAAATGTACAATCGCCTTGAAAATAACGTTACTGTCCTCTTACCGTTCGCCGATGAGACTGGAGGAAAAAGATCCCACTTATTTGACGTCGATCGACTAGATCCATTTCCGGTTTGTATGGCGCAATAAACGCCCAAATCATATCGATTATTGAGTTATGGCAGCGATCCATATACACGGATGTGTGTCTAGAGTCCCGCAACGATATGTGACTGCCGGACGGATTTTCCAGATGCACCGAGATCAGCAGATCCATTTCCGGTTGTAACTCGCCCGATCATCCACCAGGCGGCGGCATTGAAGCGTTGCACTGTTGTGCAGGCTCCCACTGTATCAGCAGAGGCTGGGTGGCGGAATTATGAATGCCATGGCGAAAATATGAAATATGATCTCAATAACGTTGTACGCCGTGATTTGGCAGAATTCGCATGACCAGCAAACCCGTCGTACAACGTGATTGGCGGTCAATGTGTTAAGAGGTTAAACAAGAACAGAGAAGTTATCGCAACATATTTAACACCTTTTTATGACTTTTTAACGCCTAAAATTCTGATTATTACATTTAAATATCTTTAAGACTTTAACACCCCGCAGGAAACCTGTTTTATATGCTGCTTGTAAAACAGGCACAAATACAAAACCAATGAATGAAAGTCCTATTATAAGGCTCCTCAAATAATCAGGATTCATAAAGAAAAAACATATTTTACAACAGTGAATAATAACCAACCCCAACAGGGGATGCTGCTGCATATTTATGCTCTCTCATTTCTGAGATGGCGAGATCCGCAGTTGGCGCTGAGTGAGGCCACGGCATGTGGGCCAATGAAAACAACGGGGTTCTGCTCGCTTGGGAATCGTTGGGACACTGACGGCGCGAGCCATGATAAGTGAAGGGATGATGCAAATCCCGGAATAAACTCCCTCCTCCACAAACCAATCTGCTCTGCTAGCTCCTATCTTGGAAAAAGAATAATCGCCCAGAAGAATAATACTGCATGCGTAATTGCAGAATAACTATACGTGTGTAACACAGCGGTTTGTGATGTAAGCACACTGATGCCAGAGAGCGCATTCAGCTCAACAACGAGATGAAATGCATCCTACCTGGGCAGTGACACTGTTGCAAACCTTGCTCCAAAGACACTATGCCAGAGGTAGTCTAATATACTATTGTATATTAACACTCTTTAGACAGATTGACTAATAGACCACTAATAGGCTACTAGGTTACATATATTTGTGCAAGGGTTTTTCTCTGTGTACATCCCATCCTTGCAATTCAACTCACAACAATGAATGTACTAGGACTAGGGGCTATCAGTTGAATGACAGTGATACAGCTACCGCGCATATTTGACGTGAACAAAAGCTATTGATTTGGGGACCATGAGATGTCTGGCTAGCAAGCCAGCTATGGTTGAGTAGCGGATTCATTTAGAACGGTGATTTACCTTGAGCCGAACTACGTGTGTATTAAACGTAAAGTTTTCACCCAGGCCATGGTATACGCAGTGATATAGTTATCAGAAAAGTGAACAGACTATCTTTTCTACGTAAGGAAACCATTACGGTGGCTTACCATCGTTTCCATGGACACAAGTGACTAATTATAGCTGCACAGATAATGATTTTGATAAGTGAAATTATTGAAATATTTCAACTCATTTCTGTTTGTATTTGTAAAGTACACTCAAAAGGATAGGGGGAACAATAAATAGAAGATTATTTATTAGAGAAAAATAAGTAGTCGCTCGCCTACTTCTAGATACAATTCGGTAAGACTACTGAATTTTACCAAAGTGAAATATCCCTTTAAGAATTGAATGCAGATGCCAGAGCCCTGTTCCTCATACATGGATATTAACCAAGTTATACATGGTTACTCAGCTGGATACGATTGTTTGACATAAGCTCAGGATTTTCAGTTCCTTGAAGCAAGCTTTAGTCTAACCTGTTACCAGAGCAACAACTCCTTCAGCTCAAACCTACAAAAAAGGCAGGTTTTAATGAATACTAACCTTTCGATTTGTTTAGATTCAGACCCTGAATTGCCAATCGTTAAGTCTCACCTACTTTCAAATTACTTTGTAGTCTCATTAACAGGCAAATCTACCCCATCCATGAGATAATTTCCACACATGTCTGCAAGTACCAATAGATCTAATAATGATCATAATCAGGAATGTTTTTATAATAAGGAAACATATATTGATGTAACAGGTGTTAGCATGTAAGACAATAAAGTGAAATGTGTTGATAACTGAAGTGTGGGCCTATTTTTTTTTACGTCTGTTCAATGTTAAAATGGGTCACTTGACCTTACTCCTAGAACCCACCTCACCCCTGCCCATTTTGACAACCTAGGATGGCTTAGAGTAGACGACAGAGTACAGCAACTTGCAATGGGCCTGGTCTACAAGATACACTACACGACCAAGGTACCCATGTACATGTCAAAATACTTCCCAAAGGTCAGTGAATACCACGATCACAACACCAGAGGGAGCTCCACAAATCATGTTAAACCCAGATTCGGCTCAAACAAGGGACTAAACACGTTTCGCAATTATGCCACATCAATGTGGAACGCACTACCCAAAGCTGTAAAGGAATGTGAATCACTACCCACTTTCAAAAACACTCTCAAAAAACACCTACAGGAGACTGCAATTCGAAACTGGCCCATGTAAATGTCCTAACACAACCCCCTCCAATGTACAGTAAAAATGACCAAGTATGGTCTTGTCAATATTCCAATGTACAGTGTTGCTTGTACAGTTGTACAGTGTCCCCCACCCACCCCTCCTACCCAACCTCCCCCCCCCACCTACCCAACCTCCTCCAATGTACAGTTTCTACGTCAAATGTATATACTTCTTTTCTGGACTCTTTTCGTATCACAAACAGTACTGTATTTGCAAATCTGGTATGTCATAAATGTATAGATGTAGCAGTACTGTCTATCTGTATGTCATATATGTTACGATGAATTGAAAATGGGGGACCCTGATGTAAACAAGACGAAAGTCTTTCTCTGGTCTGCATCCCCTTAACAATTGTATGTATTGAGCTGTACTGTACTGTACCCATTCTGCAATCTGTTAATAAAGTTTTCAATCAATCAATCAAGGTCCCAGGTATGGGTGTGGTTAGGTTAGGGGTATTCCTAACTCTCAGGTGCCATCTTGGATTTGGGATCTATGAATCATGGGACATTTTTTTTCTATTGTTTGACTAGTGAGGAGAGATTGCTATGGCCTCCTACAAACAAACTCCTAAAAAAAGAATAGTTCAAAAAACAGTCATTTTTCCTATTGGATTAGGTTTTTTTTTTTTTACTTGGATCTGCATGGGACACATTTCTTTTTGGACAATGGAAGGTTTGATTTTGAAACTACTGACTCTAAAGAGAAGTACTTCAAGGACTGGTAGACCTAAGGATTTAATTATGTATTATCAATGGACTGAAATTCTGATAGGACGATTACAGCTTGATATTGTTTTTTTTGCATTGCGATGCTGCCCTATTAGTTTGCTCCTTTATTTAATACAACATTTTAAATGTACACTGTGCCAGTTCACTCATCTTTATTTCTGACAGGTTTATGTTTTATCTCAAGCTTGTGACATTGAGAAATCGCTAATTTGGTTAATTCTTACAACTAGTCAAAGGAGCAACACCCAAACGATGAGCCTAACATGAAGAAAATAAATGCAATCTCAATATGGTCATGCTACAGTATACGTGGTGCAATTAGTACTACAGTGACAAATTGGATGGAATTGTATTAAATCTAACCGTACGGATTAATTCCACTCCTCATACCCTTCTGTTTATACTCGACCGAGAGAAGAAGTGTGTGGTCTTTCATTTCACGGCTGTTGCTGTAGTTCCTCCATCAGCCAATCATACGATTGCCAAGACAGGAGCGTGCAGTCACCCTGGATGATTGAATCCATGCTTGTCGTAATCAAAAAAAGGCAATCAATCCTGCACCTGTTATTCAGATGCAAATTAGCACGATAATCCGATACTGCGGACGTCATATTATCCAGGGCTTGTTAAACAACAAACAAGGAACGAGTTTTGTTACTAAATCATTTTACTGTTGTATCTGGCTCCGTTTTTGCACCAGCTTTGAGTTGTTGTTGTTGTTGTTGTTGTTGTTGTTGTTGTTGTTGTTGTTGTTGTTGTTGTTGTTGTTGTTGTTCTTTACCTGATATAGAGCAGTAGATGAGTCTTGGGTTGGCTGGACTAAGATCCTGGTATCCGAGGCCCATCTGGTGAAGTTTCCCTGGTAGGTAGTTCTCCACCAGCACATCACACACACCTGCCAGCTGGGACACGCACACACACACACACACACATACATGAGAACACACACATATAAATATACACACACACACACACACACACATGAGAACACACACATATATATATACACACACACACACACACACACATGAGAACACACACATTTATATATACACACACACACACACATATAATATATACACACACAAACAATATATATACTATATATATACACACACACACACACACATCATGGACACGCATTAAAAAGGTAATATATGTTTGGGCACACACACACAAACAGATGCCCTGTACGCACACTGAAAACATCACATGCATTTTGGACACACACCACCATGTACAATACATGCACAAAACAAGGTGTGCATGTAGGCTAGGCGCACAGGCACACACGCCCCCCCCCCCAAAAAATGCATAAAGAAATGGAAAGATTACACACATCTCAAAGACACAGCTATATACTGCATTATAGTCTTCTTCACACATTTTTTGTATTTGTATTTATTGGTTTAAAATACAGAGACAGTGCATATTAAGGAACATTTGACTGTAAATATGCCAGTTTAGCCAAGTTGGCTAATTTTCAACTGTAGTCTCTGGGGCAGGTGACATGAGCACAACAATAATTAAAACATAGTACAATAATTAAAACACAGTAGGAATCAGTATAGGCCACAATACACTAAAATACATACAAACAAATACATTAAAATACAACCCCTCAGTTAAAAGACATAGTACAGTAATTAAAACACAGTAGGAATCAGTATAGGTTACAATACACCAAAATACAACCCCTCAGTTAAAATGGTCGCACACTTGACCATCTCTCAACCATCAACATCTCAAAGACACAGCTATATACTGTATAGTCTTCATACGTCTCAAAGACACAGCTATATACTGTATAGTCTTCATACGTCTCAAAGACACAGCTATATACTGTATAGTCTTCATAAGTCTCAAAGACACAGCTATATACTGCATATAGTCTTCACATGTCTCAAAGACACAGCTATATACTGCATATAGTCTTCACATGTCTCAAAGACACAGCTATATACTGTATATAGTCTTCACATGTCTCAAAGACACAGCTATATACTGTATATAGTCTTCACACGTCTCAAAGACACAGCTATATACTGTATATAGTCTTCACACGTCTCAAAGACACAGCTATATACTTTATATAGTCTTCACATGTCTCAAAGACACAGCTATATACTTTATATAGTCTTCACACGTCTCAAAGACACAGCTATATACTGTATATAGTCTTCCTCACACGTCTCAAAGACACAGCTATATACTGTATAGTCTTCACACGTCTCAAAGACACAGCTATATACTGTATAGTCTTCACACGTCTCAAAGACACAGCTATATACTGTATATAGTCTTCCTCACACGTCTCAAAGACACAGCTATATACTGTATAGTCTTCACACGTCTCAAAGACACAGCTATATACTGTATAATCTTCACACGTCTCAAAGACACAGCTATATACTGTATATAGTCTTCACACGTCTCAAAGACACAGCTATATACTGTATATAGTCTTCACACGTCTCAAAGACACAGCTATATACTGTATAGTCTTCACATGTCTCAAAGACACAGCTATATACTGCATATAGTCTTCACACGTCTCAAAGACACAGCTATATACTGTATATAGTCTTCACACGTCTCAAAGACACAGCTATATACTGTATATAGTCTCCACACGTCTCAAAGACACAGCTATATACTGTATAGTCTTCACATGTCTCAAAGACACAGCTATATACTGTATAGTCTTCATACGTCTCAAAGACACAGCTATATACTGTATAATCTTCACACGTCTCAAAGACACAGTTATATACTGTATATAGTCTTCACACGTCTCAAAGACACAGCTATATACTGTATAGTCTTCACACGTCTCAAAGACACAGCTATATACTGCATATAGTCTCCACATGTCTCAAAGACACAGCTATTACTGTATAGTCTTCACACGTCTCAAAGACACAGCTATATACTGTATAGTCTTCACATGTCTCAAAGACACAGCTATATACTGTATATAGTCTTCACACGTCTCAAAGACACAGCTATATACTGTATATAGTCTCCACACGTCTCAAAGACACAGCTATATACTGTATAGTCTTCACACGTCTCAAAGACACAGCTATATACTGTATAGTCTTCACATGTCTCAAAGACACAGTTATATACTGTATATAGTCTTCACACGTCTCAAAGACACAGCTATTACTGTATAGTCTTCACACGTCTCAAAGACACAGCTATATACTGTATAGTCTTCACATGTCTCAAAGACACAGCTATATACTGTATATAGTCTTCACACGTCTCAAAGACACAGCTATATACTGTATATAGTCTCCACACGTCTCAAAGACACAGCTATATACTGTATAGTCTTCACACGTCTCAAAGACACAGCTATATACTGCATATAGTCTTCACACGTCTCAAAGACACAGCTATATACTGTATATAGTCTTCACACGTCTCAAAGACACAGCTATATACTGTATAGTCTTCACACGTCTCAAAGACACAGCTATATACTGTATAATCTTCACACGTCTCAAAGACACAGCTATATACTGTATACAGTCTTCACACGTCTCAAAGACACAGCTATATACTGTATATAGTCTTCACACGTCTCAAAGACACAGCTATATACTGCATATAGTCTTCACACGTCTCAAAGACACAGCTATATACTGTATATAGTCTTCACACGTCTCAAAGACACAGCTATATACTGTATATAGTCTTCACACGTCTCAAAGACACAGCTATATACTGTATAATCTTCACACGTCTCAAAGACACAGCTATATACTGTATATAGTCTTCACACGTCTCAAAGACACAGCTATATACTGTATATAGTCTTCACACGTCTCAAAGACACAGCTATATACTGTATATAGTCTTCACACGTCTCAAAGACACAGCTATATACTGTATATAGTCTTCATACGTCTCAAAGACACAGCTATATACTGCATATAGTCTTCACACGTCTCAAATACACAGCTATATACTGTATATAGTCTTCACACGTCTCAAAGACACAGCTATATACTGCATATAGTCTTCACACGTCTCAAAGACACAGCTATATACTGTATATAGTCTTCACACGTCTCAAAGACACAGCTATATACTGTATATAGTCTCCACACGTCTCAAAGACACAGCTATATACTGTATAGTCTTCACACGTCTCAAAGACACAGCTATATACTGCATATAGTCTTCACACGTCTCAAAGACACAGCTATATACTGTATATAGTCTTCACATGTCTCAAAGACACAGCTATATACTGTATATAGTCTTCACAGATGTAGATATAGTGAACAGATTAAAAGCTACTTTTCTTTTAACACATTGACCACTGATTTTCAACATGCATATCGTGAAGGACATTCAACAGCGACTGCTTTAACCCAAATGACGGATGATTGGCTGAAAGAGATAGATAAAAAGAAAATGGTTGGAGCTGTCTTGCTTGATTTTACTGCAGCATTCGACATCATAGATCACAAATTCTTACTTAAAAAACTTGAATGTTACGGTTTCTCCTCATCTGCACTATCTTGGATGCAAACTTATTTAGCAAACCGGAAACAAATAGTTTTTTTTAATGGGAGTTACTCAGAAGTTAAAACGGTAAGGTGTGGAGTACCCCAAGGAAGTTGCCTTGGGCCTTTGCTCTACACCATATTTACAAATGACATGCCTCTTGTCCTAAATAAGTCCTATATTTCTATGTATGCGGATGATTCAACGATTTACACATCAGCCTCAACAGCCAATGAATTAAATACGGTTCTAAAGGCAGAGTTGCAATCAGTGATGGAATGGATAAAGAATAACAAACTAGTTCTAAACATATCAAAGACAAGTAGCATCATTTTCGGTTCAAACCATACTCTAAGAACGAACCCAGTCTTGAAACTTTTGATAAGTGATGTGGTAATTAATCAAGTCCAGGAGACTAAACTCCTAGGGGTAACATTAGACAGTAAATTGTCATGGTCACACCATATAAACAATATAGTAGTGAAAATGGGAAGAGGGATTTCTGTTGTTAAAAGATGTGCTCATTTGTTACCACTAAATTCTATCAAACAGGTAATTCAAGCTCTGGTTTTGTCAAATCTTGACTATTGTCCTGCAGTATGGTCGAATGTAACAACGAATAAACTGAAAAAATTACAAATGGTACAAAACAAAGCAGCACGTATAGCGCTTCGCTGTGAGTACAGAACTAATGTTGCAGCGATGCACAGTTGTTTAACTTGGTTACTTGTCAAACATAAATTACTCTGCTCACTCCTTGTATTCACTAGGAATATTCTTGTTACAAAGATCCCCTCAATTTTATATAACAATTTATCAATAAGTCTTGACAGACACAACCATTCCACCAGACATGCTTCTGCACGAGGTTTTACACTTCCAAAAGTGAGGTCGAATGCAATGAAGCGAACTGTCATGTTCCGTGGTATGCAGGAATGGAACTCTCTTCCCAGACATGTTAAGCAGGAGAATAGTAAATGCCGTTTCAAAATCGTGGTAAAACAACATTTTCAACCAAAGAAATTGACATTCCCTAATAGATAGTGTGTACGTAAATGAAAATGTATGTGTCTGATATTTTTATCTTGTATTATGAATTTGATTAGGGTTTTTATTGTTGTTTTAATTGTCTGTATGACATGTAAATGTTGTGAGTGTATAAGGGTTTTTATTGTTGTTTTAATGGTCTGTATGTCATGTAAATGTTATGAGTGTATAAGGGTTTTTATTGTTGTTTTAATTGTCTGTATGACATGTAAATGTTGTGAGTGTATACGTCTGTAACTGTATTTTATGTGTTATGGACCCCAGGAAGAATAGCCCCAGCACTGCTGTGGCTAATGGGGATCCAAATAAACTTAAACACGTCTCAAAGACACAGCTATATACTGCATATAGTCTTCACACGTCTCAAAGACACAGCTATATACTGCATATAGTCTTCACACGTCTCAAAGACACAGCTACTGTATATACTGTATAGTCTTCACACGTCTCAAAGACACAGCTATATACTGCATATAGTCTTCACACATCTCAAAGACACAGCTATATACTGTATAGTCTTCACACGTCTCAAAGACACTGCTATATACTGTATATAGTCTTCACACATCTCAAAGACACAGCTATATACTGTATAGTCTCCACACGTCTCAAAGACACAGCTATATACTGTATAGTCTTCACACGTCTCAAAGACACAGCTATATACTGTATATAGTCTTCACCTCCACGATGATCTTGACTCCTCGGGGGTCTTTGAGGTCGACAGCGATGCTCTATGGGAAAAGAAAAGAAACATGGTTCCTATTACACTTGTTAAGCAGGACAATATTTATATATTTCAATATTTATTAGTTATGCGCAGAGACCAGGACCGCTGTACTGGTATCGGTCCGATACTAGCGGAATCCGATTGTGTAGGATAGTATATCAGCTACAGATGGTCTGATACTAGTTAGCGCTAGTTCATCCAACCTGATCAAATCATAATGGGCACAAAACTTGCTACAGGAGCTATGTCCACCATTATCAATAAAAGGGTGTCAGTCATCTTATCGATCATGACGTTCCTTCACCAGAGATCAGTGCGTTCCACAGACTCTTAGAAATAACTTAAGTGTGTTTGTAATTGTGTGCCTACCAGTAGTGCTCCCTCTCTATCTTTCTCTCTGCTGCGTGCTGTCCAGAGGTAATACGCAATTACAACTATACAAACCGATGACAGTAATTGTTGCAATTATGAAAAGGCATGGTGTGGTGTGGTGGGGGGGGGGGTTGTAATGATTCTGATCAGGGGCGTCTTTAGGACTTGGAAAGATCAGGGGCTGAGCCCAGAGCACTTGGGGCTGTGATGATGGTATGTGTGTGCGCCAAATGAAAAAAAAAAAAAATATATCTAAAAAGATTCTGCAGTGCTGTTGGGCACTTTATTGTCTGGCACTACCTATTAATCAGCCTCTCTCTCCTTTCTTTCCTGTTGTGACGTCTCTGACGTGTTTTCTGTCATTTCCTCTATGTTCTCTGCGTGGTCCAGTATAGTAGTAAAAAGGTCTCCAACATACCAAAGTCTGTCAGCCCATGTTACCAAGTCAAGTAATTTATTGGTCTTCTTAGAGAGCTGCACTGGCTTCCCATTGCCACACAAATCCGCTTCCTACTGTATCTCCAGTCAATGGTCTCTAACTACACATCCTCAGTCAAGACCCATACGCTCTACATTTTCTGGTCACCTCAGACCCACTCCTATCCGAGCTCTGGGAGGGGGGGGGGGGGGTCATCAAAGAGAAGCAGGCTATTATCTAATACATTTCTGTATCTCCATTCCGCTTACTTCCCCAGTAAAGTACTGGGACAAACTCCATACAATAATATCAAATTTCATATGGGGAGGCAAAAAACCCAGATTTAAAAAGGTAAACCTACCGAGAAGTAAAGAGCATGGAGGTCTATCAGTTGAAGTTCCTGGTTTTAAAAACCCAGATTTATCATAACCCAGATTTGTGTCAGTGGCCGACCTTTTAATTCAGTTTGCTGGATTAACTCAGGAATACGTAAATTGGGCAACATTATAGATGAGAATGGTATTGTTTGGAAAACTATAACATTCCAAACAATACCTTTTTCCTGTATTTGCAAATGTGTTCATCCATTACAGCACAGGGTATCCTATTGGATATATTGTTGTGGAACACCCAGTCAGAAGAATGATGCAAAAATGTCAGTCAGCCAGCAAGCATTACTTCCACTCTATTATACATTGTTGCAGGGAGCAACAGTGTTATCATTACCCAGACCTAGGATTTGGAATGAAGCTTAAAGGGGAACTATCTTATAAATGGCATTTTTCAGTGTTTAGCATTGTTTCCTAGCTATGTGGACTTATATTAATAGGATCTATGTCTCTAATTCTCATATTGGCGCATTCTTCCAATTCTCCTCTCACAATATTCACCCTCACTGAACTGAGTCATCTGAAAATGTGCATATCTGTGATGTCAGAGATTTCTCAGCTGCATAATAATGTGGCAGTTGGCACCAGACCACACAGTGGTTGGAGCCCAGCCTCAAAACGGCTTAAGATCTTGAGGTAGAAAAATGCTGTTTTTGAGTACTTGATTAGAAATACAAAACAATGAATTAAAAAAAATAAAAAAACGTACAGAGGCGTTCCATAGACTCACAGGAATTGTGTAAAAGTGCCGAAATAGTGAAAGAAATAGTCAAATAGTTCCCCTTTAAAGAAAAGAAAATCCATATTGACTTGGGAAGAATATGGAGGAATATTCCGTAGAAACATTTAAGTCTCACCTCAAAACCCACCTGTTCAACCTTGCATACCCTCACTCCTGACCCTCCAACCCCTGCATCACTTACATTTCCACATCTGTACACACCTATATATTATTATTTTTATTTTATTTTTTCTGTCTTGTCTCTAAGCTGTCACCCTTTCTCTGTAGTATCTCCATGTTGTCATTGTGAAAGTCGATGTACTGTGTTTGTCCATGTACTGTAATGCAATGTCTGTAAAGTGCTTTGAGATACAGTACCATATGTAAGGCGGTATATAAAATAGCGGTATATAAAATAAAGGTATTATTATTATTAATTTGGCATCCAGCGACCAAGAGCATCAACTTATACACTTCAAATATGCACATAATATTTTATTTTACTCCCAAAAAGAAATGAAATGATGAAATTACAAGACAGTCCAAATTGTACACTCTGCCATTTAAAAACAGTGGGTACCTATTTTGCACATGATGTGGGAATGTCTAGCGGTTCAGCTGCTTTGGGAGCAAGTAATGTCAAGAAATCAAGTGTCTTCCACAAACAACTCCTATCTACTAGCCACATTGAAACGTTGTCCACTGAAAGAATGAAGCTTTGACTCAAAAGAATTGGAATCGAGACAGCCCTATGAATGTAATTTGCATCATTACTTACCGACTGTGACTGTGGAACATTTACCTTTTTATTCCGGTTGACACTGAGGAAATAGGCGCTCTCCTCGCCGACAAACGGAGGACCCCATGCCCTTGTGTCGTCCCCAGCACCTGTGAGACACACGGACCCACATTATTGACTTACAGTATAATAACATTTTAATTATGTTAGCTTACCGTCTTCTCCAGAGAGAGACAAGAGGATAGATACCAGTTTCCTCTCTGTGCGTTGAGTAGAAAGCTACAGCTGGCTGCATGTTAGCCAAGCTTAGCACAATGAATGGAAGCGGACAGTGCCGGTTAGCCTTCGGGAGAGGTGTTAGTTGGACAATGCCTAGGCTAACCGGCACTGTCCGCTTCCATTCATTGTGCTAAGCTAGGCTAACGTGCAGCCAGATAGCTTTCTACTGAACGCACAGAGAGGAAACTGGTATCTATCTTCTTGTCTCTCTCGGGAGAAGACAGTAAGCTAATTCCCCAAAATGTTGGCGTGTTCCTTTAAGAGGGATCTGACATGATTCTGTGTGTCTGCACTTTGCTTTAGTATCTCACATGTTTTGACATGGCTCTTGATAGAGGATTTTATTTATTTTATTTTTTAAATTGTCTCCAATCAGGAGAGAGAACACTAGATATGTTTTACTTATTTCAAGAAATCTTGCCAAGCCAAATTTGCTTACTGCACTGGCGGATTATTTTACTTGTTTCAAGCACAGCATTTGCTTAAAAACTAGTTTTTATATCTTATTTTTGTCAGACAATTTTTTGCAGTGTGGTGTTATCTCTCCTGATTGGATGAAGTAGGAACAAGATACCAGAGAAAAGGAGAGGAACTGGGAGACCCATGTTACTGACAAAACACTATATCAGCGATGGCTGTCAGAATGTTAAGCTATTATTCTAACATATAAACCACTTATTTTAACAAAAGAATACATTTTTACTTTATTACAACTTTATGAAATAGTCTCACTCTTATATCATGATATTATAGGCAGTACAAAACTAAACGGATTTCACTTTGAGTTTCATTGAGATCACAAGTGACAAAGTCTGTCCTCCTCCTAGTACCCACCCAACAGTCTGTTTCGTTATGAAAAGGGAGTATGTCTGACCTAACTTGGACACAGAGACCTTTTTTTCCTTTGACATGTTTTCTATACCAAAATCATGTTTACACAGTGCTTGAGCTAGTCAAGATGAGAAGCACGTTCAGTCACAGACTCATAATACCCCCCCCGACACTCAACTAACCGCCTCGGCCAGTCCTTCATACCAGCGGCCATCAGGCTCCACAACAGTGGGCAGGGACTGCTGCCAGACATCCAACTACTAGGAACCTAGTAGCTGACTCCCACCTAAAAGGACAATATATACTTACTGTTACGAAGGATCAGATTAAACCGAATATATATATTTATTGATTGATATATATTGCATAATATTTGTATATCGTTTGATATCCCTTGTGTATTCCTTGTACATATACACGGAATATCCCTTTAGCCTAGTACAGACCATAATATTTCGTTCTCCTATTGGACAGCGGTCCCTTAGGCGCCATTGCCATACCCCCAAGGTCTGGTTCAAAGTCACCGCCAAAGACTTGCCTGGACATGAACGGTTCTGCGCAAGGATATGAGACAGGAATAAAGCTGGTACTAGTTTGTTCACCTAACGTATAAATACGGCACAGGTGAATACAGAAGTAGAGTTACCCAATAAGTTGAAGCCTCACCCACGATACAACGTGCGGTGAAGTATGGCCTGTTTGGCCCCAAATAGAGCATTGAGACCGCGTGCGAATTAATAACTGAAGTATCAGAGTTTAACGCTGTACCGTCGAGTTCGACCTATTCTATTAATTCAGTAATAGTCTATTTATGTATAGTGTATCGTGCGGCTACCGTTCTACAGTGACCAGCATCACCAACGTTTCCTCGTACCAGCTTATCCAGGCTGGGCTGCTTACCCTGACGCTTTCACCCGAGGAGCCCTAGACGAGGACCGTGTGGATCATGTACACTGGATAACCTACCGACGACTGCATAGCCCTTTTCGGCTGGATTATATTTGCTTTTGGTCCTGTAATTGATGGAGCGGAGAATCGCCTACACCCACAATTGTGTGGGATTTACCCTGTGAGGAGCCACGTCGAGCCCGCCTCTCAGAAGCCTGAGGCCGGCTAGCTTTCTTCCATGCGGAGCTGCATGCTACGGAGAACAGCTGTATTCGCCTGCGGATCAAGAGATTATTGCACCGTCTCCTGTACTTGGAGTCTCTTTATCATCGTTGACCCAGACTCTACTACCGACAAATCCTCTCCCCTTGCTGGCTTACGACCGGAGGGACCCTACCAGTATCTCCCGCTATCTTACCAGAGTACCATAGATATAATTCCTAAGATTCAGGTTGTATTATTATCTCCTGCGTAATATGAGAATGGACATACGTTATTGATTTGCCTACGCACATTCCTTTGCCTTATAAGCGCATCCAAAGTAAAGTATATTATGTACTATCATTGCTGCTAATAAATACTTAAACCCAGTTTTGTGTGGAACCGAGTCATTGTGGGAAGTGTTCATCATAAGATACCTGTGTACTGTATGGCCAGTAGTAATGTACATAAGACAGTAGTGGTTTAATGATACCATACTTATTAATACAGTCAGGGAATTGTACCTCAGTTACACTTACCTTATGCATACCGCACCGTATGTGTATACTGTATACATTAGAACATATATTTAGCATTTAGCATTTTAGCATTTATAGATTATATATTAGATTTATATTATTATTAGATTACTAGATTATATATTGTAACTATATTTATTGTAGGGCAAATATAATTGAGAGGGCATACATACCCTCATCTTGCACCTTGTTGCCCATATGCGCATGTCCAGAGTTAATTATATTGTTTACACTGCCTTTTTATTCTATTTTTATTACTTGTCCACTGTACTATAATTCTATTACCTGTACCATGTCTTATACTACCTGTACCCCCCCCCCCCCCCCCCCGCTATGATGCCTGAATTTCCCCAAGGGGATCAATCAATAAAGAAATATCTTATCTTATCTTTACTCCTCATCCCCCAAAGCCCAACTCTCTCTCTTGATTCAAGGGACACTAATTCTTTGAACATACTGAGGTCAAATTGGACCATTTTCAGTTCACACACCCTCACAGCCTGTTCTCACACACAGGCCATGCAGCTCCCTTTCCCCCGTGCACCATGTGTTTGGCTGTTCCGGTCAAACACTCTTTTTAGTTAATCCATTATCAACCATCTCCAGCATCCTACTCCGCAACCATATTGCCAAATGGTAAACAACTAAATAAATACAGTAAGTGAGTAATTTATGTGATGCAACGTTGTACTGTATTTCGTACTGTGTATCATTTTGTATATTCATTGGCTTGTGTATTGAAGACTATTATGTGTTTTGGCTGTGTTGTGGGGATAAGTGAAAATACATTTAAATCTGTTCAAACACCCGTCTTCGGTTGAAGGGCTACATACAGGGGATTGATTGATTGATTGAAAATGTTATTAACAGATTGCAGAATGGGTACAATACAGTACAGCTCAATACAGACAATTGTTAAGGGGATGCAGACCAGAGAAAAACTTTCATCTTGTTTACATCAGGGCCCCCCATTTTCAATTCATCATAACATATATGACATACAGATAGACAGTACTGCTACATCTAGACATTTATGACATCAGATCTACAAATATACAGAACTGTTTACGAGTACAAAAGGAGGCTAAAAAGAGAGTATATACATTTGAGGGGGAAGAAACTATACATTGGAGGAGGTTGGGTAGGTGGGGTGGGGGTATGTGGGGTGGGAAACTGTACATTGGAGGTGGTTGGGTGGGTGGGGTGGGAAACTGTACATTGGAGGTGGTTGGGTGGGTGGGGTGGGGGGAAACTACATTGGAGGGTCATGCCTCTCCAGCAGAACTACTGATTTTGGTGGGAAACTGGGCAAGAACAATTCACCTGCCAACCATCCACTCTAATCCACTATATTATCTTTGAAGTGTTGAGGATGACTTGCCTGGTCTCTCCACTTTGATGACCTCCGCACCCAAGTCTCCAAGTATCATAGTGGCAAATGGACCGGCCAGGACCCTGCGAGACACCCGCCAGAGGAGCAAGAGATATGTGAGTAGAGCTTATGAAGGCTTTTATAACCCCTTTGCAGGTTGTCAATATGGACATGCTTCACAGACCAAAAACAAAAGTGATGAGTCCTACCTCGTCATGTCCAGAACTCTGACTCCCTCTAGTGGCAGAATGTTTTCTAGAAAAGAGCATTGCATTATATTTATAATCAATATTAAACGAACCAGTGGAGGGATGACAACCTCTTGTGAAAGTGAGAATCTAATAAATACTCCAGTTCATGTGCATTTTTGTTGTTGTTGTTGTTGTTGTTGTTAACTAAGGCTTGATCAGTGTTTAGCTAATGTTGATAACAAATGTCTGGGTTTAGACCAAAGACTGTGTAGACTTTGACCTCAGCAGCCTTTTAAAGTATACCCTGGACAAACATAGGACCGTGGTTTGGATATTCGTATGATAACAGTGACTGAAACATAATTTGTAGTGATGTTATGATGAGGCTGAGAGGAGTGAGAGGTCCGAGGGACAGCAACATAAGCAGCTACTTTTACACAATAACAACTAGGCTACCTGTTTGCGTGCATGACAGCCGCCGTCTGCCGTCGGAGCATCTAGTCGGCTGTTTTCGGTAAAGAAAGTGAGTGATACTGCGGGACCACCGCGCAGAGGAATAATATCCTTTACGGATAGCGAAGCTCCCCGACATGTTGTTGTGGTCAGTCACGTTGCTGTGTGTTTGTGTGACAGAGAGAGAGAGGGAGGGCGGGGAGGGTTTGGGAAAGCGTGCCTGTGTGGGCCGCGTTCAGCAGCACGCAACGTCAATGAATGAACCCTTTTCAACGTCATGAATGAATGAAAGACCCGTTTTCAAAAGCTATTGCGAATATAATGAGTAACTTTTTATTTTCTTTTTTAAGCTACCACGACGCATTCTTTTCTTGACCCATCATCATATCGAAAGAGGAAACGAATCTTTGTGAGTGCACTGTTCATCCCATTTTCGCCGTTCTACTTGTTGGACATGTGTCTGCGACAAGATCCCAAAATGATAAGGTGTAGACAGTGACGACAATATGACTCGCCAACAACGCGTCTGTACTGTGGACCGAGGGTTCCATGCATGACTCTCCACCACTAAACTGTGTGACTCATCCTTGAGATTTATAGACCACGTGAGTCACGTGATAGTTCTAAGGAAGCCTGGCTCAAGGAAACTATAAAAGAAGGATGGGTCATTACGTTACCGAGTAGCGCGTAATTTGGTGCCAAGTGTGGACACTTTCAGTTCGGCCGACATTGAGTTGAATGGGATTAGCCATCTCCTCGTTTATGACCTGTCATTTAATTAAATGGGTTAATTTGTTGCATTGTTAACTAAGTAAAAGTTCCACATTTGACTTTATTATTATTATTATTATTATTATTATTATTATTATTATTATTATTATTATTATTATTATTATTATTATTATTATTATTATTATTATTATTATTATTATTATAAACGTGTTAATTCTGTGAGTCCCAAAACGATAGGTTATGTAGATAACCTAGTTATATTAGTATAGGCTAAGCGTCCCGCTCTGAGCCTTACGAGATACTCATATCTCCTGTGATACCTAATGTATCTCCCACGAACAAAAACACATGCACCCCACCTGTATGGGGCCCCGCCCCTTATGGTGGCCACCGCCCATATAACCATGACCCTGGTCATGAAACACCCTTCCTCGCCAAAACCCGTCCCAGGAAAAGATCCCTCAAGAGGGAACTCAGGGCGCGCAGAGCGGGACGCTTAGCCTATACTAATATAACTAGGTTATCTACATAACCTATCGTTATATATCGTATAGCATCGCGTCCCGCTCTGAGCCTTACGAGATAATGGGGAAGAGCGGGCGCGAGACCCGACAGATGTACCCCCTGAGGACCCGTAAGCCCACATCAAGGGGTGCGGGGAGCCCTGTCACCCCATCCTTCCTAACGAAGGGGGGGCGCAGTCAACTCCACCTGAATGCGAACAAGAGGGAGCCAGAACCCCTTGAACACACCGTACAGGCGGAACCACGTGTGACTCAACACACTGCGGCCCATACCCATACACTCCTGCTACCCGACCAAAGGACGGGAAGCAGGAAAGGCCACAGACCCCAGAACCGCCTGGGAGACAGAACCCCCGGTCATGTCCATGAGGAAAAACCTTACAAAGGAGCCCGGGGAGGACCATGAAGCTGCAGCACAGATGGCCTCCACCGAGGCCCCACCCAGGAGAGCGGCAGAGGCAGCCACCCCACGAGTGGAGTGCGCCCTGACGCCCCCAGGGGGATCCTGCCCAGCCAGCGTGTAGCAGAGGGTAACACCCTCGCACAACCAATGGGACAGGCGCTGCTCCGACAGTGCCTTACCAGCACGAGCCCCACCGTAACAGACAAAAAGCTGGTCGGTAACCCTGAAATCCTGAGTACGGCTGAGGTAAATCCCCAAGCACGGACTGGACATGACAGGTGAAGGCCCGCATCTAACTCACCAGTGTGAGGAGGAGGACGAAACGCCTGAACCACAATATCCCGGGAGCGGAAGGAACTCCGGATATTCTCAGGCACGAAAGCAGGATTAGGTCGCAGAGTGACACCGCAATCGGTCCGAAAAGACAGGCACTCTGGATGTACCGAGAGAGCACAGAGCTCACCTACGCGTTTAGCGGAAGTGACAGCCAGAAGGAACGCGGTCCTGAAGGACAGCTGTCCCAACGGCGCCCGCTCGAGCGGCTCAAACGGGGCCAAGGACAACCGACCGAGGACCAATTGAAGATCCCAAGTCGGAGCCAAGGAGCGTTGCACCGGCTTAACGCGTCGAGCGCCAAGCAGGAAACGCTTCACAAGAGGGTGGCTGAACAAGACATCCCCTCAAACCCCTCATGATAGGAGGATATAGCTGCTGCATATACCCTCACCGTCGAAGCCGACAGTCTATCAAGGAGAGACTGGAGGTAACTAAGGACAGCAACCAGGGGGCAGGAGACTGAGTCCAGGCCCCCCGCCTTACACCACACTTGGAACATACGTCATCTGCCCGCGTAAGCGCGACAGTGGAGGGAGCATGTGCAGTCCAGATGGTAACACCATCAGGATCAAGAACCTGCGCCCCTCAACGTACCCGTCCCAACAACTGACCTAACAGATGTATGGGGAAGAATCCCTGGCGGCACGGCATCGGTCCCAGACCTGCCTGGCCATGTCCAGACGCAATCCTCACCCGTCAGGATGAGGGCCGCCCCGCGACAGTACACCTGCACCCACATTCTCCCTGCCGGGGATGTGGGGAGCCCTTAGGCCGCGCAGATGGAGGACGCCCATAGCCAGCCGCCCGCCGCCTGGTGCAGACAGGGGGAGCGTACTCCTCCCTGTCTGTCGATACACGACACTGACGTCGTATCGTCCGTCCTGATCAACACCATTTGTGGACCAGAAGGACCGCTTTCAACACCAACACATTGAACGTAGCGCAGACCGGGCAGCATGGTTTGCCAGCTGCCCCCTACTGCGTTGGCCCGACGCATCACCAGCGAGGGAGGCGTCGGTGAAAACGCGACGTGAGACAGCGCCGTAACCGTCCTAGGACGGAACCTCCCGAGCGTGTTGACAACACGCTCCGAGATGGATGCCCATAGCCCTCCAACCGTTGACTGGGAAGAGGAATACTCTACATCCAGTGTACAGCAACCCCAGGCTGGTAGAGACCTGCCTGGTACGAGACCTGACGATCCACCTTGACCGCGAAGGACCAGAACGTCATCAGGGCAGAACACTCCGTAACCCCGGATGACGCAGAGGCCCCAGTGCGGCCTCCACGCACTTGGTGAAGATGCGGGGAGCCAGAGAAAACCGAACGGCAGCCTCTGGTACTCATACGCTAACCCTGCAAAGGAAGCGTAGGTAAGCCCTAGGATGGAAGATCGGGGATGCGCATACGCATCCTACAGGTCTATGGAGGAGAACCAGACCCCCACCTGACAGTGTTCAACAGGTAGGAGACGATCCAAAAAATGCTGAACCTTCCCATGGGACAGGTCCAGCCTGGGTCTTACACCCCTCCCTCCCGACTTCTCGGGCAGAGAACACCGGGAGGAGAACGCCACGACGATGGCTTGCTTCGTCCACAGAGATTGGATCTCGTCGACCAGAGCTGTCCCTGCTGGAGACCCCGACAACAGGGTCTGTACCAAACCTGAAAACGGGTGGGGTTGTGTAAACACAAGTCCCCGCCTCACCATTCTCTCCATCTACCTCGACATATGGTACTGCCGTAGTCATATGTGACGACACTCCCAACGCACCCGCCGTCACGTGGCGCAGGTCCGCCAGGAACTGTAGATAGTTGGCCCGGTCCCCCCCGCTGTGCGAAGACAACCCTGGAATCGTGCGAGGAGCGCGTTCCGTGTCGGAACACCTGACCCTGACACCACCCACGAGGCAATCGCACCCAAGGGGGAACCCCGACAGAAAAAGGGCCTGTCTGATACGGGGGGCTTCCGATCAAAAAAGCCCCCCCACTGAACACCCCTCCAGAACATGCTGAAGGAGTCGTTCTGCAGCCGGACATGCAAGGTGTAAGGCCCCCATGGGTTCCTACACACCGTAGCCCTGCAGTGATATCACTACCACCCCAAACCATGTGAGCTGCGACCACTTGCCAATATTCCAGGAGTGGGAGCACCAACATGATACCTGGCCTGGCGAAGGCGAGGCCGGGGAAGCCCGCACTGTGTGCCTCAAAAGGTTTCGAGCCCCCCTGCTGACAACACTTAAGTTGACAGACGTAACACCAGGCTCAACCAACACAGTTCAAGGTGTGGGAGCCGCTTGACAGCACAACATTCTCACGGACAGACCCAGGCTCAGCCATCAACTGGGTGTCAGCCCCTGTCTCCATGAGAAGCGAAGAATGGGGCCGCATACGCTTCAATGAAGGTTCGCGGCCCGCAGCCAAAGGAGAACGCTCAGAGCCCCGCTTCTGGGGATACCAGAGAGAGGATTGAACGGGGAGCGGGCTGCTCGCGGCAAAATGACGACGGAGTGGTTTACCAACACCGAAATCACCCAAAATGGCCGATCCCTCGGCCGCCAAGACTGTCGGCCTCGCGATACCCTGTCGATTCTCCAACCAGGGCACCACTGGCGGGGGAAACATGGCCGCCTGTCGAGGGCCCCGTCATCGCCGCTGACGAGGCCGTGCTCTCTCTTCTTCTGGCTGCGCGGTGTGAGGCGGTGTAGGGCCTAGGACAATACCGCCCGCGCTCCAGCAGAAGACCAAAATCCCCTGCGGAGAGGGGAACCCTGAGCGGTTATAGCTTGCGGCTGGGTCAAAGCTAATAACGTCAACATCCTCGACGGAGTGGTTTACCAACACCGTGCGCGATGTGTCGACGTCGGCCGGCCCTCAAGGCCCCTCCACCAGACACTATTTCTGTAATAGAAAAAACACCAATTCGAACACAGTTCTAATCGTTGCCAATTCCATACCGTGGCGGTACAAGCCTTAACAGCCCACCAGCCACTCGCCAGGCCGACCCATGGTGTCGGCCGGGCGGGGCATTGTTTCAATATATCAAAAACAAAGGACTGACGTTAACATGGAGCACCAGTGGTGATTGCAAACAGCACCCTCCACTGTGGTGTGGACCATGAAAAGGTTAAATGAATAAAAGAGCTAAACCACAAAAACTGTAGAATGAGCAAACCCATACACACAAAGTTTAAGGGGAGACGGACCAGACCCGTCTTCATTCAAAATATTCACAACAGAACACCAGCCCTAGTTTAGCCCATTTACCAAAAAAGGTAAACAAAGCCCCCCCCCCCGCACTACTCCCCCAGTATACCGATTGACCGTCAGTATAAATGGTTTGAGAGGAGAGAAAGCTGTAGCAAGACAGACCTTCTCATAGCAGAGTGACAAAATGAAACAATAGCCCCCTACACAGGGCCGCCCCAGGAGATGGGGGGCCTCGCGTCTAAAAACGCACAGGGCCTCACATTTCTCCCAAGCGGCCCTGCCCTTATACTACTGCAGCCTAACGCCAGGCAATGTGGAACCCAAGACAACAATTGCCTGTGCACAGACACGCAACATGTTTACCATGTCGGCTGGACCCATAGCCCCACTACCCGACGCCAACCCAGATGGGAACACCGTTCAACAAACCCCGCCGGAACACAAGGTAATACCTGGCTAGAACCTAGCCACGACCTACCCCGTTGTCAACCCATTTACCCGAAAAAGGTAAATAGAACTCAAAACCCCACAACAGCTACCGACTGACCTTCATTGATGAACCGGGCAAGAGGCGGGAGAGTGACAACATCTCACGGCGGAGACATTAAAACAGCATAGCAATTAGCAGTAGTGATAGCATGCGGCAGTAGCGATAGCATGTTAGCATAGCTTTAGATGTTTTAGCAGCACGCCCAAGACAGCTTGGAAACCGTTCCCTGCAGAGAACGTTCACCAAACCATCTTGCCCCTGGCGCCAACACACAACAAGGTTGTGTTAACAACACAAACCAGCATTACTAACACTAATACCCATGCCTGAAGACACAGGGCCTACCTGAGTACAAGCTGGCCCGACAGCCAGCCTTGTACAGCTGAACCTCGATGTGCAGTCATCAAACGAGGAACATCACAGGCCCGTCGTGTCGCCGAAAACATGCGTCGAAGATGCCAGGGGCCAGCAACCTCCGGTAAGCTTCCAACATTATTAATCTTCCTTAATCTTTTCATTCCGCTAGCTCGTATGGTGCACGCATCCAACACGCTGGGACGAAAATAGAGGAAGGGTGTTTCATGACCAGGGTCATGGTTATATGGGCGGTGGCCACCATAAGGGGCGGGGCCCCATACAGGTGGGGTGCATGTGTTTTTGTTCGTGGGAGATACATTAGGTATCACAGGAGATATGAGTATCTCGTAAGGCTCAGAGCGGGACGCGATGCTATACGATATATAACCCAGCAGCACAGATGCTTTTGCTTCAATGTCCCATATACGCAATGCTTGGAACCATGCCAATCATTGATGTGTCTTTGTGTCAACAGAGTCCGGCATTGAAATTAACAAGGCTAGGAAAGCATCAGGTTTATTCTTTTGTCTCAAGTTAAATACCCTATTGAAAGGTTTTATTTGTCCTGTGCCACATCGATTAGGATGTTGAGAGATAGAGGCCTCTGGAGGTGTTTGTGAAGTGATTGATTGATTGATTGATTGATTGATTGATTGATTGATTGATTGATTGAAAACAGATTGCAGAATGGGTACAATACAGTACGGCTCAATACACACAATTGTTAAGGGGATGCAGACCAGAGAAAGACTTTCGTCTTGTTTACATCAGGGTCCCCCATTTTCAATTCATCATAATAAGTGCAGCAGGTGTCTTGACACAATACAGCAATGGACAGAGAGAGAGCAGAGGGTAGTAAGAGAACTGGAACGACGGGCGAGAGTTCCGATTCCCAGTGAGACCCTTTTGTACTACGCCCATCACAACGCAAAAGGTGCCAAGCAATTGTACATAATTATGGCTTTGGTGTGTAATAATGACACTTGTGCTGAGGTATGTTGAGTGCAATCAATGTGGTGGTGTAATTCTGAGTTGTGTGAATTGTGGAGACCCACACAAGGCAAGGTCTCTAGAATGCCCAACGAAAGTCCAGGAAATTGAGGTAAACAAAATCAGGGTTAAGTGAAATCGGAAAGCAAAGAACATCACCTTGTCATTACATTGTTCTACACACCCACTGGCGGTCTAGGAGAGTATCAGGACATTTATTTTTTTACTCGCTTTAAAAGTGAAATACTAATATTTGTGATGATTTTAAGAGACTATAGTCACAGCTGTAGAAGTATAATTGGACTGTGGAAAAATATCAGGTGCGCCGTTATCAATCTATTCTGTATTTAATTAAATTTAATTAAAACCTTTATTTATACTCGAAAGGCAACTGGGGTTTCCCTCATTTACGTCGAGTTTACACACAGAGACAAGCAATCATAAATACAGCATTGAAATCACAGCATGTAAAATCACAACAATAAGACAACAAGACGAGGGTAGACAAAAGTAAAGATAACAAATCAATTAAAACACGTACAAAGTGGGTGGTTAGGTGGCGTAGCGGAGATTGCGTTCGTCACCAACCCCGAAGCTGTGAGCTTGGCTGGCCGTTCACACTAATAGTCTAATACAATTGGCTGTATTAGAGGGTGGGAGAAGCTGGCGGGGTGGGTCCGGGTCGTTGTAAACAGCGACTCCTACAGTTCGGTCGGGGCGCCTGCTAAGCGCGGATAGGACCTGAGTGGGATAGTGTGATCCTTCCACGCGCTACGCCCTCTCAGGGAGGATCCGCGCTGCCAGGTGAAAAGAAGCGGTTGATTGGCTGGACGTGTGTCGGAGGAAGCACGTGATAGCCTCCACTCTCCCAGATGATCTGACTGTGGGGGGTAAGTGCGCAGCGACCAGGAAGGGATTGGGAATTGGCATACGACTAACATTGGGATGGGAGAAAAATCGGAGGAAAATGGAGGGGGGAAAAGATCAATATAAAAAAAAATAAAAAAACACGTACAAAGTATAGGAGACAGCGACAATATGGACATTAACCATCCAGGTGCCTTTGGAGTTTGAAAGGAACCCATGCCTAGAACTGCGCCCTGACAGGTAGCCTCGCCCAAGAGAGGGAGTTACTGAGGGAGGGAGGCTGGCCCTGAGAGGGAGGTTAGAAAGGTCAAAGTATGGGAATAAGCAACACTATGTATTGTATTGGTGTGGTGCTAGTCAGCTCCGGTAGGGTATTGTTGTCTAATTTCTCATCTCATTTCCCTTTTTTTTTTTTTTTTTCTTGCCCCACCATCCGCTGGGTGCATAACTATGACCTTTATCATGTTTTGTAACAGATTACAGAAATTCAAGAAGCCTATTGGAACGTTAGGTTAGGTTTTATCCCACATTATATGCTTCGCTCTTGCTGCTTTTTTTACACCGATTTTATGTCTTATTTCTTACTGATGTAAAGCACTTTGAACTGCAATCCCCTGTATGAAAGGTGCTATACAAATAAAGTGTATTATTATTATACAACTTGATCGACAATGATTAGTGATCAAGGTTTTAAATTCTGCAATAGAGGAGATAATCTTCATTTTTAGTGATTGTTTCCATGAGCAAGGCGCATCATAATAAAATGCAGATTTACCCTTTTCTAATCAAACACTGGGGACCTCAAGGACCAGCCAATCAATAGGGGTTCCACCACAGGTTCCATAGCATCCAACATTCCATCCCAATAATGATGTGATATAAGGATGTAGCTTACCAGTAAGGGCCTTAGAAATGAACAAATACCATTATTTATTTAAGCATTACATCACACGCAGGAGTGGTTTGTGACCAATAAACCATGCCTAGGGCAAAAAAGTCAACCATAACACAGCATATTTATTCTAATTGAATTAATTAATATGTTGAATTGAACTTGAAAAGAGAGAGGAGGACATTATTATTCATTCCGCTGACAACCATAGCTCTATCGTAGTAATGAGATATGAAAACTGTTATGACAGCATTACATCTCAGCTCATGGACAAATACTGCTTACATCCCCTGATTACAGACGAAGAAACATTCACACACCGACGGCAGAGGCGACCATGCAAGGTGCCAACCTGCTCATCGGGAGCTGTTAGGGGTTAAGTGTCTTGCTCAAGGACACTTGGACACGTTGCAAACCATTGAGCTGAAACCCTCTCCTAGAGCTGACGGCCATCATCCAAAATGACTGATCAAAATCATTCCCACAGGGGAAATGTTGAGAGCGACATCTTGATGGCCTATCAGGAGTGTGGTGCGCCTATTTTAGAAATAACATACGTGTGTAAATTCAATTTTAAAATGGATTTCCCCTTTTCAAAAGCCCTATAGATAACGTTCAGCCACTAGATGTTGCACTAGACTCGAGCACCAGCATGTAATTCATCCAATTGGGTGCATTCCACGTGGGGAAATAGGAAGTAGGAATGTAAACAACATACATTTTGAACCGGCAAACGTTTTTTAAATGATAAATTCATTAATCAATATATTTAGGGGGGGGGGGGGGGTTACGCAATACTTTTATTCTGCACTTTTCTAAAAACTGCATGTATTTTGTTTTTCAATTATTACTTTAAATAAAAAATAATCTGTAGCACCCCTGGCCTAGTTCTTCACTATGCCCTCTAATTCTTCACTATATCGTTGCCTCCACAAGATGGCACTCTTACAGTATAATGATTAGCTTTTTCCTCTCTAGTTCTCTTGCCATCTCTGACCAACTGTATTGTGGTGGGTATTTGAGACACGTTTCACTAGAGTACTAGACCATCTCATACCACAAATACCACACACAAAAAAAGAATCCACTAACCCAAGCTTCCCAGATCAGAGGATCTGAAGGTCTTATTGATTTTGTTCTTTAGAATGTACTTCAGTGGGATGCATTTGAAGGATATGTCGCTCGCGTTCACTGCTGTTAGACCTTGTTCATCTGCTCTCTGTATCTTCTTCTTGCGATAAGCACGGAAAACCAATCACCTCGTCTAGTTGTTCCTTGTTCCTCGCGCTGTCACCCCCCGCAGATCATCTTCAAATAAAGTGATTGTGGAAATGTCAAAGCCAGCACACACCTCATCTTGGTGATTCTCTTTCCAAGTGGAGAAATATAAAAGAAAAGCTGTGAATATAGTTCCACAAATAGACAAAGAAGCAGATGTGGCTGTCTGGCTGCTCATGGTGCAAGGCTCTAAACTACCTGCATGTCGTTAAGACAAAGACATCTTGAAAAGTAGGATTTATAGATGGATTCACTTTCTTCACACACTGTCACAATGTGTCCATCTACTCAAATATTCTTAAACGGTGGATGTGCCCCACCAGAATTTTGCAAGAATTCAGTCATACCAGTACATTTAAACTACTGACATGCATTTCTTGTATGTATATATCTGGCCCTCTCTCTGTAGCCTGTGTCTGTCCCTCTCTCTGTAGCCTGTGTCTGTCCCTCTCTCTGTAGCCTGTGTCTGTCCATCTCTCTGTAGCCTGTGTCTGTCCCTCTCTCTGTAGTCTGTGTCTGTCCCTCTCTCTGTAGCCTGTGTCTGTCCCTCTCTCTGTAGCCTCTGTCTGTCCCTCTCTCTGTAGCCTGTCTCTCTCTCTCTCTCTCTCTCTCTCTCTCTCTCTCTCTCTCTCTCTCTCTCTCTCTCTCTCTCTCTCTCTCTCTCTCTCTCTCTCTCTCTCTCTCTCTCTCTCTCTCTCTCTCTGTCCCAGTAGCCTGTCTGTCCCTCTCTCTGTAGCCTGTATGTCCCTCTCTATGTAGCCTCTGTCCCTCAAGGTTGTTTACATTGTCAGAAAACAGGGCAGCTCGCTTCTTCTGAACAATATGCCCAGACAAGGAAAATAACCTCTCACATGGTACTGTGGGAGAGAGGGAGAGGGGGAGAGAGAGAACTTCTGTTTTATTGTACAAAAGAATATTAGTCGGTAAAAGAGATTAACACCGGATTCCATTCAGTTGGATTTGTGACCCTGTTTTGATTCCACATAGTTAGAAGGGGGTGTTATTGTGACCCTTTATCTTTCCCCATGTGTGGTTGAACACAATTACATTGTGTGATTTGCTTTAGTCGCGAGGGATCAATGCTAGGGATCCAGGGAATGCAGCTTACCAATGTACCTGTTGTACCATGTGTCTGTTGTTGCAATGCATTGACTTCCATTGTTTGGTTTGAATGCGTAAAAAAAGTCATGTGTTTGTAAACCTTTATGAAAGTAAAGTTGGATACTGTATTGTGTGAATAATGTTACATTTAGCAGGTCAATATGGCCATCTCTTGTTGCCTATTGGGCTTTGCCAAAGGCACCATTCTAAATCACCATTTACTGTAGAACGGTGATTATTCTTGAGCCGAACTACGTGTGCATTAAACGGTTTTATACAACAAGTAGGTCCGACCACGCATTGTGATTGGTCGAGAGCGTTCTAAGCCGTGAGTATATTCATGATACACTCACGGTTAAATCACCATGAATATACCACTGCGCTGGCTTTAGAATGTCGTAGAAAGTTTCAACTGCCAACTGCCAACTGCCTGGTTGATAGCCTACTCCATTTGAAATTCCATAGCAGAAATACATTTTTAGGTACTATTTTTCTACGCCAAGTTCACTGAAATCGATATAAAAGACCCTAGAATTGTCTGTATTCATATCCTATATGTTTCCCGACGTTGCAACTTGCTGTATAAAAGCAATAATACACTCAAACCAGTGTAATATCATGAATATTGCCACTGTGTGATGCCTACGCCACTCGAGCTTCGCTCTCGTGGCTGCGGGCGCATCACAGCCGTGGCAATATTCCTGATATTCCACTGGTTCTCGTGTATTATTGCTTAATTATACAACAGGTAGTTCTGACCATGCATTGTGATTGGTCGAGAGCGATATACTCATGGTTAAATCACCATGAATATACCACTGCGCTGGCTTTGGAATGTTGTAGAAAGTTTCAACTGCCATTCATCAAACGGAAACTGTGTCAACACAACCTACTCCGTGGACAACGTTACGTTTGATTTAATGTACCCGTTGACCCGTTGTGTATTGAGCTGTACTGTATTGTACCCATTCTGCAATCTGTTAATAAAGTTTTCAATCAATCAATCAAAGACCATAAACAAGTGGATAGATAAAGAGGACAGGCCTGCATCTACCGGTATTCAGAAAAACAGCATGATTAGACGTGCCAATCCAACGAAAGACGTGCTGGATGCGCTGGAGAAAATCCGCAATGAAATCAACGCCACCAAGTCGACGGCCATTAAGAATAGAAGCATGATTGTGTTGTAAGTAGGGATGTCCGATATTATCGGCCTACCGATATTGGCATTAAAATGTGATATCGGAAAATATCGGTATCGGTTTTCAAAAAAAAAATTAAAACATGTTTCTTTTCTTTTTTTTACATTTCTATAACCTTTATTTACCCAGGCAAGCAAGTAAGAACAAATTCTGATTTTATTTATTGTCAAAAGTATGCATAATGTTATGTTAATTCCACAACAAGACATATGTAATGTTAATTACCTGAAATTATTAAGTTTTTTGGGGGGGGGGGGGGGACCCTGCATATATCGGTATCGGTTGATATCGGTTGATATCGGTATCGGAAATTAAGAGTTGGACAATATCGGTATAACGGTATCGGTAAAAAAGCCAATATCGAGCATCCCTAGTTGTAAGTTTATTCCTACTCGATATAAATGTGTTAGTCAGTAATTATTTTGAGCTCAGAAGGCCTGTGCTCAAAAAAGTTCCATAGTTTCATAAAAGTATAATAGTATAATTTCATAATCAAAGCACCTCGAATTTGCACATTCCATGAGCGAAAAGGAGCAGGGAAAAGAAAATCGTATTTTGCCTGCCCCTTACTCAATAAATAAACAATAGAAATTACACATAATACAATCAATACTTACATAACATGAGAAAAAAAGAAAATAAATAGTCATACGGAAAGCTATTACCCCTAAACTTCATGAAGTCTAAATGTTATTTATTTATTGTCTTGAGCTGAAAGATATTTGTACAACTCTTTAAATCATTCTGTAGAGAATTCCACAGTTTTACGCCACATACTGAAATACATATCTGCTTTAAAAGTACCACACTCTTACCATAGCCATAGACCTTACATCAAACCTGGACTGGTCAGGTGAAAACAGACCAGTCCTCAGTGTCTCAGTCTGTGTTGTGAAAGTCTACATCACTGACTTGTTCAACTGTTAAAAAAATGCCTTAGAAACTATTCACCTCCCTGACTCTCACAAAACTACACAGTTAAGTTTTCACCGTTACACATTGATGCTACAGACTTTTGAGAGCCATCTTTGCGACAAATACTGGGTTGTGCTCTCTGACCCAAGCCTTCACTTCTGGGAGCAGCACCTTGAGACTCTGCTCTAGGACCAGCTTCTCCATCATCTCTTCCTTGGTATAAGTGTCATACATGAGCCCATTTGCAGAACAAGTCTTTTGAGATGGGTATACAGTACAGCTCCTAGGGGAACTCTCAAGCGTATCAAAATAGCTTATGTTTTAGTGTCTCTGTTGTTAATTGTATATTTTAGTAGGACATAGTTATTTGTGTATGCAGGATCCATTGGCCACACAATTACATCTGGTCTTGCCAATCAACCAGGATGTGATGAACTGCCCACTCTTAGCTTTGGCCAGTTTAGTCTACAGACTGCTGCCCTGTAGACTATACTGCCTTGTAAACTACAGCATTATAGACGACTGCCTTGTAGACGACTGCCTTATAGACTACTGCCTTGTAAACTACAGCCTTGTAGACTACAGTTTTATAGACTATTGCCTTGTAGACAATTGCCTTACAGACTACTGCCTTGTAGACTACAGTTTTATAGACTATTGCCTTGTAGACGACTGCCTTATAGACTACTGCCTTGTAAACTACAGCCTTGTAGACTACAGTTTTATAGACTATTGCCTTGTAGACGATTGCCTTACAGACTACATCCTTACAGACTTGTAGACTACAGTCTTATAGACTACTGCCTTGTAGACTACAGCCTTACAGTATTGTAGAATATAGCCTTACAACCTTGTAGACTACAGCCTTACAACCTTGTAGACTACAGCCTTACAACCTTGTAGACTACAGCCTTACAACCCTGTAGACTACTACCTTGTAGACTACTGCCTTATAGACTACTACCTTGTAGACTACTGCCTTATAGACTACTGCCTTGTAGACTACTGCCTTATGGACTACTGCCTTGTAGACTACAGCTTTATATAATACTGCCGTGTAGACTACTGCCTTATAGACGACTGCCTTGTAGACTACCGTTTTATAGACTACTGCCTTATAGACGACTGCCTTGTAGACTACAGTTTTATAGACTACTGCCTTATAGACGACTGCCTTGTAGACTACAGTTTTATAGACTACTGCCTTATAAACGACTGCCTTGTAGACTACAGTTTTATAGACTACTGCCTTGTAGACTACAGTTTTATAGACTACTGCCTTATAGACTACATCCTTGTAGAGTACAGCTTTACAGCCGTGTAGACTACAGTCATATAGCTTACTGTCTTATAGACTATCCTTATATACTACAGCCTTGTAGACTACCCCCACTTAATCACCACCAGACCCCTGGCCCTTCTATCCTCTTTGTTTTACTGTGGCCTACCTGTTTTTATTACTTTCATTGCTTTACTGTGGTTTAATCTTATATCTTGCATCATATTATTTTGTTTTTATCAACCTGCCTGTGAAGCACTTTGGTGCCAGCTACCGCTGCCTGGAAATGTGCTATACAAATCAAATTGACTTGACTTGACTACTGCTTTGTAGACTAGGGCCGTACAGCCTTGTAGACTACTGCCTTGTAGACTACTGCCTCATAGACTACAGCCTTATAGACTACAGCCTTGTAGACTACTGCCTTATAGACTACAGCCTTATAGACTACAGCCTTGTAGACTACTGCCTCATAGACTACAGCCTTATAGACTACAGCCTTGTAGACTACTGCCTTATAGACTACAGCCTTGTAGACTACTGCCTCATAGACTACAGCCTTATAGACTACAGCCTTGTAGACTACTGCCTCATAGACTACAGCCTTATAGACTACTGCCTTATAGACTAGTCGTATAGCCTTGTAAATTACAGCATTATAGACCACAGCCTTGTAGACGATAGCCCTACATACTTGTAGATGACAGACGACTTATAAACTACTGCTTTGTAGACTACAGCCTCTCAAAAGAACTCTTAAAAAAAAAAGTCCATAAGAAGATCTATCATTTTCACCTTGTCAACTTTTTTCAAAGTTAGAATTGTTACAGCAGCTATACTTCTGTTGTTGTGGCCAATATCCACGCTGTCAGATTCTTCCTTCATAGATAATTAAAGATGAACACACTCTGTCAGTTCAGTGTCCTCAGAGTCCTCTAACCTTGTGTTTCTGACCGGAGGCTGGCCGTCTCCACAACACCTCCTGCGGCATCTGTGTCTGCTACCTTGTTGTTTTTACATCTGACACCAAGTGTTAGTTAGGCTGGGCCAAGTGGTGAAGGAAGGAGTCACAGAGGCAGTCATCATACGTGTTGGTTTTGAGGGTTCTTCAAAATATCAATAACGAAACTAAAATAAAATATAAATAAAAACTGTGTAAGCTGCCCTTTTGTCAGTCAAAATCAGCCACAATGGTTGCAGATGGATAAAAGTGGTCTGACGCGTGTGTTAATGATTGAAATGTCGATTAAATTGTTGCAATAATAAAAGGTGATTTATTGCTCACAGGTCGTATTGTTTTCAATAAACAAACGCAGTGTCCAAAAACATCCACTTTCCTCTGTGATAAGTCTATCCCAATAATAGACAAAAACGAAATGCAATATTAATTTACAAATCAAAAACTCGACACGGTCCAACTATAGTAGCAACACCTGAGTCTAACAAGTAGGCTACTGGTTATATTGACCCCAACCTGACCTAGTGACCGTGGCACTGCTCCTTCAAGTGGTGGGAGGTTTACAAATAATCTATGTTCACATAAATATCCTCAAAATATTCCCTATTCCCGTAGCAGTAGAAAATAACATAATTCAGCTTGTGAAACGGTACTGGCCTAAAGCCATAGTTTATGTGTGTCTGCAACCACACATCACAATTTCCGCAGGAATTGTCTAGTTCACTTTGTTATGGTTTCAATGTTTCTCCCGACTTTGGCATGTGAACACTGAACTGTACACATTACTGCCACCTAGTGGGGAAGAGTGATGGGGATCCGTAACCACATTACAGAGTAAATCGAAGTCTATAGGTGGCAGCATACACACATGAGAAGTACATTTTTCCTACACACATTGTAGAAGATCATCTGACTCATGGCATCACACTATGAGGAACACAATGCTTAATACATGTACAGTATGTGCTTCTCTATGGATTGAAACCATTATGAAAATGGACGTCATAGATCTCTTACGGGTGACGTATTTTTATAACAAAGCCTTCTAATATACACTTCTCTCTCTGATAAGGCAGGGGATTTTGAAGTGACGGTTTAAAAATAGGAAGAATTGCCAGCCAAAACTAACTTAGCATCACATCACCAACATCAGTGCATTCTCTCCAACATCTGGGTCATTTATGGTTAGCAATTTGGCTTTTAGAAAAGGGAACGTTAACAAAACATAAAATCCTTTGATGAAAGGATCAAAGTGGACACTATGGAGTCCTTCCGATTCTTGACCTCAAGTGGGAGCTGAACATCAGCTCCCTCCTCAAGGATGTACTTCCTGCAGCAGCTGAAGAAATTCAACCTGCCAAAGACAATGACGGTACACTTTTACACAGTCATCATTGAGTCCATCCTCATCTCCTCCATCACAGTATGGTATGCTGCAGCCATGGCCAAGGACAAAGGTAGGCTGCAGCGTGTCATCCACTCTGCTGAGAAGGTGATCGGCTGCAATCTGCCATGCCTCCAGGACCTGTATGCTTCCAGAACTCGGAAGCGTGCAGGTATGGCCGACCCCTACCACCCCGGTCACAACCTGTTTGAGACACTCCCCTCTGGCAGGAGGCTGTGGTCCATCAGGGCCAAAACGCCACAAGAACAGTTTCTTCCCCTCTGCAGTGAGCCTCATCAACAAGGCTCAGGACCCTCACTGACACCCCCCCACTGTGTTACATTAACACACCCTACTGGACTATATACTTGCCCCCTGTATTGTTACTTCATTCTAACTAGTATATAATTGTATAATTGACCACATCTGACCAGTTGTACAGCCCTGGCCTACTCCTATTCCTATTTTATTTTTACTTATAATTGTACTATATCTATCTATTGAGCTATATTTAATTTAGTTTATATCCCACATCATTTTATTCAACCTCTTATACAGTCGTACAGCCCTGGCCTATATTTGATTTCATAAATATATTATTATATTGTGCTTAACTTAGCTCATATGTCATTTTATCTTACTCCACCACTTTATTGTATTATCTGTCTGTTAATGTCTGTCCGCTAATGTCGCACCAGTAACGTCCAAAGCAAATTCCTTGTATCATGTATGTGAAAAGTATACTTGGCAATAAAGACCTTTCTGATTCTGATTCTGAAAACAATTTTCCCATTAAAATCCCACATACAGTAACAATGACCAAAGTATTGATTAACTGGAAAGGAAAATAAATGCACCAGGGCCTGTCACGGTGACGGGAACGTGTGAGAGATCTATTGTCTGTGGCTGTTAGCGAGCATTAGAGCTAACATTTGCTACTCAATATTAACACTTTGATTGCCTAAGGCTAAATTCATGATATACCATCCCTTGCCAGCTCTATTTGTCTATGGAAAAGTTCCCCTTCTTTGCAGGGCTATAACTTTTTAAATTCTATTGCTAAATTGCCATTATTAGGGCCCATTCAAGGTCCTATATGTATTGTTCATTGTGTAGCAACGTTAAACTTTTTCATTCACATATTCATAGTAAAATATGGTCTAAAGTATAAGTATGTTTTCATCTCTTTCTGCAGCTTTCTCCAGAACGTGATTTATAGCCCCAAATGCATTATATTGATGATGAAATACAGTTTGGTAGGAATCTGTGCGAGATCAAAAATTTCAATTGGACGTACTTCTAGAAGTTTTTACGTATCATCTGATGATGACCGGATGGGCGGGGGATCGTTTATAATTCCGTGGGCAGCGTTATATCATTCATCTAGTGTGGGTGATATGATCATCAGAGCAGTTTATATCGAACACGTTCAAATATAACGCTGAATCTTACCGTATCTTCCTTGCGCCGTTGGACGATGAGCGTGGAACTGAAATATTCCTATTATGGGATGTAGAAATACGCGATCTATTTCCAGGTTGTATAATAGTATATACGTCCAAATCATGTTGTTTATCGAGTTATTGGCAACAGATCGCTATGTATTGTGTCGAGATCGAGTCCCGGGACCTATAGAGAGTGCCCGGAAGTAATATGGACGATCAGCACTTCATCCACATGACTTCCTGTTTGGCGCTTCTGCCGATCGGCCACCAGATGGCGCTCTTGAACCGCTAGAGGTTTGAGAGGAGGCCAGCACTGTGTCTCAGGGCTGCGGAGGAAAAATATGATTTCGATCACAGATTTTTGAAATATTGATATTAAAGACGAGTTACGGCGTCCTCGGCAACTTGAGCATGGCGGGGAAGGACGCCTAAACACGTTTTCGGCACTTAAAGTGTTAAAACTAGGGATGTCCGATATTATCGGCCGATATCGGCATTAAAATGTGATATCGGAAAATATCGGTATCGGTTTTCAAAAATAAAATAAAAAAGATTTCTATAACCTTTATTTACCCAGGCAAGCAAGTAAGAACAAATTCAGATTTTATTTATTGTCAAAAGTATGCATAATGTTGTGTTAATTCCACAACAAGATATATGTAATGTTAATTACCTGAAATTATTCCATTTTGGGGGGGGGGGGGGGAACCCTGCATATATCGGTATCGGTTGATATCGGTCGATATCGGAAATTAAGAGTTGGACAATATCGGTATATCGGTATCGGTAATAAAGCCAATATCGAGCATCCCTAATTAAAACCATAGGAAAAAGGGGAAAAGAAGAGACATTCAGTGAGAAAGAGAGAAAGAGAAGAGAGAAAGGCCAGGCACGATCGACGGACGGAGAGACAGAGGGACACACGAGCACAGAGGGAAGGAAGGAAGGGGAGAGAACGAGGCAGGACATCGGGGATAGATACTGTGTGAAGGTGACCTGGGGATTACTCGGCTCCCATTCCACAATCTCATCCTGGTATCTGGAAGACATCGCGAGGCGGAATGAGCTCAGCCGCGGTCCCGGCCCCAAAGTAAGTCTTCGGCGGAACCACCAATTCTGCCCCAGAGCAAGAATGTAAGCTTGCGGATAGAGGATATTAAGTTTTCCCACAGACAATGCAACTGAATGTCTTAGAGAGAGAGAGAGAGAGAGAGAGAGAGAGAGAGAGAGAGAGAGAGGGGTGGGGTCATGAACTACAACATTCAATTGGCGCAAGCTCTGCAGACAAAATGACAGATCTCTATCTCGCCGTGGCCAATGTGAGAATGACATTCAGAGTTAAAGTTGTCATTACGTTGCGATGGGCGCCGGACACAGTTCTTCCAATGAACCCGGAAGAAGCAGCTGACAGCGGCATACCAAAAATGAACTTAAACGGACATGAATATCAGCTGGCTAGCAAAGTGTAACTAGTTTCCTACTGGTTGGTGCTATTACTGAGCTACCTCGACACTGTTAAGAGAATGCGTGCTATAGTGTATAGTGAGTTGCACTGCGGAAATATCCACCAAGGTTATTTTGTTGGGTTCGTTCTCACGACATTAGTGATGTTTCTAAAGGTACAGATCATCACAGTGTGTTATGGGGGTTTTAGGTTATTTTAATGAAACCCGGGGAAGGACAAGGGGGCAGGTAGTGAAGTGCTGGGAGTGAGAGGAGACAAATGGGCGACGTGTGTCCATGCGGTCCCGGGGAGGTGCAGGCTGGTGAGGTCCGTAGGTGGGGGTGCAGGCTGGAGGGGTGAGGTCCTACACACCTTGCACCCCAAAATAAATCCCTCCCAGGCGTTACTAATTGATAGCTGAGTCGAGAAACAGGGTAGAACAATCAAACGTCAATGTTGTATATCAACTTGCAATTGTTCAGAATCAGATCAAAACAAATCTGTGAAATGAAATGAACAGCCATGTAACACTGGGACATGTAATAACACTGGGAAATGGAATAACACCAGAAAATGTAATAACTTTTCAAAATGTAATAACCTTTTCTGATCTCCAGGATCAGATTTGTAGACCACATACAATATGACTTTTGGTTTTATACTATTGTCATAATATAGCTAGATAGTTTGCTATACTAGTTAACATAGTATTAACTATTACTCACACTATTCTATGTACCCGTATAAGTCATACTCATTTATACCTATCATCTTTCATATTCAACTATTTTTGCGCGATTTACTCAATTTCAACATTGTGTGAAGGAAGCAAGAAACTGGATGAACAATTGGATGCAGATGTCTGGATGGCTTTTGTTAAAGTAGGTTAAATAAAACATAAATACAATGATTTTGATGTTATTACATTATCTGGTAAAGTTGTTACATTATACATCCAAAAGGTTATACTCATCGGATAATGTAACAACCACTGGGAAAAGCTGTTACATTATCCGGTTTTATTACATTATATAACATAACATGTCATTCTAAAGGAAAAGGTCACTACATTTTGAAAAGCTATTACATTTCCCTGTACAATTTGATTTGTTTATTGTTCTATATTTGTTTGTATATTTTATGGGTGTTTTATTAATATTTGTTTTATTTTATGTTGTTTTATTGATTATTCTTGTTTGATTTGTATATGTTTGTATCCAGACCCCAGGAAGAATAGTCTGAGGCAGTGACTAATGGGGATCTGAAATAAAGAAAATTACTGTCTTATCCTATCATGCACTCTTCCTACTATACTAATACTGTATGTCTTTACTACTATGCACTCAACACTGTAACACCCACGTTTCAGCACTGTTTGATGATCATTGTTACTCAGCTGATAGAGTTGTACCCTTCCTTGTAACGATCCCAGGTCCTGTGGGTAGTGCTTGGTGAACCTCAGTAAAGAGTCATTATCTACACAAACTTTCCTCCATTTACCATTCATTCTGCAGTTTCGGTGCTCTCCTATCTTTCCGCATATTGGGTTCTACTTTTCCCCTCTACCTCGTAACATTCCTGCTGACTTGTCGTCGTACAGAACTTGTAACTTTGGATAATAGCGTCAGCTAAATTACTAAATGTATATATTTTCAACTCTTACACTAGCATAATCCTGTTGTGTTGTGTTTTTTTCTGTGTTACACACTCCATGGCTGTGATTTTATATGTCTGCACTGTATGTGCTCATTTCATGTCTTTTCTATTCTACTAAGACTGAATCAAATCATAAACAAAGTGGCCTGTTGGGATGTTAGATCCTAATATGAAAAACTGTGATTTTATATGTCTGCACTTTGTGCTCATTTTACCCTTGCTATTATTTGACTTATTTTGACTTTTATTTCTACGCCCCACTATCCGCTGGGTGCATACTATGACCTTTATCACGTTTTGTAACAGATTACAGAAATCCAAGAAGCCTATTGGAACGTGATATGATTTTGATGAATATATCTGCATTATTTGATCCCACTTTATGCTTTGCTTTTGCTGCTTGTTTTACACAGATTGTATGTCTTATTTCTTACTGATGTAAAGCACGTTGAACTGCAATCCCCTGTATGAAAGGTGCTATACAAATAAAGTTATTATTATTATTATTATTATTATGAGAGACGTAAAAAAAACACACACAGCAGAGCAGTCAGAGGTAGAAAGCGGTGGCCTCGCAACGACATAGTTGCTCACCTCTGTACTAGAGAGTCCTCTATTGTGACACTGATTTATTTCACTACACATCAGCAGGACTTTACAGTGCAGTTTGTGAGTCTTAGGACAGTGAGAAATGGATAGTTACTTTGGCTCTGTACCCCCAGCACATTGGATTTGAAATGGAACTATTAACTGGACTTACAGACCGGACTTTATATTAAAAAAAAAAAAAAAAAACAGGCTCCTTGCCAGGATCCAGACCCTGTGAATGGCCGGTCGCTACTCGAGCCAACTTTAAAATGATTTTGTGATTCAGGGTCTGGGGTGCTGCTGCCCCGTCTGGCCTCAGTCGGCTTCTAGCTCCGTGTGTCACTTGTACTTTTCTTTGGTTAAGAGCAGAGAAGGGAGAGAGATGTAGGTCCGCGGGGGAGAGGGAGAGAGAGAGAGATGTAGGTCCGCGGGGGAGAGGGAGAGAGAGAGAGATGTAGGTCTGCGGGGGAGAGGGAGAGAGAGAGAGATGTAGGTCCACGGGGGAGAGAGAGAGAGAGATGTAGGTCCGCGGGGGAGAGGGAGAGAGAGAGAGATGTAGGTCTGCGGGGGAGAGGGAGAGAGAGATGTAGGTCTGCGGGGGAGAGAGAGAGAGAGAGATGTAGGTCCACGGGGGAGAGAGAGAGAGAGATGTAGGTCCACGGGGGAGAGAGAGAGAGAGAGAGATGTAGGTCCACGGGGGAGAGAGAGAGCTAGTCAGAGAGAGGAGAGAGAGTCAGAGAGAGGAGAGAGAGAGAGTCAGAGAGAGATAGAGAGAGAGAGAGAAAGAGAGCTAGAGAGAGGAGAGATAGTCAGAGAGAAGAGAGAGAGAGAAAGAGAGTCAGAGAGAGAAGAGAGATATAAATAGAGCTAGAGAGAGGAGAGATAGAGAGTCAGAGAGAGGAGAGAGAGAGACAGAGAGAGAGGAGATATAGAGAGTCAGAGAGAGGAGAGAGAGAAAGAGAGCTAGAGAGAGGAGAGATAGAGAGTCAGATAGAGGAGAGGAGAGAGAGACAGAGAGAGAGGAGAGAGAGTCAGAGAGAGGAGAGAGTCAGAGAGAGATAGAGAGAGACAGAGAGAGAGTCAGAGAGAGGAGAGAGATATAGAGAGACAGAGAGGAGAGAGAGTCAGAGAGAGGAGAGAGACAGAGAGAGATAGAGAGAGACAGAGAGAGGAGAGAGAGACAGAGAGAGTCAGAGAGAGGAGAGAGAGATAGAGAGACAGAGAGGAGAGAGAGTCAGAGAGAGGAGAGAGATAGAGAGAGACAGAGAGAGTCAGAGAGAGGAGAGAGAGACAGAGAGAGTCAGAGAGAGGAGAGAGATAGAGAGACAGAGGAGAGAATCAGAGAGAGGAGAGAGACAGATAGAGGAGAGAGATAGAGAGAGACAGAGAGAGAGTCAGAGAGAGGAGAGAGAGGAGAGAGAGATAGAGAGAGACAGAGATAGGAGAGAGAGAGAGTCAGAGAGAGGAGAGAGAGATAGAGAGAGACAGAGAGAGGAGAGAGAGATAGAGAGAGAGAGAGTCAGAGAGAGAGAGAAAGAGAGCTAGAGAGAGAGTCAGAGAGAGAGAGAGAGAGTCAGATAGAGATAGGAGAGAGAGAAAGAGAGCTAGAGAGAGGATAGATAGAGAGTCAGATAGAGAGAGAGCCAGAGAGAGAGAGAGAGATGTAATCCATGCTTATGTTATTAATAATTTGCTTTGGCAACATGTACAAGTTGCGTCATGCCAATAAAGCCATTTGAATTGAATTGAATTGAATTGAGAGAGGAGAGAGTCAGAGAGAGATAGAGAGTCAGAGAGAGAGGAGAGAGATAGAGAGATAGGGGAGAGAGAGAGGAGAGAGAGAGAGAGAGTCAGAGAGAGGAGAGAGATAGAGAGTGATAGAGAGAGAGAGCACAGCCTTGCTGTTGAAAAGGGGAGGCACAGGAAAACCGGCTTCCTGCAGAGCAAAGGCTGTGCTGTCATTGCACCCTCAGTGAGCCTGAAACTGAGTTGCACTTCCTCACCAAATGTGAAAAATATAAATATATTAGAAACGCATTTAATTTAATTAATTTTTTTAATTAATAACAAAAGGCTTTCTCGCACTACCAGATACAGCAAAACTACCAGTCCTACTAGGGGAGGACTCAACAAGCTGTGAGATAGCAGCAGCATATGTTGCTGCCTGCCACAAACTGAGGGACAGTGAGTGACAGTCACCTGACATGTTTACGCCGTAATATTTGATGTTTTATTTTACGATGATATTTTGTATGTACTTATATCTGTTTGTAATCCATGTTTTTGTTTAATATTGCTTTGGCAACATGTAGAAGTACGTCATGCCAATAAAGCCATTTGAATTTAATTGAATTTAATTGAGAAAGGAGAGAGAGAGAGAGAGTCAGAGAGAGAGAGAGAGAGTCAGAGAGAGAGAGAGAGAGAGTCAGAGAGAGAGAGAGAGTCAGATAGAGATAGGAGAGAGAGAGAAAGAGAGCTAGAGAGAGGAGAGATAAGAGTCAGAGAGAGGAGATAGATAGAGAGAGAGCCAGAGAGAGAGGAGAGAGAGAGGAGAGAGAGTCAGAGAGAGAGAGAGGAGAGAGAGAGTCAGAGAGAGGAGAGAGTCAGAGAGAGAGAGAGAGAGGAGAGAGATAGAGAGAGAGTCTGAGAGAGGAGAGAGTCAGAGAGAGGAGAGAGAGAGAGTGACAGAGAGGGAGAGAGTGAGAGAGAGGGGAGGGAGAGAGAGAGAGAGAGAGAGAGAGAGAGAGAGAGAGAGAGAGAGAGAGAGATGTTGACATGGTTGGAGCTGGGGAGAGCAAGGGATTACATGTGATGTTGGTGTGATGATGTGTGGTGTGCGGAGGGAGTGGAATGGGATGGCAGGACTCCACAGGCCCTCCAGTGGGGGCCGCATTCGGCACAAACACCTTTGCCGCTTCAAACCCATCAATTGAAGGGGACACGCTCATCACTGGCTTGTTTTTTTTTGTTTTTTCCCCCACTCCATTCTGGCTCTCTTCTCCCTCTCTATGCTATAATTGCTTTGCTTATGCAGAGGCACACTGGTGATATACGTAGTCTGCCCGTGCGCCAAAGATACACTCACAGCACCACCTGGGGGAGGGGGCGTGTGTGTGTGTTGTCTACAGTCTGTACATGTATTTTAACCCTTTCACTGCTGCACTACCAAACGGTTAACCCTTTCACCGCGACAATAAACAGAAGGTTAACTGTTTGTGTGTGCCGTTTGTGAGTGTGTTTGCCTGCGTTTGAGCGTGTGCATGTCTTTTTGTGTTTGTTTGCTTGTCCTGTGTGCTGTCTGTGTGTGGGTGTGTGCGTGTGTCTAAGCTTAAGGGGAACTTTAATTGAAAAACAAGTCCTTATTGTAATGGCTTTCTTGTTGTAAACATCTGCGGTTAAGTCTTGATTAAGTCAACCCCCTGTTGCTCACGTTCCCTCTATGCTGTTGTATATAAACCACACCTGCGGACATGGAAAAGAAAAGAAAATTACTTTTATACCGCCTTTGAAAACAACATAACTTTGTATCAAAAAGATACCTGTGGGACAAAGGAGATACTAGATGAAAGGATTTGCCCCCTCCCTCCCAACCCCCCCCCCCCCCCTGAAAAAAAGAAAGATTTTATTAACATTTTCCTTATATATTTTTTAAAAACATAATACAGTTTTTTTTTAAAGTAGATATTGAAAGAGAAATTACACAAACAGGCAAAAGCCAGAGGCGTACTTTTCCGTGACCAACAGAAAAGTATAAAAATATAAACAAACACAAAACATAAAGATAAACATATCTTTTAAAGATCACAATCAGGAAGGTGTGAGATTTAGTTTCTCTCTTATGTAATCTATAAATGAACTCCAAATAAAGTACAATTTATCAGAGGAGCCCCAAACTGTGAGTCTCTGAGTTCGGTTAAGAGTTAAGATGCTGCATCACCTCCAATATAACTGATATACTATAGTTGCCTGATAAAAGGTAGGAGGAAGAGCTTTGGCCTCTAAGGCCCTGTTAAATGCATCAAGTAGCACTGGGGACCTTAAATCTGAAAAGGCCTTGAAGTGAACCTGTTGGGGTTTTGGAGCTTTGCATGCTTTTAATTGCTTTTGTTAAGTCCTCAAGGGTGAAAGGTTCATCCAGGCTGGCATCATAACTCTTTTCTCTTTTGGTATTTGTAATTCATCTAGAAATTCACTAATAAGTGAAGGATCTCCTTTGGATTCCGAAGTATAGAGATTTGTGTAATAGATATTTAAATACTTCATTGGTTGGTTGGTTAAGAATTCTTGAGGTCTTGTGAATTTAGCATAAGACATTATTTGCCGTCCGATATAAGCCTTAAGAGCCTCCCAAAGTGTTAATTTAGATACTTCCCTACTGTATTGTCGTTACTAGCCAGAAATTGTTCTAGTTGGGCTGAAATGAACTCAACAAAAGCCTTATCCATCATCAATAAGTGAGGAGGCAGCCGTTGATTTGTGTTTAAATGTTAACTGTAGTATTTACAATTGCTTTGTATTCACATTCCTTGACCAGTGGCAGGTGTTTTCGATCTACTGGAAAATGAGAAGAAATAAAAGCTTCAGCTGGATGGGTTTTTAAATTTCACAGGGTCAGAGAATGACAAGAGATACAAACATCGGAGTAGTACGGGGCGCCTGAGTGGCGCACCGCATACAGCACTACGGTGCAACACGGCCAACCCGGGTTTGACTCCCGGACCCGGTGATCTTCTTTGCCGAATGTTCCTCTCTCTCTCTCTCTCTCTCTCTCTCTACCGGACTGCCTGGTAGCAAACATCAATAAAAACCTACAAAAACATAACTTGTCCAAAAGGACAAGTAACATTTAAACATCGGAGTAGTTGCACTCTTGTTTGATTTATTAATTGATTGAAAACTTTATTAACAGATTGCAGAATGGGTACAATACAGTACGGCTCAATACACACAGTTGTTAAGGGGATGCAGACCAGAGAAAGACTTTCGTCTTGTTTACATCAGGGTCCCCCATTTTCAATTCATCATGACATTCATGACATACACGACATACAGATTATACAGTACTGTTTAAGAGACAGAGATCCTAAAAGAAAATATATACATTCGAGGGGGAAGAAACTGTACATTGGAGGTAGTTGGGTGATTGGTCGAAGATTGGTGAGGTTTATAGGTGTCATGGAAACATTATGATATAAAACACATTGTCTCAAAAAGTTGGTTAAAACATTTACCTTTATTCGTTGTAACACTAAAATAATTAAATAACCCATTCCTCTGTCGAATTTTATGTTGGCCTCCTTTTTTGGGCATTGGCACTAGTGAGCTATGGGCTCGTTCTACCACTATCGGGGATGAAAAATTGTCAGCCCCCAAAATCCCCAGGATAGGTTTCTCCATGAATTTAGTGGGTCAAGTCCCCTCCCCGCTCCTTCTGGGATGCTGTGTAAGTGTTTCCGCCTGCTCCTGCTTTCAAGGTCAAAGCATTTATCCCTTTAGTGACTTCAATTCCTTTGTCCTCGACCCGCCTGTTTGTTCTAATCGCTGAATGCAGCCGAGCGCGTCCGCGAGACCCTGTGCCATCTCAGCTTGTTCTGTTTTCACCTGCGGGTCTGTTCTGGGCAGATAATCCCCATTTCTTCTCCCATTTCTCGGCACAAGCCCTCCATGCTCACGGTTGTTTCTGGGCATATGGCATATTGTTTACTGGGTGAGTTTGTGTTCGCCGAAGATATTCCTTGATAGATTCCAATGTTATCCCTCTGCCCTCCGCCCTCTGGTTTGACTCACTAGTTTGGTCGACGTTTGTTATTTTCCCCCTGGATTTTTACTTTCCAACTACGGGAAATGTGGATTTATTCTAGACTATTTCACCTCCAAATGAATTAACTATGTTTGTTTGAATGTGCCATATAAATGAAAAAACACTGTCGACATGTGGATAATCGGACATAAAACATGTTCTGTGTCTCTAAAGTTCAGCTGCCTCTCTTCCCCCAAGAATATACACTGGATGATGTCACCCACAGGAGAGCAGAACAACAGTGGTAGGGCCTACATCAGTGAAAAATCTCAAAACGATCAAATCCTCCATTGATTCCAGCCATATCTGGTCAGTCCCGGAGTCAATTCACCTATAGTGGAGGAGAAACCTCTATCAGTGACTTGTTGTTCATCCAACCATATACATGCAAGTTAACCTTCGTACTTAGCTAGGGGTAGTGGTACATCGAGGAGCCCCCCCCAGTGTATCATCATGAAACCCCAATTCACGTGTCGGACCAAAACAAAAGTTGTAAACAAGGTGCAAAGTGAGGTCACTGATTGAAGGCATTGTATACCTTTAAGATCGACATGATGATCAATGAGGCTGTCTCATAGAAATAATTTATAACCTATGGTTTTTTACTTTGAGATGGTTAAATGATTGTCTTATTGACCAGGCTCTGGAAGAGTTCTGCCTATGGTCTCTATACTACAGGGAGTTTCCCGAGGTAGCTGGGTTCTTCATACGGTTCCACTCATTCAAATGGTCTGAAATTGACAAGAGCAGAGTTGAGCATAATTAAATTAAACGTGTGTTTTAAATTTTGAGAAAAACAGAAACAAAAAGTCACGATCATAAGACTGTGTGCCTATTAATGTAATGTAACTCTGTCACTCTTACCAGCCACTTTTGCGCGTAGACCCGTAGACCGTGCAGCGTCTCTCTCTCTCTCTCTCTCTCTCTCTCTCTCTCTCTCTCTCTCTCTCTCTCTCTCTCTCTCTCTCTCTCTCTCTCTCTCTCTCTCTCTCTCTCTCTCTTTCTCTCTATCTGGCTAGTGGCTAGTGACTTTGGAAAACCAAGCCCTGGGTGCCAGTGTTAATTTTGTCTGCTATTTTACATTTTAGTCCTAGTCATGTGTCAAATGCTCTTTTGAGTTGATATTTAGTCACCTTTATCTATGCTTTGTTTAGTCAAGTTTTAGTCAACTACAGGTCTGAGCATTTTAGTCTTAGTCTTTTTTGTTTAGTCTCGATTTAGTATTTTTTGTTTAGTCTCACCACTCAGTTACAGCCTCATAAGTTGGCATGAGCTTTTTCTAAACAAAAACAAGCTAACGTTAGTGCTAGCTGGTTAGCCTAACATTATTGCAATCTAAGCAATCTAACCTGGTTACATTTACCTGGATTTCCTTGTGGAAGGTCTTCAGATGTCGTTTGAGATTAGTGGTGTTTTTACCCAACCTCTTAACATGCACCCAGAAAAGGCCATTATTTTACTTGAACTTGAGGACTGCATACTTTTTTGCAACGCTTATCTTTATACTTCATGCTTATAGCACATGCCTGGTTTATTTTGAAAGATAACATTCTAAGGTTACTAATGCAAAAAAGGTAAATCACTCTTAGTGCTAATGAAATAGAGTAACATAGGGCTGCACTTGAGTTGAACTTGAACTTGTGCACTCACATTTTTCTGTAGCAGTTGCAAAAAAAAGAAATTTGTATAAGCTGGAAAACACAACAGATCCATAGCCTGAAGTCTTATGTAGTACCGGTCCAAATTTGATAAAAATCTGTTCAGAAATTAGTCTTCTAGAGAGATCCGGGTAAACTGTGTGCCAAAAAAAAGCTCTCCGGTATTCCATTTCCTCATCCACGGCCATTCATTCAGAATGTTTTTCACTTCTGGTTTTCGCTCATCAACTTCCACCTAGATCCCCTATGTGCACACCCCCTCGTGGGGTATCATTGGAAACCTACACTCATTGGCTACAACCCTGACCAATAATCTTCGCAATCAGCGGGTGATTGACAGTTCTAGAGCGTCGGGAGTCCAGGGTGGTAATCTGACGCTTGCGCGTAAAAAGTTGCACGCCTGTCATATCATCATGTAACTCGAGAACCGAGGCACGGATGTGGTCGAGTGAGGTGGCATTCGAACGGCAACAAATAGAGCTTTAATTCGGTAATTTATATGTTCAGCGAAAAATGCAGCCCGAGCTGCTAGATGCTCGCAAGGTGCCGTGACTTTCGTCTGTTCCACCAGGCACGAGGTTCGATGACTACATTTTCTCCCAGGGCTGAACGGGTTCCCTTTCATCTCCTCCTTGTGTTTGACTTTGATTGATTGATTGATTGAAAATGTTATTAACAGATTGAAGAATGGGTACAATACAGTACAGCTCAATACACACAATTGTTAAGGGGATGCAGACCAGAGAAAGGCTTTCATCTTGTTTACATCAGGATCCTCCATTTTCAATTCATCATAACATGACATACATGACATACAGATACAGTACTGCTACATCTATACATTCATGATATACCAGATTTACAAATACAGTACTGTTTGTGATACAAAAAGAGTCTAAAAAAGAGAGTATATACATTTGACGAAGAAACTGTACATTGGAGGAGGTTGTGGGGGGTGGGGGGGGGGAACTGTACATTGGAGGTGGTTGGGTATCGACGAAACCTTACTTGGTCCCAAGAAGAGGGTCTTGTGTATTATTGGGGTAGGACATTTACTGTACATTGGAGGGGGTCTTGTGTATTATTGGGGTAGGACATTTACTTTCACAATACATTATGTAGCTCCTTCGAGCTCTATATATCTAAAGTATGCCCAGAGGTCTGGTCTTCGTTTTCTTCCAAGCCCACTGCATACAAGACCACCGAGACCCTGTTGCCCCGCCATTGTTCCATTAAACCCCTGTCGAGTGCAGTTACCGCTGTCAGTGTCTAGAATGCTGGCAAAGAACAAATAACGCGGGTGAGGAAATTAATCTGTAGGAGTGGAGGAGGTCAGATAAGTACTGGGGGGAGTGGAGGGATTTGTATACAAAGGACACAGATCTTGTATGAGATATGGGACTTGACTGGTAGCCAGTGGAGTTGGATGAGGGTGGGGATGCTGTGCTGCCAGGGCTTGGTGCAGGTGAGAACCCTGGCAGCTGAGTTGTGCACATACTGGAGCCTGTCCAGGGTGTTGCTGGGTACACCAGACAGGACGCCATTACAGTAGTCAAGACAGGAGGTGATAAGGGCATGTATGATTACATAAAACACATACATACAGCCCTTTTATGTTTGTGTTTCATCCATTATTTCTCCCTCGTTGACACTTTGACTGCCACTCACGGCTAATCTTGGGTTTACGATAGTTACGTTGAAAGCCACTCACGAGATTTCTCGTATTTTTTTATTTTTTTTTTGCGATCTGAAATCATATTGCATCACGCGAGCCTACCCTACCCTACCCAAGGGCCGCCAGCGATCAGATGTGAAAAAAGCGCCCCTATCGTCTCCCAGATGGTAAATGGAATGGACTCAATGAAAATGGATGGGGGAAAAAAAATATTCCAGTCCACATTTTCCAGTCCACTGATGCAGCCGGGGTTACCAGAGTTCATTCTGGAGCCTCTGAGCCGCGGGGAATCATGTGTTCTACTGTACACACGTTAGATCTATACACTTATCGATTTTTTCGAATGGTGATCAGGAATTGGAATATACCATTTGGATACCATCTGATGTCAGGTAAGGAATCTATGTTATCAGTGTTAGGATAATCAGACTCGTTTTCATGAAGATAATTAAGCTTTTTTCTGATATGTGCTCTATCGGTTTCACTGTAAAATCCATGAGGAAATGAAAACGGCTATTATCAGCGCGCGCCTCGAACGTGCGTGCGGGCACGTATACTATTGATCATCTAGCGTTTATTTGAAAACTATTCATAAATAGGCCGACAAATATCAACGTTCTGGAATATTCCAGTAAAAGGCGATTATCACAGAATGTGCTGTTTTTCACCTGAAAACGGGCGCTTTTCAAAATGCTCTCAAACGGAAATGAAGCGATAAAAAAACAATCTGCCTTGACAACACTGACTGGAAAATGATTCTTTGATAAGCGACAGGCAGATTAGACACATAACCATAATTTAAAACATAGATTAGGCGATATTAACGTTAACATTGGCGCCGATGGTGGCATTCAAGAACTAAGTTGTGCGCCCCCTGGTGGCACTGAAAGTGTTAATTAAGTGAAAGACAAATGTTTTACTGGCATTATTGTCAGGGAACATAATTTGGAGGCCTCCATGCTTATGGATGAGTTATGGTAACTCAAAAGGTGATCCTGAAGTTTTATTTTGGATTATCTTTGGAATTCTAAATGTGTAGAGCTAAAAGTTGTTGTGGTGTGTATTTGTTGTTTTAAGTCAGCTGTTTTATAATCTCATACCCGTGCGCCAACTCACGCAAATTACAGTTTGGTCTGGAAATCGGGCCGCTGTATGTTTTTTAATCCCAGTCCATCACTGCTTACTCTGGTCATACTGCAAAGGGTGATCTTTTGAATTAACTTCAATGAAAGGGAGGAGACAGATTCAATGTTTTTATTTTTATTTTTTATGAACATTAAGACAGCTGGCAGATGGAAAAGGAGGTGCAACTCAATATCAAATAGTTGTTATGTCCACGGAAGTTGTAGCCTCCGAGGACAGTATGTATTCGGTAGCGTCTGTGTGTGTGTGAGTCTGTGCGATATCTCATAAACTATAGGGCCGATCAGCCTGTGCTTTGGCGCAGAAAGTTACAGAAGAGCATAATGAGAATCTCCTTCTGAGGTTCCCTTGCAGATGACAAGAAAAATATGCTAGAGGTGGCAGAAGCCTTTTGAACTAGTGCATGGGTCAAGACCTTATGGATTTCCTGGATTCTTTCTCCTTCTGTGGGAGTCTGAACCCCATTTGCTGCTTCCCCAAACCATGTCTCTCTTTCTTCGTGCTGGGTGTTGGGTGACGTATACTGTATATATATAAATATATATATATATATATTTTTTAAATGATTACTCTACATAAAATATATAGCACCTTTAAAGGAAAACTCTAACATTTTGGGAAATTAGCTTATTTGGCATCTACCCTGGAGTTAGACAGGAAGATACATACCCTTTTTCTTCTCTGTGCATGCAGTAGGAGTAGGAAGACACGCACCGTTAGCCTAGCTTAGCGTCAGTCACTGGAAGTAGGTTCCTCCATTAGCCTAGTTCCAAACGTCTTCCTACTCCTACTGCATGCACAGAGAAGAAAAAGGTATGCATCTTCTTGCCTAACTCCAGGGTAAATGGCAAATAAGCGAATTTCCCAAAATGTTGGAGTTTTCCTTTAAGTATCAGAGTTTGAAGACAAAAGCCCATATGCAGTGCATTCATTACCTCACTACATCCACACACCCCCAGATCGCCTACTATAGAAGGTACTATGAATGTCAAGGGCTGGCAACGTTCACTCAGAGATTAGAATCAGCCATAATCTCCACAACAGGTTTCCTATCTAAGCAGCAGATGATGTGATGGGAGGATTTGGCCTTCCTACACTGTTCTGGTCATTTCAAATTCCAAAGGGGGAATGAAGGAGAGGCCAATTGTTTCCACTTGTCCTTTGTGAGGTTTTCTAGCTCTGTCACATTAGTTCCAAAAATAAAACGTCTTACAGCTTTTAACATGGATTCAGGTTGGAACTTAATTATTCGTCTGAATTCAATTTCTGGAGTTCAAATAGCTTTTCTCTCCATCATTAAGTATTCATAAATTGATTGCTTTGTCTTTGTCAGTCTTTTCTGGGGTTCATAAAGGTACATCTATTATCTTGTGGAGCTTCAGCCATGCAGAAACCTTCAAGTCTATTATTATGATTATTATCAAAGCCAATAACGCTACCTCTGACCATTTTAAGAGGATAGAGTGTTGAATGAGGTATTTTCATATGTTGCTACATTAATTAAGCTCTCCGTCAGAGGAAATTGAAATCTGTCAGGCCTTTAAAAGGGTTCAATCTAGAATATGAAGCCAGCAAATTTAACTTGTGGTGAGATACTGAATGATGACTAGTCAAAAATTACAAATGAAAGAAATGTCTTCATACACGCAGAGAAGCAGACTCGAGTCACATGACTTGGAGTATGACTTGAAAATCATAAAATACTTGCAACTCGACTTTAATACATAGTCAGAAAGACCAACAACATTTTCTAGGCGAGTTATGATATCATGGTCGAACATGTCAAACACTGCGCTTAGATCTAATAGGACGAGAATTGAGACTTTGTTTGCATCCAAGTTTATTCTGAGGTCACTACTTATTTATGTAAGAGCAGTTTCGGTGCTTTGGTGCGTTCTGAAGCCGGATTGAAATTCCTCCATGATGTTGTTTTCTTTGAGAAAGGAGTTTATTTGTATTGAGAAAATGTTTTCAAGTATCTTGCTGATGAATGGGAGGTTGGATATCGTTAGCCTATAGTTGGTCAGTACATTACTGTCTAGTTTGGGTTTCTTTAGTAAGGGTCTTACGACGGCGGTTTTGAATGCGTCTGGGAAAGCTATGTATTTATAATATGTAGGACATGACTTGCAATACTCTTGAATTTCCGCTTAAAAAATGCTGTGGGTATAGGGTCAATACAGGAAGTGGAGGAGTTACATTCCATGACAGTTTTGTAAAGCTCAGCAAGCACATTTTCCTATGGTTACTTTAGCCTCCATGTTGTTGTCTTCACGTGGTTGGTTCTAGCCGACAAGGTGAATAGTAGGGGAGAGCTCCATTTTCATAGTCGGAATAACGTTTTAATAGACGTTGGCACTTGATATGTAATAAACGTGCATATGTAATGTTACAACATAATTTCTAAACTCAGAAATAACTTTGCACTTCTGGAACGGCTTTGTGAGCAGGAGAGCCGAGATTTCTCTCAATATAGTGTGGACACTTGAATATGTCTAACAATAATTCAATGTGTCTAACTCTAATTCCTTGTACTCTACTGTGTTCATGATAACGTTGTGTAACTCGCTGACCCGTCTTGATTCTCCATATCCTAATATTGACATTTAGTAGTGGGACATGGCGCTGGACTGTCGCCAGGGGGAGCTGGTGCGACGTTGGGCTGGCAAAGGACAGGTGAGGAAGAGACTGACATGAAGGAGGATCTAGATACACAGGACGCTCTCTTCTTCCATTTCCAGCGAAGCAAGTGGACGTTTGGACTAAGAGCTCCTGATAATAAAGACATGCAAACTACGACTCCTGCCACGGGGGGGATAGTAACGTTGTATGCGAAAGTTTAGCTTCCCAGTATAGTGCTTAGGGTACGTTTGCACCAAGAAGAAGACGCTCGACTGCCGGACTGTGCTGTGGATATTCCACACGCTGCGTTTAGGAATGCATAGGCGAAAGTCTAGGGGGTCGCACTGACTAAAGCTTAGCTTCAAGTATAGGCCTGTTAGCCCAGTTAGCTCACGCGTCGCTCCACCGTCTCCCAGCCCCGCAGCGGACACCGCAGCAGACGTCGCTGGACCGCACCCGCCTCCAGCATTCTCCTGGCCGACCGCCAGTCCAACTATTCGCCTGCCTAACGTCAGCCCAGCCAGCCCCCCTTGCTACCACAGGTGACAACCACGGGACCGTTCGACGGCCATCTCGCGTCACAGACATTCGTTGCGGGAGCAGGCCAGCACTCGGTTGGTACACTCAAACCAGGTACTGTTAGCGCTCCAAGCGCTCTGGAACATTATCGGCGAACATTCTCCTTTTCGAGAGCATGCCCTCTAGGGGAGAAGAGAATAAATACTTTTAGCTGGCACGTGCACCAGTGACTAGGGGCACCCCAACATTTGTTCTTTTGGGTAATGCCGGCTTAGATAGGCTTTTTGTTTCAACTGTGGGCCCACAAAATGTTCTGGTTACATGTGTGGTGTGATTAAGTTGTGCAGACAGCACGAATGTATATTGATAATTTTTCCCATTAAATAGCTTGCGGAGCTCGCCATTACCCTCTCTCTCTCCCTACGGGTGAATGAAAATAATATTAACCCTTGCGGGGACCTGTTTCATTACCGTGGAGTGTAAGATCCAAGTGCCATGCATTGTGCCGTGTATTGAATGCATGCCTAATTTATATAAAAGGAGAGGCGTAGAAATGGGATCACTGTGTGTGTGTGTCAATTACTGTGAATGTGTATTACTGCTTAACCCTTTCCTATCCGGCCTATGTATCATTGGGGCAGGTGTTCTGGACAGGTCTCCGCTCGTCAACAAGGAAAGGTACTGCTTTGGGGAGAAATTATATCATCTATCACTACTGCCACCGGGTGTGAGAGGGTGTGGGAAGTATTAGGGGAAGTGTGGGTGTTTGGGGAATTACTGTAAGTCGCCCTGGAGGGCAAGAAGGACCAGTGCAGAACCCCTAGGTTAGTAAACCCTAGGCCCCATCCGCTCCCTCTGCTAAATCCCAATTCTAATACCCCTACACTACAGGGGACTCAGCCGGACCCATATCTGCTGTTCTCCCACTACCTGGTGACAGTTCATATCTACTCTCATAAAGTAGGGATAATCCACCCTTCTACAATAGCATGCGCTGAGGAATGTTTTGCTTCAATGGACTACATTTGCCATCAACACTGATTCAACATCCATGTAAAAAGTGTAAAAATTCCCCTTATAATTATGGCAGGAGGCTATTCATATTTCTGCATTTCCTCATGTAATATACTTTAACCCCTGAGCAATTGAAGTCATGGACCCCATGAAAGCCAGCACACCAGGGTGTCTCATGATATGAAATACAGAATATTTCTAAAGTAGCTTCGTACTTATACCATCTCTCTCTCTCTCTCTCTCTCTCTCTCTCTCTCTCTCTCTCTCTCTCTCTCTCTCTCTCTCTCTCTCTCTCTCTCTCTCTCTCTCTCTCTCTCTCTCTCTCTCTCTCTGACTGCTGCAAGCCATGTTCTAATTCCTCCACTAAGACCTCCAGCAGACTCTATGTTAGGATGATATACGTACCGAGTGCTATAATTTCCATGGCACATTTGTATGTGTTGCTCAACTTGAGGCAAGGAAAACAGCAATTAGCAACCCCCCAAAATGGACATGCTGTGGAATCTTAATGCCATATTGCTTATCGTTCCCTGTTAGGCAGAGAGTGGTGTAAACAAAAAAAATACCAAAATGTTGCACAAGGAAAGTCTGGTGAGTATATCCGGTAGGTCACGTGTCAGGATTACCCTATCAGCGCCACACAATGTGGCGTCTGAGACCCAAACCAAATACAAACCTTTATCCGCCTCATCAAAACCCAGCAGTTTTATCACAGATTACTGTGCTTTGATCCGGCGGGGGGGGGGGGGGGGGATTAATGTGTTTACCCAGAGCCCCCAGCTCCTCTCATTAAAATCCCATCTAGAATGCAGGTATAAGGTTACCAACTGGCCACACGCCGCAAAGTTAATGGTATTACTCCCAAAGATTTTGTAGCCTCCAATTTGTCAATCCATGTTTTGTCGGAGCTGATATGTTATGGCATAGCGGGCTGTAGCCTCTATGGTACAATAGTTTACATTTCAGTCACACTCTGTTCGCTTTTATTCCCTCCCCGCAGCTTCTGACATTTTTCGAAGGCCACACTCTCGATGTTTGGACTTCTGCTTCTGTTATCCTTTAGTCAACTTGGAGACGGAGTTAACCAAAAGGAAACTGCAGGGAAAATGTCGAGAGGTGAGCAGCTCAACCTTTAGACATTTGCAAAGGTAATCAATCAAGTTGACGGTGGAGCCAATAACACTAGCCAGGTGCCTGGTACTTGTAAAGCGCTGCGGCGCTGCACAGCATAAGGAAACACAAGCTCACATAAAAGTAATTAATTTTCAAAACACCCATCAGAGAAGCCCAATCAGGGAACTGGAATGGAAAGGTCACCACAGGTTGGTCAGCATGTGTCCTTTCTGTTGTTAGTCTTTGAGAACAATGCTCAACAACTGCTTTCATATTTCTTAAATATGTTTATTTTAGGCTTCTTCCTTAGGGTATAATGAATATGAATTATGCTCAGGATCTAGTAAAGAGACATCTGATATGCACGGCTTAGCACTGAATTATATGGCTTTGGCGTGCGCCCAGGGTGGAAGTCATGAGTGCATGGGAGTCAACTAATTATCAAAGATGTTTGCAGCGGCCAGCCTCCAATCTACCGAAGTCAGCCCACGTCACCTCGCTTCTCAGAGAGCTGCACTGCCTTCCTGTTGCTGCAAAGATCCGCTTCCGGTAAATGGTCTCTAACTACACACTCTCAAGACCCCTACGCTCTACATCTTCTAGCCACCTGAGACGGCCACACCTATTCGAGCTCCTGGGGGGTCATCAAAGCGAAGCAGGCTATTCTTGGTCCTCACTCCACACCAGTCAGGACAGCTAACTAAATGTAAATGTAAAGATGTGCTCTCGTTATATGAACTATGGGTGACATTCTCCATCACATTTGCCTCCTGACTGCAGAAGGTCCATCGGGAGCTAATGGACAATGGGCTAAAAGAGGGTGTTTGGGAGGGTGTTTTCATACTGTAGCTGTTCCGTCCCAGTGTGCAAAGCAGCTAAGAGCTTCCGATGAGCGTTACTCTAATCTGATTACTTTTTTCAGTAAATAGTAATCTAACTTGTTACTTTTTACAAGCCAGTAATCTGATTACAGTTACTTTTCCAAGTGGCTGTGCGTTACTATTTAGTTACTATCTCATAATGCTGATAATAAGAGAGCCAGGGGTACAGTCAGCTAGACCGGAGATGGGACGTGCGCTCACGCACTCACGCACACAGCCACACACACATGAGAATAACAAACTATAATACAATGTTTTTTATTACACAACGGTTAATTTTTTTAATTAAAATTATATTATATACATTTTCTATTTTATTTCGTTTGGGAACCACTGTCCTAGAGTGCCTGAGCAGTGGACAGCTGTGACCTTATATGGCCTGATGGCTGATGACGTCTCATGATGACCTGTCTGAGCAGCCAATCATGATTTATGACATTATGCACTTTCAATAAAGCATTATTTAAAAAAAAAAAAACTGTTGTCATTCTTATGTTGTGGCAGCAGCAGGGGGGATGACGACGACTTCGTAACCTAGTTACTTTCAAGTAATCAGTAAAGTCACTAGATTACTTTTTAAAGGAGTAATCAGTAATCAGATTATTTTTACAAGTAATTTGTAGCATCACTGGTGAGGAGGGAGGACAGTGTGTGTGTGTGTGTGCTCGCACGCTGAGGCTGCCTCACAGCTGTTTCTCCACACATTTATTTATTTATTTATGGAGCATTTATTTATCCACTCTGGTTGGATGGTGTATTGTACTTGTGCTGTATAATAACAATACATTTGAATTAGGGATGTTCGATATTGGCTTTTTTACCGATACCGATATACCGATATTGTCCAACTCTTCATTTCCGATACCGATATCAACCGATACCGATATATGCAGGGTTCCCCCCCCCCCCCAAAAAACAGAATAATTTCAGGTAATTAACATTACATATCTCTTGTCGTGGAATTAACACAACATTATGCATACTTTTAACAATAAATTAAATCTGATTTGTTCTTACTTGCTTGCCTGGGTAAATAAAGGTTAAATAAATGTAAAATAAATTAAAATTAAAATAAAATTTCAGTTTAAGAATGAGTGACGTATTTCATTCATGGGAACCCAATTGCGATGATTTTGACGTGTTACGGAGACCTCGTTCAGGAAGCCGGAGGATTTCCGTAAATCTGTTGGTACAACATTTTTACCAAGATATTTACAAAGGCACATACGAACACGTTCGAGAATGAGGACCAATGTCTTCAAAAAGGGCACGTATCTGGTCAGAGGGCAAAAGGGAAGGTGCTTGAGAACTAGCTGGGGTCTATCTGGTGTTACGTTCTGGTTGCTGACTGCTGTCTGGAACCACCCACCATTCTGTCATCTGTCACTTGGCTACTGTCACCTGTCTCCCCTGTCACTTAGTGCTGTCACTTAGGGTATGGGTCCTGATTGGCTGTCACGGGGGTATGTGTGGAATGTTAGAATGTGGTGTCTATTTAACCTTCCTATTTTCTGCTTGATATCCGTCAGGTCTTCATTATAGTGTTCGGAGATAACGCGGGCGGTTCCGGTTCTGGACCACCACTAAGCTCCATTATCTTTATCCCCTCTTCTTTCTGCCACTCGGCATTGTATCCTAGTATTACTATTTGTGTTCTTTACTATTAAAACGAACCTACTTAAGAGTACACCCTCTCCGTCTCCTTGATTGCATACCACAATTGGAACTCACCTACCTCCATCCTGACAATCTGGGGTCTGTGCACGTCAGTGGCCATATACTGTAAGACTTTTGTATGGGATGAGAGCTAACATTAGCTGACAAATCGATGTTCAGCTGCTAGACCATAGAAAGTTACCGTAATTTCCAGACTATTAAGCGCACCTGAATATAAGCCGCAGCCACTGAATAAAAAAAAGAAAAGTATTTTGTACATAAAAAAGCCGCAGGTGCCTATCGGTACATTGAAACAAAAAAAACTTTACACAGGCTTTAATGAAACACGGCTTGTAACACAAATAAATACGTCACATTATGTGACGGTGCTCAGTTTTTTGGCGGCATGAAGCTTGTGAAAGCAAAAGATGGTACATTATTATATTAAAGAAAATTATATTTGTAAGTAATTATATATTATATATTTCATTTATAATTGAAATTATATGAAAGAAAAATTCATAAATTAGCCACGTCATTGTATAACCCGCAAGGTTCAAAGCGTGGGAAGAAAACTAGCGGCTTATAGTCCGGAAATTACGGTACTTGAATTTGAAAGGCTGGGGCTGCACTGCATGACAACTATGGGGTTGACCAGGAGAGCCCAATGCATCAGATCAAACCAAGAAATTTCTTAGCTCACTGTTCACTGGAACCCATTGTACCCATATATAATTACCTATTCACCATGACAGGCTAAACTATGTCCAAGAGTAGCCCATTCACATTTCTAATTATGTTTGATTATGTGGAACATTTCCTGAATGGAATTCCATTCAAGTGGCTTTTAGCAGCATGACGTCGGTGTGATTCATTGAATATAGGCTGGCAGACAAATCAATCCGACCATGCAAAAAGCAGACATGGGAGATTTTCGAACCCTGGCCCTACGGGAGACTGCAATTCGAAACTGGCCCCTGTAAATGTCCTAACCCAACCCCCTCCAATGTACAGTAAATTACCTAGTATGGTTGTCAATATTCCAATGTACAGTTTTGCTTGTACAGTTGTACAGTGTTTCTCCCCCCCCCCAACCCCTCCTACCCAACCCCCCCCCCCCCCCCCCACCCAACCCCACCCAACCTCCTCCAATGTACAGTTTTTACGTCAAATGTATATACTCCCTTTTCTGGACTCTTTTTGTATCACAAAAACTGGTATGTCCTAAATGTATAGATGTCTATCTGTATGTCATGTATGTCATATATGTCCTGATGAATTGAAAATGGGGGACCCTGATGTAAACAAGACGAAAGTCTTTCTCTGGTCTGCATCCCCTTAACAATTGTGTGTATTGAGCCGTACTGTATTGTACCCATTCTGCAATCTGTTAATAAAGTTTTCAATCAATCAATCAATCAAAGTCCATGTCTCTCTGAGTGGATATATATCGATACAGATTCCAGTGATCGTTCTACCTCATACTGGACAGGAGCACCACTGGCCCTATGGATCAGCTTCATGCCGTCTTCTGTCCGACCGACAACGTCCAACCATACCTGCTCAGCTGCTCTACCTCAACCTGTTCTGAGTAGTTCTCCTGGCCCTGAGCCATCATCTTGTATCTCATCCTGTATACTAGCACTTTTAGTCCTCTGCCTCTTTGTTCTTAGTTCTATTAACTACTTTAATTTCATAATTTTGTTATATACTTTGATTCTATTGCTACTATGTATGCATATATATATATTCGTATTACATGTGGCCTATCTATTGTTCCTATGTCTGCCCACTGCAAACACAGGAACTCTCTAACCTATACTCTCTAATACATTTGCAAAGCTTTTTACATGGCGTTCCGCTATTATCTTCACATAATGTTGACCACAATCACGCAATCTTGCAGAGAAACATGGCGCATGGTGATTTGGACCACCACAAGTACGGTAATTGACAAGAAGGGTGGGAAGAAAGAACATCATTGTCCACAACTGAATTATTTTATTCCGCTGGTGAATACATGTGCAGATTCTTTGTTGAGAGTGTCCTAATTACGGTAGGCCTAATTGTGTGTAATTAGAATACGACAGTCACACAGAGTTGCTGGGGTTTAATGGAAGCCGTTAAGCTGTGCGTGTGCGTGTGTGTGTGTGTGTGTGTGTGTGTGTGTGTGTGTGTGTGTGTGTGTGTGTGTGTGTGTGTGTATGGTTTGAGGTGGGGGTGCATGCACACACTATGTAGTTGTGAGTGCGTGTCATTATGTGTGTGTGCGTGGCGTGCGTGTGTGCATGTGTGTGTGCATGTAAATGCATGTGTGTGTATGTGTGTGAGTTTTGGCTGCGATAAGAAAATGACCCAGCATTTGGAGGATGTGAATGACATAGATCTGCTCATGACCTCAAGCCACATCATCTGCAGCTGCTTTCATCCAACAAAGTTAAATCTAAAGGAACTGTGTGTATACCGATGTTATTATTCTCATACTGTATACCTTTTTACAGTTTCAATTTAATGTATGTAGTTAGAAAGTTCTGTTTTTGTACCTGTCCACAGCAAGAGGTCACAATATCAAACTGCCCCAAAAACCTTTTAAAGACGAGAAGTTTGAATCAAAATGGGAGAAGTGGGAAGAGTATAGGAAAAAAAGAAACGACATCAAAGGAGAGTGAAAAGGAGACAAGAAAAAACGAAACGAAAATAAACTATGAAGGTACCAAAGAACCCATGTCACTTTTTTTGTATTTTTTTTTGTATTTTTTTGTATTTATTTATTGTTTCTCTCTTTTCTTTGTTTTTGTTTAGCTGTGTTTTTTCCTTTTCCCCTTTAGTGAATTTATTTTAGGTCAACTTGTCATTCGATTGATATTAATTTTTCTAATATCAGCTATATCTTTTAGTTCTTATCTATCGAAATTCTATTGTACTGTTGTTTATAATTTTGACCGCCAATTGTATTATTGTATGTGGATGTTTTGTTTGTAAAGCAAAAAACTGGAAAAAAAAAAAAAAAAAAAAAAACTCAAATCAAACGATACATACTGTGACGAGCCTGGTGGTGTTCAGACTCGTCACAGGTCAGGTTGGATCTGTCAAGGTTACACAACAACAACAACACACAACTAATTCAAATGTCCACACAAGTGCAATATCAATCAATAAGAATATTTATTGATTTCAAGCAAAAAAAAAGGGATTGTTCAATACTCAGAGTAGTCGTCCGGTCCAGGGTCAGTACACAAGGGGGTTTCTCAGCCAGTCTAGGGTCCAGTACACATTGAACACCTTCTCGCCTTCACCTCTCCTCTCATTACCTCTCACCTCACAAAACTCTGAATATAACAATCTCTCTCTCAATGCAACAACTCCAACCTCACCTCCACTCAACTCATCTCTCACTATACCTAGTGTATTTGTAGTGTGTGTGTCTGGGGTGTGTCCGTGTGAGATGTGGGTGAATTAATGATGCACAGGTGTGTTCTATCAGTACTAATCAGCTACCTAATTGTTTCCACTCCTTCCGTGGCAGAAATATCTCCCGTCCTTAACATATCCAATAGATGGGGGGGTTGATATCTGCAACAATACAGTGAACTTCAAATAATATTTTCTGTAAAAACATGCCTATCAAAGTTGTGTCCTCGCTTTCTGTCAACACCATCAGACTTCTTCATCATCCCGGTTAAATCAGCTATATCCCTGAGGACCCCATTTCCACTTCCTGTGTATCATGATGAACATAGCAGTACAACACATGATCTGGTAAGTTTGACTTGTTTTGATATTTTAGACAAACAATGTTCATATCACTGCGGTCACAGCTTGTGTGTGTCAACACCGTCATCACAATAATGATGATCTTAATTTTGGATTGAATTTAAGCATTTTATTGATGTTATTGAGGCAGCTAGCAACTAAGGAAAAACAACATGGCTGCAGTGTACAATACACATTTGACATGGAAAAGCCCTTTTGTCAAAGCCGTCAGACGTCAACACCGTCGGGTAAAGATAAAAACCTGACAGTGTTTACATGTAGCTGACAGAGTTGACAATTCCTCCCATAACCTCTTAATGTGGTACAGTAATATAATATTGCTTATGAACATGGTCAAATATTCCAATGTTCTTTCATGGTTTTATTTACACATACATGTACATATAGCCTGATTTACATGATTTAACCTTGTGTACCCTACACTTTTGACATGTAGGGTATACAAAGTATTGATCATTGTTAAGGAATATCATATGAATGTTTAACATGAGAATCACAATAAAGAACACTGCATTCAGTGGCGGCTCGCCACTAGGGGCGCTCGGGCGCCGCCCCCCCTCAGGCCCTACCCTGGTTATATGAGAGAACAAGAAAAATAAGTTTTTAGTTTTTAGTTTTATAGCCCTATAAATAATATAAACATGTTTAAAATTAATAATATTTACTCATTTTAAGTATGTTTGTGTTTCCAATGCACAATATAACGTTATTATCGCAATTAAAAAACACTCGTTTTCCAGAGCAGGAAGTGACATCACGTTTTTTTTATTTTTTCGTATTTCTCGGCCCGGGCTATACGCGATAGCGCTCTGAGTGCGCGTCACAGTTTGATCGCTGTATCCGTCACAGCCAATCAGTGCATAACGCGTTGTGCGTTGAAATATGACTATTATGTTGGAATCCGGGCGCGATTTGAAGCGGTCTAGCCAGTAGCGTCAAGAATATCTGTAGCCGCATTTCGCGGAGACGCTCTCTGATTTTACTTTTTTTACTTAAAATTTTACTTAAATATTTTATTATAATGTGTATCATTGTTTTATGTAGTTTCTTTTTCCATTTTATTTGTTCTTTTTTTAATGTCAACATATTATTTAAATTATTCAAATGGTACTCAAACATGTTCCGTTGTGATGTCACCAGTGTTGGGCAAGTAACTTTTAAAAAGTAACTAGTTACAGTTACTCGTTACTTCTTCCAAAAAGTAACTAAATTACTTACTCAGTTACAAATTATAAAAGTAACTAGTTACTTCAGAAAGTAACTATTGTGTTACTTTCAAGTAAAATTTTTACATAAACAACATACACAAATCTAAACTATTTTAATGTTGCTGTGGGACAAAGTGAGACTAGCCTCCAATCAAATGCCATGTATGTAGATATTATAATTACTATGTTTATATAGTGGATCATACAAATACAAACACAATAGATGTTTTGGAACTTTTGATATGTATTGCCCCTCAACAGGCCACAACTGGGCAACATTAAATTATGCTTGTTAAGCACTATACCAAAAATAAATAACAAATATATACTGATTGATTGAACATTTTAATGAACAGATTGCAGAATGGGTACAGTACAGTACAGCTCAATACACACAATTGTTAAGGGGATGCAGACCAGAGAGACTTTCATCTTGTTTACATCAGGGTCCCCCATTTTCAATTCATGACATTTATGACATACACAAGATACAGATATAAGAATCTAATCTAATCATCTAAACTAATCTAATCGTGACATTTAAGACATGCATGACATACAGATATATATATCTCTGACTCTGAGCACCTGAAGACTGTGCTATTAAACCAGGAAGTGCAGCACTGTTGATAAGGCTGTAGCCTCCACTACTGTAGTGTCCTGCGCTGCAACACAACTAACACAAGAGTGAACAAAAAATGCTCATGGACCCACGGTCTGTCGTTGACTGCTCGCTTGTGTTGTTCGTTGGATTAGTTTTGGATTATTTGGGCTCGCCAAACAAACTATCAAAACGTACACAGAACCGCGGTCTGTCGTTGACTGCTCGCTTGTGTTGTTCGTTGGATTAGTTTTGGATTATTTGGGCTCGCCAAACAAACTATCAAAACGTACACAGAACCGCGGTCTGTTGTTGACTGCTCGCTTGTGTTGTTTGTTGGATTAGTTTTGGATTATTTGGGCTCGCCAAACAAACTATCAAAACGTACACGGAACCGCGGTGTGTCGTTGACTGAGTCGCGTGTGTTGTCGCTGTGTGTCAGACTCTGGATTATTTCGAACACCCGCCCACCTCTACCTCTGATTGGCTTACCATGACATTTTACTCAACCTCAGCCAATCGCGCACTGCCCACTAACCAAGGAAAAAAGTATTGCTTCTCAGCGCAGAGATCTGTCTGATCTGAAAAAAACAGCTTCAATCATAGTAACGCACCGCATTTTTTGGCAGTAACAGTAACAGCGTTATTAAGATTGGAAGAGTAATCCGTTTACTCGTTACTGAAAAATATTCCCATCACTGGATGTCACAGTATGATGTCATAATAGAACATTCTAGAACATTTGTGATGTCACAGTATGATGTCATAATCAAACATTCTAGGACATTCGTGATGGCACCGTATGATGTCATAATAGAACATTCTAGAACATTTGTGATGTCACAGTATCATGTCATAATCAAACATTCTAGAACATTTGTGTACAGTATATATTCAACAATGCTCAGATCTCAGAAGACAAGTGAAGATCTCACTTGTTGTTCCTGGCTATTTGTCTGTAAGCTTGAATATATTCTGTAGATACAATTTAAAATCCCCACATGGAAAAGGAAACAATGTCCTGTACAATCCTTAATGAGCTGCGTCTGGAGGGAAGGCTCTGTGATGTGGTTATTAAAATCAACAGCACTGAGTTGAATGCCCACAAGGCCCTCCTGTGTGACTGCAGCGACTATTTCAGGTAAGCTTGGTTCAGGTTAGCTTGGTTCAGGTTAGCTTGTTTCAGGTTAGCTTGGTTCAGGTTAGCTCGGTTCAGCTTAGCTTGGTTTAGGTTAGCTTGGTTCAGGTTAGCTTGGTTCAGGTTAGCTTGTTCAGCTTAGCTTGTTTCAGGTTAGCTTGGTTCAGGTTAGCTCAGTTCAGCTTAGCTTGGTTTAGGTTAGCTTG
>NC_140176.1:15212686-15236162 GCF_963971535.1 Notolepis coatsorum
CTGTGAAAACATAAATCAATTCAAATCTAGACTAAAAAAATCTATTACAGAAGGGAAGAAGAGCTTTAATGGCATATTTAAAACAATTAATAATAATAATAAATACGTATGATACTGTATTGTGCGCTATATCATATCACATTATATAATCATATTATAATTCATTTGTATATTATATTGAACTATATTTGCAGTATGTACTATTATATTATGGTACTATATTGTATTGTATATATCATGTACTTTATATCTCACATCAAATTATATATGTGCTGTATACACTATTATGTACTATATACTATTATATATACTATTATATACTGCAGGTATACTATACTGTAATGTGTACTGTAATGTGTACTATATGTGTGCACTGAAATGTGTACTATATGTATCTACTATGTATGTATGTAAAAAAAAAAAAAAAAATTTTAAGCGTAAGTCTTCAGGGGTAGGGCCCGACAAGCCTAGTGCTTCTCCCTTCAGCCCTTTTCGGACAATTGGACAATGCTGCAATAGCAGCTGGTAAAAGTGTGGTGATTTATGGAATGACCGTTGTTATGTGTCGAAAGCCCGAAATAAAAAATTACTGAACTGAACTATCAGCCAAAGGTGGTGCATTAGTTTGTGTAATGTAATGTAATATCTGTTTGTAGTTTGTGTAATGTAATGTAATATCTGTTTTTAGTTTGTGTAATGTAATGTAATATCTGTTTGTAGTTTGTGTAATGTAATGTAATATCTGTTTTTAGTTTGCACATAATATGGGAACTTTTATCCATATGGTTGAGCCTGTTAGGAATTGCACCCCCAACCCAAGCAGATTGCAGATCACTCTCTCTATATGGAGGTAAAAAAGAAAATATGGTAAAAATAATTGGCATAAAAAGGGCACTTTTTTATGAGGCACAAAAGGGCAGGTGCTTGTGCACCCATTGGGCTCTATGTGTGCACGTGCCTGCTAGCTGTGCCCTTGAGCAAGGCACCTCAGCTTTAACCGCTCCAGTGTTAGCTGCTCAGGGGCCAGTAGTAGAGTGCCTGACCATATGTCTTTATAATAATAATAATAATAATAATAATAAATTTTATTTATAAGGCGCCTTTCAAGACACTCAAGGTCGCCGTACAACAATTAAAAGGCTGAAGGCTCTTGACCCCATGGGGACAGACGGGCTGGGGGGACGGTCAGGTTGATGGAGGAGGCAGACCTGAGGGACTGGGTGGGAATGTTGATGTGGAGGAGGTCGGACAGGTATGGAGGGGCGAGGTTGTGGATGGCCTTGAATGTATGGAGGAGGATCTTGTAGTCTATGCTGTGTTTAATGGGAAGCCAGTGTAGTTGGCGTAGGACGCAGGGACGTGCACAGGACTTTAGAGGGGCAGGTGCTCAAAGGCTGAAAAGGGCACTGGGCCTGTGCTATTTTTGGGGGGCCTTTTTGGGTGGGAGGGGCCTTTTTATGCTTTTGGGGGGGGTTTGGTGATCAAATATTGAATATTGAACTATGTGATACTAAGCACAACTAAGCACAACAACAGCCTGCTCCTGAACATTGGGACATTGAACATTTTTGGGTGGGAGGGGCCTTTTTATGCTTTTGGGGGGGGTTTGGTGATCAAATATTGAATATTGAACTATGTGATACTAAGCACAACTAAGCACAACAACAGCCTGCTCCTGAACATTGGTAAAACCAAGGAGCTGATCGTGGATTATAGGAGAGGACAGCAGGAGACACACACACCACTGAGGATAAACAGGGCCACCGGGGACAGGGTGAGCAGCTTTAAGTACCTGGGGGTCCACATCTCAGAGGACCTGACATGGACAACACACATAGACTCAGTCGTAAAGAAGGCGAAGCAGCGCCTCTACCACCTGAGACAGTTAAGGAAGTTCAGAGTATCTGGGAAGATACTCCAGTCCTTCTACTCTGGAGCTGTAGAGAGCATCTTGACTGGAAACATCACTGCCTGGTATGGAAACAGCACGGCACAGGACAAGAAGGCCCTACAGAGAGTGGTGCGCTCAGCCGAGCGTACCACGGGTATTGCACTACCACCCCTGCAGGCAGGGACGTGCACAGGACTTTAGAGGGGCAGGTGCTCAAAGGCTGAAAAGGGCACTACACTTGTGTGTATATATAAACCGAGCGCACGTAGCGCGCGTGGGCGATTTTCAAGGGCCCTTTCCGGGCGGGGAGCCCCCTTTTTATGCTTTTTGGGGGTTTTGGTGATCAAATATTGAATATTGAACTATAATAATCAGTGCAGGAGCTCACTTATCCTTGAAAGACACTTTTATCACTGACTTAAAAGGCCCACACATCTCCATAAATGTTCAGGGGGGAGGGAATAAGTGCTTACCCTACAGACCCCAAGAAGTGCTGTATATTCTGTATTGTTTAATATAAATGCATTTTTTATTCCAATCCCGATTTGTATTTGAGATTCCCAAATCCCATCGGACTTGACTTCTTTGTGTCCCTCAATGAGTGTAATACCAGCATTCAACAGCGGTTTCTATCATCATCATCATCACCACCCACGCTATGCATAAAATATATAGGTCCGCGGAGAGGCACGCTGAGGAGGCCGTGCAAACTGCAATGGAATATGGGCCATCTCTCTCTTTACCTAATATTTTGATTATATCCTGACATTTTTCAGTTGGAAGGGCAGTCTATATGCGTAACGGTAAAAAAAAGATTTATTATTATTTTTTTTTTCAAAAGGGGCACTTTTTTGATGAGGCTCAAAAAGGCAGGTGCTCAGGCACCCCTTGGCCTCTATGTGTGCACGTGCCTGCCATGGAGTGGATATACTTTATCAACAAGCCAACAACAAGGTAGATTAGCGATCTTAACTCTAGTTTAATACATGATACGTTGTCTAATGATGCCGCATAACGTTGTAACGTTACAGCTTTCAGCTAACGTTAGCTACTGCTAGCTGTTAGCTCCGTTATCTTAGCTGGCCACTTTTATAATTACTTCATGGAAACAGAGTAACGTTAACGTTTAAACGTTATGTCGAGGTCATACAATACTACAGTCGACATAAGGTTAACGTTACCCCGTTTCCATGAAGTGTTTAAATAGCAGCAATCTTGTTGAAAATGTAACTTTACTAAAATGCTCTCTCGCTCTCTCTCTCTCTCTCTTTCTCTCTCTCTCTCTCTCTCTCTCTCTCTCTCTAATTTTGCCGCATGTGGGGCATAACCACTCAGACAATGAATGGTAACTTGTTTAAAATAACGAGCTTTACAAATGTGTTTATTATTGAATGGATCTGACATCATCTGAGAGAGAGAGAGAGAGAGAGAGCGAGAGAGAGAGAGAGCGAGAGAGAGAGAGAGAGAGAGCTGTGCGTGTTTGTGTTGGGCTATTGGAAACGTCGTTGCATTTGACTGACTGATCATATATTGATCGATGGCAATGGTGATAATATTCGCCAATGCGTGCCTTGTACATGTTTGCAAAATGTTTGGTATAGCGCCCCTAGTGGCAAAGTACCCACCGGCCGCCACTGACTGCATTCAATCAAGAGAACAACTGGCAATACTGCAATATTATCTTGTGATGTATTAGGTTTGAGTTTGAGCCTCTTGGTTGTTGTAGTTATGTGATGTCACACCAGGAAGTCGACACACAAGTTGTAACGTAAGGGGCATGCATGAATGGAGATTATAAACGAACAAGTCAATAAATGGATGTTATTGAACCTCGGGTCAAGCCTCGTCAATATAACAATCTGTCTGACAGTTTTCTTGTATTTTTCCAGTGAGCCACTGGAGCCCCAGAAGAAGACACACACCTGCAGGAATATCCACTTTGATTATGTTCAACATAATTTAATATATTGAATATAATATAAACATAAAGAAGACGTGTTTTGAATTTATTTTGGTGTTTTTTGGTTAGTATACTTAACCCTTTCCCTGCTAACGACGAGTATACTCGCTATAGCCCGCCAATCGCTGGACGCCAACGAGTATACTCGTTATTATGATCGTTATTTCTTTAATTAGCTATTTCCATTCATAATTCATCCTGGTATGCTGTGGTACTGTGTGGCAATGATTCTGAGATCGCAACAGTCCAATACTGCCGCCTGGTGGTATGCGGCCGCTGTTGCACTCCCTTTGTGTCTCTGTGTGTGGAGCTGTGCGTCATTGCAAGTCATCCGGGCGGAGTTATCTTGTAACGTGGATCAAGATATACACCCGATCGCATTGAATCGCCTTCGGGACGCCAGAATCATTATGCTTTTGGGGGTTATGGCGTGGGCCAAATGGACATACGATCTAGCAGATGGCAATCAAATAGTTGGAATATTCTTTTTGGATTATCATCAGCCACAGGTAAGAGCAATCTAACGTTAATTTCAGCTTGGTTGTCCATTGTTCTCATAGCCATCACCCTGATCAATGTATGCTGCTGTACTAACGAATGCCGTTATTGACAATCAATTCATCATAAACGACCCCCCCCCCTTTCATGCATGCATGATGGAACATAATATACCGATCATATGCATTTGAATTTTTTATTGTAGCGTGTATAGGGACGAAATGCCAATAGATTAAGTATAATATGCGTCACGGCCTAATACTAGCCTTCCAGGAATTACCCCAGACCACTCTAAAACTATACTTATATTCACCACGGTATAAAATGAGAATGTACGGATGGAAAAAAATTCCTTTTTCACATCTTGAACGATAGATACTCGATGTCAAATGGGCCGTATTGCATATATAGCTATAATATTTAAATAGTTATAGCCCTGCAAACAAGGTGAGCGACTCCCACGTTTACAGTGATGGCGGTAGCTACTATAGGATGAGGCTAATGCGTGGCAAAGAGAGTTAAACTGACAGTGTTTATTACTGATTTTGTCAACATCGTCTGTGATTGTCAACACTGTCACATGTATGTTTTGTTCATTTTCAAAAACATCTTTTACTATTTGTTGAGTTTGTATTGTCCATCTATTAAAGTTATTAACTCATCTACATCCAATTGTCTTATTTGTCTTAACATTAAAAACAAAGGTAGAAAATAAAATAATTTATTAATCAATTAAGTTATGAAGTGAATAATGTTTATTTTCAGAAAGGGTGTTTTTATAGTAAGTAAGTAAGTATTTATAAATTTATATAAATATTTAAATAAATATTTATTTATAAATAAAGAACATTTCCTTTATGGTTTGATAGCTAATACCTTTCTCTACTAATATATACATTTCAAATTAATGTAGTTTAGTTTTTCTAGTGAGTTCTAAAACATGGTGTGTCCCTTATTTGAAGAATCAGTGACCTAATGTATTTTCTTAAAGGTAAAATCTGTAATTCTGTTCATTCTAAGCAAAAGAGCCCCGCTTAGTATTGCACCTTTGTTTAAATGTTTTGTTTTGTTTTGATGTATCTGTTGGAATTGTGTGGGTATAGGGAGGGCTTCCTATTGATGGCCACACCTCAGGCTCTGCCAAGAAAGGTCTGTATAGGCTATAATAAACTCCAACCCACACATCAGACCAAAGCAAATGTAAACAAAGTGCACAACCAAAGCAGGGCACTTTTGCCTTGAGGTCGCTGTTTGAGTGCATTACAGATTCCTACCTTTAAATTCAATTTACTGGGCATTGATCTTCATGGGCAGAAGCTGTTTTGATTTACATTTATGAAAAACTCCACCTAATGGTAAATCTAAGGCATTTTGAACCAGGGGGCGTTACCACTTGCAATGTATTGAGTGTATAAGGCTTTATTTTAATCTGCAGATCAAATCAGATTCAATATTTTTCTGCCACACTACCTGCCTACCAGCTTTACAGCAGAGAAGGAACAAAGTATTCTGTTCCTTATATGCCTGCAAACCTCAGGCCACAAATAGCATGTTTTTTAACAAGTCCAAGGCTGCCAAATATCAAAAGCATTAGCCTACACAGTGAGATACAAGGCATCATACGCACACACACACACACACACACACACACACACACACACACACACACACACACACACACACACACACACACACGCACACACACACACACACACACACACACACACACACACACACACACACACACACACACACACACACACACACACACACACACACACACACACACACACACACACACACACACACACACACACACACACACACACACACACACACACACACACACACACACTTAGGTGCAGGCCCGGAATGGCCATCGGGAGCACCAGGAGTTTTTCCGGTGGCCTGGCCTGCACAGATAAAAAAAAAAATATTATTATTAAAAAAAGAAAATTATAATTTTTTATTTTTTTTTTGCCAGGCCATTGTTTCTAGTTGTGGCGGCGGCGCGGCGCGATAGTTAGATAACCTAGGTGGGTGGGGAACAACCAGGATTTCACTGTCTGCGACAGAGTTGGAGAACTATCTGACTCTCTCTCCCTCACGCGGATCACACACACACAATGGAGCCGTGCTGCCGCTTGTGATTGGTGGAGGCGGGACCAGGCGATACAACTGATTGACAGCGGAGGCGGCGAATGGAATGGCAGATGGCACACTCCCACTTTTCTGAAAGGAGTTGTTAAATCTGACATTACAAAAAACAATATGTGGTGGTTATGATTGGGGCTGAAGTTGAATAAACAATTTATGTCAAAATAATTCCAAGATAATTCAAAGATTACACACCTTTGCCACATTGGCTAATCACTGCAAAGTTATCAAAAAAATAAGAATCTGATCAGACACAAGGGTTAAGTTGTTGTTCCCTTTCTAATTTCCTCAAAAACATCTAGTCTAGTTAATGTGATCAATATTCTTTGACAATTGATGCTTTTTGTTGGAAATTTCAGTCAGTGAGCTCATACTTTGAGCTCATTTTATAGTTAAAATGATTGAGACAACGCAATCTTCTGTCTTTGTGTGCATGCATGCGTGTGCTCACCACACGCGATACATGTGTCACTATTCTGGCAGTGGCTACTGTTATTATAGTATTGTAATGAAAGGTCTGTTATTTAATGTTTGTGTAAAGGGCTATTTTAACTGTTGATGGGTAGTGCATCAGTAAAGTGAATATGGTATTGTGCTCTTGCTCTGTTTGAATAGGTGGAGAGAGTGGTTAACTAATAGTAAATAGAAAAATATGTTGTGCTCTTTTGAAGGTGGAGAGAGTAGCATTGCTAGTGCCACAACAGTTTTATTTGAGGTTCATAACAGTACATTGTACTAAGGAATTGTTGGCTCATTAGTTTGTGATTCACATGCACTAAAATTCACCAGAATGCAGGAAATTAAGTCTTTGTAACAAACATTTTCCGGGTGGGGGACCCCCAGACCCCCCGCTTAAAAAGTGGCCTGATTGGGGCTATATTTCGCGCTATATCTCTGGTATTTTCGACACTCTGTCCTCAGTACTCAATCTAGACTTGCCACCATGTCCACTAATAACAATCTTTGGAACCCCTATTGAGACACTCGCTCTTAACTCTAAACAAAAAACAATTATCGCATTCACATCCCTCTTAGCGAGATACATTATATTGTTACACTGGAAATCTGCCAAGAGTCTTTCTACATCACAATGGCTTAATAATGTCATGTTTTTTCTCAAACTAGAACAAACTAGAGCTATGTGGCAGGGGCTCAAAACGATGACAGACTACAAAGGCGCCTCCCTCAAACTGAACAGTGACATCTCCTTAGCAAACGACCTCAATACCTTCTATGCGAGGTTTGATGCTGGTAATAACAACACCAGCTCACAAGCCTCGGCAATGGGGGGGGGGGGGTCGGCTGCTGATGGAGGCGCAGTGTTCAGGGTAACAGAGCATGAGGTGAGGCGGACCTTTAAAAAAGTGAATATCAGGAAGGCAGCAGGTCCGGACGGCATCCCCGGCCGCGTCCTAAAAGTCTGTGCCGACCAACTGGCCCCAGTATTCACTGACATATTTAACCTGTCCTTAGAACAGGCTGTCATCCCCACCTGCCTGAAGAAGTCCACTATTATCCCTGTACCCAAAAAATCCAAGCCTGCTTGCCTCAACGACTACCGCCCTGTAGCTCTCACCTCCATAGCCATGAAGTGCTTTGAGAAGCTAGTAAAGGGCTACATCTGCTCCTCCCTCCCCATCAACATGGACCCCCTGCAATTTGCATACCGCCCCAACAGGTCCACGGAGGACGCCATATCCCATGTGCTGCACACAGCAGCATCACACCTGGACAAGAGGCAGGGGAACTATGTGAGAATGCTATTCATCGACTACAGCTCGGCATTCAATACCATAGTCCCCTCCATACTCATAGCCAAGCTCAGGGACCTGGGCTTGGGCTATGACCTCTGCCAGTGGGTCTTGGACTTCCTGACTGGCAGACCCCAGGTGGTGAGAGCAGGCAACTGCACCTCCTCATCCATCACCCTCAACATAGGGGCCCCCCAGGGCTGTGTTCTGAGTCCCCTCCTCTACTCCCTGTACACACACGACTGTGTGGCTCAGCGGAGTAGCAATACAATCGTCAAATTTGCTGACGACACAGTGGTGGTGGGCCTGATCTCTGCCAACGACGAGAGGGCCTACCTGGAAGAGGTCAAAGTCCTGGTCCTGGCCTCTCCCTGAACGTCAGCAAAACAAAGGAGATGATTGTGGACTTCAGGAGGTCGGGGGTCAAGGACTACAGCCCCCTCAGCATCGACGGGGCACCGGTTGAGAGAGTCAACAGCTTCAAGTACCTCGGAGCCCACATATCCGAGGACTTGACATGGACCATACACATTAACAGTGTGGTGAAGAAGGCACGACAACGCCTCTACTTCCTCAGGCGCCTAAGGAAGTTCCAAGTCAGCCAGAAGATCCTTAAGAACTTCTACTCATGTACAATAGAGAGCATCTTGACCGGCAACATCACCTCCTGGTTTGGGAATAGCACTGCAAAAGACCAAAGCAGACTACAAAGAGTGACACGTTCAGCCGAACGCACAATTGGAGGGGGGCTCCCCACCCTCCAGAACATTTACTACAAGCGTTGCAAGGGGAAGGCTAAGAGAATTATTAAGGACTCGAGCCACCCGAACAACTGCCTCTTTGAACTGCTGCCGTCAGGCAAGCGATACAGGAGTCTCAAGGCGAGCACAGAAAGACTCAGAAGTAGCTTCTATCCCCAGGCCATCAGGCTGCTAAACGAACAATGAATGAACACTACACAACAACAACCACCAAACACACATAGCACACACATCCACACGCACACACTCACTTTAAACAAACACACTGTAGCACCCACTACACACACTTTATAGCACACACCCACTTTAAACAAACACACTGTAGCACCCACTCCCCACACTTTATATTTATGGATGAAGGATTGCACTACAACTCGTACACCTTACTGTAAATTGTACCTAAAATTGTACCTCATCCCATTTCTGCTTTGCACTAGATAGTACTGTACATTAGTACACTGCATAGTATTGTGTATTGTATATTATATGGTAACTCAGAACATTGTACATATGTCTATACCGAACAACTGTGACCTCATTTTCTTCTTCTAAATTCATGCTATATTATGTTATTATGTTATTTGATACTATCTTGTCTAGCACAGTCTCTGGAGCGTAACAGTAAGAAGCATTTTGTATGAAAGTATTCTGTACTTCTGTATGACAACTATTAAAGAACTTGAACTTGAAATCAAATACACTATTATGTATGAGTATGAAATTGTATAATATATGGCAGCCCTTTATAAGTCATTTTAACGAGTTAGAGCATTGGGGGTGGGGAATGGGGGTTATGGGGGGTTCAGGGTGGTTGATTGGGAGGGTTCTGTTTATTGTATTTTTACAATGTACATAGTACATTTGCCTGTTTGTATCGCACATTTTCTCGTACTATTATTATAATTATTTTAATATCAATCTTTTCATTTCAATGTTTCTTTTGTGTTAAAATGGAAAATGTTAAAAAAAATATCTTTAAAAAAAGAAATAAAAAAATAAGCTGTAGTTGTCATGACAACCGGTCATGACCAAAGCGACTTACAAGTTCTGTACAACAAGTCGCAGGAAGGGTAAGTGGTATTGTACGTCAAACAGTGTTGAACTTGAATACACTCTTGAGTGCATAGTAGTATAGATAATATAATTAGCATAGTAGTAAGATAGGCACAGTAGATTACTTAGTAGCAAAGTGCATAATAGTAAAAAACAGTACGAGCGTTAAAATGTCAGACATTGATTGAAGAAGTGTGTTTTTAGTTGACGCACGGTGGAAAATTTTGCGGATTTCAGGTGCTCTGACTATGGTGCGAAGTGGAGCAAGGACAGAGAATAGCCTGCTTCTCTTTGCTGACCCCCCCAGGAGCTTGGATAGGAGTGGGTCTCAGGCGGCCAAGTCATCTGACGTGGCGCTACTCAGCCAATTCAATCTGTGCATTCCTATAAGCATTGCAATGCGAGTCAGTGTTATATTAGTGAATTGTACTTTCTGTATTCAATTTGACAGTCAATTGTCGACTACATACAGATGTTGATAGAACTTTTAGGCTACTTCGTTGTATGGCACTGAATCATGATGCGAGTTAGACATTATGATGTTCCGGACCTTTGCTTAAGGACATTTTCTCTGTTACGGTTTGGTATGGTAGGTGTGTTGGACCCAGGTGCAGTGCAGAACAGAGACAACGACAAACAGATGTGGATTTTCGAATAAAGCACTGTATTTAATTAGAGTAGCTGAATGAACACACACACGATGGTGATAAACGAAAGGGGAGAAATCTGTGTCTCCAAAACACGCTAAATTTATTTCACAATACATATAGGTATTCATCACAATAATGGGGGAAAAAACAAAGGGGAGAAAGCAAGGTCTCCAAAACACACTAAATAGTAACTCCATCAAACGATGGTGCTCCATATACATAGGATGAGAATAATCCTTTAACAACGAAATTCAATCGGCAATCAAAGTGGCACGGCGATTCAAAACATCGCGAACAAAATTATCCTCCGTGGCAAGGAGCGATAAGACTAAACAGGTAGGTATACTCACGGACAGTTTCAGTGATCGACTGACGGTGTTTGTGTGACACGGAAGAGAATATGTAAGGGATAATGTATAGCTAATTAGCTACGAGGTCATTGTTGCAAAATAATTGACCGACACGGAGTTTAGAACACAGAGGCGCCGCGCCGAGGTGTTCTAAACGCAGTGAAGGTCAATTATTTTGCGACAATGACCGAGTATAGCTATACATTATCCCGCTTATTACATGGCTAACTTACTAACAATATACATAATTCATTTTACACCATCGACAAGACGACATCAAATGCAGACGCAGTTGTTCTGTGGCTCCACTGTCAACGCCGGCAGCCGACAGGTGTGTGGTCTGATTGCACTGATGAGTGCAGCTGTGCATAATGGTAATGCTTAGCTTTCGTGACTGCGATCAAAATGCTTGATTGTGATTGGTCAATAGCGCTGTGTTACCCGTATCAGCGGTCATTATTGCGCGTTGCCCATGGCAGCGGTCAGTTATCGAGAAATAATTCACCGCTGTCAGGGGCAACCGAGCGCTATTGACCAATCACAATCAAGCATTTTGGCGAATGTTAAAACGCCATGTAATAAAAAGAGACATTTAGTCACACCAGGTACGAATTAATGTAATTAGGACAGGTCAATTACCCACCAGGTAACGCTAGACGTTTGCTCCCTGAGGAGAGCAAACCCCAAATGTTAAATTTCTCAGACTGGACTTTTAGCATTAGCCACTGCCATTTCGGTCTTGTTTTATTTTATCAGTTGTTCCTCTTCTGCCTCAATTGAATGTATTTTCTCTAGTGCTGCTGCAGAACATTCCATAAGAGCAGCTTTTTCAACTTCAGCCTTGACACGTGCAGAGGATTTCACATGGCTCGATCTAGAGCGGGAGACATTGGAAACACTAACCCTCAGGTCCAATTTCTTCTGGGTTTATCACACTTAGGACATCAACGTGTTCAGGATCTTTAGGTTTCAGGTTGTAAATATGATTGTCCAGCATCAGCAAGACATTCTTTCCACATTTTCTGTAAAAGCACGGTAGAGTGTTGTTTTTGTGTGAAACTCACTGATTTTGTCTTTTCAAATTCATCCTGGGTATGGGTAAGCTTAAGAAAGATTCATGCTCATTTCTTGAGTCATCATAGCACTTGATGAAATTGGACAATTCACATTGCACATCAATTCATTGGATTGCCTAAGCACTCGAAGCCTTTCATGCATTTGCTTACTTGCTTTTCTTGCTGCTCTGTATTTTTCTGTGCAGAAAACCAGACCCTTTTCAGTCAATTGAATGTCTCTTTTTCTCTCGACATTCAGACATGTTGTGTGCTTCCACTGAAGGACGCTGAGCAGTGAAAACATGACCGCCCGCCAACTCCAATCGTTGTGCCATTTTCCAATACAGCTTTACAGTCAATGGACCTCATTCACCAACATTGTCTTCTTACGACAACCTCCTTGGAAGGTCATAAGAGAAAGCCGACGACAATTACCCAATTACCAATTACAAAGATCACAGCTGCGAACCCTGAATGAACGTACGTCACTCATTCACAAACTTGAACGCGCGTTCCCGTTTACTTAATTTGCATACAGACACACCCCGCCCAGCTCATTATAATGCGAGGGCCGTGCGGAAAAAGAGGGTCTGCATTGCCCTGTATGCAACAGGTAGCGAGGAAACGATTTGCGACGGATCAAAATGAGATTAGATTCAAATGTATTGTCATCACACAGCACACTATATACCTATAGTGGAATAGACTGTATTAATATTCCATAGTTATACCATCTTGTTGCGCGCTCCTGGCCACCTGCCAGGAAATGTAACGTTTTGGGTTTGCTCTCCTCAGGGAGCAAACCTCTAGAGTTACCTGGTGGGTAATTGACCTGTTTACCTGTCCTAATTACATTAATTCGTACCTGGTGTGACTCGTTAAATGTCTCTTTATATTCTCTATACGTACTATAGTCTATGTGTGTAATGAATGAACAGTAGGCTTATATTATTCTAATGACTTGTTTTATTAGGAGATCACAGATACTGCGCTGCCCTATAGTAGTAATTTCTACTACATCACAGTTCTACTACAGTATAGTACAGTCCAGTGCATTACAGTACAGTACAGTACAGTACAGTTAGTTACACATCTCCACAGAGTCGGGCGTGAGCGGACCAGACTCCACAGAGGCGTCGCGCACCGGTGTCACACAAAAGGCTGCTCAGCATGTTGGTTGACATCTATACCTGCATTAAATGTAGTAAACTGGCATGAGAAATGTGGGACATTGGTAAGCGGCGGTACGCTTGACTGAAACCTCAAACGATTGCGGACATGCCGCGCAGAGTCCGGTCCGCTCACAGTACGCCCGACTCTGTGGCGGCCTTAAGATGTGTACTGTACGTACTGTATGTACTACTATAGGGCAGAGCATACAGTATCTACTATCTCCTAATGAAACAAGTAGTTAGAATAATATAAGCTTGCTGTTCATTCATTACACACGTAGGCTATACAGTGTGTGTGTGTGCTGAACAGGTGGCCAGGAGCGAACAACAACACGGTATAAATATGGAATATTAATACAGTCTATTCCACTATAGATACATCCACGCGATTAGCTTTAGTTATTATTTATTTATCCACTGTCAATTGCAGTGTTGGTGTAGTGTTTTTATTTATTTTCGGACATTACGATGCCTCTTGAGGCCTGACTGTAAATTGAAAACAGATTTTTTTATCATACAAATATTGTCATATTTATTATTATTATGATACATTAATTAATTAATTCCAAGGATGCCTGTAGAGTTGACATGAACGAAATCACCATGATTCCTCCCAAATAAAGCCATAACATGTGCCCCCAAAATTGGCAATTTTAGTTTTCGTTTTTGGGGACTGCACTTTTTTTGCAAACCAAAATACTATACTTTATACTTATAGCACATGCATGTACCTGGTCTCTTTTGAAAGATGACATTCTCAAGTTTTTGATAGAATAAAGAAAATTCACTTTGAGTGCTAATGAAATAGAGTAACATAGGTCTGAACTTGAGTTGTAGAAAAACTTGTTACTCACGTTTTTCTGTAGTAGTTAGTAGTCCAGAAGTAGTATTTCCCCAGAAATTGGTATGGCTGAAACGACACCCTGGGTCCATAGCCTGAAGTCTTGTGTAGTACATGTCCAAATTCCATAAAAATCCATTCATAAGTGAGTGATTAGGAGCGATTTTGGTAAACTGTGTAGCGTTCCTGGTTTCTCTTCCTGTTTTCGCTCGTGACTTTTCACTTTTTTTCACAACCCTGTCCAATAATTTTTGAGATCGCCAAATGATTGACGGAGGTAGAGCCCCGGGAGTCGGAGTTGTATTTGTACAACACCGTGTACTTCGGCGCACGCCTCGCATATCGGCATGATTTTGTCGACAGGCAACAAATAGGGCTTTAATTCGATATATATATATTGTATTAAAAAATATCCACACCCGAGCCACTAGAGGTCGCCAAAGTGCCTGTGGTAAAATCGTCCTCAAGAGGGCCCACATGTGGGCCGTTGCATGTTACGGTATTTTAAGAACACGGCGCACACCAGTCTGTCCGACTTACGACTGCTCTTCAGCGCTCCTAAATCCTGCTCTTAGTTAAGACCGAATCCAGGAGAAGGGACCGTTGGTGAATCCCAAAAAATCTGCCCGAAAATGTCTTAAGTGGCGCTAGGACAAAAAACGTTCTGATCTTTTGTCTTAAGTCTGTTGGTGAATGAGACCCAATGTTTTGTCCAATGCTCCTTGGCGTCTCTGTATTGTGATGTGTGTGTGCTCCTCCTTTGGCTTGTCTGGACTTGATATTCTGCGGCTGGTTGGTCATTCCTTTGGTAAGTCGGTGAAAGCTTGCCGTTGGATAATGTGCATTCAAAAATGGCATCCACATGACATCCAACAAAAAGTAAGAAAGAACCGTCCTTTCTTAGTGGGGCGGCGTGGCTCAGGGGTAGAGCGGGTCGTCCAATGATCGAAGGGTTGGTGGTTCGAATCCCGCTTAAGCCCATGTCCATCCCACTGCCGTTGTGTCCTTGGGCAAGACACTTAACCTACTTGCCTCGTATGAATGTGTATGCATGTGAATGAATGTTGGTGGTGGTGGGAGGGGCCGTAGGCGCTGATTATTCGCCACGCTTCCGTGAGTCTGCCTCAGGGCAGCTCTGGCTGCAATTGTAGCTTACCAAGTTTCAAGTTTCTTTAATAGTTGTCATACAGAAGTACAGAATACTTTCATACAAAATGCTTCTTACTGTTTCGCTCCAGAGACTGTGCTAAGACAAGATAGTATCAAATAACATCAAATAACATAGTATAGCATGTAATTTAGAAGAAGAAAATGAGGTCACAGTGTTCGGTATAGACATATGTACAATGTTCTGAGTTACCATATAATATACAATACTATGCAGTGTACTAATGTACAGTACTATATAGTGCAAAGCAGAAATGGGATGAGGTACAATTTAGGTACAATTTACAGTAAGGTGTACGAGTTGTAGTGCAATCCTTCATCAATAAATATAAACCAGTCATACCACCACCGGTATGACTGTGTATGAACGAATAATGGACTCTGTAAGCGCTCTGGGGTCACTGGGGTGTCACGAAGAGCGCTATATAAATCCAATCCATTATTATTATTATTATTTCTTCACACAGTGATTTGCAATTGAAACAGCTGTCCTGTTGTAATTAGCATAGTTACAGTATAGGACTGGGGTGAGTTCTGTCCTTGATGCATTTGCAATTTAGAAGTCACTACAGTAGTGACATGTGTGTGTGTGTGTGTGTGTGTGTGTGTGTGTGTGTGTGTGTGTGTGTGTGTGTGTGTGTGTGTGTGTGTGTGTGTGTGTGTGTGTGTGTGTGTGTGTGTGTGTGTGTGTGTGTGTGTGTGTGTGTGTGTGTGTGTGTGTGTGTGTGTGTGTGTGTGTTAGGAACTGGAGACCACTGTACATGTGTTCAGCCTTCTCTTGCTCTGGTAAAAAAACATGTCCCTTCCTGGTGCATCACCTGACATAGATACACCTAATCCCTTTTATCCTGCAGCCTGCCATTCACCCAACTAGTACTTAGTGCCCCCTAATGTCAACAAAATATAAATGACAAACAAATGCAAACATAACAACTGATAATAATGAGCGGCTGGGTGGCGTAGCGGAGATTGCGCTCGTCACCAATGCAAGAGACTCCGGTCTCGACTCCCCGAGTCAGCGTTGCCTGCGGCTTGGGCCAGTCGTCATACTATCTCAATTGGCAGAGTTAGCGGGTGGAAAGTCGATGGGTGGGGATTGGACGTTGTGGACAGCGACTCCTACAGGTCGGTTGGGTGACGCCTGCACAGCAGAGACAGGAAGTATCGGGGGCAGCGTGAGCCTCCCACGCGTTACTCCTCGCCACTGAGCATCCGCGCTGTTCAGGTGAAAAGATGCGACAGGCTGCCTCCTCGTGTACCGGAGGGGACACGTTATGCAAGGCTTCTATCCTCACTACAGCCGACCAGTGGGAGGCATAGTCTAGCAACGTTCAAGACAGGGAAGGGGAGAATTGGCGATAGGAAATTGGGATGGGAGAAAAATAGAAAAATAAGGAGAAAAAGTGGATAAAAAAAACTGATAATAATGAAATTGTATTGGTTAGGCCTAATTAAATGTTTTACATCAAATTAAAGTTCATCCAATCTTCTAGTCTAATTTACTAGTTAATTATGCCATCTAGTGATATTATGTTTCTATTAAGTTGTTTTTGCTGTTCCTGTCCGTCTGTGCACCATCGTTGATGTCCTCCTCATCTTCAACCAGGGCAGGGATGTTATCTGCCTAAAGCTAAATGAATGGTCTTGGCAGCGGATAATTATATGGTATACCTATTCTGTAACATCAGAACAAAAACAGCACCAAAATAAAATTGTCTCAAACTCACTGGCTCTGGAATGCTCTGCTGAAAAACATCTTATCTACAATACATAACAACACGACTTTAAAAAATATATATTAAGATATCTTGCAAACTTGGTAAGTATGTATTATTTTCTTTTTTTACTGGAATGTTAGATTTGATTTTACAATGTGAATTTGTATATTTGTATTCATTTGAAATTTGTTTGTGTTTTGTTTTACATTCATTTGTATTTTTAGTTGTACATTTGTATTGTATTTGTTTTATCCAGGACCCCAGGAAGACTAGAGGCTCTTTCATGTGTCTTAATGGGGATAATTTAATAAACATAATAATAACCTATTAAAACATGGTCCTGGAAATGGATGTCCGATATTGGCATTAAAATGTGATATCGGAAAATATCGGTATCGGTTTAAAAAAAAATATATATATATATATATATATATATATATATCTTTTTTTTTTTTACATTTCTATAACCTTTATTTACCCAGGCAAGCAAGTAAGAACAAATTCTGATTTTATTTATTGTCAAAAGTATGCATAATGTTGTGTTAATTCCACAACAAGAGATATGTAATTACATAGCTTTAATACTGTCTGATATGGCTTGCCTTAAAATGTGCATTGTGGTGTCAGGCAGAAGAGAAGACTGTCATGTTGTGAACTATGGATACCGAACAAAGGTTTGGGACGGCTTTGAACTGTTGAAACAGTAATCCAGAACAATTTTATTGCACTGTAAAATATATATATATTTTTTTATCTATTCTATTCTACAATTTTATTGCACTATTGCACTATTGCACTATTTTACTCTGTCTATTTTATCTTGCTCCTTTTATAATTGTCTATTTAAAACTGAATCAAACCATAAACTAGGTGGCCTGTTGGGATGTTAGATCCTAATGTGAAAAACTGTAATTTTATATGTCTGCACTTTATGTGCTCATTTTATGCCTGTCTTTTTTCTGTTGTGAAGCACTTTGAGCTGCAGTTTCTGTATGAAAGGTGCTATACAAATACAGTTTATTATTATTATTATTATTATTATTATTATTATTATTATTATTATTATTATTTACCTGAAATTATTCTGTTTTTTGGGGGGGGGGACCCTGCATATATCGGTATCGGTTGATATCGGTATCGGAAATTAAGAGTTGGACAATATCGGTATATCGGTATCGGTAAAAAAGCCAATATCGAGCATCCCTAGTATTATACCAGTTTGATTAACCTTGCACACAGGGGAATGTTCTGAGTTCATACATTTTCTGTTTCAGAACGGAGACCACTGCTATAGAATAAAGCTCATTTGGATATGAAAAAGAAAACAAACATTCTGTGGGTCCACAAAATCTGTCTCCCATTCATTATCAATGGAGCAACTCCAGACTTTATACTTGATGACATCACTAGTATGATTCTGGTTTCTTAAAAAAAAAAAAATGTATCCTCTCTTTCTCAGATTTTTCTCTGTTTTCTCCCCGTCCCAATTTTAGTCGTTGTGCCAATTCCCCCCCTCCCCTACCTGGTTGTTCTCCCACTGGTCGGTACAAGGGAACCCTGAAGTCATCCGCACACTTCCTCCGACACGTGCGGCGACAGCCAGTGACTCTTTTTTCACCTGGCAGCGAGGACTCTCATTGGTGAAGTGTAACGTGTGGGAGGTCACGCTGCCTTCATCAAGTCCTGCCTCCGCTGAGCAAGCGCCCAGACCTGACGCTGTCCACAACGCCAGATTCCCACCCATGACTTGCCCTCCCCCTAACCCAGCCAAACGGGTTAGTATAGCGATCAGCCTGCCCAAGCCCCAAGCAATGCTGACTCCGGGAGTCGAGACCGCAGCCACTTGCATTGGTGACGAGCGCAATCTCTGCTACGCCACCTGACTGCCACAATGATTCTGGTTTCTGGGCTTTGGGAGAGAGTATAGCTCACGTTAACAAATATTGATAGAATTGTCTCGGGCCATGGCAATAACATATTAGAATGTTTTATTTGAGTGGTATTCCCCTTTAAGTCTCGAAAAAGGTTGAAGCCAACATCTGATTGCACACATGAAGCCATTAGGATGAATCATTGATGAGGCTACTTATTTATGAAGGCGTGACAACGACCGCATTAAATGTATTTTTACCCCCAACACTGTGAATAATTCTCCCACATCATCATCGTTCCTGCTCAGTCATGTTATTGTGACCGCGAGGAGTCAGGTGTATTATTAAAATGTCTCAGCAATTCCCCCCATCAATTTCAGTATGGGAATATTTTAGTTTCTCCCTCACCTATCCAACACCCCGCTGATGTTCTGGACACCCAGAGTGGAGGTGAGGCTGGATGTCCTCACACTACTTTGATTCCACTGGCTTGTGTGTCACTGTCCAAGTGGCCATGGATCAGGCAGGTCCAGGCGGATGCGATGGGGTGAAGAAATAATTGTGCATGGTCTGCAGTTCTTGGTGACGGCAAAGACGACGAGCGTGAAAAGGATGGAGGGAAAATGGAGTTTGTGGAGGAAGTAGGCAGAGAAAATTAACTCAGAGGGGGGAGTGGATAGGCCAGTGTCTGGCAACATGGAGCATACCCTTGGAAAACAAGTAGCATGCAATTAAAAATTATTTTTAATATCATGGTATTTCCATAATTTTTTGTCAAAAAACTTAATGAGAGTACCATGATATTACCATTGGTATCATGGTTTAACGTGGATTATACCATGGTATTATTTAAAAAATAATCTGTACTATATAATCTGACACGGTGGTGTAGTGGTTAACACTGCCGCCTCACAGCTAGAAGGTCCAGGGTTCGATTCCCGCTTGGGGACCAGGTTTCCGCGTTGCCAGGTACCCCGAGGTGGGGTATCTCCCGGGCCTTTATGTGTGGAGTTTGCATGTTCATCCCGTGTTCGCAAGGGCCGATAAGATAAACCCAATGGAAAAAACATGCACAACAGATCACTAACGCTGTCTCGTCCCTGACAAAGACGGACAGGAGCAATTGGATTGGTCCCCGGGGGCCGCAGTCCCACGCCGCAGCCCCTATCTGCTCCCGGCTGCCCTTGGGGGGAAGGACGACGGGATGGGTCAAGTGCAGAGACTCAATCGCATCGGCGACCCATGTTGCATGTGTGTGTGTTCCTGTGTGTGTGCCGCCCATCGCATGTGTGTCACTCCAGTTATTATATTATTATAATGCGTCAAACAGCGACATCTTGGCAAAAGAGCCCCTCTTGGTATTGTGCTTCGTTAAAAAAAATGTATTGGTCTGATGTGTGGGTTGGAGTTGAGTGGGGATACAGGGGAGGGGTTGCTATTGCTGGCCACACTTCAGGCTCTGCCAAGAGAGGTCTGAAGAAATTCACAGTATAATAAGTTACTAAACTCCAAACAAAACCAAAACCTTGAAGCGGGGCTCTCTTGCCTAGAGGTCGCCGTTAGAGATTCTACCTTTTTAAAATACCAAAGTGGTACCATGGCGATATATCACTTTTAGCTACAGCAGTACCACGGGGCACTGAGATTTCCATACTATTTTGGGTGTGTTTCTGGCGCGGTGTGTGGGCAGCGCTGTGCGCCCAGGAGCCATGTTGGAGCCACATCGTGTACCTGGGTGGAGAATTGGCTCGTTTTCTTCTTCTCTCCCTCCCATGCTAGCGTTGCTCTGACGTGACCCGCCCCACCACAGATTTTTACAGAGTTTGTAATTTTCTAAGGGAAGGACTCCAGGCCTGCATGTGGTCGAGTGAGATAAAAAGCCAGGGGATCGTGAAGGGCTGCTGTTTATTTTTAAATCTTCAGAGAGAGAGAGAGAGAGAGAGAGAGAGAGAATTCCCTTCCTGTGCGTGTACCCCACCACCGCTTGAATTAAACCAATCCCCTTTTTTTTCTTCACCGCTACCAGAACATTTCCAGAGCGTCTCGATGACACTCGACCACATGACATGCGAAGACCTCTCGGAGACGCAGCTGTTTTCAGGTCTCATTACGACGGATATGAAAGGGGGGACGATTAAAGCATCAACGTCCCCCCGCTTTTCAGCTGACAACCTTAATGAGAAACATATTTCAGCTGCACAGAATTGTGCTGTTTTCTTTTTTTGTTACTTTCCGCTGATTGCGTTTAAATGGATCCCGTGAAGCGCAAGAAGATTTAAATTTGTTTTTTTAAAGACTCCGCCGTCGCATGGTGCTTCAGGTTATTCAATTTCACACATGTGTGCCGTCCGTATTGAGCATATGTTTGGTTTTATGACAACTTTTTTACCGTCCACCCGTGCTGGAAAACATTATCGCAGGGTTTATAGGCGTTCCCGGGCAAACGGCTCTGTCGCTCTCGATAATATTCCCTGATTTATAGCATTTCTGACTCTATTGTTCTGCAGAAGATGATGGTTGCCTTGCAATTGAGGACCTCATCTGTCTCAAGGTTTCTCAATGACACCTTAACACCCTGGAGCAAGAGAGAGAGAGAGAGAGAGAGAGAGAGAGAGAGAGAGAGAGAGAGAGAGAGAGAGAGAGAGAGAGAGAGAGAGAGAGAGAGAGAGAGAGAGAGAGAGAGAGAGAGAGAGAGAGAGAGAGAGAGAGAGAGAGAGAGAGAGAGAGAGAGAGAGAGAGAGATGCGAGTGGAGGGAATGGGTAAGGCAGGTAGGTGAGGTAAACAGAGAGAGGCTGATGGGAGAGAGGGATGAAATTGAGAGGTAGGAGACAGAGAAAAAGATCGGGAAAAGCACTGAGCGAAACTCACTTAATCATGTTCAGTCAGTGACTTCAGGCTTCTTCACACACACACACACACACACGCACGCACGCACGCACGCACGCACGCACGCACGCACGCACGCACGCACGCACGCACGCACGCACGCACACACACACACACACACACACACACACACACACACACACACACACACACACACACACACACACACACACACACACACACAACACACACACACACCTATGAACCTATAGGTGCATGTGGCAACCTGTGGCATGGATCTGGACGAGTGACACCCGGAGGGTGTTGTCAACCCTAGGTTGTCGAAAACTGAGTTGAGCTGACACCCCCTCCAACTCTAATCAGTACGTTACTCCCTATATTTAGGGCAGAGTACGGGGTGGTGGATCGATGCAAGATGACAGCAGCACATCAGAACAGTTGTCAAGACGCTGCTTAAAAAACAGTAATACTACAGCTCTTCCCCCAAAATTGTGTCATAGACTTCAGATGAAATCACATAACCTGGTCCTGACTGAATCCCGGCCGTTAAAGAACCCAGGACGCCTCAGGTCTCTGACATCAAGGCCACCTTCCCCTTAATTGGCTGATATCAATCCTGTCTCCTGAGCCGTTCAGCCATTGTGTAGTGTGATGTGTGCCTGGTGCCAGTGTATGGAAGCCATTGAGCCTGCGTAGCCCAAGGTTCGGTGCTACCAGTGGTGGTGAAGGAGGCCATTTCCACCCTACCTTCTGGGGAGCGCTTTGATTGTCTAGAAAAGCGATATATAAATGTAATGAATATTATTATTATTATTATTATTATTATTATTATTATTATTATTATTATTATTATTATTATTATTATTATTATTATTATTATTATTATTATAACAACATTTCATTATTTCCCCAGAATATGTGTGTTTTGTACCAAGTAGAGGTTGTTGCTGCATCTTTAAGTGTTGTGGATTTCTCCATTTCCAAACTCTCACAGTGGTCCTTCTCCTCATTGTACAGACTGTCCATGACAGACAGTGAGAAGAGACGGAGAACAACAATAACCTGTAGGTTGTTTCTAAGGATGAGCTATATTAATTATTAAGGATATATTACATTGCAGTGTAGCAGACCTGACTGCTGTGTGACCTCACTAGCTGTCACCCTTCCCCCGGACTGTGAATCACTAAAGACACTTTTAACTGCTGATGTGTCCCATTGTCACCTCCATTTTATAATTGTAAACACTGTGAATCGGAACAATGCAATGTTACGCACTGTGCTTGTATATATATATTATATCCTTTAAAAATAGATACAGGCGGTCAGGTGGCGTAGCGGAGATTGTGCTCGTCACCAATGCAAGAGGCTGCGGTCTCGACTCTCGGAGAGTCAGCATTGCCTTGGCTTGGGCTGATCGCTATACTAACTCGTTTGGCTGGGTTAGGGGGAGGGAAGCCGTGGGTAGAGAAACTGGCGTTGTGACAGCGACGCCTACAGGTCAGGTCTGGGAGCGCTTGCTCAGCGGAGGCGGGACTTGAGGAAGGCAGCGTGACCTCCCACGCGTTACACTTCACCAATGAGAGTCCTCGCTGCCAGGTGAGAAGAGAGCCACTGGCTGTCGCCGCACGTGTCGGAGGAAGTGTGCGGATACTTCAGGGTTCCCTTGTACCGACCAGTAGGAGAACATGCCCACAACAACCAGGTAGGGGAGGGGGGGGGGGGGGGGGGGAATT
>NC_140176.1:15236362-15261724 GCF_963971535.1 Notolepis coatsorum
AACATTTTGGGAAATTTGCTTATCGTCTTCTCCAGAGAGAGACAAGACGATAAGATACCAGTTTCCTCTCTGTGCGTTCAGTAGAAATCTATCTGGCTGCATGTTAGCCTAGCTTAGCACAATGCATGGAAGTGGACAGTGACGGTTAGCCTAGGCATTGTCCAACTAACACCTCTCCCGAAGGCTACCCGTCACTGTCTGCTTCCATTCATTGTGCTAAGCTTGGCTAACATGCAGCCAGATAGCTTTCTACTGAACGCACAGAGAGGAAACTGGTATCTATCTTCTTGTCTCTCTCCGGAGAAGACAATAAGCAAATTTCCCAAAATGTGGGCGAAATTAGTTTAGGAGCACAAAAAAGAAATTTAGGAGCACAGTGAATTTTTTTTAGTTTATTAACAAACTATTTATTACATGCATATTATACTGTGCGTGCATGTTAGGGGTGGGGGAAAAATCGATACGTAGTAGTATCGCGATACTTTGCGTGGCGATACTGTATCGATACAGGGACGTCAAGTATCGATATTTAATTATTCATAATATTTTTTTTTTTGAGATACAATATCTCTTTTGCAAGGGAGACCTGGCCAAGATGACAGCAATAACACCCGCAAACATCAGACAGCAATAAAATGTGCGGTACATCACACAAGAACATAATAAAAGTGCATGTACACAATACACAATACATCACACGTAAACACAAAAACACAAAACAGAACAGTCTACATAACAGTAAAAGTGTTCTTTATACAATTCTTTAATTAATTATAATTAAAATTAATATTTTGAAGCTGTTGAAACGTAAATAATAAAAAATAATCAAATTATTCTGTTACAGCTGCTGAGCTATATACTATAGTTAATGTCCATCAATATCTTCCTTTTGAATAAACTAGCTTCAAGAATCGAATCAGGATTGTTAGCAGAAAGAGAGAGAGGGGGGGATAGAGAGAGAGAGAGAGAGAGAGAGAGAGAGAGAGAGAGAGAGAGAGAGAGAGAGAATCCACCTCACTATTGGATGCCTCTGAGTGTTCCCACTTCCCAGGGACAGCTTAGTTAGCAGCTAACATTAGTTAATTGAGGTTTTTAGCGCGACGTGGGCATTCCAGAACGGCGAGGATGCAAATCATGTGGACCCGTTGCTCGCGGAGTTTACATTACACATAGAAACAGCGCGACTCGCGAGAGAAGTTGTCACAGAGCTGTCAAACGCAGGGCTGAAGAGCTAGAATTGAAGGTCCGCTCTGCTCTGACAATTGCGCGTTGACACGCCCACTACGCAAAGCTATTACTCGCACAGTGTGCTCCTAAATGATTTTTCCAGTTCGTACATAATCTATTTTTAGGGGCAAATGCCACTGAAATAGTCGCACTGTAGAGCTCTGATCCTAAAGAACAATGCATAGACTCATAGAAACATAACTCGTCTCCTCTCAGTCATCACTTATGACCCACTAGAAGTGTGTGGCAGTGTCTTTATCTGTCTCCCTCTGTCTGGATTTTCTTATGTGGCTGTACTTATGTAGGCGGCACGGTGGTGTAGTGGTTAACACTGTCGCCTCACAGCAAGAAGGTCCAGGGTTCGATTCCCGCTTGGGGACCAGGTTTCCATGATCCCAGGTACCCAGGTGGGGTATCTCCCAGGCCTTTCTGTGTGGAGTTTGCATGTTCTCCCCGTGCTCGCAAGGGTTTCCCCCCCGATAAGATAAACCCAATGGAAAAACATGCACAACAACAGATTGCTAACGCTGTGGCGTCCTTGACGAAGACGGACAGGAGCACTTGGATTGGTCCCCTGGCGCAGCTCACGTTGACGCCTGTCTGCTCCCGGCTGCCCTTGGGGGGAAGGACGACGGGATGGGTTAATCGCAGAGACGAATCGCATCGGCGATTCTAAAGAGACAATGCATGCGTGTGTGTTCCGGTGTGTGTGCTAAAAAAACTAACCGCTGTGTGTACCGCTAAAACATTGAGTGTCGTTGCATGCCGAATAAAGACCTCTGCAACAGGTCCTGCATTATTATTAGTATTAGTATACTCAGGACATTCCTGTATCCCCTCCCTACTTGCCATTCCCTATGTGGAATGCACCTGATAGAATAAATGTGCATGCCAATGGTCTATGTTTCTACCTACAGTTGAACCTAAGATATGTTTCTGACAACATTTTTAGTGGTAAGTCATATTTGATATGCAATGCCTAGTTTGACAGTTTGCTCTGAACAAAGTCAGGTTTCATATATAAACTAGTGACATCTAGTGGCTGAAACTACTTAGTATGCCTTTAATTTACCTCAATTGTTGGGTGTGTGAGTGTCTGTCTGTCTGTCTGTCTGTCTGTCTGTCTGTCTGTCTGTCTGTCTGTCTGTCTGTCTGTCTGTCTGTCTGTCTGTCTGTCTGTCTGTCTGTCTGCCTGACTGTCTGTCTGTCTGTCTGTCTGTCTGTCTGTCTGTCTGTCTGTCTGTCTGTCTGTCTGTCTGTCTGTCTGTCTGCCTGCCTGTCTGCCTGCCTGCCTGCCTGTCTGTCTGTCTGTCTGTCTGTCTGTCTGTCTGTCTGTCTGTCTGTCTGTCTGTCTGTCTGTCTGTCTGTCTGTCTGTCTGTCTGTCTGTCTGTCTGTCTGTATGTCTGTCTGTCTGTCTGTCTGTCTGTCTGCCTGCCTGCCTGCGTGCGTGCGTGCATGTGTGCGTGAGTGTGTGTGTGTGTGTGTGAGTGTGCATGAATGTGTGTGTGTGTGTGTGTGAGAGAGAGGGTTTCCACTAGGACATGTATGTGTCTGCCAATGGACCGGCAGGATATCTGTCTGAAGGACTAATGGGAATATCTTTGGCCATTTATTATATGTGTCTATATTTAATTTAAAAAACACTTGCAAGATGAGTTATACGGTACATTAGGGCCGTTTGGCAGAGGTGCTGATCATTTGCAACAGGAGTTTTGACGTACAGGGCTGATTATGTATGTGGTCAAACCTGAAAAGTGATATTCGGGCTGGCCCTACTATACATAGAAGAAGATAGCATCAAGACAAATAGATCCATAAAAAAGGTAAGCTCCTACCCTGTCGACAACTTGGCACTGAGTGCACGTGGATGGAACATAATCACTCTCTCGTCAGTACTGCCAGAGTGTTGGGAGATGTTCAGCACTCCCCAGGGCCCGGCACGCCACGGACCAGGACCGCGGACAGCGCCAGGCGGCACTTAGAGCGCAATTTGGGGAAGAATCTCTGGGGCGATTAGTATCCTCATATACAGCTGCTTTGCTCCTGGGAAATACACACACCTGGTTGCTGATGATTACCAGTTAACTCACTCTCCGGCCTAGTATCCGTCTCTCATGCAGTCCCAGAGTGTGCATTGTATTTTCCCAGTAGACACGTCTCAACCATAATTTCCATCTTAATAAAGAGCTTGTCCACCATAATGGTCACCATCTCATCGGTGATTATTCCGACTGCATCATCCTTCATCTGTTCACTCAGCTGCTTCGTGGTAACACACGTCTTCCAACTCCTTCATTTTGTATGTATGTCTGTATGTGGGAGTCGGTGTTGTAGTCACTAAATATCGAGTACAAGTCGAGTCTCGAGTCCCCAGAGTCTGAGACCAAGTCCGAGTCACCAAAGAAGAGCCCATTACCCTAGTCCGAGTCCAAGTCATCGAGGTTGAGTCCACTCCACTCTGGCAGTCAAAGAGCTGACATACAAATTAAAAAGAAAAAGGTCTACATTAAACATAAATGACACAGCGGTCACCATTTCAAAGGGAGTTTATGCACTATAGCCATCACTATCTTATGCCAAATGATTAGGCCTATTTAGTGATGCACCGATGTGAAAATTGTGGCCGATACCGATAACCGATATTAATATTGCTGTTCTGGCCGATACCGATATTTACCGATGTCGATATCTCTGTATAGAAAACACTTTTTTATGATAATCAAATAAAGAGCTATTTTCCAAAACGCATTTTTCTTTTTTTTTACTTTTGTAACTTATTTTCAGAAATGACAGATATTTTGAAACTATTTAAGGCCAAAACATGTAAAAAGATTAATTTATATCGCCCCATGTCAGCCCTATCTTGATATTGGACCGATACCGATGTGTAAAAAAACGGCCATATCGGCCGATATTATATCGGCGGCCGATATATCGTGCATCACTAGGCCTATTACAAGAAAATATATATCAAATAAATAACTGTATCCATCAATGAACAAGTCTGAGTCCTCGTCTGCACCTTCTGAGTCCCAATGCAGTCAATGCTCGAGTCCGAGTCATCAGTGCTCGAGTCTGAGTCGAGTCACGACGAGTCCTGAACATCACTACTGGTGGGAGTCGTTTCAATCAGACACTTGTCTTCTGGGCCACAGACGCATGCTGCGGTGTCCTCGTCTGGCTGGACTCTTGACAACACGTACGTGTGTGTGTGTTCACATTCTCTGTGCATCTGGATCTCCTTTCTATTGTTCCTGCTTCTGTCTCCTGCGGCAGATGTCAAACACGCTCCACAGTGAGTCGTTGATTGTTGCAGGATAATAACCACTGTTCTGTTTCAACGCTGTCTCACGATAACATGGACATACCGAGGAGACGAGGGACAGCCCGGCTACTCCTGGGGTGATCAGCACAACACGGAGGCTGTTAGATATCTCTCCATCAGACGAAGCCTGGGGCCGGGTTGTTTGATCGGTTGTGTGTGTGTGCAAGTCTGTCTGTGTTTCTACATTCAGACTTCAGTGCAGGTTGGTCTAATTGGCTCTGTTGTGCACATTCATGACCGCTGTGAGATTCACTTTGTTGATTTTGGTGACCCCATGACCTTTTCCTCTAGCGCCACCATTAGGCCAAATGTTACATTTTCACATCAGTGAAACATCCTGATCCGATTTCCACCAAACTAACAAATATATTTGCCTTACCATGTAATAGTGTGTGATAGTGTAATTGTGTGATAGTATTAATAGTATGCAATAGTGTGCTAGTGCAACAGTGTAATAGTGTGTAATAGTGTAATAGTCTGCATTTGTTTAAATATTGTAGGTGTGTGAGAGAGAGCATACATGTGTGGCTGCCGCCTGGTGGGATATTTGCCCATTACTGAGCGCACCTTTCTAATTAGTATTAGTTTGAATGGAAGCAGGCTTTGAGTTGCAATGGAACTTCTCCCTGAAGTTGGACATGTTCCCTCGACACACATTTGTGACTGTAGTTTGGAACAACACATCTTGTACTACTTAACAGCGCAACATTGGAACCCTTGTCTGAACAAGGTTCTGCTAATAACAGCCATAATTGGCTGCGGCAGCCAATACATAATAGCTGTCTCTGTTGAGGTGTCCTCGAGCAAGGCACTCAACACAAGTGGCTGACCCGGCATGCCACCGGCCAGTTGGGTTAAATGGGTGTTGTTTGTTAACCCAAACTGACAAGTGTAACCATATGCCTTTCCCCCAAAGATTAAAAAAATATGTAGCACAATTAATTCAGGCTACTCTCTGTTTACTATAATACTACAGTATTGCCACATTGTTTTCATTCATAGCTCAGTCTCACATTGCCAGACCTGTCTGCACACAGCATTCTAGAGCTGTGCCAGTACAGGAGAACAGTCTGGCAGAACCCATTATCATTACACACACAAGGGGGGAACATGTGCTGGGTTGTTTGTAAGCCGAGCATGTATGTGTGTTTCTACGTCAAAGTTGTCCATCATAAGAGTGTATCTTGCTAGCTTGAAGTTGTTGTTGTTGATCATGAAGGTAGGAACTTTGAATACACTTGACAAAACAGTGCGCAGAAGAAGAGAACAATTATTCCAGTTTGGCCAATCGGAGGCTCATACGCACGGTTTTGAGTCAGACCATGCATAGCCTGTTCTAGTTTCAGTCATTCACTAGGCCCTCACTGGCAGAATCAAACGATGAAGGACTTGAGGGAGGCATGATATGGCATAACCTCAGTAAGAGTTTATTTTTCTAAAGGAAAAAGTGCCCTCTCTGCTGGTTTAACGGCTTGCACAACCAATGTGCTTCAGCTCAGACTAAACGCAGTGGCTCGCCTGATTTCCAACCTACCGGCTCTCATCATCCCACTTCTCAGAGAGCTGCACTGGCCTCCTATTGACGCACAAAAAAAGGTACATGCCCAAGTAAATGGAAGATTGCTCCACTTCTACAAGGTCAATTAGCATGTTCTTGGTATCTAGGAACATCTAGGGACCTGGGGGTATGTATTCCCAGTGTCAGAAATATTGTGTCTGCTACTAGGCTTGAGTAAATTGTGAGGAAACAAAGGAGAATATAAAAAAATAAAAACGGTCACTGAGCTCATTCAGCACCTTCTTGAGATCGAGTGTACAAAAAATCTAAGCAAATGAATAAAGGTAAGATGATTAAACAGACATATTTGTAGATGCAGTCATAAATTATAATTAATTTTAATTATAAATTCATATTTGACATTGCACTTTACCTTGACCTTATTATGGCCAAATCATACATCTATGGATAGGGAACAGGCTCCTCTTTGCAATGGCAATGTTAAATCTGGATTTAGTAATTTCCTATAATTAGAATTTTTTTCATAAATTCATATTTTCGGTAAATCTTAAAGGTGTGTACGTACATTAAAATGTATGTGTCTGATAATGAGATAGGGATATATGCAGGGGTGTAAAGCACTTGAGTAATTGTACTTTGTTACAATACTTAAGTACTGTTTTTGGGGATTTGTACTATACTCAAGTATTATTAGGTTTGTATACTTGTACTTTTACTCAATTACATTTCAGAGGAAAAAAAACATAATTTTTACTCATTACATTTAAAATGCAGACCTACAAAGTACAAAGTACAAATCTTGCAGGTCCAACTATTTGAATGAGTATATTTGTTTCTCGGGCCAAACTGACGTTAACGTTATTATTCCTGCGGCTGCACTTTATTTAAAAACAGCCAATCAAATCCCCATCAATGGAAAATTAACCCACCCATACCCAATGCTGATTGGTCCTTTTGCAAGACTAGAAAGCGGGAATCTTTAATTAAACACCTGCTATCAGAAGAATAGACAGTAAAAAAAAGTTTTTACTTTTAGTACTTAAGTACATTTAAAAGTAGAAACTTTTTTACTTTTACTCAAGTGTGTTTTTAGCCAGATACTCTGACTTTTACTTGAGTAAGATTTTGAGACGGTACCCATACTTTGTATAATTTCTGGGTACTTTTTACACCCCTGAATATATGTACATTTAAATGTATGTGTCTGATAAGGAGATAGGGATATATGTAAATTAGAATGTACAGTATGTGTCTGATAAGGAGATATGGATATATGTAAATGAAAATGTATGTGTCTGATAAGGATATATTATTAGAATATTGAATAGTTGGTTGACATACACGTGGATAATGTGTGAAAAAGCTAAATTGTATATTGTGCTGTATTGTATTATGAATTGATTGGGAGTATGTATTGTTGTATTGCATTATGAATTGATTAGGAGTATGTATTGTTGTTGTTTTGTCTGTATGCCATGTGAATGTTCTGAGTGTATAATGTAAGTCTGTAACAGTATTTTACGTGTTATGGACCCCAGGAAGAATAGCACTGCTGTGGCTAATGGGGATCCAAATAAACTTCAACTCAAAACAACGAACAGAGAAGCTGGAATAACGGTACACTGTAAACTGTACTCTGTAAACACAGTTTAGTGTATTTACTGTCCATGTAAATGGTTCATGCGGATTAAGGAAATATTGTCTATGTAACCGTAGCTATTGGTTATGTTTTGGCTATGGACGTCTCTAGTGTGTTATCAGTTCACCTGGTCCAATGTCTTAATCCAGAAAGTCCTCAGGAATTTCCCCCTCTGCAGAAAGACGCCGGAATGCCTTGATAGTATAACCGGGTCATTCAACAAACATTTTCAAATTCAAGGAATCAAATTTGTTTTGCACAGGCTAGGAGGGGCGTGGGACGACTGTAATCAGGGGTGCGCTGTGAGGCATCGAGGGAAGCTGGGGAACGCTGGTCTACACCTCACTCTCAACACAGAAAGGAACCACATCTTTAGGTCTGGGATTATCTGTCCAAAGCCTTGAGCAGATGCAGCATTATGACAAGCTGTTGGACCATTGATTATCCGGTGATTTTGGACAATTATCTTTTTTTATTTTGGCTTAGTGAGAATCCGGTGACAGTTTTGAAACTGACCATTGTCTGACTATTATCTCGCCGTCAACAATATTCACATTCTCGATGAGTGGATGAAGGGCAGCCAGAGGTTGATTGTCTGACGTCACACGTTATTTTCTACCATCAGTTCTCATGTAAGCAGGTGTTGGTTTGAATGGTGATGGTCCCTGATGGTGACCGTGTCATAGCCAGGAGTAACGGGCTTAACGTAATCAGGAGACCAAACAAATACATTTAATTGTATTCTGATGCAGTTAGAGAAAAAAAGAGACATAATCAGATTATTGATACATTTAAAAACGGGGGTTATTTTACAGGATTTCACTTCGAAAATAATGTTAAATAAAAGTTTTTGTATGAACAACACCACTACATTATATTATATTGTATTATATTAATACCCCCTCCCTCCTCTCCTCTCCCCTCTGAATAAACGACCAATTGTGATCTCGGGACACGTGTTATTCTGCACCCGTGGCACATTGTGTCAGTGGAAAGCTAAGTTAACCTAAGTTAAGTGGCAAATAAAGTGGCACCAACCAATTATAATATTAATAAAACATGAATAATAGTTGACTACAGGACATTCAAAGATGAGTTACGTTCGTCAGCGTTGTGAAAACACCCCACGTCCAGTAACGTGGTCTACTGACTTTCATAATATTACTGAAATAATTACTGAAAAAAAAGTCAAACAGAACCGAACTGACCCTTCGGATCCTGTTTCCAGGATAGAGCCTGATTACAAAAGCATTGCATTGCAGGAGGGTCACAAAGCCCACTGAATTACAAACATATAGACTATTAAGTTGGGAAAACCTTGTTCTCTGTTAAGAACTGCTGCCTAATGTACAAAATCCGACACAACTTGGCACCACCTCCACTCTGCAATCAAGTCCATGTTCGCTCCTCTGTAACTGGTGCTACTGGAGGGGAAGCCAGAGTCACCAGAGGGACAGCCAGAGGAGACGGCGAAATCCCGCTTAGAAAGAGCGTATTTGGGCAATCGGTTTTCTCTCATAAAACAACGCCTGGGTGGAATAAACTCCCACGGAACATTAGAGTGTCCATTTCATTCAATGCCTTCAAGTGTATTCTTAGGTTGATAATCAAAGATGTGAACACTGATGTGTATACTATGTGTGGATTGAACTGTGTATATTGCAAGGGTTAAATTATGTATGTTATTGCTAATGTGTTTGTACTTGTGTTTTAATCGTTTTGTACTAGGTACTAGCCCATTGTTTCTGGCAGGGGGACTGCCAATGTAAACTAGCATGTTGGCTACAATTAGGTACATTTACATTCTATTTTATAAAATGTTCCTTAATGTATGTTGTCCCTCTCTAACAAATACATTTAAACTGGAACTGAATGGGGATACAGACAAATATGTTGTACAGTAAACCTAAAACGTTATTTATCTCTTTCCATGTGTGTGTGTGTGTGTGTGTGTGTGTGTGTGTGTGTGTGTGTGTGTGTGTGTGTGTGTGTGTGTGTGTGTGTGTGTGTGTGTGTGTGTGTGTGTGTGTGTGTGTGTGTGTGTGTGTGTGTGTGTGTGTGTGTGTGTGTGTGTGTGTGTGTGTGTGTGTGTGTCAAGTCAAGTCAAGTCAGTTTTATTTGTATAGCACATTTCCAGGCAGCGGCAGCTGACACCAAAGTGCTTCACAGGCAAGTTGATAAAAACAAATTAGTGTGAGGCAAGGTATAAGATTAAAAGAAAGAAAGAAAAACATAGCAAAGCAATGAAAGCAACAAAAACAAAACAATATGGTGCAAGATATAGGATTAAAAACATAATAAAGCAATGAAAGTAATAAAAACTGGTAGGACACAGTAAAACAAAGAGGATAGAGGGGCCAGGGGTCTAGTGGTGGTTAAGTAGGGGGGAAGGCCAAGGAGAACAGGTAGGTTTTCAAGAGTGATTTAAAAGCCTGTACGGTCTGGGCAGTCCGTACGCTGAGGGGGAGGCTGTTCCACAGTCTAGGCGCTGCGGTGGAGAAAGCTCTGTCTCCCCTAGTCTTGAGCCTGGTTCTGGGTACCACCAATAGCATCTGGTCAGCTGATCTGAGGGATCGGTGGGGGGTGTGGCGGTGCAGGAGCTCGGACAGATAGGAGGGAGCCGTGCCATTTAATGATTTAAAAACATTTAGTGCTAATTTAAAATCGATCCTGAAGCTAATAGGCAGCCAGTGGAGCGAGGCCAAAACTGGGCTGATGTGTTCGTGTTTTCTTGTTTTGGTGAGGAGGCGCGCGGCTGCGTTCTGCACCAGTTGTAGGCGGCGGAGGAGGGACTTGTCGATGCCCGTGTACAGAGCATTGCAGTAGTCGAGGCGGGTGGTGACAAAGGCATGTATCACCGTCTCCAGGTTACTTTGGGAGAGGTATGCCTTTGTCTTCGCCAGGAGTCTAAGGTGGTAAAAGCTGTTTTTCACTACGGCGCTGACCTGTCTATCGAATTTAAAATTACTGTCGAAGATGACCCCGAGGTTCCTGACAGAGGTGGAGAGGTTTGGGCCCAGGGGACCAAGTGCGTCAATGAGGGGGGGCGGGGGGGCACTATTAAAAACAATGACCTCGGTTTTCCCTTCGTTCAATGTCAGGGAGTTTTCGGACATCCAGCACTTGATTTCTGCCAGGCAGTCAAGCAGTGGTTCTATTGATGTCTTCCCTTGGGTGGGCTTTAAGGGGAGGTAAACCTGCACGTCATCGGCGAAGCAGTGGAATGAGATATTGTGTTTTGCCAAGATCTGGCCTAGAGGGAGTATGTATAGGAGGAAGAGAGTGGGACCCAATATCGAGCCCTGGGGCACCCCGCAGGTGAGGGGGGCCACAGAGGAAGTGAGATCACCGAGTTGGACAGAGAAGGTCCTATTACTCAGGTAGGACCGGAACCAGTCTAAGACGGGGCCCCTAAGGCCTACGTAATGCTCGAGGCGAGCTATAAGGATGTGGTGGTCTACCGTGTCAAAGGCGGCTGAGAGGTCAAGGAGTAATAGTAGGGATGAGTTTCCTGCATCAGCAGCTGTAATCAGGTCGTTTAAGACACGGAGGAGAGCCGTTTCAGTGCTGTGTCGTGGTTTAAAGTCAGATTGGAATTTGTCATGGATGTTGTTGTGTTCAAGGAATGATTGTAGCTGTATGTAGACTATGCGCTCCAGGATTTTTGATAAAAATGGTAGTTGTGAGATGGGTCTAAAATTGGCGAAGACAGAGGGATCGAGGTTGGGCTTCTTTATCCGGGGCTGGACCACAGCATGCTTGAAGGCAGCCGGGACACATCCAGTGCTGAGGCAAGCGTTTAGTAGTGGTAGTAATGTGAGGAGGACAGGGTCAGGTACTTCCTTTAGAATGCGTGAGGGGAGTGCGTCTGAGGGGCAATTTGTTGGTCGCAGGTGTTTAATGGCATCGGAAAGGGAGGAGAGGGAGACCGGGGCAAACTGGTCAAAAATAGCAGGCAGTGGGTGGGGGGGGGGGGGGGGGAGGAGGAGGGGTAGGGGGGACAAGGGGGGCAAGGGGGAGAGAGATCTAAGGGCAGAGACTTTGCTGATGAAGAAGTGTTGGAAGCCTTCGCATAGAGCTAATGAAGGTACAATAGAGGGGGTGGCACAGGGGTTGGTGAGGGAGTTTAGGACTTTGAACAGGGCCTGGGGTTTGTTTGAATTTGCTATGACTAAGTTGGAAATGTAAGCTGTTTTTGCAGTTTTGACAGCCGTGTGTGTGTGTGTGTGTGTGTGTGTGTGCGTGCGTGCGCTGGCAGCTGCATACATTAATGAGATAATTGATGACCTTGGTGTCACCTGAATATGACTGCTTTCCAACAACTCCTGACAACCCAGTGTGCATGTTGCGGTTGCCTGTGTGTGGGATATAGCAGCGTCCAGCCTGCCAGCACAGACCTGGGCAGCAGGAAACACCACACAACTCCCTATGTCCCTATGTTTGCTCATGTTTGCTCAACATGCACACAGAGTACACCTACTTGATCGTTGTCATATTATAGACCTGTTCGCTGTTTATAAACATACCATGTTTCTTGCGAATCATCAATACCAACTGAGTCATGTGACTAAATTATCCCGGACCTGCGCCAAGCTGCTGCGCCAAAAGAAGTACAATGGGGCTCTATGGAGAAACCATGGCACTCCCGCCGACTAAAAGCCGATTCAAATGAAAACGGCTGGATGTAATTTTGCCAAATCAGCATGGCTAGTACATGACTAGAGTGTGAGTCTTTCACCTTTTACATATCTAGCTTTGGCATGGATTGATTGTTTAGATCGCTAGCATGGCTAACAAATGCAAACATATTGTATTCTGCCCCGTTGTTCTGACCAGGATTACGTTAATTTCTGCCTTGGGTCTGCGCACGCATATTTTGCATGACGTCGTCGACGAACAGGTCTATATTTAAGCATTACATCACACGCAGGAGTGGTTTGTGACCAATAAACCATGCCTAGGGGTGGTTGTTAGGCCCGAGGCGCAGCCGAGGGTCGTTAGACCCCCCTAGGCATGGTTTATTGGTCACAAATCACGACTGCACGTGGTGTAAAGCTTTTATACAACTGCCAGATTCATCCAACCTTATTTCTATACAATAAACACACATTAATCGAAGATTTATTGAAAAAACCATCCGCCAGAAAAAGTAGTTCCCACAACTCCATGTGGAAGCAGCTTGAAGTGCATCCAACCAAACTAACACATCCAACTGTGTATTATTGGAATGATTGAGAGAAGTTGCCTCATGTGGAAGCAGCTTGAAGTGCATCCAACCAACTAACACATCCAACTGTGTATTATTGGAATGATTGATTGAAAATTTTATTACCAGATGCAGAATGGGTACAATACAGTACGGCTCAATACACACAATTGTTAAGGGAATGCATAGGAAAAAAACGTTTTCTTCGCCCTATTTTTTTATTTATTTCTTTTAGCCTAAACTTAACCAGTTGGAAACCAGGGGTACAGTAATAAAATTAGCAATCAACCAATCAATCAATTCAATAGACCATGCTCACTTAAAACAGCGCTGCTTCTCTCTCAGTCTGACTCCCCCGCTGTTGCAGACAGGAGTGTGTGTGTGTGTGTGTGCGTGTGTGTGTGTGTGTGTGTGTGTCACAGTGTGTGTGTGCGTGTGTGTGTGTATGTGTGTGTGTGTGTGTGTGTGTGTGTGTGTGTGTATGTGTGTGTGTGTGTTTGTGGGTACGCCAGCGTCGGACAGTGAGAGAGAACGCTGCAGTCAGTAGCAAGAAGGAAGTAGAAATTTAAATCAATCAATTAATCTATCAATCAAACCGCGATTTTTCTTTTGTTCTAGATTGCCTCAAGACCCATCAATTACATCATCCAACATTGTTTAAAGGGCTAACACATTCCCCTTGACAGAATCGCTTCATATTTAGTCGTTTAGTCGCCATTAACATATCCATTTGTAAATATTATTGGCCACCTTCTTGTGATCCGGCGGAGTGATGTGATGTGGGTCGGTTGTGGGCGGGTCCTGGGCCAGCAGCGTGGATTGTTGCCAATAAAGACGTGTAAAATGACTGTTTCAGCCAATCAGAATCGAGAAATTTGCATGCCGTTGTATAAAGTCCCATAAGAAACACCAACAAGAGAATATATCTGTAATTAAAATTTTTGACAATACAGCAACTCTATTTCCGTTGTGGTCCTTCTACTGTATTTGCAATAACATGGCTGAGCTCATATCACCATAATGAGAAACCTGAATATGATAGCTGGGATTTGCTAACTGGATACAGAGGCATAATAAACACCTCATCTCATGTACAGTTGAGTTCTGTGCGATCAGTGTGTTGCTATACTGTATACGTTCCCTCTATGTCTTCATGGTGCACACCTATGACTTACAGTTGTTCTAATCCTCACAACAATAATATCAGTATCACTAATCACTATTATTACATTTTAAAACGGTAGGCTATATACTGACAGTCTGACACTGAATCAGAGAGGGAGAAACGACCCACCAACATATTTATAATAATAATAATAATAATAATAATAATAATAATAATAATAATAATAATAATAATAATAATAATAATAATAATAATAATAATAATAATAATAATAATAATAATAATAATAATAATAATAATAATACACTTTATTTGTATAGCACTTTTCATACAGAAGTTGCAGTTCAAAGTGTTTCACACCAGTAAAAAAATGTTGGCATATGTTACATAATTGTGGGCTTCGTGTTAGCTGTCTATATATGTATGTTCTATGTCCTAAAAGAAAACACATTCCCCTGTAAAGAAAGCTCCTGTTCAGCAAGTCATCAGGATTCTGTCTCTAGAGCTTCTTGTCTGTCGGTAACACAATGCTGCTGCCGGGTGAAAACCTTACATTTGTGTCATTTCCATGCCTTTACTTGTATTCACATTTTGACTTGGTTCTTTTATATTGTAAGCACGTTTCAAGACCCTTGAGGTCCATACAACCCATTCATAGCTGACCTGTAGAACTGGAAACACGTAGGGCTGACCTTCGACATTTTCTTTGGCATTCGAAGCTTCAGGGCCGAGATTCAATTTTAATTCGAAGCTTCGAGATTCAAAAAAAAATAATATATATATATATATATATATTTATTTTTATTTTTTTTTTATGTTGTGGGACTTGTACAGCACTTTGTTCAACGTTGTCAGTGCTGTAAAGTTTAAACCTTTTTAAATCTTAGACAAACGAAACACTTTGCTTCCATGAAATATTGTAAGCCGTCATTTGAGGCTTTATAAAAGCAGCACAATGAACACAAATCTGTCAGTGCCGAGTCCGACCTCATCTTAAATAACAAACAGCATTGCTTGTTGTAGTTAAGAGAGGCAGAGTTGATTTTGCAAAGAAAAAAAAATAATATACTTTTAATTAATTTTTTAATTTTATTTCCCCATTCGAATCCCATGCCCATCGAACGAAGCTTCGAAGCTTCGAAGTATTTAAGACAGCCCTAGAAACACGTCTGCGTGCCACATTCTGAAGACAAGGCCTCCTTCTTAATTCCTGAAAAACATTGACCGTTTAGGAGATTATATAAGGTTTATATTCAACAGCAGTGCAAAAAAGGCAACCAACGTAAACGTCATGTTTTAAACGCAAAGTAAAATAACTTGAATGCCCACGGCAGGGAGGACATCGTTTTGTGTGGATTTTATTTGATGAGGTTTGTTTTTTTGTAGTCCTTCTCCTGACATGTCTTCACACCCGTTCCTCTCAACATCAAAATAATGAATGGTTGTGCGCCAGATGTTGTTCTTGTCAACATGGCATGCAAAATATCTGGTAAACCCATAGAAAGAGAGATAGAGAGATAGAGAGAGAGACCTTGGGATCGTGTTTGATTAATATTGCATTGAACAGGCCGTTTTTGTTGGGTGTAGCACACACCAGATTTTAAATTCATTATTCCCTTCCTCCAGTTGGCAACCGCACATCCAAGAATAAGACAAGAATTCCAAACTGGACAGTAGATTAGGTAGGCAGTGTTCCTGGCTCCAAAAATGACAGCTGGTTGATTAATTACAGCCCATTGATTGTGTCTGTCCTTGTCTGACACCACAAAGTGTTATATATTTACTACTAACTTACCGCAAATTTTTTTTTCAGGAAAACTGATTTTAGGTTAAACTTTAGGTATAAAAGACAATGTTTACGAGCAAACCACCATTTTATACATGTGCGTTTTTCAAATTCATTGCAATGAGCTTTTTCGTGTGACATCTGTGGGGGAAATTGGCAGGGGGCAAGGATTTTACTCAGTCAAATAGACTTGGTTATTACATATTTATTAACTCAAACAGAGTATCGAGGGGCGCCCCAGTGTCGAACCACATAGCGCGCTCAGCCGCGACACGGCCGACCCGGGTTCGACTCCCGAACCCGTCGTTATTTGCCGAATGTCTTCCCCCCACTCTGTCTCCCATTCCTCCTCTGTCTCTCTCTACTGGACTGCCCAGTAGCAATAAAGCGATAAAACGCCAAAAAAATGTATCTTTAAAAAAAAAAAAACAGAGTATCGAAATACAAGTTAGTCAAGAGTTATGGCGGATGACTCCACACTGTGATACAAGGCCAGGGTACCCCGGAGAGCTCCTATAATACTGTTAACGTAGATATTTCACCCAAAGGGGGTGCGGTCAGGTGACCAGGTAGGAAAGAGATGGGATGATTTATGGGTCAGAGGGGGCTGAATAAGGGGTTGGAGGGAGGAGGGGTGACAGGATGTCAAGGTGAGCCAGGAAGGGGGAACGAGGGGGAGACACATGGGTATTCGACATACAACGGAAAGGTGGGGGAGGTGTTAACACAGGGTGTCTACCACACATCACATAAAGACGCAATTCCAAACAGCTTGTTTTAAAGACACAGTTTCTGAATACGGGCTGGGTGAAAAATCTGACTTGGTTATTATTTACTTATTTCACAATTTTCTAGGCCCATCAGACCTAGATACCTAAATGTGTGTGCACACGCACTGAACAATACTTTTTCACAATATGGGACCTTTTAAACAACTTAATCTGTGGAACATGTTTGTTAAGTTATTTTGCAAAGTCTAAATCTAATTGTAATTATTTATTTTTCCAGCACCTCTTTCTTTCCTTATATTCTACATTCCTTTTTGATGGATATACCACACACCACATTGTATACAATTTTTTTTTTTTTTTTTTTTTTTTCCCTTCTCTTCCTGGCTACCCCACATTCAAGAGGGAAATAAATGTCTACAAACAGGGCAGCACATTGGATAAGCAGTATTCCTGGGTCCAAAGATTACAGTTTATCAAAGCTGGTTTATTGCTTGTCCCCCTTGCGGCAGCTTGTTTGTTAATCTGAGGCCGTCAAACCCTGGCCAAACGGCAATGAGTACCTATGTAATTTCCCCCCCAGTGCCTACATAACATTCCATATACTGCTGAATTCATACGAATACCAGGCAAAACCCATAGCACGTCCGTGGAATTCTTTGACTCCAAACAAACAGAGTTGTGAAAGTAAAGGACTCTGTACTGGGCTCTGTTAAGGAAGGACAGGACACTCTCACTGAAGAAACATTGCTTTATACTGAAAACTAGGGTAAGCCATTTTAAGTCTATTAGTGAATCTTAAAAGTGAGGAACCAGCTGACTTGATTAAAGGGGCGTGTTTAAAACGGCCATTTTGTTTAGTTAAGTGCCCCCATTAAGGGACTGTTTCCTGTTTACTAGTAGCATCTGATTTGCTGAGTGAGCCATTAAGAGCCTGCCCTGTTTAAAAGCAGAGGTCCACACTGTGTTGAAGTCACTCTGTACTGGGCTCTGTTAAGGAAGGACAGGACACTCTCACTGAAGAAACATTGCTTTATACTGAAAACTAGGGTAAGCCATTTTAAGTCTATTAGTGAATCTTAAAAGTGAGGAACCAGCTGACTTGATTAAAGGGGCGTGTTTAAAACGGCCATTTTGTTTAGTTAAGTGCCCCCCATTAAGGGACTGTTTCCTGTTTACTAGTAGCATGTGATTTGCTGAGTGAGCCATTAAGAGCCTGCCCTGTTTAAAAGCAGAGGTCCACACTGTGTTGAAGTCACTCTGTACTGGGCTCTGTTAAGGAAGGACAGGACACTCTCACTGAAGAAACATTGCTTTATACTGAAAACTAGGGTAAGCCATTTTAAGTCTATTAGTGAATCTTAAAAGTGAGGAACCAGCTGACTTGATTAAAGGGGCGTGTTTAAAACGGCCATTTTGTTTAGTTAAGTGCCCCCATTAAGGGCCAGGTGTTAAGACAGCACTAATTAGTGATAGTGATTTAAAGGCTTGCTGGTGTAGCGTCAGCGAAGCGTCGAGAAACGAAGAGGGACAAAGAGGAGGAGTTATCCTGGAGTTCACCGCCGAGTGATCCACCGCTCCACCCAGTGCTAAGTACACCATAATCCTATATTTCCCTCCCACACTGCTATTTCTCTACTTCCTCCCTGCCACTCTCGACAATACAATGTGTCTCATACCTATATCCACAATCTGCTCCTCCAGAACTGACTCTACCCATCCACGCCAGTTTGCTAGTAACCCGGCTAATCTCTCCTACCCTCCTACAGCCACTAATACACCTGTCACAGTACGGGGAGGCTTATGGAATTGTCAATCAGCAGTCAAGAAAGCTGACTTCATTACTGCCTACGCCCATAGTCTAAATCTGCAGCTCCTGGCTCTAACTGAGACCTGGATAACCCCCAATAACTCATCAACACCTGCAGCATTATCTACAAACTATAACTTCACTCACACACCTCGACCTTCCAGACGGGGTGGAGGCACTGCCCTCATGACATCTCCTTCATGGGCTACAAACGTAACACCACTCCCACAACTGTCACTCTCCTCTCTCGAATATCATGCAGTATCTGTCTCTAATCCTTTCAATCTCACCATTGTTACACTCTACCGCCCTCCAGGTCCGCTCGATCACTTCACAGATGAGCTGGACATGCTTCTTAGCTCCTTACCGGAAGATGGTACCCCTCTCCTTCTACTGGGCGACTTCAACCTGCCTGACTCATCTCAGTCAGTCATAGTAGTCTCCCTCCTACAATCGTTTGACCTGACTCCCACTCCCATGCCTCCCACCCACAAAGCAGGCAACTCCTTGGATCTCATATTTTCCCGTAACTCCAGCATCATTAACACCACGGTAACTCCCCTACATGTATCTGACCATTCCTTCATATCCTTCTCACTAACTCTCATGCTTAACCGAAAGGTCTTCACCCCAACTCAAACAGTCTCACTCAGACGCAACCTGCCCTCCCTATCCCCCTCCACCCTCTCCTCTGACATACTATCCGCTCTACCTTTGAGTGACACCTTCTCTGCTCTCTCCACAGAGATGGCAACCTCCACCCTCCTTTCAGCCCTTGCAACCTCCTTCGACAAGCTCTGTCCCCTCGTTGAGAAACCTGCCCGCCGTTCCCCACCCAGTCCATGGCTGACAGATCCAGTGAGAGAACAAAGACAGGTCCTGAGAGCAGCTGAAAGGAAGTATAGAAAGTCACGCCTCACTGCTGACATCGACACATATCACAACCTCTTGTTAACATTCTCCAAAACCATCACTAATGCCAAAGCTTCTTTCTTCCACCATAGGATCGAGGCCTCTGCCAAGAATCTTCGCAAACTGCATGCTACCATGTCCTCCCTCCTCACTCCCCCCCCACCCCCCCCTCCCTCATCTTTCTCTGCCGAAGACTTTGCGATCTTCTTTGAGGAAAAAGTGGAGAACATCCGCAGCTCCTTCTCCCAACCCCCACCCATTCCAAATGCTGAATCGAGAACCTCATCCTTCACTCTGTCATCTTTCTCTCCCATTACAGAAGCAGAGACCCTGACACTGGTAACGTCAAACCGTCCGACTACTTGCCAGCTGGACCAGCTACCCTCCCCACTCCTCCAGACCATAGCACCAGACATCCTCCCATTCCTAACTGCAACCATCAACTCCTCACTCAACTCGGGGGTGGTCCCCACCTCCCTAAAACAAGCCAGAGTCACGCCGCTCATAAAAAAACCAACCCTGAACCCTACTGTCATAGGCAACTACCGTCCTGTCTCTCTTCTCTCCTTCCTTTCTAAAACACTTGAACGTGCTGTATCCAACCAACTTACTACTTATCTCTTACAGAATGACCTCCTAGACCCTAATCAGTCAGGCTTCAGGACTGGTCACTCCACAGAGACAGCCCTCATTGCGGTCACAGAGGCACTTCACTTAGCAAAAGCGAAAGGCCTCTCCTCTGTCCTGATTCTCCTAGATCTATCTGCAGCCTTCGACACAGTCAACCACCAGATCCTCCTTGCGGCCCTCGCAGGAATGGGAGTGGCTGGCTCTGCGCTGACATGGCTGTCATCATACCTCAATGACCGCTCCTACCAAGTGTCATGGAGAGGGACCCTGTCGGCCACCCGCCCCCTGCGGACGGGTGTCCCCCAGGGCTCGGTTTTAGGACCCCTTCTCTTCTCCCTCTACACTAAATCACTGGGTAACATTATCACGTCTCATGGCTTCTCCTACCATTGTTATGCCGACGATACTCAACTCTTCCTCTCCTTCCCTCCCTCAGATATCCACGTCTCTGTGCGGATCTCGGCCTGTCTGTCCGACATCTCAGCCTGGATGACGTCCAACCACCTCAAACTGAACCTAAGCAAAACAGAATTGCTCCACCTGCCGGCCAAATCCTCCCCCCTAACCGACCTTTCAATCACAGTCGAGAATGCAGCTGTGACTGCGTCCCCGACCGCCAAGAACCTTGGTGTTGTCCTCGACGACCAGTTGAACTTCTCTGCTCACATCGCAGCGACGACCAGAACCTGCCGATTCCTCCTGAGCAACGTCAGAAGGATACGCCCCTTCCTGACAAAAGAAGCCACCCAACTCCTCGTCCAATCAACAGTCATCTCCCGCCTCGACTACTGCAATGCACTGCTCGCTGGCCTCCCGGCCACTGCCACTAAGCCTCTTCAACTCATTCAGAACGCAGCGGCCCGCCTGATCTCAAACCTACCGAAGTCGGCCCATGTCACCCCACTTCTTAGGGACCTGCACTGGCTCCCCATTGCTGCACGAATCCGCTTCAAGGCCCTCGACCTAGCATACCGTGCGGCAAAGGGAACCGCTCCCGCCTACCTCCGGTCAATGGTCTCTAACTACACACCCTCAAGACCCCTACGCTCTGCATCTTCTGGCCGCCTCAGACCTACTCCTATCCAAGCTCCGGGAGGGTCATCAAAGAGAAGTCGCCTATTCTCAGTCCTTGCCCCACAATGGTGGAATGAACTACCCACCCCAGTTAGGACAGCCGAATCACGTCCAATCTTTCGCCGTCGACTAAAGACGCACTTCTTCAACCATTATCTGAATTAAAAAAAAAAAAAAAAAAAAAAAAAAAAAATCTAACCCTAACTAACCGTACTGTCATGCACTTGTCCTAATAAACTAACCTACACTGTAGCACTCAACACTTTGATGAACATTGTTGCTCAGCTGATAGAGTTGTGCCCTTCCTGATGGCTTGTCGTACAGAACTTGTAAGTCGCTTTGGATAAAAGCGTCAGCTAAATGACTAAATGTAAAATGTAAATGTAAATGTAAAGGTGTGTTGTCTTGCTTGGTTTTCCCTGCGCCTGGTAATGCGCGGCCGAGGCTTTTGTATGTTGCCAAAGTAATGGAAGTGAAACGCTGTCATAGGCCTGAAAGAGAAGCAGCAGCTGCCACTTTGTGTTTCAGTAAATTGTACTTATTTTGTATTGGCCCAACACTGCAGCCTTGGACATGGTCCTCGCCCTGGCCCTGTTGATGCTGGAGTCAGTAGAAAACCGAGTGACTCTAATCCACCCTACTTCACTATATTATTAGGCTTTTACACAGTGATTATAGAGTTAAACATGTATAAGCCCTTCCTCTCCATCAACTATCACCGCTGAACTTCCGTTGAGCAAGGCACTTAACCCACAACCTCCAACTTGGGCTTTTGGAGGACTGTTTGAGAAGTGTTGGCCAGTGGTGTAACATTAATTTCACTCAGTAATGTTATTTACTTATTACTCCCTGGGAGAAGTCATTTGTTACAATACTCATTCCATTTCTTACAGCTACCTTAAAAAATTGGTACAACCTATACTGCTTGTCCTGTGTGCCTCTGTGTTACTAATCGTGCCAGGGTAATCAAAGAAAACCTCACAGGGCTTTCAAACCAGACGCATGAGCACAGAACTGTGCTGAGCTTAGATCACAGTTTCCAACGGAGGATGTGGACGCGGTGCGCGTCACCTTGGAGCCCAGCAAGGTGCAGCACAACACGTCTGGTTTGAATGTGTGGTAGCGGCTTTTGTCCTGCAGCGTTAGACGTTTGGTACGGTAAGTACTACGAGCTTGATCAAAAGCTCACAGCTGGTTCAGATTGATGAAGGACAGTCTTCTTACACATCTCGTTGTTGTGTTCTCGCTGACAGCCCGTGGGGGGGAAGAGGCTGCTGAGGTGACAGCTGGTCTTAAAAAACGCAAATTGAACCCATACCATCTATTTAACCAGAGTGAACTGATTACTTTAAATGAATGGATCCCTATGCAGAGATGAAATACTTCCACGAGTCAGCAATTTCTCATGTTTTTAATTCAGGAAATGTCATTTGTGAGATTGGTGTAAATCTGATGGTTTTTAGCTTCGACCAGCAGCAGGTCTACAAAATATTCCCCACCCTCTAGCGGCCACAGGTTTCACCTTAGGAGGCTGACATTGGGCATGGAGGTCAAGTAAATGTGTGTGTGTGTTCATGCCAATTAGCTAAAAGGGGGCCTGGGAGTGGCCTATCACAAAAAGTGACATTTCGTTAACACAGTATGTGCCAAACGCGGCTTTTTACGTGTTTGGCCGCCGACCGTTGGGTGCCATAAACGTAAAAAGTAGTTTTTTGGATCGTTTGATCTTTTTTACTTTGATCCCGCTCTACACGGTTGCCCAGAGCGATCTGCATCATTTAGGCACGTCCCGACACATTGGAACTGCATTCTGATCGACTATCACCAGGTGGCAGTATCGTCCGTGTCTGAACTGCATGGGACTCTGGGCTGATAGTCAGCTTCACTTTCATTCTCTCCTCGGTTAGTAGCCCCTCCTTCTCCTGGGCCAGAAATTCACAGTCCTCGCCTCGGAATTCCGTTGCATAAGCGTATTTTGACCATCGAAACGTGTATAGACATATACACTGGTAATCGCGATGGCGATGCGATCACTTGGAATTATTCTTTTGGAATACATTCTATGTCTATTTTACCGACTCTGAAACGTGTTTTTCTAACGATCACAGTTCTGTGTTTCACCGGATGAAAAACATGCTTGGCAAACGCGATCATAGTTTTGAGTTAAAACGACCCCCCCCTTGATGATTTTGTGATGATACATATATAGAAGTCATATACTTGTGATTTGGCAGTATTCAGGGTTTCAGGGGATCAGCCAGAACGGTTTGGGTGTATTGCACATAATACGTTTTATCTAGCAATCTATGAAAAAAGACTCTATTATCTTGGAAATGCACGATGTTTAGCGTGTAATAACCTACAAACTACAGCGTGTGGAAACAAACTATTATGCCCATGCTGGACTACAAGTAATGTTTGTCGAAATGGGCCACACTGTGTCTCTACAGCTATAATACAGAACACACACACAGCTTCGCAAACATAGTGAAACGACCGCGGAAACGACTAGAAAGGCTGGCATTCTAAGGGTAAATGAACCAAACATTGTGGCACTCAAAGTGTTAACCCTTTGGAGGCCAACCCCGAGATAAGTCGGGTTAACTCGCCATGCGTTGGGCGCCAAACCCGAGAAATCCCGGGTTTTAATCGATATTTCTTTTAGTCGCTATATCCATACATTTTTCATCCATCCAGCCTGACGTTATCATTGGGAATGGGTTTGAGCTCGCAAAGGGCAAATACCGCCGCCTAACGGCTCCCGGATGGTATTGCACATCATTGGAATCCCTCTGGCTGGGGCTGTGCATCAATCTAAGAAGTCCAGTCCAGGTTTTCCTTCTCGGGCATGCAGTATCGTTATAACACATTGACTGGGGACACTCGGAGCAGCGTGGATTATATGTTTTGGGCATATAACGTTTGATCAATAAACGTGATCAATATTTGGAATGGCGATCAGGAATTGGATTAATCTTTTTGCACTACATCAGATGTGAGGTAAGGAATCTATGTTACCAATCTTAGGTTAATCAGAGGTTCCTTTCACCGCCATCGGAGCGCGCGCGCGTGTGTGTGTAGTGTGTGTGTGTGAGGTTCGCGCCGACCAAAGTACGGAGAAGCGATTTTTCAGACCCCGCTTCTGTTCGCCCATGATGACACATATAATATCGATAATCTAGCGTTTATTTTGAAAACGATTCATAAATCAAGCGACAAATGGCAAGGTTTCTAACTAAATACATGGAAGGTTGATTTGCTGGAGTTTGTTGAAATGAGACAGAACGCTCTAGAAATATATTCATATTCATCACGGTATAAAACGGAAATGTATGTATGAAAAAATGATCTGTTTCGTGCATGTTGACTGGAAGCAACTCACTGACGATCACAGTGTTATTTAGATCTATTGCTATTATATTTGATATATTTTAAGCACTCGCAAATAAGTCCTATCCTACATTGGATAAAGCACTGGCGCTGAAGGGCCAACAGCGCCCTCTGCTGTTGGCGCTGGAAGTGTTAAGGAGAGAGAGAGTTTAATTTGTATACAAATTTGTACTTTTGTGGTTGTTTGGACTGTAACTATAATAGTAGAGACCTGAGATGCTCTTGAAAGTAATGCCTGCCTTGATGCCTGAACAAGCAGCCCGACATGAGATACTATTATTACATATCCTGTCAATCAGTGTGGGTCAAACAGCTGATGAGTAAACATGCTCTGAACCCAAGTGAGTGGACGTTTTTTTTGGTCTATGCAGTAAAAAATAATAAAGATTAAGGCAAAAGTAATAAACCATAATGATTGCTGGAAATCTAAAGAAATGTACAACCATGTCAAAAATAAATTCCACTGGGATGGATCGGAAAATAACAAATTGGCGTGGAGGTAGGGGTGGGCAGAGACATCATTATCTTTAATACTAAAATATTGGAAGTCAAGTTAAATGTTGTATTTTCAAACCGAATGTTCATTGGCAGTGGAATCTTTGTCTTTAAAGCATCACATTGATTTAATATTGCCATATACCGTATTGTTTTGAATATAAAACAGGTTTCTTTAAACTATATTTGCCTGAATGCAGCATAATTTAATCATGCAAGCCTCATACATCATAAGAGGTAACATTAAGGCCACCAAGAAGAACAGTAAGTGGACACAACAGCATCGCATACTGTAGCCTGGCAGGGAGGCCACATAACACACACACACACACACACACACACACACACACACACACACACACACACACACACACACACACACACACACGCACGCACGCACACGCACACGCACACACACACATGAACACCCACATTCACATTTACAGCCACATCTCAGTAGCATGTTCAATAGTTAACTACTTTGGGTCATAGTT
>NC_140176.1:15261924-15279424 GCF_963971535.1 Notolepis coatsorum
AGCTGATGAGGGGTGTGGTCAGACTAATACTGGTATTAAAGGTACATTTGTGGAATTTATTCAGTGCGCGTGCACGTACGCGAGCGAGTGCAGTAGTGATGCCAAGCAGAGCCCCTAATGAAACAGAACTACTTTGGGTCATAGTCTAGGTAGTTAATTACAAACTACATTATGTCCTGGCTTCAGGTTTCCGCTCGGATCATATGGCTGGGGGGGGAGAGCGACAATGAGCCTTCATCTTCTGCTGCCTATACGTTTCGCTGTTCGCCAAGCAATCCTCCGGGAGGCTAGGAAACGTCCTCCATCTGTGAATAACTTGCTCAGATTTGCCGCTGATTTCAGTGATTACACCGCCGAGCGTCGCAGAGGTTTTTCACAAGCGATGGCCTATGCACATGAAAAAGGGCACAGACGTTTTCCTTCTTTATCCCGCCACGCTGAAGGTCAAGCTAGGACAGGCTACTTCAGCTCACCGGCGGAGGCAGAGAGTTTCCTGAGGCGTGTATGGATGGGTACCGAATCGGGTACTTTTAAGGGTACCGACTAGGGATGCTCGATATTGGCTTTTTTACCGTTACCGATATTGTCCAACTCTTAATTTCCGATACCGATATCAACCGATACCGATATATGCAGGGTCTCCCCCCCCCCCCCCCCCCCCCCCCCAAAAAACGGAATAATTTCAGGTAATTACCATTACATATGTCTTGTTGTGGAATTAACATAACATTATGCATACTTTTGACAATAAATAAAATCTGAATTTGTTCTTACTTGCTTGCCTGGGTAAATAAAGGTTATAGAAATATAAAAAAAAATTATACAAAAATATATATATTTTTTTAAACCGATACCGATATTTTCTGATATCACATTTTAATGCCAATATCGGCCGATAATATCGGTAGGCCGATAATATCGGACATCCCTAGTACCGACCGAATCACGTCGGTCATGTGAGATCTGCCGGTGCCACATTTCGGTACTGTAAACAAAAAAGGTACTTTTAAAAAACATAGACTTCTTGGCCTGTGTGCCTCTGTGTTACTATCGTGCCAGGGTAACCAAAGCAAACCTCACAGGGCTTTCAAACCAGACACATGAGCACAGAACTGTGCCGAGCTTAGATCACAGTTTCCAACGGAGGATGTGGACGCGGTGCGCGTCACCTTGGAATCCCCGCGAGGCGCTTCTGGCCTGATTGTGTGGTAGCGGGCTTTTGTCCTGCAGCATTAGACGTTTGGTACGGTAAGTACTACAAGCTTGATGAAAAGCTCACAGCTGGTTCAGATCGATGAAGGGCAGTCTTCTTAAACATCTCGTTGTTGTGTTCTCGCTGACAGCCCGTGGGGAAGAAGAGGCTGTCAAGGTGACAGCTGGTCTTAAACGCAAATTGAACCCATACCATCCCTTTTACCAGAGTGAACTGATTACTTTAAATGAATGGATCCCTATGCAGAGATGAAAGACTTCCGCGGTTCCCCCGATTTCCTGTGTTTTTATTTCAGAAATGTCATTTGTGAGATCAGTGTAAATCGGAGCGTCTTTAGCAGCGTCTTTTTCAATCAATCTGACTGTCTGTAGTGTGGTAGTCAAAGGTTAACATTCTGTAGTGTGGTAGTGAAATGGTTAACTATACTACTCAATTGTTATAGTCAGTCAAGTAATTCAGTGTGACTGTCTGTCTGTCACTGTGGAACACTGTTGATGCCACTGTATAGCAGATGATAGGCCTGGACATTATTCGCTGTGTGTGTGTGTGTGAGTGTGTGTGTGTGTGTGTGTGTGTGTGTGTGTGTGTGTGTGTGTGTGTGTGTGTGTGTGCGTGTGCGTGTCGTGCGTGCGTGTTGTTTATTGCTACTGTCCTCGTCACGCACTAAATATATTTCCAACTAGAAGAATGCACTCGGAGTGTTCCGTTACTTTCACATGCAACATTTTACCAGGTAATTGATAGAAACAAGAGTTGCCGATAATACCAGTCCTCAACCTACCCTGGCTATACATCTTTATGGTGGCGCTAGGGGAAAGGTCACAGGGTCACCGGATTCAACAGGTAGCTCCCTATTGTAGAATATTATGATCCCCCAAACATAGCAGATTTAATACCCAAATGTCCCGTCTCCCAGTCAATCCCTTTGTCTCCCCCTGATCAATCAATCACCACCTTTTGTCTCTCACCCCCCCCCCCCCCCCCCCCTCAACTCTCCCCAGCCCTCCCCAACTCATGTCTACCCCCCTCCTCCCCCCTACTAGCTCACCATCCCCCGCCACCCCTCCTTCCCTCTTCTTTTACCTGGGCAGACCAGACTACACCCCCCTTGTCTCTTATTATAAAAGTCTAGGTATCCCATTTCTGATGGAGCCTGTTACGAGATCCCCCCCCCCCCCCCCCCCTCTTTCCTGGCCAGAGGTTTCGACGGGTCTCTCAAGCCAATGCTCCCGGGTTGTCAACTAATCAACTCATGACAACAACTATGGTTCAGGCGGTGTTTCTTTCTTCCACACTATACTGTCTGTTGTTTGGTGTACATAGTAATAATAATAATAATAATAATAATAATAATAATAATAATAATAATAATAATAATAATAATAATAATAATAATAATAATAATAATAATAATAATAACTTTATTTGTATAGCACTTTTCATACAGAGGTTGCAGTTCAAAGTGCTTCACAACAGTAAAAAAATACAGGCATAAGCGAGCATAAAAAAGATAGACAGGTAGCAAGGTATGGTAAATCACAGTGTTTCACATTAGGATCTAGCATCCCAATAGGCTCTCTGTTTACAGTTTCATTCAGTAATACAAATAATAAAAATAGTTTAAAATGATTCAGTTTAAAAATAGTCTAAAAATTATAAAATAGAACGGACATACAACAGGGTATTTAACATACAACAGAGCAGTGCATCAGTAAGAAATAAAAAGTGTGATAAGATAGTTCTCTTAAAATTACAGTGCATATAAAATTAGCATAGAACCGACACATGAATTTGATAGGCAGTGTATAAAAGTAAGCAGGGTAAGAATATTGCAGGTAAGTACAATTTGTGTCAGGATATCCCTGATGTTTCATTGAAATGCCTGAGCAAAGAGAGCAAAGCTGTCTTTTGAAGATGTCTAGCGAGTTGGCTTCCCTGATGTTTTGGGGTAGTTTATTCCACAGTTTTGGGGCATAGTTGATAAAGGCTGCATTACCAATCCTCTTTTGACTGTTTCTGGGAGCCTCTAGTAGTCCAGCAGCTGATGATCGCAGTGTTCTTGCTGGCGTGTAATTTATTAGAGTGTTGGCGATGTAGCTAGGTCCCTGTCCATTTAGAGCTTTGTATATAAGGAGAAGGACCTTAAAGTCAATTCTAAATGTTACAGGAAGCCAGTGTAAAGCAGCTAAGACTGGACTAATGTGCTCTCTCCTTTTGGTTCTAGTAGCAGTCGGGCTGCAGAGTTTTGGATTAACTGAAGCCTCTCTGTGGTTTTCTTAGGGAGACCTGTGAAAAGTGCATTACAGTAGTCTAACCGGCTAGATATGAATGCATGAATTAGCTTCTCAGCATCGTTCTGATTAATAAATGGTCGTACTTTTGCTATATTTCTGAGATGGAAGAACGATGTTTTCGTCACTTTGCTAATATGATAATTGAAGTTCAGTTCTGAATCTATGATAACCCCGAGACTAGTGACCTCAGATTTGATCCAAGGTGTTAGTCCTCCCAGGTTCTTCATTAACGTTTATTTTTGAGTTTTGGGGCCGATAATTAGAATTTCAGTTTTGTTCTCGTTTAGTTTCAGGAAGTTCTTACTCATCCATTTATTTATTGCCAGTAAGCAGTCTGTAATGGAGCTAATCGCTATATCATTTGGTTCAGCAGATATGTACAGTTGTGTATCATCCGCATAGCTATGGAAATCTACATTATGTTCTCTGATGATATCACCCAGCGGTAACATGTAAAGGGAGAAGAGTAAAGGACCTAAGCAACTCCCTTGTGCAACTCCATAGTTGTTGTCGTATATATCAGACATGTGATCTCCTAGTTTAACATAGAATTTCCTCCCTCTGACGTATGTTTTAAACCAGCCTAGCACATGTTCTCAGAAACCGACAAGGTTTTCAAGACGATCGATTAGAATATCGTCATCGATTGTATCAAATGCTGCACTGAGATCTAGCAGGATAAGGATGGAGATATTATTCTCCTCAGCGTTTAGCCTGAGGTCACTGATTATTTTGGTGAGGGCAGTTTCAGTGCTATGATATTTTCTGAATCTCGACTGAAATTCTTCTAAGATGTTGTTTTCTTCAAGAAAGGAATTTATTTGAACTGAAACTATCTTTTCAAGTACTTTACTAATGAATGGTAGGTTGGATATTGGACGATAATTTGCCATTACATTACTATCCAAGTTAGGTTTTTTTAGTAATGGCTTTACAACTGCTGTTTTAAAGGCATCTGGGAAAATACCAGTTCTAAGGGAAGTGTTTATGATATCTAGCACAGGGCTTGAAACACTATTAACCACCCGTTTGAAGAAAGTTGTAGGTATAGGGTCAATGTCTGAGGTGGAGGAGTTACATTCTGAGACAGTTTTGCAGAGTACATCTAATGTGATGCATGTGAATCTTCTCATGGTTACATTGCACGGTTTGCTGCAATCAGCTTTATTTCCATCATGAGTAATGCTGGCCCTGATCAAGGTTATTTTGTTGTTAAAGAATAGTGCAAGTTCTTCACACTTAACCGTTGATGACTGAGGAGGTGTAGGGGCAGTGTTGAGTAGTACTGTAGATTAATAGTGGAAAAAAGGATTCTGGAGTTTCCAGTGTTTTCTGTAATGGTTTTAGAGAAGTAGTCTTTCCTTGCTAAGCGGATGGTTTTATTATAAGCAGTTAAAGCATCTTTGTATATATCACAGCATATGGTGTTTTTTGTTTTTCTCCATTTTCGCTCCGCTGCACGACATTTCCTTTTTTCTTTGTTGACCGTATTATAGTTCAACCAGGGCGAGGCTCTGGTTTTCTTCTTTTTCATTTTTAGTGGGGCGACAGAATTTAATACAGATGACAGTGCATCATTGAGATTTTCTACCATTTCATTTAGAGAGCTGTCATGATTGTGTGGTTCATGTAGTCTGATAAGATTAATGAACTTTGATTCAGCCTTGTCGTTTAGGAGCCTCTTTTGTTTTAGTAAGGGTTATTTGAGTATCAAAAAATATACAGTGATGGTCGGAGAGAGGTAATTCAGTTATTGAGAAATTTTTTATGCTTAGCCCAGTTGTTGTTATGACTAAGTCGAATGTATGCCCAAGCCTGTGAGTTGCACTTGTTATATGCTGTGTTAGATCAAAGCTATCCAGTAGATTTTTTAGCTCTATAGTTTTGGAGTCTGTTTTCTTATTAAAATGGATGTTCAAGTCTCCATTTAGGATCACCTTATCATATCCGGTAACACAGTGAAATCAGTTCAGAGAGCTCCTGTATAAATATTGGTGAGTGTCTAGGCGGGCTGTATATTGTGACGATAATGGTTGATTCTGTTTTGAGCTCAATGGCAAGATATTCCATCGACATGAACTCGCCTAGTTCTGTGATTCTAAACAAGAGTTTTGACGAGAAAATTGCTGCAACCCCTTCTATTTTTTCTGGGTATTTGTATTTGATAAAAATTATAGTCTGGTGGACAAGCCTCTATCATTATTGATGTAGCTGTGTCATTATTGAGCCATGTCTCTACTAGGCAGATGCAATCTAAGTTATTTTCATTAATCAGATCATTTACTAAAAATGTTTTATTATTCAGTGATCTGACATTTAGGAGGGCTAATTTTATTTGTTGGACTTCTTTAGAGGAGGTCTGCTTTGGCTTGACTTTGATGGCCTTGAGGTTAATAGCAGGTGAACACATTGATGGTGTATAGTTTTTACCATGCCATTGGCTGGTTATGATTACCGGTATGTTTTGAGAGATGGCATTGTGGTTGTACTATACTGTACTCTACTCTAGTGCAGGATGGGTTGATTTGATTAGCTCTTTTGGGGACATTTGATCAGACGAGATGGCCTTGTGTGATATGGGGGGGGAGGACGCCTGATTGATTGATTGATTGAAAAGTTTATTAACAGATTGCAGAATGGGTACAGTACAGTACATCTCAATACATACAATTGTTAAGGGGATGCAGACCAGAGAAAGACTTTCGTCTTGTTTCCACCAGGGTCCCCCATTTTCAATTCATCATAACATATATGACATACATGACATACAGATAGACAGTACTGCTACATCTATACATTTATGACATATCAGATTTGCAAATACAGTACTGTTTGTGATACAAAAGTGTCCAGAAAAGGAGTGTATATACATTTGGCGTAGAAACTGTACATTGGAGGAGGTTGGTGGGGTGGGGTTGGGTGGGTTGGGTGAGGGCTGTACATTGGAGGTGGGGGGGGGGGGGGGGGGGGGTTGGGTAGGGGACACATACACATTTTACACTGTACATTGGAATGTTGACAAAGCCTTACTTGGTCATTTACTGTACAACTAGGTTAGGACATTTGTAGGGGCCAGTTTCGAATTGCAGTCTCACGTAGGTGTTTTTTGAGAGTGTTTTTGAAGGTGGGTAGTGATTCACATTCCTTTACAGCTTTAGGCAGGGCGTTCCACATTGATGTGGCATAATTGCGAAACGTGTTTAGTCCCTTGTTTGAGCCGAATCTGGGTTTTACATGATTTGTGGAGCTCCCTCTGGTGTTGTGATCGTGGTATTCACTGACCTTTGGGAAGTATTTTGACATGTACATGGGTACCTTGGTCGCGTAGTGTATCTTGTAGACCAGGCCCATTGCAAGTTGCTGTACTCTGTCGTCTACTCTAAGCCATCCTAGGTTGTCAAAGTGGGCAGGGGTGAGGTGGGTTCTAGGAGTCAGGTCAAGTAGTAGTCTGACTAGCTTGTTTTGAGATGTTTGTAATTTGTTTTTTAGTGCCTTTGAGGTGCTTTGGTACCATGAGGTGCAAGCATAGTCGTAGTACCCTTGAATGAGTGCTCCTGCTAGAGTCTTCAGGGTATTCTTGTTTACCAGAGAGGAGATCCGGTACAAGAATCGCGTTCGTTGGTTGACTTTTTTTATTACATTGGATGCCATTTTGTCACAGGAAAGATTAGCCTCTAGGATGGAACCCAGGTAGGTAATTTCATCTTTCCTTGTGACAATATTGTCACCCACTGTAACCGAGAAGCCGTCAGTCTTGCTGAGTTTGTTATTTGAACCGAAGAGAATGGACTCTGTTTTGCCCATGTGTAATGATAGTTTGTTGTCGGCGAGCCATATGCAGATTTTGCCTAGTTCCGAGCTGAGGGCTTTTTCAACCTGTAACTTGTTCTTGTCAGAGACCAGCAGGGCTGAGTCGTCCGCAAACAGGAACAAGTTGCAGTCACAAGCTGACGACATGTCATTTGCATAAATTAGGAATAGTAGCGGTCCTAGTATGCTTCCTTGTGGAACACCACAGCTCACTGTGAGGGGGGGGGATAGGGTACCGTTTACTTCCACCATCTGTTCCCTCCCCTCCAGGTAGGATTGTATCCAGCTCACTGATAAACTATCAAAACCAATTGCTTTTAGCTTGTCAATCAGAATGGTGTGATTGACAGTGTCGAAGGCCTTTTGTAGGTCCAGCATGACCATGCCGCAGTATTTGCCCGCGTCCACCTCTTGTTTGATGTGGTCGTTCAAGTAGAGAAGGCATGTGTCAGTGGAGTGGGATGTTCTGAAGCCAGATTGGAATTCGTAGATTAGATTTTTTTCCGCGAGGTATTTTTCGATCTGTTCGTATACTATTTTTTCTATGACTTTCGAGATGGATGTAAGGATAGAAACAGGGCGGTAGTTACCCGGGTCTAATTTGCTGCCCTTTTTGTGCAGGGGTGTTACTCTCGCAATTTTGAAGTCCTTGGGGACGTGTCCCTGTTTTATGGAGAGGTTTATTATGTGTGTGATGACTGGGGTGATGGCTGCTGCTGAGTCTCTGAGGAATTTGGAGGGGATGTTGTCATGGCCAGTGGCCTTGTTTGGTTGGAGGGCGCTCAGTTTTTTGAGTACCTCATCTGTAGTTACTATTTCCAGTTTGAAGTCGTCTTTGTGGACGCCTAGGTTCATGTAGTATGCTACTATGTGTTCTACCCCATACTGCCCTGAGTGGGAGGGTAGTTTGTTTACCAGTGTTGTGGCTATGTTTGTGAAGAAAGTGTTTAAGTAATTGGCTACATCCAGCTTGTCTGTGATGAGCGTGTTGTCCGTCTTTATGTTTATGTTTGAGAACCTGGTTTTGAGTTTTTTACTGCAGCCTAGTTGATTGTTGAGTAATTTCCAAAGTTCACGTGGTTTATTTTTGTTTTCCTCGGTTTTGTCATTGATGAAATTTTTTTTTGCAGTTTTGATCATGGAGTTTACGTCATTTCTTAGTCTGTTTCTTTCTAGTTTGAGTTCAGTCACGTGGTCTTGGAGTTCACTGCTCGTGCTTTTGGTAAGCTTTGACTGACTTTTACGAAACTCAGAGCATTTTTTGTCTATGGCTTTCATAGCGGTCAGTATTTCAGTGTGCATCCATGGCTCAGCGCGATTTTTTACCCTGGTGGTTCTTAGGGGGGCCATTTTGTTTAGTATTGATGAAAATTTGGTTTTGAAGCCAAGCCAAGTTTCTTCAACCAGTGTACCATTGAGTTCATCTGACCAGTCCAGACTCTCCAGTTCAAGGTTAAAGGCCTCGCTAGAGTAGGTTTTGAGGTCTCTAGATGTGACTGTTTTGTGACAGCCAGCCTTTAGTTTTAGCTTTTTGCGGGTACAGAATATCATGTAATGATCACTTAACCCGCATGCTATAACCCCTTTACTGGAGATCTTGGACTTGTCAGAGGTCAGTATGAGGTCAATGGTAGTCTGAGTTGATTCACATATCCTTGTGGGTTGGGTGATTAGTTGGCTGAGGCCGTGCAGATCACAAAACCTATTGAAGGATTTGAAGACGGGTGCATTTTTTTTGTTGCATATCCGTGTTCCAATCCCCAATAAGAATTTTTTCCGCATCCTCAGCTCCAGCTAAGCACACATCCAGAGTATCATAAAAACCAGTCTGTTCTGGTGGTCTATAGATTGTGCCTATTAGTACTGATTTTGCCCTTTCAAATAAGATTTCAATCCATACAGTTTCAATCTCGTCATGGTTAAGGTCAGTACGGTTGCTGAATTTGGTATCTTTGTGTATATACACACAGACACCACCTCCATACTGGTTCCTATCCCTCCTGATGATTGAATAGTCCTCGATTTCTATCTCTGGATCCTGAACAGATGAGTCAAGTTTTGTTTCTGTGAAACATAATATATTTGCCTTACCGTTTAGAAACAAATGTCTGATTTCAGCCAATTTCGGTTTCAAGCTGTTTATGTTTAAGTGAAATATGTGAAGTCCATTTTTGCTTGTAATAAGTTTGATGTCGTCACAGTTGAGGTAACTCTGTTCCATTGTGTCCTGTCCTGTGGTGGGGGGAGGGGGGGCGTTGTTGCTGTTTGTGCCGTGGGTGGGGAGGGGGGGGAGGGGTGATGCTTTGTCCTTTGCTGGTGTCTGTATTCCTTTGTGTGAAAGCCCGCGATGTGGGGGGGGGGGGGCTGGTTGATTACAGATATGTCTGATTGTACTCCATTGTGGGGGAGGGGGGGTGCCTTTTGTCCTGGCCTCGGCCCGGGTAGACTTGCTGGCATGGCGGGGCCAGCCAAGCTAACCGTCGGGTCCTTGGTGGTCTCGATGTCCCGCGCCGCTCTTCCTTTAGCCACTCGCCGAGTCCGCTGGGGCTTCTGTGAGGGTATGTCGCCGCTTGCTGGTCGGCTGGTGCAACTGCTGGCTGAAGCGTCAATTGCGTGGATGCTGTTGATCTCCGGCGCCGGTGTGAGGAGCGATGCCTCGCTGTTTTGTCCCCGCGACGTGCTGGGCGCCTCGGTTGTGAACCCCGGTTCCTTCCCTCTCGCTGTGGCCTCTCGTGGGTTCTTTTGCAGGGGTGGCAGAGGAGGAATGTTGCCGTTGATCATGTCGTTAGCCGCAGTATGTGTGGGTAGCCGTTGATCTGTTGTACTGGCTGCTGCTTCTTGGATCAGCAGATTTGACTGTAGTCTCTGGTTCCGTGTCATTACGGGACCAGGGTTCTGATGAATGTCACCCGACATGAGCAGGTATAATAAAAACATTGATCTCTTATTACACTTGCCTGCCGGGGGTAATTTCTTTCGTTCCGGATTTGCAGTAAGTACTGTGTGGATGGTCGTGGCTCCGAAGGCAGGATGTTTCCTCTCCGAGCCCGTTAACAAATAGAAGTCGCAATGGGACTGCTGTTTTACGTTTTCGCTATCCTCCACTTCTGTCTGGAGTTGCTGCTTGAGTTGTGAATTCAGGTACAAATCCATAATCCACAGGAGGGAAAGTAGAAAATGCGCAAAGTACTTTGTTGTTGTTGCTCTGTTGCGTTGGTTACGGGAGCTACGTAAAATGCGACCGTCCATGTTGAAGCCGGATGCGTGGTTCCTGAAGCCGGATGCGTGGTTCCAAACATGTGTGCTTGTGCTGCTGCTGCACCTCGTGGCGAGATTGTGTCCTTCGTGATTATCTCTCGTGCTGGTATGAGTTTGATGTCCTTGGAGGCCACTGAGGCATGACACATGTTTGCTGCAAGAAGCCTTGATCCTAAGCGATTTGGGAAGAAGCCATTTCTTTGAAAGCGTTCTGGACTATTCCAGAAAACATTGAAATTGTCAATGAATTTCAGGCCGTGTATAAGACAGGCAGATCCTAACCATGAATAAAAATTTAGGAGGTGACTAAATGCTTATTGTCCTCTGTGAAAGCATGCAATTGGTCCATTGATGCCTGGTTATGCCTGCTCTGATGAGTGTTGGAAGTATTTCGGACAGTTCTTTCACAGATGTGTTGTCTAGACATATATTTTCTGTGTTTGCCATTTCCACATACCTGGAGCCTGTTTTCTGTGTGAGGTTAGCATTTTTCTTTCCAACAGTTCTGGGGCCGTTTGTTTTTGGATTAGGCCTAGTCTGCCGGTTCTTACCACAGTCCTGTGGCCTTGGTGAAATAGCCTCGCTAGCTGTACCACTAGCTTTCTCAATAGCCGTCATGTTAACGCTAGTCTCGTACCTTCGCCGTCGGCTACCGTGACGTTCTCCTCGGCGCATGGTAGTCTCTTCGCTGTTAGCCGTTAGCTCAATCTGGGTCGTGTTTGCTAGCCGCGTCGCTCGTGGCTTTGTTTTCCTCGTCGTCTCATCGTTAGCGTGTGCTTCGATGTGCCGGCTGTTAGCTTCGCTAGCTTTAGCGTGAGCTCCGGCGTGCCAGCTGTTTGCTTCGCTAGTGTTAGCGTGAGGTCCGGTATGCCTGCTATTAGCGTTGTTAGCGTGAGCTCCGTTACGCTCGCTGTTTGCTTCGCTAGCATCGTTAGCCACGCTTCTAAGTCTCTTTGCTTTGGGTGTTGATATGTGTGTTTCCGAGAGTAGGTTGAAACTATTTCCTGGCGGTACCGGGGGTGAGGTAATAGTCGTGTTCCTGGTTAGTTTATTTCTCCTTTTATCCTTGACGGTGATCCACTGCTTTGGTTTAGCTCCTAGGTTGTGCCAAGGATCGTCGTTTGGGTGGTGCTGTTCTGTAGCTACTAGCCCAGGCCAGGTATCAATCATGGTATCGTTGGCTATATTTGTAGTAGCTTCAAAAATAGAGTCAATGAGTCGCTCATCCTGTTGGATTTGGTGCAGGATAGAAACCCGAGCCTCCAGCTCCACAATCCTCATACTCATCCTCAGGCAGCTAGTACATTCTGTGTGAGAGCCGAGTCCCGGCATCTTCCCTTATTTCCTGTCTTTTCAGGTTAGGCTAAACTGAAGCTAAGCTAGGTACTTAGCTGGTGATGGTGGGCTTTGTTGTCTTTCGCTTGTCACAGTCTTTATGAAATATCCTCGTCTTTCATAAATATCCTCGCTTTCAGTGGCCGACATAGTCCTTTGTGTTTAGCTGATAAGACGGAGATTTCTTCATCTCGCTAGTCCTCCCACGGAGAGATCTTGCTACTCGTCCTTTCGACGGAGCACTGTGGTCATAAATCTGAATAAATAAAAACAAATCACAGTTCTGGAGAAGTGCCATAGGAACTGGGAGGTAACGTACAGAATATTTAGAGTTGAAAGGGCTATAATAAATCATTGCAGTAGCGATAGGCAGAAAAACACGGAGCGTCAGTAAAAAGCAGCTTGCATTGCAGAAGCAGGAAGTGTTTAAGTACTCCATTATGGAGAGTGACATGTTTATGTCTTGTCTCCACTAGCCTGTCTGGCACATTGTGAGCGTCTCGATTGTCTTTAGATCCTGGCCAAACCTGGCTGGACCCTGGCTGAGACAACCACCTTTCACAACCTGGCCAGACTTGGTCAAAGCCAGCTGGGACTGTTGCATCGTCATGGTTAGCTTGTGTACCACATGGTTGGTTGTGTGAATTTTGAAAGGTTGCCTCGCAACAGGAGAGTTTATAAGTAATGCAATGGAGACACAAACCCATCAAATCAGACATTCAACACCCCCGTGGCCCAAATGGAACGTTCCTTTGTTTTATAGCCACTTTTTCCCGCCACTGCAACATCAGTTATTATGTGCCACGTGCTACTGTTCTGTGTCGCGTTGCGTGAAGTCATATCGATGTTTTCAGCCAACTTCTGTCATTATTGCAGTTTTTTTGCGTGTTCTACGATAAGCGAAGTGTATTACTGTATAACACTGTGGAGCAACGCTCATTCAAAATATGACACTTGTGTGTACAATAATTTATAGGATAAATCATATTGTTGCATTAGCACTTTGGCACAAGGTCACTTTAACACTTGGGGACGAATTCACAAAGGGATTGCGCTGCTTTTTCTGATGCTAAACCGGCGCAAATAGCTCTGAAACACAGTTTGCTATTCACAGAGGAGGCGCAACGGGTGAAATTAGGTGGTAACTGCGTTCCATCAGCATTGCGTCCGGTGCTATTAGCGTGTATTTAAATGATGTAATATTAGTCTAGATAGAGGGGGTGTCATGCACCCCCCGGAAATATACTTCTAACCAGACTTTCTAGAATGGAAAAAAGGTGAAAAAAAGTATAGGCTATGTTAACAAGTTGTCAGAGTGTCCCATTTATTATTCATATGCAAATTAAGGACGTGATTATCAAAAAATCGCAAACAAATCTGTTTCATATATCTCAGCCAATATTGCAGATAACTGAACAAATGAGGTGTCTAGACCCATGTTTTGAGGGTCAAAGATCACAATAACACTATCCCTAGAGTGATCACATGTTTTTATGTAATTTTGCCCATGCAAATCTGTGCCGTCAATACAAAATAATCACATTTTTACTAATTAGTTGAGTAGGAAAGCGGATACTATCATGCACCCCCTGGAAATATATTGTTAACCAGTGTTTCTAGATAGGAAAACATTTGTAGAAAATGATAGGCTAGCATTAATTAACAGTGCATATCCAATGAAATCACCATTTAGTTAAATGTCTTATACATGATATACCCCTAATACCTGTTATCTAGTACCCTACACACATATGCTCTAGCTCGTACCCCCCCCTCCCGGACCCCCCATTGTATTATCGTGTGTTGTCATGTTTGTTTATATGTTTGTTTAAAAAATTATAAAAAAAAGAAAATACAAAAGAAAATGATAGGCTATGTTAAAAATCTGTCAGAGTGTCCCATGTATCATTTATATGCAAATTAATGACGCCATCATCAAAAAATGAATGTCGCTATTTCAGCCAATATTGCAAATAACTTCAAGTAGGTTGTCTCTAGACCCATATTTTGAGGGTAAAAAATCATAATAAAACTATTCCCAGAATGATCACCTGTTTGTGGCGAGCTAGTAAGCAAATTAGTGTAACCTTTACAAAGATTAAAGCATTTTTACCAATAAAGACACATCATATTGTAGATGACTGAACAAAAAAAGATGTGGACTCATGTTTTGAGGGTTAAAGATGGTAATAAAATGTCTGAAGTGGTCACATATATCTCTGGCATGCTTATATACAAGAGTGCTGCTTTCACTGCCATTTCTTACGTAGGTCTACATGTATGTAATGCGGTAAATACGTCCTCTGTTCTGGATATCTTCTTTGTTGACACAACATTCAAGTATTTTTTTCTATTTGTATTTTGTGCCCTAAACTACTAATCATCATCACCATCACTAAAACAATTGTCAAAGTCTATCTTTGCATATAAATGATACATGGGACACTCTGACAGATTTTTTACATCATTACAGCCTATCATTTTCTACAAATTTTTTCCTATCTAGAAACACTGGTTAACAATATATTTCCAGGGGGTGCATGATAGTATCCGCTTTCCTACTCAACTAATTAGTAAAAATGTGATTATTTTGTATTGAAGGCACAGATTTGCATAGGCAAAATTACATAAAAACATGTGATCACTCTAGGGATAGTGTTATTGTGATCTTTGACCCTCAAAACATGGGTCTAGACACCTCATTTGTTCAGTTATCTGCAATATTGGCTGAGAATCATGAAACTGTTTTTTTTTTGCGTTTTTCTTATAATTCCATCCTTCATTTGCATATAAATGATACATGGGACACGCTGACAACTTGTTAACATAGCCTATCATTTTGTTCACCTTTTTTTCCATTCTAGAAAGTCTGGTTAGAAGTATATTTCCGGGGGGTACATGATACCCCCCTCTATCTAACTAGACTATATGGGCGAAACATGTTCCCCTTTCTATGCAAATGACCCTTGTCCAAAAACACTCACAATTCACAACGGCCGGCGCAAATTGCACCGCTCAGTTAAAGCCACGCTCCTAGCGTCTTCAGAGATCTGGTGGTAACTGAGTGCATCTATAAAGGGGCATCAATGCCAGCGTCACTGCCAGACTCACAGGTGATCATGGCAGCAGTAATTGTTGCCAGACGCAGCCATCGTAATGCCAGGCATGCCCGTGAAAGAATATTTTGAAGGAGAATATCACCGAAATCATCCAGAGACACAGGTTGCCAGCTCAAGTAATTATTGATCTACTGGATGAAATCAAGGATGATATTGAGCCAGCCACCCAGAGATCCCATGCAATTGTATTTATTATTTATTATTTATTATTTATTATTTAAATATTGTTATTTAACGTTGTCGGCTTTCCCAATGTTGTCGGCATTATTGATTGATTGATTTTGAAACAAGATTTTGATTTTGCATCAGGATGCCTGTTTTATTACGTCTTCATTAAATAAAGCACTTTGCATTGCAATCCTTGTATGAAAGGTGCTATATAAATAAAGTGTATTATTATTATTATTATTATTATTATTATTATTATTATTATTATTATTATTATTATTATTGACTGCACTCACGTTCCAATTGTACCACCAAGCGAAAACGATTGTACCACCGCACACTCATATGCTGCAGAATAAACTTTTTCCCCCTCCTTTTTCCTCCGTTTTTCTCCCATCCCAATATTGGTCGTTATGCCAATTCCCAATCCCCTTCCTGGTCGCTGCCCCCTGCGGTCGGTCTGGGAGAGTGGAGGCTATCACATGCTTCCTCCGACACATGTGTAGCCAATCAACCGCTTCTTTTCACCTGGCAGCGCGGACTCTCACTGAGAGGGTGTAACGTGTGGAAGGATCACGCTGAGCAGGCGCCCCGACCGAACTGTAGGAGTCGCTGTTTACAACGACCAGGACCCACCCACCAGCTTTCCCACCCCTAACACTGCCAATTGTGTTAGTATGAACGACCAGCCAAGCTGGTAGCAATGCCGAGAGCTGGGCTCGAACCCAGCATCTCCTGCACTAGTGGCGAGCGCCTTGCCCACTGCGCCACTTAGCCGCCCTGCAGAATAAACTTTTAATTTATAACGTTTCATCGGGTCCATGAGGAGTAGACACTGGAAACACGGTCAATGAAACGTTTAATCTGGAGTATATGATAATGCAGGTTATATGATCCTAACTAAACAATAAAAACAACTTTCTCACTCAAAATATTCATTAATTATAAAATATCTTCACTGGCACAGTGCTTAAATTTGATATAAAGATGCAGCACTATGGACAGGTCTGCTACATTTTTTTATTTGTGGATGACAAACAAATGCAATGACGAAATAAACTAAATACAATACGGAATAAACCAAATAAACACATTTGGCATCTGGATGGCGAGTTGGAGGTCCTGACGGATGAGGTTTAAACACATCTTGCCCAACTGAATGGCAAGAACACGACACCTGCAGCCAAGAAACACATTTGGCATCTCATATCCCAGTCTGTGAACGCAGTTGGGATATCCAAAACGTGGCAGTTTGGATTGCCAACGGAGGTGGAATAAAGTTAAACGGGATATAAATTAAATATAGCACACTAGAATAGAGTACAATTATAAGTAAAACATACATGACAAATGGTAATGACCCAACCTCCTCCAATGTACAGTTTCTACGTCAAATGTATATACTCCCTTTTCCTGACTCCTTCTGTATCACAAACAGTACTGTATTTGCAAATCTGGTATGTCATAAATGTATAGATGTAGCAGTACTGACTATCTGTATGTCATGTATGTCATATATGTCCTGATGAATTGAAAATGGGGGACCCTGATGTAAACAAGACGAAAGTCTTTCTCTGGTCTGCATCCCCTTAACAATTGTGTGTATTGAGCTGTACTGTATTGTACCCATTCTGCAATCTGTTAATAAAGTTTTCAATCAATCAATCAATCAATATAGTGACAAAAACAAAGGATGCAATGTGTCATGAAAATACAAATTAAGCAAGCTCTATACATTACGTAAAGTAAATAAATTACAATATGAAATAAACGGAATACTAATGGTGAAAAATACTGTTATGTATATGCCTCAATCATGTCGGGCTTATTTTTTCCCTTCCTGATATCTGCCAACAGCGCTGTCAGGTGCAAACTGCTCCGCGAGCCAACTGCGCTGGAGAAAATCAGGAGCAAACTGCACACATAATGGCCGTGTGTTCGCGCTAGTATCTCATCCGCGCAATGCCCTGAGTGAATGGCTGCTCGCAAAGATGGAGCAGATACCACGCGCAAATCGGCGCAGTTAAGGGTGCATTCTTTGTGAATTCACCCCTTGGGTCTTCCTATGTCCCTGTTTGTCTTGCCACATCATCGCACATATCGTGTTGTCTTTGTCCGTTTCATCTATTGTTTGTTCATGTGGTTATGAGGTTAGTGTACATTTATAATGCGTCTGCTCTGCTAACATTAACCTGCAAATAAATAAAATACGCCAAAATGTTGGGTAGATGAGGTCAGCTCGGATGTTTTTGAAGTTTGAGGATAAAGGAAGTCCCACGCCAACAACACAAGGTCGGAAACAT